>NC_090448.1:1168524649-1169149649 GCF_031143425.1 Pleurodeles waltl
AGGCTCAGCATCTCCTACCCATAGACACAGGCAGCCAAACCACACCCATAGACTCCTTCATCAAAGGCTCAGCATCTGCTACCCGTAGACACAGGCAGCCAACCTCACCCATGCACTCCTTCATGAAAGGCTCAGCATCTCCTGCCCGTAGACACAGGCAGCCAAACCTCACCCACAGACTCCTTCATGAAAGGCTCAGCATCTCCTACCCGTAGACACAGGCTGCCAAACCACACCCATAGACTCCTTCATCAAAGGCTCAGCATCTGCTACCCGTAGACACAGGCAGCCAAACCACACCCATAGACTCCTTCATGAAAGGCTCAGCATCTGCTACCCGTAGACACAGGTAGCCAAACCTCACCCATAGACCCCTTCATGAAAGGCTCAGCATCTCCTACCGGCAGACACGGGCAGCCAAACCTCACCCTTGCGCTCCTTCATGAAAGGCTCAGCATCTCCTACCTGTAGACACAGGCAGCCAAACCACACCCATAGACTCCTTCATCAAATGCTCAGCATCTGCTACCCGTAGACACAGGCAGCCAAACCTCACCCATGCACTCCTTCATGAAAGGCTCAGCATCTCCTACCCGTAGACACAGGCAGCCAAACCTCACCCATAGACCCCTTCATGAAAGGCTCAGCATCTCCTACCGGCAGACACGGGCAGCCAAACCTCACCCATGCGCTCCTTCATGAAAGGCTCAGCATCTCCTACCCGTAGACACAGGCAGCCAAACCACACCCATAGACTCCTTCATCAAAGGCTCAGCATCTGCTACCCGTAGACACAGGCAGCCAACCTCACCCATGCACTCCTTCATGAAAGGCTCAGCATCTCCTACCCGTAGACACAGGCAGCCAAACCTCACTCACAGACTCCTTCATGAAAGGCTCAGCATCTCCTACCCGTAGACACAGGCAGCCAAACCACACCCATAGACTCCTTCATCAAAGGCTCAGCATCTGCTACCCGTAGACACAGGCAGCCAAACCTCACCCATGGACTCCTTCATGAAGGGCTCAGCATCTTCTACCTGCCGACACAGGATAGACAAATCCCACCCATGCACTCCTTCATGAAAGGCTCAGCATCTCCTACCCGCAGACACAGGCAGCCAAACCACACCCATAGACTCCTTCATCAAAGGCTCAGCATCTGCTACCCGTAGACACAGGCAGCCAAACCTCACCCATGGACTCCTTCATGAAAGGCTCACCATCTCCTACCCGTAGACACAGGCAGCCAAACCTCACCCATGGACCCCTTCATGAAAGGCTCAGCATCTCCTACCGGCAGACACGGGCAGCAAAACCTCACCCATGCACTCCTTCATGAAAGGCTCAGCATCTGCTACCCGTAGACACAGGCAGCCAAACCTCACCCATAGACTCCTTCATGAAAGGCTCAGCATCTGCTACCCGTAGACACAGGCAGCCAAACTTCACCCATGGACCCCTTCATAAAAGGCTCAGCATCTCCTACCGGCAGACACAGGCAGCCAAACCTCACCCATGCACTCCTTCATGAAAGGCTTAGCATCTGCTACCCGTAGACACAGGCAGCCAAACCTCACCCATAGACCCCTTCATGAAAGGCTCAGCATCTCCTACCGGCAGACATGGGCAGTCAAACCTCACCCATGCACTCTTTCATGAAAGGCTCAGCATCTGCTACCCGTAGACACAGGTGCCAAACCTCACCCATAGACCCCTTCATGAAAGGCTCAGCATCTCCTACCCGTAGACACAGGCAGCCAAACCTCACCCATGCGCTCCTTCATGAAAGGCTCAGCATCTCCTACCTACAGACAGGGTCAACCAATCCTCACCCAAGGACTCCTTCATCAAAGGCTCAGCATCTCCTACCCGTAGACACAGGCAGCCAAACCTCACCCATGAACTCCTTCATCAAAGGCTCAGCATCTGCTACCCGTAGACACAGGCAGCCAAACCTCACCCATGCACTCCTTCATGAAAGGCTCAGCATCTCCTACCCGTAGACACAGGCAGCCAAACCTCACCCACGTACTCCTTCATGAAAGGCTCAGCATCTCCTACCCGTAGACACAGGCAGCCAAACCTCACCCATGGACCCCTTCATGAAAGGCTCAGAATCTCCTACCCACAGACACAGGCAGTCAAACCTCACCCATGGACTCCTTCATTAAAGGCTCAGCATCTCCTACCCTTAGACACAGGCAGCCAAACCTCACCCAAGGACTCCTTCATCAAAGGCTCAGCACCTCCTACCCGTAGACACAGGCAGCCAAACCTCACCCATGGACTCCTTTATGAAAGGCTCAGCATCTCCTACCTGCCGACACAGAATAGACAAATCCCACCCATGCACTCCTTCCTAAAAGGCTCAGCATCTCCTACCTGCAGACAGGGCCAGCCAATCCTCACCCATGGACTCCATCAAAGGCCCAACATCTGCTACCCGTAGACACAGGCAGCCAAACCCCACCCATGCGCTTCATTAAAGGCTCAGCATCTCCTACCGCAGACACAGGCCAGACAAACCCCATCCATGCTCTCTATTAAAGGCTCAGCATCTCCTACCCACTGAGGCACTTCCAATCTAGGAACAGAAAATGTGGCCTTATGTCTACACTGGTAGAAGCCACAGTGCCACAGATAAGAGAATCTAATTTCATCTGTGTTGTGGGACCTTTTGACCTGTCTGCACCGCAGTGTAAAATATCACAGGGAAACTCCTTGGTGCCCTGAAACCTCTTGTACTGAGCCCTGACTCTGTGAGGATATTTCTACACGCAGGCCCTGATTACAAGTGGGTTTAGAAGAAGGCAGGTATTTACTAGACCTGACAAACACGGATACAACACCGCTCAGCAGTATAGACACGCTGCTGCGAAGGACAACACAACACCTTCTAGTGCTATGGCTTCTGCTCTGTAGACATCGCCTTCACGAGAATTTACAATTACAACATCATAGGAATAGTTTGAAGAGTTAGAGCGGGGATGCAGAACCTTGTAGCATCCTGACGCATGCTTGTGGCTCATGAATGCATTTCCTTCCAGGTCCTTTATCCCCACACGTTATGGTCATTACCAAGGAATGACACATGGGGCCGGTCACTGATGCAAAATGACCATTCAGTGCTATACCAGTCCATAGCACTGATGGGAACTATTTGTGGGTGTGACTGTTGTGAAGAACCTCAATGGTGGTCATTACAACTTCAGCGGTCTTTTCCCAAGACCGCCAAAGTCGTTGCCGCCAAGAGACTGCCAGTGCTGGCGGTCCGAAGACCGCCATAGGTAGGATTTCCGCCTGTTTACAGGTGGAAATCCAACCCTGTTGGCCTGGCCGACGGAGGAAGAGAGGCGTTTTCACCACCAGCACTGCCACGTCAACAAGACCTCCGCCTGCCATATTACAATACATGATACGGCATGGCGGAATCCAGTTGGCGGTGCGGTGCTGGTGGTGGAAAACGCCAGGACCCATCCTCTCCCAGATCACCACCTCACCAGAAAAGGTAAGTGGATCGCCCGAAAGGGGGGTTGGGATGGCGTTGGTGTTGTGTGAATGTGAGTGGTGTCTGTGTGTGTGTGTGTGTGTGTGTGTGTGAGTGCGTGTATGGTTGTGTGAATGCTCGGGGGAAGGGGGTGTATGTCTGAGTGCGTGCATGCGAGTGAATGTGTATGTTTGTGTGCATGCATGCGAGTGAATGGGTCTATCTGAGTGAGTGGGTGTGAGTGTGTTGGGGTGTATGTAAGTGAATGCATGGGTGAGTGGGGGCACGTGTGTGTGTAGGTGTGTGGTCGTGTGGGGGTGTGTCTGCTGGCCACAGGAACGGACATTCCTGTCGCCGGGTGCATGACAACCAGCATTTTCGTGGCTGTGCGACTGCCACAAAAATGCTGGTGGTCTACAGAGTCGTAATACCAATGGCGGTATTGCGGCTACCGCCTGGCCGGAGGTCCTCATCTTGCACCCGGCGATCATACCGCCCTGGCGGTACTGGCAGCATTTCTGCAGTTTGGCTTTGGCCAAACCGCTGAAGTTGTAATGTGGCGGTCTTCACTGCCAGCTTGGCGGCGGACGGACCGCCACCACCGCCATGGCGGTCAGGTGACCATCACAGTGAAGTTAGTCACTAGCTTGAGTGGGCTGTCCCATTGCCATGTGCTGTTTGATATAGTGGGTGAAACAAAATGTGAATGACTCATCAACAGACCAATGGTTTTAATGGGCTGACTGAAAGCCCTTTAAAAAAAGTAAATAGTATATATAGTTTTAGTAAAATCAGAAGCTTTTGGCTATGCCCATACCTAAGAATGCCTGCCACACCTAAAAATGCCTGCCTCACTTAGTTTCCTCTTCTTCATTATTCCGTGACTAACTACAAAGTGCTCTTGACACACCGAGAGTAGAACAAAACATACACACACAAACCTACCCAAGTGTGCACACAAGGGCAGATTTAAAAAGCCTTAGTGCCACCGGAGCGTCACTTTTTGTGACGCTCCTGTGGCGCTGTGCAATGCGCCACATTTACAAGGTGGCGCAAAGCCACTTTTTATGGCTTAACGCACCTTGTAAATATGGGCCTCTCTGACGCAGTTTTCTGCGTTAGAGGGGCGTGCAATGGGTGCTGCTGTGGGTGTTCCACCACAACACTCATTGCTTTTGAAGCTGCCCCAGATTTACAACAAGGCATACATCTGTGGCAGTGCCAAAAACTAACGCCACCCCAGGGGTGGTGTTAGCATGGCGCAGCGTTGAGGAATACTTTTATTCCGCCTCATTTTTTTTTCTTTTTCCTTGTCTGCAGCACACATAGAAAGAGCAAAAGGTCATGAATGATTGTTTGTGTGCAGGAAGGTGTCCCTACCTGCACATAAACAATCATTAAAAAATTCTGACTTGGCACGTCTATGTGTGCTGCATTATGCAGCACACGTAGAAATGCCAAATCACCATTGTAGATTGTTTATGTGCTGGATGGGACAACTTCATGCACATAAACAATCAATCCCCTCAATGCAGACACCCTTGCAGTATGGTGCAAGGACTCCTGTGTTGCCGCTGAAAGCTAAATTTAGTGCCCGCATAGGGGGAAACACCGGGGTGCGCCGTATCTTAGTAAATACGGCGCATCCCTGCGTTTCTAAAGTGACACAGCGCGGCACTGCAAATTTTGGCGGAGCACCGTGCTGCGCCACTTTTTAGTAAATCTGGCCCACAGTATCTCTCCGCTCTGCTCTTGCATGCCTTCGTGTCACCTTCAAACTTCTCACGTACACATACAAAGCCGTACGCAACACAGGACCAGAATACCTAAATAGCCACATACACTTTCGGCAACCTACGCTCTGACTCACTCTCATTCGCACACAGGCTCCGTATCTGAAACAGCAAAACTGGAGGTCGCCCATTCTCCCACATCGCACTCAAGTGGCCTTCCTCCACACATCCGAGCCTCCTCCTCACTTCTGAAGTCCCGCAAGAAGCTGAAGACCTGGCCACACACCTGCCAAGGTGCCTTGTTACCCTCTCGGTGATTAGTGTGCTATACAAACCAACATAACATACCTTAACTTGGATAACAGTATCTTTAAAAGTCTCATAACTGGCATGGCATTAGGAACTGCGGTAAATCGTCTCTTCCCATGAAAAATCATATGAAGCAGAGGGATCGGGGAGCAGTAATGTAAGCTTCACTTACACTCTCAGAACTTGTACAGTACAAGCCCAGATTCTGTAAGAAAATATAAGAGATATGACATGGTTGATGGCAGCACAGACTATACCGTTACACATAGAACAGGTGTAGTGGTGTCAGGAAAAGTGCTCCGACACAGAATCGGATAAGTGTACACTGGCAGCAGTACACACACTTACACACAAAGCAGGCACCACAGAGGCAGTGCGAGCCTCCACTGTGCACAGAACAGATTTGCAGCAAGCAGTAATGCAAGACCGCCTCACAACCAGAAAGGATAGAGTAGGGGTGGAAGCCTGGAAATGTGTTTCATGCTTCTAGAATGGGTATAGCACAGAGAGCTTCACTGCGACCCTACCTCGTGTAGGCAGACCACAGGCCGCACCCGGCAGTATTCCAGCAGGATATCCGGTTAGTGTGCTTCACCTACAGCCAGTGCCACTGGAATGATGTGATTGTGCGGCTGCAGTGATTTTCGCATTATTATAGGTTTGCCACTTTGGCCACATAATCAATCACCTGCGGCTTAATCTCCAGATTTGAACAATAAAAAGTTGTTTCTAGCTCGAATGGTTCAGAAGTTACTGGAATACCGCGACACGTGGTGTTACGGAGTAGAAAGCTCTTTGCAAAGCTGGACTGGGCACATTTCTGTTGCTTATTGCTATATTTGGGTACTAAACTGGTACTAATGAAGTGCTATCAATGCCCAGACAGTGCTACAAGTTTAAACATGACCAAATAATTTGTAATACTGTTCCAAAATATGCAGCATTATGCCTCATAATTTGGCTTTTCTTGCTGCATAATTTACTCAACCTTGCAACTTAATTTGGCCCTCTCCTGTCGCATAATTCCCGAGACCTTGCCTACAGCTGAAGGAGGACTACAGATCCCCAGATTACAGTTCCAGGAGATATCTGCTCCAGGTGTTCACCCCCTTTGCCCTTGTGGTTTCTACATTGATGCATCATTCACTTCTCTTGTTCCATCATTGCTCAGTGGCGGCTAGGGATGCATGTGTGCTAGGCCCCGCCCTGGAGACACTACCCCAGTTCTGATAACATTGAAAGGAATTGAACGCAAGGCAGAACAGCTCCGTCTCATCTTTGCACTGTACTTAGTGATCGGCAGAGTGGAGCAGAAAAGTTGCGCACCTAGGAGTGGGTGCAGATGTCGTGGATCCATTTTAGATTGCCTGGGTACAGGAGGTTAGCTTACCTTCGGCTTGCAGGCCTGTGCCCTTTTACCTTGATATCATGCTCTGTTTTTATTATTGTTTTTTATTAATTTTAGCACTGTTTGCATTTTTGAAGAAATGTTTTTATTACGTAATCATTTGTCATTCCGTGAAAGCATCATTATCTGTAATGAACGCATTAGTTTGTTATCAGGTTCTTTGCTTCACGTTGGATAAGAACATAATGTGAACATGTCAGGCATTTTGTTTTGATATTGACAATAAGGTTTTCACATATAATCTAACATTTAGGTACATACTCACGTCAGGATGTCTGCACAAACAATAACATGTGCCTTATAAAAGCACATTGTGAGACGAAGGCCATTAGAGGTGGTTCCACCCAGGATATCCCATCTATACTGCACATCACTTTGCAGCAGACCTCAACCTTTGTGTCTCTACAAAGCCTGATCTGGAGACTGGAGGCCCATCTTGTCCTGAGGTGAAGGGGGTTGGGAGCGCTTCTCATGGCATGAGCAGATTAGGTTTATCACGATTTGCTCTCTTTAGGGTACAAAATACACTTTAGGAAGGAGTTTGCATATTCATGTTTATTGCAGTATGTTGGGGTTGTTCATATTTATATTGCTTATTTTCACAATCCTGATTTTGTTATTCATCATTAGCCTAATCATTGCAGCTCATGCATTTTATCGCAGATTGTAGTCTTTTAAATAAATGTATTGAAATGATCCTGCATCCTCTTTCTTGCCTGTGTGTGTTTGTAAGAGATTTATTGTTAACCAGAGAAAAGGGGAAGCCTTGTTCCACTGCAATTTCCCTGAGAGGTTTTCAGAGTCCATGCGCTAGGCTGTCAGAAATCACCTTTACTATGTGTGTATTGGTGAGGTGCTGCTAGAGAGCCGGAAGGACTGGGCCGACAGTTGCCAACTGGTGTAGGAGTGTCCCAGCTGCCTACAAGCAGAGGAGCTGTTGCCCCTAATCCAACAGCCTCGTCGAGATACGAGAGTCCTTACGACACAGATAGTTGGGTAATGTCAAGGCTGGACAGGGAACTGGGATGACCAGGTGTCCTGGATTTGCCGGGACAGGCCCGGTTGTCCACCAGCTACCCTGGCAGAATTGGGAAATTTTATCTCATGTCCCAATTTTTACTAACAGTGGACTGAAAAGAGTATGAGGTGCGTTTTTATGTTTTCCAAAGCGAAGATAGTTAGCAGCTGTTATTAAAAAAATCTATTTAATTAACAAGCATGATACTGGCTTTAAAAATTGCTGTTTATTTATATTCTCAGTGCATCTTCTGTAACTGCGATTGTTTTGCGACTGCATTTGCGGTCACAAAGCAATCATACATTCCATTTGGATTCGGTATTAGGAAGGGACGCCCTTGACACGCCCCTTATTAATACAGAATCGCAAAACCCATACTACGATTCGGTAACAAGTTATTGAATCACAGTTTGGGCTTTGTACATCCCAAAAAGCATTTTTCAAGTCGCAAACGGCTGATTCTGCGAATCGTCCCGTTTGCTACTTGAAAAATGCTTCGTACATCTCGTCCATGGTCCTTAATCTTCCCCTGCCTACAAATCCTGCGCCTTGACACCCTCACGGGTGATTTGCCGCGCTTTACAAATCCTAAAGTTAATCTCTCCACAGGAAGCATTTAAAGGACAGATCTTTGTTACTGGCTTGTCACCACTAGCCTTGGACAGCGTGGCACAGGGGGCATAAATATCCCTGGCAAGCGTGGGGCACACTCCGCCCTGGCCTTGGCCACACAGCCCCACTATCAGTCGTAAGTCACTGGCAATAAACCTGCATTCAAGGGGACTCCAACGGGTGGGCTCCGCTTCACCCCCAGACAATGGTACCTGACAGCCTGGCGTCCAGGACAATGTATACAAAAGGCCCAGGGCTGGAGGTGCCGAAGGAAGGAAGCGCTGTCAGTTCAACAGGTAAAGTTACAGCTCGACAAGAGCTGTCATACCAAGCTCCAGGCACCGCAAACACTGCCGGTGTCAGCTTTCAAGCGAACATCAAAGGCAAACTTTCCATCTCCCAAAAGTTATTAGCCTTAAATAATGGCGTCGGGTGAAGTATCGCAGCATCATCTGCTTCTCATTCACAACCCCCCCCCCCCCCCCCCCCCCCCGCGCTGTTGTGTTAGAGCTGTCTGGTTGCTTGGAATATTAAAGCGGCGTGGCCCACCCACAAAAAATCCCAAAGCATATGTGTACAAAACATAACAATAGGTTTAGACGCCTTAATCCCTTAAACAGTCCTTTAAATTACCGAACCTCTCACCCAGGGCTTAATTTTTAACAAAAAAACAAGTGTCGGGGCTCAAAGCTGTGCTTAGAAGCCTGCCGCGGCGCTATCCAATGTTGAGGGCGCCAATCACCAAGGTTTCGGTGTTGTTGTTTCCACCCCATGCATCTTCCAACCACCACCAGCTTTGGGGCGTCACACCCCTAATAAATGTGTTATATAGTAAATAGTTGGCCACAGGTGCTTTAAGTCGGGTATGGTGAGGCGTCTGAGTTCACCTGGGATTTTTACATAAACACACGCACACACACACACAGACACAGCGACACGCGCACACACTCTCCCCTCGCTCTTAATGGCCTAAAGATGGTTACTTTACAAAATATTGAGTTATAAGTATCCCCCACTCCTCTCCTTCCTACTCCTCTTTAATTCCCCTCATGCCCGGCTTCTGATATCATGTATTTTAACTCACGTGATTGTTGTGAATTATGAAGCTCTCCCCTCCCTCCCCCCCGCCCTGTCTTTTTCATTCCTGGTGTCTTCCTTTGCCACTTTCTATCCAGCTGTCTCCTCTTCTTTCTACGTCTTTTATCTTGGTTTAGGTCAGAGTGTGATTTTGAAAAATAAGTTCCAGGGCTGGTGCACCGCACCTGCAAGCCCCTGCTCAAATTAAGCACTGATCCTATCACAGTTCGATTTGCTTATTGTCCAGCTGGAAACCTTGGATTAACTCTCCTCACAGTCAGTAACTGTGATAGGGGTAGATGGCTGTAGTTCTGACGGGGTGGTTTGCTACATCAATAAATCAGGAGTGTTCTGCAGAAATGCAAATACAAATGATACTGTTGCTGTTCAGTTTCGGGAGCAGCAGCAGCCGGCTACCACCACTTGGCGGCCATAGAGTGCAACTCTCCACCGCTAACCGCCCCGCCCTCTGCAGGTTAGGACCGCCCTCTGAGGAGACAAGCTTCCAATGGCAGTGAGTCACAGCTGCAAGTCTGCGGACCGGTGGCTGTTCACCCACTGCTGCTCCGGACAAGGGATAGCCTTGAGTACTGAAAGATACGTTGCCCCACTTAGATGTCATTGTTGTTTCCTCTGGGCGTGGCTATATCTGCAAACCTAGTGGTTTCTAATAGCCTGATATCACGCCCCTCCTTGGTAACACGCATGCTTAAGGAATCCTCAGTGAGGAGTTTCTGTACCCTAAACTACACCTTGCCCCCCCCGCAAAGTACACAGAGCAGCTCTCCCTCTAGAGTCAGTCAGAAGCTCTCAGGTCAGGGTACTGAGCTCAAGGGGCCCCGTGGAGCTCCCTGGGGACTGCGGGGACCTATGTTATGCCACTGGGGCATAGCTACCAACAGTGCAGCCGGTGAAGTGGCATGAGTCACCAGGGTCCAAGGAGCCAACTTCACCCAAATTAGTGGCTGTTTTTAAATACAAAAGCAGGGGATGGAGGGCCTGACTTTCTTGCTTGCATTAGTGTCAATAGCACCCCGTCTACATCACGGATTTCACCACCTTCCCAAAAGAAATCCAGCAGCGTTAAGTGCCTTTCTGAGAAAATAAAATCTCGTCAACCTCCAGCTGTTGGAAGAATGACATCAAATAAAGGCAAGGAAAACTAAGCACAACAAGCAGCAATGGAATTGAGCATCCTTCCTCATCCCAATAGGCTTGACAACAGAACCCACTTCTTAAAGAAACCATTGACATTGTCAAATGTGCCGAAAGATCCATTTGATCAGTAAAGGAATTGTCTGACAGTAGAATTGTCTGGAGAAATGTGGGTCACAAGAAGCAAACCTCCACTTGCCAGAACAAAATTTTGGAAGAACACAATGTTAAAACCTTTTCTTATGGTAATACTACTGTGGACATAGTTGTATTGGTTATTTCCAAAATAGAATTTAAGGACAGAATTTGTTAAGTACTGTCACTTTTGCCAAAAATGGTCAACATCTTCCGGGATGGCAATACAAAGAAAATATGAGCATGATGCCAAGACCTGGCTCTGTCATCCTAATAGCATGTATTTCCATTCAGAATGGTGATGTGGTACAAGTTTTAGATGAGTTTAAGAAAGTGTTCAGAAAGGATTTAGGCTACGTAAAGGGATGTTCTCACATCAAGTAAGCAAATAATGTAATTTCTGTCAAACTTAAACTTAGAATGCTCCTTTAGTGTCAAGAAATAACTTTTGTCTATGTTGAGAGGGATGAGCATAGAGAGTGTTTTTGAAACTGTAGAATCTTCCATGTGGGTCTCTCCTATTGATTTAGTTAAGAAGAAGATGGGCAAACTAAGAATATATGTCAGTTTCTGATCTCCCAAAAATATATATTTTGGTGAGTTCTCACACACTTCCAAAGACTCAAGATCTTTTTGCCAACATGAGAGAGGCCAAATATTTTCCCCTGTGAGCTAAGTTCTTCATACCATCAGATTCTTTTAAATTCAAATTGGTGGCATTTGACCACCAACCTGCCTCCTGATGGTGCTTTTGTTTCATGTTCATGCCTTTAAGTTTTTCACATTGGCCAGATCTGTGTTCCAGTGACTGATGGGCCATCTTTGGGAGGATGCTGCTTTTGAAGATGGTAAATCTATCTTTGCTGCCCAATCAGATGACCACAATATCAGTTTGAGAAATGTTTGTGAATTTGTTTGGAGTAGAGGAATGCACTGCAAATAGATACAACATTAAGTGCAAGAAGTGAGAATATTTAGGTCACAGCACATGGAAACAACTCCATGTATTAACAACCTCATTGGCCTCGTTTCTAGATCCCTGTGAATGCGATCCATGTCTTGTTGATGGATTTACTATGCTTTTTACCAGCACTTTATTTGTAAAATAAGAGGTGCTGGGGCCCAAAGCACGGCTCAGAGACGCACGGCTGGTGCTATAAAATGTCAGAGCACAAATAGCAAGGGTGCGCAGTCCCGAATCCACCTCGGGCCTCTTTAATTCACTGCCAGGCAGTCCCTGCCCCGTTATCCCGCTCCTACATGTGTCTGCTTTCTCCCTTGTTGACAGATTTTTTGCGTTTCTTTTCCTCTATCTTGTTGTTTTTGTTTTTTTTCCTATATTGCACTCAGGAAATGTCTGATGTGGAGAAATAAGTGGCAGCCCCCAAAAATAAGTGCAGGTAGCCCTCACCGGCAACCACCGGCTCAAATTAAACTCTGCTCACTATGTCAATAAGGTAATGACCAAACAACATTTTAGCAGATTCAACAGATTTCTGATGGCTGAAAAAATGAAAGCAAAAATCCAATAGACTTTGGCTTTGAAACTGGTACTATTGCGCTTGTCTCCAGAATGATGTTGTCACCTGAACAGCAATATTCCACTTTTGAGAGAGAAACTTTGTGCTGCATGTGGGCAGTGACAAATGTCAGGTTTTCCCTGTGGGGTAGACATTTCGTTATCAGAATTGATAGAAACCTTCTGATGTTTCTTCTCTTACATAATGATACAAGCAACGCTATACTTAGGCTGATTAGAATTTTGCCCAAATTGTGTGAAATTAGTTTCCCTACTGAGCAAATTTCAGAGCTGACTTTTTGTTCAGATTGCTGATTTCATTGAGAATGATATTTTAAGTTTGAACAATGAAAAATGGGTTGTGGCTTCTCCCTTTGATGTAGTGCATTTTGTGAAAGAAATTCTCAATAAGGATCATTGATTACGAGCAATGAAAGCTGATACATCTTTGGAAGACCTGAAGGAGTTTATTGGTTGCCTTTGACCAAGGGAGAGGTTATGGTATTCTAGTTTGCACATATTTTGGGGCGTCAAGGGCAAATCGGCTTGTGAAGGTTTGCCAGGGGACAGATTTGTACTGCCTGAAAATATCAGAAATAAAATAATCAGGTTGCTCACAAAGGACAGTCGGGTGAGACTCTACAAAGAAAGTAGTCAGACCATTTCACTGGTGGCAATATATGGATGATATGATAAGTCACTATGTGAAATCTTGTGTACTTTGCTGGAATTATGTTTGAAAAATGTAAATGTACTTTTATTACTGGCCCATTACCAGAAGCTCAATGTACATAGACAACCTGGTTCCATGTCATATTCTCAGACATGATTGTAGGGATTATAGCTTTGTTTGATCATTCTTCCAAATGAGGGTGGTGGACATTTGTCAGAGAACCCACAACTCATTGTGTGTTAGAGTTTCTTAAAGAGTGTTTTTATGCAAGGGGATTTTTGGTATCTTCAACAGATAATAGTGCCTGGCCTACGCCCTCCAAGGTGGAGTAATTTTAGTTTCAAGGTGATATTGTTCACAACCTGAAACCTCTGTAGTCTCCCAATGGTAACAGACTTACGGAAAAGGTGAATAGAATTTTCAATGAAAGTGTAACACTTGTCCTAGCTTAGGGAATTGGATTACAGGATTTTAGGCTAAGGAAAATACTTTTAGTAGACACAGTAATGCACGGTATGATTCTGTTCAAAGCCTTGAGCATGCTGAAAATTAAGAATCCACATTTCTTTTAACAAGGGCAATACTGCATTATATACACCACATACACTAGTCCACATAGCTAGATGTTCAGTCAAATTAGTTGATGATTGTTAGAATAGCTAAGGTTAATGATTGCTCAGAGATAAGATCGCTAAGGAATATGTGTCAGGAAAATGAAGATGAGTACATACTCTTTGATTTTCCATTAAAATATGATGTAAAAAAGTTGTGAAAAACAAACATTGTGTAAAGAATATCATGGGACAGAAAACAGAAGATAAGAATGTACTTTGGTAAGAGATAGTTGTACACAATATTTTTTGATTATTTTGCTGAGTTTATTAGTTTTTGTGTTACAAGTTGTTCTTATTTTAATTTTAGGTATGTTTACTTATTTAGTGTGTTTTTTATTTGGTAATATAGTTGAAGGTTTTTTTTAAATGATTTATATATAATAGATTTCAATTCTTTATGTTTTATTTGCTAATTAGATAATTTTGTAAATAATTTGTTTAGTCATTTCATATGATAATACTTTTTTAATTTGTTAATTAGATGATTGTGTTAATAATGTATTTGTTTGAATAATATTGCTATTCATTCGTTATATTTTTTTGTGAAATAATTGAAAATATTTATTATTTTTTTAAATTATGTGTATTATTATTTTTCTGTTATTAGTGGAATTTGTTTTTGAGGTTGTTTGAATTTTAGGGTAATACATTTAGAAGTATTTTACATTTATTTTTTCACTTTTTAATTGATATAATTTTTAATATAATTCTTTGTATAATTTTATATGTTAAGTTAGTTTTTTAGTTTTAAACAATTTCTTTAAATTACATAATTTTAACATTCTTACAACATGTTTAAATAAATATATTGTCTGTACTTATTTTAAATCTGTAACTTATTTTATATTCATTTATGGTGGGAAATAAAATATGAGACTCCTCCAAAGCCAATACTTTCCCTACTGTCTTTTGTTAAGTTGGAGTCGGAATAGTAAATCTAACCCTTCCAAAGTCTAACACTTTCCCTACTGTTGGTAATGTTGGATTGGGATGGTAACGCTCACTCCGACCAGAGTCAAACACTTTCCTTACTGTCGCTCATGTTGGAGTGGGAATAGTAAGTTCTGCCTCTCCAAGCTGCTGCAATTTTCCTTCTGTTGCTTTCGTTGAAGTCGGAGTTGTATATCTGATCCCCTAGGAAGTCTAACACTTTTCCTACTGATTCCCAAATTAGAATGAGAGTAATACATTGACCCGTCAAATTCTATTTTTAATGTTTTTGAATATATTTCTTATTTCTATTTTAAAAGTTGATTTAATGTAAATCATTTTTATGATTTAGTTTTTTGTAGTAATTTTTTATGTAGTTATATAATGTTGTTATAGTATTATTTAAGAAAGCGTTTTTATAGCTAGTGTTGGTAATTATAATTAATTGTTTTTCTATTATTTATGTTTAAAATATAATATTATTTTGTATGACATTTTTCGAACTTATTTTAGAGTATATATTTTGAAACATTTCATACATTTTACATATATTTTTATGAGCATATATTTTTAAATGCATTATTATTGTTAAAGTTAATATAAGTTTTTAAAGCTAGCATATTGTATAATAGTTAACGTTCAATATACTTACCTATTTTTGACAATATTGTGGTCTTCTATAGTTTTGTTGGCAATCATTTTGATTTTACATACAAATTATGAAACAGTAGGCAATATTTGTTTTGCCAATATTTTTGTCGTCAGTGGTTCGTCCGACAATCTGTTTACCATCTTAAAGCTGAGGAGGTGGGTTGTAGTTTGGGTCTGCACAGTAGTTTACCTAATTCCATTTGTGAAAATTCTCCTGTTGCAGTAAATGAAGACATAGATTTGCAGAATATTCACTTCTTAAGATGAATTTCTTGTCCTAGGCCTCTGAAAGGATATCTTTAGCTATTTTTGTGTGTGACTTATCTGCGTATGCATTTGACAAATCTACTGTTAAATTTTTGTAATTATTCAGGGCCTCATTAATGGTTTGAAGGACGGGAAACCCCATCCGCTAAACTCCCTACAGGTTGGCCACCGCCTTCGTGGGAACCACTATGCCAGACTTATTATGAGTTTCCCACTAGGTCAGGGGGCGGAACCCCCCACTGACCTAGCGAGAAATAAGCTACAGCATTCTAACTGAGCCAGCGGCAATGCTGTAGCCCGCAGGGTTCACCACCACTCTCACAATGTTCACTGGCTGCAAGGCATGGGCAGTGCAGGGGCCCCCTTATGGCCCTCCTGCACCTGTCCTCAGCCAGCCGGTGAAACTGCCATGAAAAAGCTGTCAGAGAGCGAGGTCATGATCCGCAGCACCGCATGCAGTGCTGCCCTGGCTAATTATGATCTCGGCCATGCGTTTGGGATCATGGATCCCGGCAGTGCTGGCGGAGACCTGGTGGTTTGACCTCCAGGGTCTTTATGTGGCTTTGGACCACCACAGCAGCCAGGGTCCTGACCACCAGCCTCGTAATGAGGCCCTTGGTGCCAAATTTTGTGTAACACTTACAGTGGTGTACAACAGGGGGTACACTGAAGTTTTTTCTTTGACAAGTCTTTTCTTTAACTATTGTTGTTCCCTGTGTCTTCACTACTTCATGGATGTTGTCTTCTGTCCTGTGTGCCTTATGTTGTCTTGTTCTTCTTGTGTTATGTGAAATGTGTTTATCTCATTCTATTTGTAGGTGAGTTAATGGTTGGGGGTCAGAGAGGGAACAGCGGCTTTAGCAAACTGGATTCTTCCCTGGGATCCTTATAGAAGAGAGTGTTTTGTACACAGGGCTGAAGAAGCTCAGAATTTACAGTTGTTCACGGTGGAGCCCAAACAAAGTCTGGGCCTCATTATGAGTTTGGCGGTCCCACCGCGAACCGCCAAACTTGCGGGGAGAACACCACCGCTAGGGTGGTCCTGCCCCCGAGCATATAACAGTGTTCCTACTGGGCTGACCGGCAGGAACATTGTAATACGCTAGTGCTACGATATTGATCTTGGATACCATAAGGGAGACAAGGCCAATATTGTAGCACTCCAGCGCCCTTGGAATGCGCACTGTCTGAAGAGCAGACAGTGCGCATACTGATGGTGCTGGGCAGGGGCATGGGCAGCGCAGGGGCCCGCCTGTGGCCCCTGTCACTGACTTTCTGCAATCCTTTCCATGGCAGGGTGCCATGGAAAGGCAGGCGGAAAGCTAAGTTGTAATCAGCCAGGCGGCCCTGAGTTCAGTACAACTCAGGCCATCGTCACCACATCGGAAGCGAAGGCCGGCTTTAGCGCTGGTGGCTTCCCTGTGCGAAAGTCTTTTTTGGCACCCCCCATCCCATGACCACCTCCTCGGATTCCATCACTACCACCCAGAAAATGTGCCCCTCATCTCCCCATAGCCCCCCTTTTACATACATCCATTTGTTTTAAAGCACTTGTAAAGGCTGGCTTTAGCAATCCACTCAGCTGTCAACATAAAATATAGTTCTGATCTTTACAGCAGGCCTATTAACCCTCTCTGCTACTTTATGGCTTCAAAGCTACTGCTAGACAAAACTCCCATCTCTCTGCCTAGCAGGAACATTAATCACAAGAGTTATCTTGACATTTTAATTGTTTCCTGAAGGCTAGACTCACAAGGAACTTTTCAGGAGCTTTTAAATTGCAAGTTTTGCAAGTCATTGCTAAACCCAGCACCCTTTTGAGATTAGCACCCCCCCAATCCAGGTCAGCACCCAGTGCGGACGCACCACTCGCACCGCCCCATAGCCGTCCTGTGGGGAACCATGTTCCTGGAGGGACCGCGGTCTCCTGGCTGACCGTCACCATGAGACTTGCAGTCCTTGGACCCCCAGCCTCACCAACAGGACCTTACTTACAGAAATGTTGCAAACTGGGCCATCATTTACTGAACCCTCACTGCCATTTAATGAGGTTCTAATGTTAAGCTGGTCCAAACAAAGTTAGCCATCACCTGTGGGCTGTCCAGTTTCTCCTCACTACCTGGCTGTTCCTGTGTACCCATTTTTTATGATGCTACATCTGACTCCAGAGAGTGTTGTCGTTCAGGCATAGTGAGCAAAGTGATCTCTAAATATTTTCTTTACTGCTCCAAAAGAGTGATGCTTTAGGAAAAAGATTTTTCATCTCCAAGTTTGGTCCTAGATTCACTCAACACTGTGTGCCTCTTGGGCAATACACATGCACTTTTGGACATGGCCACCTTCTCATGCCTGCTTTCCTTGACGACTTTCAGGGCTGTTTAGGTCAAACCGTACATGGCAGCCAGGATGCGGCCAGATACATCTTTGGGGCTGTGCTGGACACTACAGACTGTGTCAGTCATGGTATGCACACTAGTGTCACTGCCATATGACATGCTTGGTTCCATGCTTCTGGAGTCACCTGAAACTTCGGACCAACCTTTCTGTGGATCCAGAGGGGGAGCTGGGGGTATATGCCATGGCCACCAGCAGATTTAGCTGAGATTTCCTCATCAGCTGCTTTAGTTTCCCCTCCATTCGACGTAAGTGACTGCTGAGGGAAAGACTAGTCTGCCTGGCTGGAATGCAGTTACTTTGCACCACGGGTCTTTCAGGTTGATCAATTTGGGTATGCCCCCACTTGTTGTCCACTCCATCTCACATTCTACCAGTCTTTGGCCTGAGGCTGGCAAGCATGCCGTCATCCTAGCCAAAGAAACCCTTTTTGCCCAAGTGGTGTCCTGGGTGGAGAGGGGCACAGGATGGTACTCCTGATACTTCTTAGATCCCAAGAACATTGAGGGTCTGAGAAAGATATGGATCTCAGGTTTCTGAATGCCTTTATCAGAAAGAACAAGTTGAAGATGCTGATGCTGGCTCAGGTCCTGGTGGCCTTGGATCCAGGAGACTAGGGGCTTCATTACGAGTTAGACAGACGGGAAGACCCGTCCACCAAACGTCCGATGAGGAGGTTGCTCCCTTACTGGCTACCTCTACGTCAGGTCCATTACGACTTTCCGTGTAAGCTGACAAGGAAAAACCAAGGTTTCCGCCTGTCAGCCCAGGGGCAAAGTGGTGGCAGCATTGTCATTGGCTCATAATCGCAGGGGCACCAGGACATTTGCAATGGTCACTGTCTGCACAGCAGACAGTGAGCATTGCGAGAGTAGTGGGCAGGTGGATCCATGCACTGCCCATGCCAGGTGCATGAGCAGTGCAGGGGGCCCCCTGTGTCCCTCTGCACCTGCTCTGCACCAGTATTTTCATGGCAGTAAAAGAGCACCACCCTGGCTGATTGCGACCTGCACCCGCTGTCAACCCATCGGGATCACTGATCCTGGTGGAGACGGCAGCATCCTGGCAGTCTGACCGACAGGGTCATAATGTGGTGGTCAGACTTCCACAGCAGCGGCGGTCCTGATCGCCACTGCAAGTCTAGTGACCGCCAGACTCGTAATGAGGGCCTAGATGGTGTCTATGGTCTTACATGAGATACAATTTCCTGTACTCATCCTGTAGTCCCATTGGCATTTCCTCTCCTTTGTATTGGGATCTGAAGACTTCAGTTCACCATCCTGCCCTTCAGCCTTACTTCGGCCCCCGGTGTTCAAGAAAGTGGTGTTAGTGGTTCGCAGATCATCTTTACTGTTCTGGATTACAAATATTCCAGTACCCCGAATACTGGCTGCTGAAGGAAGGCTTGCATGGTCAGTTTCAGACTACTTGAAAACAAGGGTTTGTTGCTGTCCACATTGGGGTTCTCCATCAGCGAGCCAAAATCCCATCTTTACCTTCTTCGGTGCATCCCCTTTGTAGAGGACATCCTAGACATTGTGGCTTTGAAGGCCTTCTCACCACTGCAATGAGTTTGGAGTGTTCAGGCTGTGATCTCGATAGTTTGGGCTCTTGACTCGGTTCTGGCCTGGATGGATCCATAGGAAAGAGCACCCCGAAATGGAAAGCCGTATGTTGTGATACTTAAGCTAGAAGGCACTATAGAAATGCTGACACCAATATTCAGGTGGTACCCTGAAATCAGTATCAACACATAGCACATAGCTACAGAAGAGAATTTCCTGCTGCCTTGTCTGTGGCCTTCATTCCAGGAAATACATATGACACCAAAAACTGGCCCTTCCATAAACTAAGAAGAACCTTTAATTAAGTGCTAATAACTTGTCCGCTGACCTAATCAGAATTAAAAATTAACACAACATGATTAGCGTGCTAGATTACTAATCACCCCAGGAATACTCTCCTTGAAATCATAGGTTCAGATAAATAGTGCAATGTGAGGCCTTAAACATTGCTCATTAGCACTTCATGAAACTATGAAAAAAAGGCAAATTACTTACAATAGACCGTCAATATTAACATTATTCTCAAAGCATGCTACCACATGCAAAGTGCTGCCAGTTAGTAACAATGGTGTGATTCATAGTGCTGCGTGTACTTATGGTCAATGTGTTGCAACAATCACAGCTGCTAAAATGCTAATTTATTCCAATTAGCTATCATTTGCATAAAGGTGCCTGAACAATTCATCCAAACACTGTAGCACAAAGGAAATAAGATTTTCAAATACAGGGTAGTTTTCGTTTCTGTAGACAACAATGGTTGAAGGTTAAAGTCTGTTTCACACTCTCTTAATTACACATTCAGTGACAAAATACAGTAATGCTTGTTTGCAGAAAAGAAAGCAATACTTAAGGTAAAAATGGATAAAGACAGTAAACTTTCTTATAGGGGCAAGAAGTGAAACTTGTTTACTGTGAATCTGAAGTGGTTTCTTATTTCTGCTGTCTCTCCTCCGCAAGGTGAAGCACACGAGGGAGTTAGCAGGAAAACACATGCTCTTTACTCTCATGGAGGGCTTAGCCAATATGAAAAATTAGTTCCATAAAATAGAGGAGCGAAAGAACACAAATCAACTAATCGAGAGGATGGAAAAGAGGCTATGCTCCAGGGGTGGGACAAACACAACAGGGACAAGGAAAGCCACTGAATGAAAAGAAACTTAACAAGAGTGACATTAAAACCAACCAGTGGTAAGCAGTGGACAGACTTTAAATCTCTGTAAGGGCCAGATTTACAAGGCCCTAGCACCACCAGAGCATGACTTTTTGTGACGCTCCGGTGGTGTTCTGCACTGCGCCACATTTACAAGGCGGTGCTAAGCCACTTTTGTGGCTTAACACCACCTTGTAAATATGGGCCCCTCCGATTGAGTTTTTTGCGTCAGAGGGGTGTGCAATGGGTGTTGATGTGGGTGTTCCACCCTAACACCCATTGCCTTTGACCTCTACCCCAGATTTACAAAAAGGCGTACATCTGTGGCAGCGCCAAATACTAACGTCACCCCAGGGTTGCGTTAGCATGACACTACAAGGAGGAATACTTTTATTCCTCCTCATTTTTGCTTTTTCCATGTGTGCTGTATTCTGCAGCACACATTTAAGAAGCAAAAGGCCATGAGTGAATGTTTATGTGCAGGAAGGTGTCCATTAACAATCATTCAAAAATGACGATTTGCTACTTCACGCTGCCTGCAGCACACATAGAAGTAACGCATTGTCATTGTAGATTATTTATATGCAGGAAGTAACACCTTCCTGCAGATAAGCAATCAATCCCCTCAATGCAGATACTCTTGCACCATGGTGTAAGGGTGCCTGCATTGGTGCTGACAGCTAAATTTAGCGCCAGCGCAAGGGGAAACACAGGGGTGCACCATATTTGAGTAAATATGGCGCATCCCTGAGTTTCTAAAGTGATCCAGCGTGGCACTGCAAATTTTGACGTAGCCACGGGCTGCACCACTTTTTAGTAAACCTGGCCCTTAGTGCTTAGTAAACACAAAATAGGCCTTTTCCAACCAGACAGCTTGCCTTGTCTGGTAGTCGAGACCTCAAAGTCTTTGAATCTGTGCAGGGACTATAGTGCTTTTCAGAGTAAAACTACATGGCTTTATGTATGAGATAGTTGCAAAGCAAAGAAGCAAGGAAGGGAGTGGTGTGAGAAGTTCAGAGGATGGGGAAGAGGGAGAAGATGCAGAAATGATAGTGGGATTACCAACTGTGGTCCGCAATCCAGGATTACACACAAAGGAGCTATTGATAGACTAGGAGGGACTTCAGGACTTCAGTTCCTTCGTGGAGAGCAGGAGTGAGGGAGCTTGACAAATCCCATTAGGGAGTAAGATCCAGACCCTAAAAGCATATCAAGAGAAGGATTTTCGTGTCTCATTTACAGCTCAGGGCACTGAGGACCATCCATTACTTTTTGTGCCCCTACCACCATCCATTGTGCCCATCTTTACTTTGTAGGGTGTTCACTGACAGACATAACTGGTCTAACAGAAAATGATGGAGACCCGTGGACGTCAATTAGGGCTCGACACAGGTCATAGCTGAGACCCGTAGCTTGCTGCTTGCAACCCCTGGCACTGCCTCTGCGACCCCTGGCCTCAGAGTTGGTAAAAGCAAAGTCAAACAAGCATTTGCAATGCAATGGATCTCGTGTTTGCTCAAATTAGAGCTATTAGCGTTGTAAATTCTTAACTGGACTTTTCTTGCCACTTAAATTGAAAATAAAAAGTAAAACAGTTGACAGAAGCGAGTTGATTCAAAGCGCCACAGCCGCCGTGAGCGTGAGAGTTATTGGATCCCTGCGTGAATGTCTAGAAAGGGTTGTAACTGGGATGAAAGGCAAACCGAAGCTGGAGGAGGGGCCATCAAACGCTGTAACAGGAGAAAGCTTGGCGGAGTGGCAACAAAAATGTTCACTCAGTGAAATCGCCTGGGAGGGAACTCAGCACACAAAGGAGGTACATTTCACAAAATGTACCAATAAAAATGAAGCATTTAAGACAAGCACAACAAAGAATGAATAGCAAGAGTGGGCGTGGTTAAAAGCCCACAGAGAGATTACAACATGCCAGAGCACTTGCTCGCTCGACCCTAAAAAGAACAGAAGGTGAAAGGTGCTGGGATGTTCTCTGTTTACTTTCGGCAGCTAAAGCTGCAAATTATCTCGGTTAAACACCTATACAGCAGTGCAACGTGTACTCTGCTGAATAAAATGTAAAAAATAAAATAAAATTATCTGGGTCTGAAGAAGATGTTGCAGATTTTTATTATTGGGAATACACATAAAATTATGTGTTTGTCTAAAAACCTCATCAATGTGCAATAGTGGGTGACAATTCCTTATAAGTGGTGCTAATCAAAATGCATTAACAAAGAGAAGGAACAGTTTATATCAGGTCTACATAAAGAAATGCAGGTGGGATAAAACAATATATTTTTTAAAATCTTTTTGTGTGTCTTTCTGTAATTTTCCAATATATTTTTTGACTTAAAGTTATACACTAGACAAACTGTTAAATCATGATTTTGAGTTATAAATAATTTGCCTTCCCAGGATTCCTATGTGTTCTACCAGCACTGTGCTTTGGTCTTTAAAAAAATACCCAATTTTTTGTTAATTAAAAAACAAAAATGCGTAATTCCTATCATCTCAGTACCCTAATTCACATGTGGGTGGTATATACAATAGACATTTATCTATGTTAGTAACTTCTGTTAATATACAATCAAGCACTTAAGATTCTCCTAATTTAGGCATTGTCAGTTATTGTGATGTCATCAGGATTAAGGTCATGTGATGTCACTTCTCAGAAGTATTCATTGTCAGAACATATTATATCACTTCCTGTGATGCCATTAGGTTTAAAGGACATCATGTGATGTCACTTCCGTTACAACTGGCATTTTGGCGAATTGATGTCCATGTGGAGACCCATTGCAAAATTTGATGATGTGCCTCTGAGACTCTCATATCTCACAGACTTTGTAGTCCTTTTGTGGAAGGGGGGCCTGAAGGGTGGGAACCCCACTGTGCCACAGGGCCTGCAGGGGCTTTTGTTACACATCAGACAGACACAAGTTTGCAACTTCTGGTGTAAAATACACGTTATCAGTGTTTTTGATGCACTTTGCGAATAATGCTGGCTGTTTGTTACTCTATGCATATATCTTGCGCTAGGAGGAATGTACAGAGCACTTTGGGGCATATTTAAGAGCCCTTAGCATCTCCGTGCACCACATTAGCATCATATTTTTATGCTAATGTGGCCCAACGAGGCCTAAATTCCCATGCCATATCTACAAAGTGGTGCAGTGTTTGCATTGCACCACTTTGTAATCCTTTGCGCTACATTATGCCTGCAGATGGCATAATGTATGCAAAGGGGCGTTCCCCCGTTAGGGCAGTGTGAGAAAGTAGCCTCTTTCTAGCCTTGTTACCCCCACTTTGGGCCTGTTTGTGAGTGTATGTCAGGGTGTTTTCACTGTCTCACTGGTATCCTTCTTGCCAGGGCCCAGTGCTCATAGTGAAAACCCTATGTTTTCAGTATGTTTGTTATGTGTCACTGGGACCCTGCTAGTCAGGACCCCAGTGCTCATAAGTTTGTGACCTATAGGTATGTGTTCCCTGTGTGATGCCTAACTGTCTCACTGAGGCTCTGCTAACCAGAACCTCAGTGGTTATGCTCTCTCTTTACAAATTGTCACTAACAGGCTAGTGACCAATTTTACCAATTTACATTGGCTTACTGGAACACCCTTATAATTCCCTAGTATATGGTACTGAGGTACCCAGGGTATTGGGGTTCCAGGAGATCCCTATGGGCTGCAGCATTTCTTTTGCCACCCATAGGGAGCTCTGACAATTCTTACACAGGCCTGCCACTGCAGCCTGAGTGAAATAACGTCCACGTTATTTCACAGCCATTTTACACTGCACTTAAGTAACTTATAAGTCACCTATATGTCTAACCTTTACCTGGTAAAGGTTGGGTGCTAAGTTACTTAGTGTGTGGGCACCCTGGCACTAGCCAAGGTGCCCCCACATTGTTCAGGGCCAATTCCCCGGACTTTGTGAGTGCGGGGACACCATTACACGCGTGCACTACATATAGGTCACTACCTATATGTAGCTTCACAATGGTAACTCCAAATATGGCCATGTAATATGTCTATGATCATGGAATTGCCCCCTCTATACCATCCTGGAATAGTTGGCACAATCCCATGATCCCAGTGGCCTGTAGCACAGACCCTGGTACTGCCAAACTGCCTTTCCCGGGGTTTCACTGCAGCTGCTCCTGCTGCCAACCCCTCAGACAGGCATCTGCCCTCCTGGGGTCCAGCCAGGCCTGGCCCAGGATGGCAGAACAAAGGACTTCCTCTGAGAGAGGGTGTTACACCCTCTCCCTTTGGAAAATGGTGTGAAGGCAGGGGAGGAGTAGCCTCCCCCAGCCTCTGGAAATGCTTTCATGGGCACATTTGGTGCCCATTTCTGCATAAGCCAGTCTACACCGGTTCAGGGACCCCTTAGCCCTGCTCTGGCGCGAAACTGGACAAAGGAAAGGGGAGTGACCACTCCCCTGATCTGTACCTCCCCTGGGAGGTGCCCAGAGCTCCTCCAGTGTGCTCCAGACCTCTGCCATCTTGGAAACAGAGGTGCTGCTGGCACACTGGACTGCTCTGAGTGGCCAGTGCCACCAGGTGACGTCAGAGGCTCCTCCTGATAGGCTCCTTCAGGTGTTGCTAGCCTATCCTCTCTCCTAGGTAGCCAAACCCTCTTTTCTGGCTATTTAGGGTCTCTGTCTCTGGGAAAACTTTAGATAACGAATGCAAGAGCTCATCCGAGTTCCTCTGCATCTCTCTCTTCACCTTCTGCCAAGGAATCGACTGCTGACCGCGCTGGAAGCCTGCAAAACTGCAACATAGTAGCAAAGACGACTACTGCAACTCTGTAACGCTGATCCTGCCGCCTTCTCGACTGTTTTCCTGGTGGTGCATGCTGTGGGGGTAGTCTGCCTCCTCTCTGCACTAGAAGCTCCGAAGAAATCTCCCGTGGGTCGACGGAATCTTCCCCCTGCAACCGCAGGCACCAAAAAGCTGCATTACCGGTCCCTTGGGTCTCCTCTCAGCACGACGAGCGAGGTCCCTCGAATCCAGCAACTCTGTCCAAGTGACTCCCACAGTCCAGTGACTCTTCAGTCCAAGTTTGGTGGAGGTAAGTCCTTGCCTCCCCACGCCAGACTGCATTGCTGGGAACCGCGACTTTTGCAGCTACTCCGGCCTCCGCGCACTTCCGGCGGAAATCCTTTGTGCACAGTCCAGCCTGGGTCCACGGCACTCTAACCTGCATTGCACGACCTCCTAAGTTGTTCTCCGGCGACTCCTTTGTGCGACTTCGGGTGAGCACTGTTTCACGCATCCTCGTAGTGCCTGTTTCTGGCAGTTCTCCAGAAGCTACCTACTGCTGAGAGGGCTCCTTGTCTTGCTCGACGTCCCCTCTCTCTCCTGACGCAATTTGCGAAATCCTGGTCCCATCTGGGCCACAGCAGCATCCAAAAACGCTTACCGCACGATTTGCAGCTAGCAAGGCTTGTTGGCGGTCTTTCGGCGGGAAAATACTTCTGCACAACTCTCCACGGCGTGAGGGATCCGTCCTCCAAAGGGGAAGTCTCTAGCCCTTGTCGTTCCTGCAGAAACCTAAGCTTCTTCTGTCCAGTAGAAGCTTCTTTGCACCCACAGCTGGCATTTCCTGGGCATCTGCCCATCTCCGACTTGCTTGTGACTTTTGGACTTGGTCCCCTTGTTCCACAGGTACCCTCGACTGGAAATCCATTGTTGTTGCATTGCTGGTTTGTGTCTTTCCTGCAGTATTCCCCTATCACAACTTTTTTGTCCTTTGGGGAACTTTAGTGCACTTTGCACTCACTTTTCAGGGTCTTGGGGTGGGCTATTTTTCTAACCCTTACTATTTTCTAATAGTCCCAGCGACCCTCTACAAGCTCACATAGGTTTGGGGTCCATTTGTGGTTCGCATTCCACTTTTGGAGTATATGGTTTGTGTTGCCCCTATCCCTATGTGTCCCCATTGCATCCTATTGTAACTATACATTGTTTGCACTGTTTTCTAAGACTATACTGCATATTTTTGGTATTGTGTATATATATCTTGTGTATATTTCCTATCCTCTCACTGAGGGTACACTCTGAGATACTTTGGCATATTGTCATAAAAATAAAGTACCTTTATTTTTAGTATAACTGTGTATTGTGTTTTCTTATGATATTGTGCATATGACACTAAGTGGTACTGTAGGAGCTTCACTCGTCTCCTAGTTCAGCCTAAGCTGCTTTGCTAAGCTACCATTATCTATCAGCCTATGCTGCTAGACACCCTATACACTAATAAGGGATAACTGGGCCTGGTGCAAGGTGCAAGTACCCCTTGGTACTCACTACAAGCCAGTCCAGCCTCCTACATTGGTTGTGCAGCGGTGGGATAAGTGCTTTGAGACTACTTACCACTCTTGTCATTGTACTTTTCATAAGAGAAAAATATACAAAACAAGTTCAGTGTATATACACATAACCAAAAAGTTTTGCATTTCCTCTTTTCACTCTTTTCTAAGTGCTGAAAAGTACTTCTAACTTTCTAAAAAGTTCTAAAAAGTTTTAAAAGTTTTTTTTTCTGTCTTTCTAAAAGTTCTGAAAACTTTTTTTCCTTTTTCTATCACTTTAACTCTTTCTGAAAATGTCTGGCACAGGTCAAAATGTTGATCTGTCCAAACTTGCATATGACCACCTTAGCTGGAAAGGAGCAAGGAGTCTCTGTGTAGAAAGAGGTTTGAGTGTAGGGAAGAATCCTTCCTTGGAATTCTTACTTAACATGCTTAGAGAACAAGATAAGGCTAAAAGTGCCCCATCTGTTGAAAAAGTAGCTAATGGTTCCCAATCTGATCCAGGGACTCCCCCAGGAAAAGATTCAGGAAAGAAACTTCCAAGCCTGCCCATTACTAGACAGTCTAGCATAGTTGGTACTGATGTGGAGTCACACCATACAGATAGTGTTGTCTCACATCATAGCAAGAGCATTCATTCTCATCACAGTAGAAATGATGTTTCTGTTAGCCAAGCTGTTAGGGTGCCCTCTGTAAGGGACAGGTCTCCTTCTGTCCATTCTCATCATACTCCTGTTTCAAGACATGTCCCTCCCACCCACCCTGATGACAGATTGTTAGAAAGGGAGCTCAATAGATTGAGAGTGGAACAAACCAGACTGAAGCTCAAGAAGCAACAGCTGGATTTGGATAGACAGACTTTAGAAGTAGAGAAGGAGAGACAGAAACTGGGTTTAGAAACCCATGGTGGCAGCAGCAGTATTCCCCATAGTCATCCTGCAAAAGAGCATGATTCCAGGAATCTGCACAAGATAGTTCCCCCTTATAAGGAGGGGGATGACATTAACAAGTGGTTTGCTGCACTTGAGAGGGCCTGTGCTGTACAGGATGTCCCTCAAAGGCAGTGGGCTGCTATCCTATGGCTATCATTTAGTGGAAAAGGTAGGGATAGGCTCCTTACTGTGAAAGAAAATGAAGCTAATGATTACAAAGTTCTTAAGAATGCACTCCTGGATGGTTATGGCTTAACCACTGAACAATACAGGATAAAGTTCAGAGAGACCAAAAAGGAGTCTTCACAAGACTGGGTTGATTTCATTGACCATTCAGTGAAGGCCTTGGAGGGGTGGTTACATGGCAGTAAAGTTACTGATTATGACAGCCTGTATAACTTGATCCTGAGAGAGCATATTCTTAATAATTGTGTGTCTGATTTGTTGCACCAGTACCTGGTAGACTGATCTGACCTCTCCCCAAGAATTGGGAAAGAAGGCAGACAAATGGGTCAGAACAAGGGTGAACAGAAAAGTTCATACAGGGGGTGACAAAGATGGCAATAAGAAGAAAGATGGTGAAAAATCTCAAGATAAGCATGGGGATACGGGTAAAACCAAAGATCCCACTTCAAATCTTAAACACTCTTCAGAGGGTGGGGATAAAACTAATTCTTCATCTTCTTCTCAACCTGCACACATTAAAAAGCCTTGGTGCTTTGTGTGTAAAAACAGAGGCCATAGGCCAGGGGATAAGTCCTGTCCAGGTAAACCCCCTGAGCCTATCACCACTAATACATCAAGCTCTAGTGCCCTTAGCAGTAGTGGTACTAGTGGTGGGACTGCTGGCAACAGTCAAGCAAAGGGTGTAGTTGGGTTCACTTATGGGTCCATCATAGAAACTGGGGTAGTCAGTCCCAAGACAGTTTCTGTCACACCTAGTGGCATTGGCCTTGCCACACTGGCTGCTTGTCCCCTTACAATGGATAAGTACAGGCAGACAGTTTCAATAAATGGTGTTGAGGACTTGGCCTACAGGGACACAGGTGCCAGTATCACTTTGGTGACTGAAAACCTAGTGCCTCCTGAACAACACATCATTGGACAACAGTATAAGATTATTGATGTCCATAACTCCACTAAGTTTCTTCCCTTAGCTATAATTCAGTTTAGTTGGGGTGGAGTTACTGGCCCTAAGCAGGTGGTGGTATCACCTAGCTTACCTGTAGACTGTCTCTTAGGTAATGACCTAGAGGCCTCAGGTTGGGCTGATGTAGAGTTGTATGCCCATGCAGCCATGCTGGGCATCCCAGAGGAGTTGTTCCCTCTCATTTCTACTGAAATGAAAAAGAAAAGGAGAGAAGGCCTGAAAACTCAGGATCCCTCTCCATCAACAGGTAAAAAGGGTATCACAGTATCCCCTAACCACCCTGCCATTCAGGATACCATTCCTGTGGTGGGAGAAACCTCTCCTGGGGTGGCACCTGTTCCAAGGGAATCATCAGCTGGCAAAGCTGTACTCCCTGAGGTAGAAGTACCTCTCTGTGGGATAACTAACATTGGTGACAAAAAGAGCACCATTTTAGTTAACATGGAGCATCCCTCCAACCCTCCCAGAGAAACTTTAGTGCAGAAACCCTGCACTGCCTCACAACACTTAGGACAGCATCCCTGCCTTAGTGTGGACCTCATAGGACAGCATCCCTGCCCTGCTCCAACTCAAGAGAAACAACATCCCTGTTCTCTCTTCCAGCCATATGGACAAAGTTTTTGCCCAGCTATGGCTTTTCTGAGACAGCATCCCTGTCTGGCATTTCCATCACTACAAATAGGTTCAGTGGACAATTCCCACTGCTCTAAACTAAAACTTACTGATAGAAACTCTGAAAATACATCTTCACATTGTTGCTTAGCTAAAAAACTTCAAACAGGGTGGTTTACATCCCCACAGGGAAGTAACCATATAGTGGATGACAAAGGGAGTAACCAGTCTATTGCAGAGCTACTCTCTACTTATCACCACTTAGACAATAAAGTCTCAACTGGCCAAGGTTAGCCTTATTGTCCTTCGTTTGGGGGGTGGGGGGGTTGTGTGAGAAAGTAGCCTCTTTCTAGCCTTGTTACCCCCACTTTGGGCCTGTTTGTGAGTGTTTGTCAGGGTGTTTTCACTCTCTCACTGGTATCCTGCTTGCCAGGGCCCAGTGCTCATAGCGAAAACCCTATGTTTTCAGTATGTTTGTTATGTGTCACTGGGACCCTGCTAGTCAGGACCCCAGTGCTCATAAGTTTGTGACCTATAGGTATGTGTTCCCTGTGTGATGCCTAACTGTCTCACTGAGGCTCTGCTAACCAGAACCTCAGTGGTTATGCTCTCTCTTTACAAATTGTCACTAACAGGCTAGTGACCAATTTTACCAATTTACATTGGCTTACTGGAACACCCTTATAATTCCCTAGTATATGGTACTGAGGTACCCAGGGTATTGGGGTTCCAGGAGATCCCTATGGGCTGCAGCATTTCTTTTGCCACCCATAGGGAGCTCTGACAATTCTTACACAGGCCTGCCACTGCAGCCTGAGTGAAATAACGTCCACGTTATTTCACAGCCATTTTACACTGCACTTAAGTAACTTATAAGTCACCTATATGTCTAACCTTTACCTGGTAAAGGTTAGGTGCTAAGTTACTTAGTGTGTGGGCACCCTGGCACTAGCCAAGGTGCCCCCACATTGTTCAGGGCCAATTCCCCGGACTTTGTGAGTGCGGGGACACCATTACACGCGTGCACTACATATAGGTCACTACCTATATGTAGCTTCACAATGGTAACTCCAAATATGGCCATGTAATATCATTGCCCCCTCTATACCATCCTGGCATAGTTGGCACAATCCCATGATCCCAGTGGCCTGTTGCACAGACCCTGGTACTGCCAAACTGCCTTTCCCGGGGTTTCACTGCAGCTGCTGCTGCGGCCAACCCCTCAGACAGGCATCTGCCCTCCTGGGGTCCAGCCAGGCCTGGCCCAGGATGGCAGAACAAAGGACTTCCTCTGAGAGAGGGTGTTACACCCTCTCCCTTTGGAAAATGGTGTGAAGGAAGGGGAGGAGTAGCCTCCCCCAGCCTCTGGAAATGCTTTCATGGGCACATTTGGTGCCCATTTCTGCATAAGCCAGTCTACACCGGTTCAGGGACCCCTTAGCCCTGCTCTGGCGCGAAACTGGACAAAGGAAAGGGGAGTGACCACTCCCCTGACCTGTACCTCCCCTGGGAGGTGCCCAGAGCTCCTCCAGTGTGCTCCAGACCTCTGCCATCTTGGAAACAGAGGTGCTGCTGGCACACTGGACTTCTCTGAGTGGCAAGTGCCACCAGGTGACGTCAGAGACTCCTCCTGATAGGCTCCTTCAGGTGTTGCTAGCCTATCCTCTCTCCTAGGTAGCCAAACCCTCTTTTCTGGCTATTTACTGTCTCTGTCTCTGGGGAAACTTTAGATAACGAATGCAAGAGCTCATCCGAGTTCCTCTGCATCTCTCTCTTCACCTTCTGCCAAGGAATCGACTGCTGACCGCGCTGGAAGCCTGCAAAACTGCAACATAGTAGCAAAGACGACTACTGCAACTCTGTAACGCTGATCCTGCCGCCTTCTCGACTGTTTTCCTGGTGGTGCATGCTGTGGGGGTAGTCTGCCTCCTCTCTGCACTAGAAGCTCCGAAGAAATCTCCCGTGGGTCGACGGAATCTTCCCCCTGCAACCGCAGGCACCAAAAAGCTGCATTACCGGTCCCTTGGGTCTCCTCTCAGCACAACGAGCGAGGTCCCTCGAATCCAGCAACTCTGTCCAAGTGACTCCTACAGTCCAGTGACTCTTCAGTCCAAGTTTGGTGGAGGTAAGTCCTTGCCTCCCCACGCCAGACTGCATTGCTGGGAACCGCGACTTTTGCAGCTACTCCGGCCTCCGTGCACTTCCGGCGGAAATCCTTTGTGCACAGTCCAGCCTTGGTCCACGGCACTCTAACCTGCATTGCACGACCTCCTAAGTTGTTCTCCGGCGACGTGGGACTCCTTTGTGCGACTTCGGGTGAGCACCGTTTCACGCATCCTTGTAGTGCCTGTTTCTGGCACCTCTCCGGGTGCTACCTGCTGCTGAGAGGGCTCCTTGTCTTGCTCGACGTCCCCTCTCTCTCCTGACGCAATTTGCGAAATCCTGGTCCCTCCTGGGCCACAGCAGCATCCAAAAACGCTTACCGCACGATTTGCAGCTAGCAAGGCTTGTTGGCAGTCTTTTGGCGGGAAAATACTTTTGCACAACTCTCCACGGCGTGAGAGATCCGTCCTCCAAAGGGGAAGTCTCTAGCCCTTGTCGTTCCTGCAGAAACCTAAGCTTCTTCTGTCCAGTAGAAGCTTCTTTGCACCCACAGCTGGCATTTCCTGGGCATCTGACCATCTCCGACTTGCTTGTGACTTTTGGACTTGGTCCCCTTGTTCCACAGGTACCCTCGACTGGAAATCCATCGTTGTTGCATTGCTGGTTTGTGTCTTTCCTGCAGTATTCCCCTATCACGACTTCTTTGTCCTTTGGGGAACTTTAGTGCACTTTGCACTCACTTTTCAGGGTCTTGGGGTGGGCTATTTTTCTAACCCTTACTATTTTCTAATAGTCCCAGCGACCCTCTACAAGCTCACATAGGTTTGGGGTCCATTCGTGGTTCGCATTCCACTTTTGGAGTATATGGTTTGTGTTGCCCCTATCCCTATGTGTCCCCATTGCATCCTATTGTAACTATACATTGTTTGCACTGTTTTCTAAGACTATACTGCATATTTTTGGTATTGTGTATATATATCTTGTGTATATTTCCTATCCTCTCACTGAGGGTACACTCTGAGATACTTTGGCATATTGTCATAAAAATAAAGTACCTTTATTTTTAGTATAACTGTGTATTGTGTTTTCTTATGATATTGTGCATATGACACTAAGTGGTACTGTAGGAGCTTCACTCGTCTCCTAGTTCAGCCTAAGCTGCTCTGCTAAGCTACCATTATCTATCAGCCTATGCTGCTAGACACCCTATACACTAATAAGGGATAACTGGGCCTGGTGCAAGGTGCAAGTACCCCTTGGTACTCACTACAAGCCAGTCCAGCCTCCTACAGGCAGCCAAAACAATGTTGCAAGAAAATCTGTTAGATTTTTTTCTGTACATTTAAAACCCGCTCAGAAAAGGCGTTAAAAGGGAGCACACCTTTGTGTACAATGGGCCCCTATGTTCTGTACAGGAGAAGCACCAACATTTTGGCTCTACTCCTTTAGAGTACATAAATAGCGTCATAAAAAATGACGCTATTGTCTCCTACCCTGCGCCATGGTGCGCTGAGTTTTAAATACGACGCACACATGGTGACGGCACGGGGCGGTAAAGGGTGCAATAAAGTGGCGGTGCACTGTGTGCAGCACCCCTTTTCTTAAATATGTCCCTTTATTTTGAGGAAAGAATGACTGCTTAACCCCCTGGGTGAGACCGTCCTTAGGACTGATATCATGTTTGTGTCTTTTTTGCTCTACTACAACTTTTCTAGAATAGTGTGGATTTTCCCTATCATCTAGGTTGCATTTTCTCACCATACCGTTGCTGTACTGTGAACCTTTTACTGCAGGTATCTAATAATTTATGTATTAAAACCAATGATCACATTAAGGACTGGGTTTGTGATTTCAATTTTTTGCAATATAGAAATGGGTTTGTCTAGCCACAAGTTTATTTAATGTACTGAGGGTTTGTAATATGACTGCATTTATTGGGGTTTTAGCAGAGCACTTTACAGAGTCACATGATGCATACCAGGTATACCATGTTACAGGTATGCGTGATGACACATAAATAGTTCAGGTCACTTGACTATAATAGCCTTCAGTTTCATGGATTATGGTTGAACATATTTTGGTGGGAGTTGGGATGGTTGAGGGAAGAGTGAATATCCCCTTGCCAGTAGTGGATAAAAGATATAGACACTGGGCCAGATTTACAAGGCCCTTGCACCTCTCTGCGCCACATTAGCGTCATTTTTACACTAATGTGGCGTTATGTAGGTATCACTGATGCACCATATTTACAAAGTGGCGCAATGCTAGCATTCCACCACTTTGTAACCCCTTGTGCCACATTACGCCTGCACCAGCCATAATGTATGCAAGGGGGCGTTCCCTCGCAGGGAGGCCGCAAAAAATGGTGCAGTGAAATCTACAATATTTCGCTGCATCATTTCGGCCGGAATTTTTAACGGCTGCATATTGCAGGCGTTACAATGACGGCATCATTATAACTTATGGGCCTCCCTAGTGCTTTGCTGGACTAGCACCATAATTAATGGCACTAATCCAGCAAAGCACCACAACAGCATCATGAATTCAGACGCTATTGTGCCAATGTGCGCCATGGTGCGCTGTATTGTAGATACAGCGCTATCATTGTAACGTTAGAGGGATTAGGGGGTGCAAGAAAAGTAACGCAGCAGGATTGATGCACCACTTTTTTGTAGATCTGGCCCACTGTGTGTTGCACCGTCTTCTCAAGGCCCAGGAGAGAAGAGGAAAGCTTGAGGTGATGGGGGTAACTCATTAGGCAGGCTTAGAGAGTGTGTGGAGACGCTTGTTTTGGGTTACTTCTCCACACCTTTCAGATGTCTAGCTTCATGATGGAGGAGCTGCGATTTTTGAGGAGATGTCTTGATAGGTGGATTTTCTGTGAGGTAGGCCAGAGTTTTGAGGAAATACCCTTATAAAACACGCAGTAACATCTTACTCAACTTCAAAAGAAAATTAAAAAAAGTATCCTACTTGCCAAAACCAAAACTTTTCCTTATCGTGACATATTAAAAGGAGGGAATATTATGAGCTTTTAAGCCTTTAATGTACTCCTGATTTAACAAACACCAAAGCATTAATTCATGATTGTAAAGCAAGACTGGACAGATTAGCTCTATTTTACAACCAACATTTGTTTCGACCTCTCTTGGTGTGCAGCTAGGGCTTCTTCAGGGCTTAAAGTGGTTCAGCAAATATAATACTTAACTGTCTTTCCTACGTTGTAGTCAGATGATCATTGCGACGAATCTTGGTCAGCTAAGCCTGAATAGGGACCGAGCACCCGGACGCACTTTATTCTGAAAAGGTCGCACAAAGATACCTTTTATCTAACCACGCCTCTTCTTAAAACAGAGTACTAACGTACCACACTGAAGAAATTAGAACCCTGTAATTAATCTTAATCACAGTTTGTGAATGGGCCACATTAACTCAGAGTCCATTAAGAAGAATTAAATTATATATTTATTCCTTGCCTAGTTAACTAGGCTGCCAGTGAACCTATTACCACTCCTTGCCTATCTCTGATGCCATTCGGTGGCACGATCCCTTTCTTCTCAGTGGAGGTGAATATCTCACAACCACACTGACTGTATTCTGCAGACCCTTACCAAATATTAAGGTATTTTTGTTGCAGCAGTTCCCACCTCCCGACCATCACTCACTTGTTTAATGACTGCTGCTGTTACTGCATTAATACTAATATTCATTTGTATCAAATAACTCAAAATGTATCCCAAATATCACAACAGGCTCTAAACTATTTCAATGAATACTAACTAACCAATTGTTCAAGTGTGTCCTTCCACCTGGTTTGTCAGGATTGCCTACACTCTTAACTGTTTTTTAAACAACTGGACGTGTGAAGGGGCTGACATTATTGTGAATTTCAGCCTTGAGGAAGTCCCGGTCTATCCAGCCAGAGGGGGTGAAACGTGTTGTAATCTAATGGGGTTAGTATAACATAAGGAGAAAATAGTCATTCACCTCTATGGAAGAAAGACATGTTTTGTTGGAAAGTCGACCAAGCTCTGATTACGAAAGGAACAAGAAAATAATTTAAACATTTGGACCTTGTGCAAACACGAAATATTTGGGAAAACTTAAGATCATACAACAGGTTTTTGAAATTTGCTAGAAACAATAAATGTTTTAGAAAATTGTAAGGAAATTATTTATTTGGTAAATAATTACCTAAACCTATTGCAGATAACGATTTGGTTTTGTCTTACAGTGTCACTGTTCTACCTGTGGCTTATTGACCTGAACACTAGAGTTATAGGGTAGAGCCAATACTGAGCCTAATGGCATCTAGTTTAGTTGTAATTAGGGGTTGATATTGAGGGATACCAGAACCTGCATCCCCAACCCTTTTATTTACAAATTAAGGAGTGTCGGGGTGCTAAAGTACAGGAACAAGTCTTTTAAAAGAGGACTTTGTTTGATTTCTCAATGACTGGTTAATCTATGTCCTGCCAAATGTATCCCAGTACTTGATAACCAGGTTCCTCTTTTGGGCTGGAACCTGCCTTTGCTGGGCATCCCACTGTGGTTTTATGGAATGCTTAACTTCTACAAGTGGATTTTGCCAGTAATAGGGGGGTCTAGTTGTTTTCTCCCCGGCTTTCCTAGCATTCTAAAGATTTTTTCATTCTCCTTGAAGCACCAAACCCTTTCCTCACTTTCTTGCGAACTTTGCATTTTGTGCTGAGAACACCAAGCTTACCTTCTAGAAGTTCTGCAGCTTCTCTTTAAAGGTAGATTTGTTTTCTGTTTAGTAGCTGCATTTGTTGACCCCCCACGATTCAATTTTTTGGCTTTTCGATTTTTGGTGTTAGTTTCCTTGAACTAATCATTTGCTTTGTACAATAACCACCGTAGAATTTGTCTTGGAGCAGGAGAGAGTTCCACCTACAACAAATCTGTGACTTTCTTTTGACCCGGTCTAGCACTTCTTGGCACTGTCTTGGTTTTGGTAGCTCACTGGCCTGTAAGTTAGGCTTGAGTGTTGCGCACAGGGACACTTGTTTTGCCCCACTGGTTGCTAGAATTTTTCTGTTGGTGTTGCCCTAATCATAAGAGCGCTCACGTGATAGAGGAAACAAAGATGTCCTCAGTTAAGCATGGTAGGCGATGGCTGAGGTCAGAGATCTCAAGCTTGGACCAGTCAAGCAGCCTGGAGGATGACTAGCCGGTGGCTTCCTCCCAAACATCAGCCCACGTACATCCTTCATTGGCCATGGATCGGGGAGTGCAGACGTTTCGCTATTTTCATGGTAAGTTGCATGTGGAATGTGTTGGGGCTCCACAAATGTTCTTCTTTCAATGTATTTGCACAAACAAAACTGAATATTGCACAATTGTGGTGCCCTGGGAGACATTTCCTTCTGAATTGAAGGAACTGATCAAGTCCCCCTGGCTGCTGATTTGAAATAGTTTTGAGTATTTCTATTTCCTGCCTTATCATGCACCACCTTGTATCTGTCCCACAATTATTTTATCAGCTTTGTCTGCATGTGACATATTTTTATTTGATTCTCTTTTTTACATCCTTTTTTATAAAGTGCTTGTGCAGATCAAAGGACACTTCTCTGGTATATAAGATACGGATGGGACACTGATTTTAACTTCACTGTTTGTTTCTGCGGCGGGAACTGAACCTGGCTTCCAAGGCTTTATTTTTGCCTTTCTTGATGGATTGATGCAGAGTGACACCTTGGTGGCCTGGAGGACATTGGATTGCATTTATTCCCCTCCCACACTCAGCTATTCATCTCCTTCTGCACCTGTAGCATCACTTGGCACCTGCCGCTGAGTGGTCATTTGTGCTCTTAATACTAAAGGTACTGTTCTTGGAAACCTCGAAACAATAGCGTGAAGGTACCTAACCTGGAAGCGCTGTAAAGCTATACTCTTGGCAATACAGTGCTGCACAAATCTCGGTTAGTTCAATATAACGTTTATCTTTCTCACATAGGTTTGTGATCAGTAGTGTTCGTTCTTCAAAGAACTTATATGGTAGAGGAAGTTGGTCTGTCAGAAAATGGGATTTTAGCGCCTGATTTAGAACTCGGCGGATGGGGTACTCCATCACAACGGTGACAAATATCCAGTCCACAAAAATATAAATCCCATTATCTTCAATAGGATTTAGATCTCGGCAGATGGGTTACTCTGTCACAATGGCGACAGATATCCAGTCCACCGAAATATAAATCCCATTATGTCCTATAGGATTTTTATTTTGGCGGGCAGGATATCCATCAGGCCATAGTCACGCTTGTTTGTTGTTAATCCGGAAAACACTAATACATTGCTAGAAGAGTAGCGAGCCACCCCTTCAGGTCTACGTGGACAACAGTGTCTTGCCTGTGATCCCTTATTTCTCAATGTCCTGTGGTAGGGTACCAAAGGATGGTAGATGCTACTCCCACCAAACTGTAAAGGAGACTTAGGCATACTTCTTAAACCGAATCCCATCTTGCCCAAAAATCATCAGACGATCAAGGGGTGATCATGGCACCTGTGAGTTTTCCTGGCGATATCCACAAACCATCAGCCCATGTTACACATGTTCCCGTGGTCCTGGATTACCTACTAAGATCCATCTCCGTCTGTTACAGCGCCAGGGGCATAGCGCAGGCCCCAGTGGCACAGGAAGACCCCCCGTGACACCTCATCTATCCTAAGTATGTATTTTTAGGTATGGGAATCTGGCCCCTTTCTGAGGGGCCCTCATCATATTCTTCAATGGGGTCTCATCATTTTACATTACGCCACTGTACTACGCCTTGAGTCATCCGTATTTACTGGGTACCATATTACCTCCACAAGTAATGGGCCCCTTGGCTGCTGTATTTGAAGACAAGCTATCTGATAGACATATACAATACTTCAGTACCCAGAGGGCGCCTTGGAGCCCTCCTCTCACCGCACAGGTAGACACCGGTTGATACACTGATTGCATCTGGCATGGAAGGCGTTAAAGAAGGTTTTCCTTCAGATTCATAAAGTAAAGCATTTATCCCTTAAGTAATAGTCATTAAAATAAATTGCAGATGTGAAATTGCAAGTAGTATTTTTACCTAAGACTAGTAATTGTTTCATACATCCATTCACAAGATAAAGTGAAGGCAAATGAGTCATTATCAGGATTTAACAAGATTGAATGCGAGCTGTTGGGAGGTGGGTAGAAGGCCCTGTTCCCCCACAGTAGAAATCAGCTGCCTTTGTTAAATACTTGCTTTAACATGGATGCTGATGGTGGTACCCTGAACCCCATCTGTGGTGATGAAGAATGCCTTTACATGCCCTGCGGTTAGCTGAGGGTCCCCACAGGCTCATGACTCATGCACTGTGGTGGACTCATGGAAAGAACTGACCTCTACTTTTATGAAGATGTGCCGAAGGCCAGAGCTCTTTCCAATAAGAAGACAGACGAGACACATTTCTCTTTCTGGTCCTTCTCTCCTCCATCTTCTTTGTTATCGCTCTGCTTCCTCTGTGGCGTCCTGTTAGTGTCTTTCCTTAAAATGTATTTCTTTTTATACCTTGAGGAAGGCGGTTTCCATTCTGCTAGGGGTACCACTCACTTACATATTGTCTTAGGGCCTGATTTAGATCTTGTCGGAGGGAATACTCCATTACCAATCGTGACAAATATCCCGTCCACCATATTACAATCCCCATTGGATATAATGGGATTGCAATTCGGGGGGACAAGATATCTGTCACATTTGTGATGGAGAATTCCATCCGCCGAATTCTAATTGAGGCCCCCACTTTTCGTCACGCTCCAGTGTCGCAATGCCCTGCACCATATTTACAAGGTGGCATTAAGCCACTTTTTCTGGCTTAATGCCACCTTGTAAATGCGGCCCCTTCACATGCAGTTCTTTGTGTGGAAGGGGCGTGGAATGGGTGTTGTTGTGGGCGTGCCACAGCAACAACCGTTGCATTTTGATGCTGCATCAGATTTACGAGTATTTGTAAACCTGAGGCAGCAACAAAATCTAACGCCACCCGAGGGGTGGCGTTAGAGTGGCACAACGAGGAGGAATACTTTTATTCCTCCTCGTTTTTTGCTTTTTATATGTGTGCTGCTTTCTGTAGCACGCATAGAAAGAGCAAAATGCCTGACATGATTGTTTACGTGCAGGAAGGTGCCCCTTCCTACACATAAACAATAATTTGAAAATGACTCTTTGGCACTTAAGTGTGAGCTGCATTGTGCAGCACACACAGAAGTGCCAAATTGCCATTAGTGATTGTTTCTGTGCAGGAAGGGACACCTTCCCACACATAAACAATCAAACCCCTCAACGCAGACATCCTTGCACGATGGTGCAAGGATGCCTGAGTTGGCGCTAGGCAGCTCAATTTAGGACCAGCGCAGGAAAAACACAGGGGTGCGCTGTACTCAATTAAATACGGCACATCCGTGTGTTGTGAAAATTACAGAGCGTGGCACTTTCAATTTTGGTGCAACGTCGCGCTCCATCATTTTCTCTGAAATATGGGCCTTAGTCCATTAAGGTCTGTCTGTGTCCACTTTCCAGGATAGATTATTGGAGTCCGGCCCTCTGTAATGGCTCAGTGCCATTCGTCAAGAGTCATGTCGGTTTACGTCCCTCACCACAGTAAGATGACCTGCAAATATCTCTTGAGGTTTGAGTCTGGAACTGCCCCACTCTTCATGACCCTCTCATATCCCGAAGGGCTCACATTCTCCAGAGCATCCAATCCTCAGAGACCCACTCCACTCGGCCTACCGGCTATGTCTGTCCCAGCGAGTTGGTATTTCATTATTTGTGTCCCTTTGTGGAGTGCTTGTAAGTGCAGAAAGGCTAGTTTGAGTCCTTAGTGTGTCCAAGGGTGGGAGATTAGGACAAGAGAATGCAGTGTTTAGCAGCTTATAATGTGTCGGTCAAAGTAAGAGGCAGTCCTTTCCACTGGCAGCCTGGGGCCCCGAGTATATCATATTATTATAATGTATAGGTAGAACTTACAGACACTCCTTTTCAGTGGTACCTTTGGCAGTGGTGGCTGCCACCTATATAAAGTGGTGGGGTGGGTTGGTGGTTGGGTTTAGGAGAATAATAACAAAAAAAATAAAAGTTATCTGCCTCTCCCGGTCCTGTTGACGGCTGCCTCGGTGTTATTCTCCTCCTGGCAGTCACTGGGGCACAAAGCACAGACTCCCAATCCAGACGCTGCTCTCATGCTATACTAAGTGTGAGAGCAACGCCAGGATTGGCCTGAGTGGGCTGGTCTGACAATCACTTAGGCAGGGAGCTTCTCCCATTTCTTCACCTGGCTGTGCAACACAGCTGGGCTAGAGAAATGTAAGTGTACATGTCGGTTTGGATGTCCTAAGATGCCCACCAGTCTTCCTACCTGCCATGGCCTGGCCCCCGCTCACCCTAGATTCCATGGCTGTCAGACAATGATAAATAAAATGATAATAAAACTGTTTTATTATCCTTCTATTTTTCAGTGCCTGACTCTGAGCAGGGACCAATGCTCCTCCGGTATTATGGAGGAGCCGCCCCTGACCTTTAGTGAGTTTAGTTTCCTATGACAGCAGGTTAAACTAGGAGACAATCCCTTCCACTGGTACTTTTGGGGTCCTGAGTTCATCATGTTATAATGTGTAGATATAATTTGGATACCAGTTCATCATGTTATGATAGGGAGAACTAGGAGGCAGCCCTTTTACTGGTACCTTTGGGGTCCTGAGTTAATCATATTAGGATAGATAGAACCAGGAGATGGTCCTTTCACTGGTGCCTTTGGTGAGTTCATCATATTATTATAATGTATAGGTAGAACTAGGAGGCCAGTTAATCATATTATGATACTTAGAACCAGGAGGCAGTCCTTTCACTGGTACTTTTGGGGTCCTGTGTTCATCATATTATAATGTGTAGATAGAACTAGGAAATAATCCTTTCCATTTTTAGGTCGAACACGCAAGCGCTTTGACCTGTTTTAAGTATTGTGGGCTTTTAAGCACAATAACCTCACACCCATCACTTCCACTTGTTTGTGGGCTTGCCTTTCTATAATCCCTTGATGTCATTGGTAATTGCTTTACATTTGTCCCGCCTCGGGCGGTTTTGTTACCGCCTTGCAGACTAACCCTGTTACATGGATGTAGGAGGCTGGACTGGCTTGTAGTGAGTACCAAGGGGTACTTGCACCTTGCACCAGGCCCAGTTATCCCTTATTAGTGTATAGGGTGTCTAGCAGCTTAGGCTGATAGATAATGGTAGCTTAGCAGAGCAGCTTAGGCTGAACTAGGAGACGTGTGAAGCTACTACAGTACCACTTAGTGTCATATGCACAATATCATAAGAAAACACAATACACAGATATACTAAAAATAAAGGTACTTTTTTTATATGACAATATGCCAAAGTATCTCAGAGTGTACCCTCAGTATGAGGATAGCAAATATACACAAGATATATATACACAATACCAGAAATATGCAGTATAGTCTTAGAAAACAGTGCAAACAATGTATAGTTACAATAGGATGCAATGGGGAAACATAGGGATAGGGGCAACACAAACCATACACTCCAAAAGTGGAATGCGAACCACAAATGGACCCCAAACCTATGTGACCTCGTAGAGGGTCGCTGGGACTATTAGAAAATAGTGAGGGTTAGAAAAATAGCCCACCCCAAGACCCTGAAAAGTGAGTGCAAAGTGCACTAAAGTTCCCCAAAGGACATAGAAGTCGTGAAAGGGGAATTCTGCAGGAAAGACACAAACCAGCAATGCAACAACGATGGATTTCCAGTCGAAGGTACCTGTGGAACAAGGGGACCAAGTCCAAAAGTCACAAGCAAGTCGGAGATGGGCAGATGCCCAGGAAATGCCAGCTGTGGGTGCAAAGAAGCTTCTACTGGACAGAAGAAGCTGAGGTTTCTGCAGGAACGACAAGGGCTAGAGACTTCCCCTTTGGAGGATGGATCCACCACGCCGTGGAGAGTCGAGCAGAAGTGTTTTCCCGCCGAGAGACCGCCAACAAGCCTTGCTAGCTGCAAATCGTGTGGTAAGGGATTTTGGATGCTGCTGTGGCCCAGGAGGGACCAGGATGTCGCAAATTGCGTCAGGCGACAGAGGGGACGTAGAGCAAGACAAGGAGCCCTCTCAGCAGCAGGCAGCACCCAGAGAAGTGCCAGAAACAGGCACTACAAGGATGCGTGAAATGGTGCTCACCCGAAGTCGCACAAAGGAGTCCCACGTCGCTGTTTCCAAGATGGCAGAGGTCTGGAGCACACTGGAGGAGCTCTTGGCACCTCCCAGGGGAGGTACAGGTCAGGGGAGTGGTCACTCCCCTTTCCTTTGTCCAGTTTCACGCCAGAGCAGGGCTAAGGGGTCCCTGAACCGGTGTAGACTGGCTTATGCAGAAATGGGCACCAAATGTGCCCATGAAAGCATTTCCAGAGGCTGGGGGAGGCTACTCCTCCCCTGCCTTCACACCATTTTCCAAAGGTAGAGGGTGTAACACCCTCTCTCAGAGGAAGTCCTTTGTTCTGCCATCCTGGGACAAGCCTGGCTGGACCCCAGGAGGGCAGAAACCTGTCTGAGGGGTTGGCAGCAGCAGCAGCTGCAGTGAAACCCCTGAAAAGGCAGTTTGGCAGTACCAGGGTCTGTGCTACAGACCACTGGGATCATGGGATTGTGCCAACTATGCCAGGATGGTATAGAGGGGGCAATTCCATGATCATAGACATATTACATGGCCATATTCGGAGTTACCATTGTGAAGCTACATATAGGTAGTGACCTATATGTAGTGCACGCGTGTAATGGTGTCCCCGCACTCACAAAGTCCGGGGAATTGGCCCTGAACAATGTGGGGGCACCTTGGCTAGTGCCAGGGTGCCCTCACACTAAGTAACTTTGCACCTAACCTTTACCAGGTAAAGGTTAGACATAAAGGTGACTTATAAGTTACTTAAGTGCAGTGTATAATGGCTGTGAAATAATGTGTGCATTATTTCACTCAGGCTGCAGTGGCATGCTGTGTGGTATTTGTCAGAGCTCCCTATGGGTGGCAAAAGAAATGCTGCAGCCCATAGGGATCTCCTGGAACCCCAATACCCTGGGTACCTCAGTACCATATACTAGGGAATTATAAGGGTGTTCCAGTAAGCCAATGTAAATTGGTAAAAATGGTCACTAGCCTGTTAGTGACAATTTGTACAGAGAGAGCATAACCACTGAGGTTCTGGTTAGCAGAGCCTCAGTGAGACAGTTAGGCATCACACAGGGAACACATACATATAGGCCACAACCTTATGAGCACTGGGGTCCTGGCTAGCAGGGTCCCAGTGACACATAACAAACATACTGAAAACATAGGGTTTTCACTATGAGCACTGGGCCCTGGCTGGCAGGATACCAGTGAGACAGTGAAAACACCCTGACCTACACTCACAAACAGGCCAAAAGTGGGGGTAACAAGGCTAGAAAGAGGCTACTTTCTCACAATGGATAATTACACAATTGCCGATATACTTCAGCATGAGTGAACTCTTTTTTTCTTTTGTCTCTCTCCTTCCTGCTCCAGGGCAGCCATGGCACTCACACTGCGCACAACGCAAACTCCATCAGTGGTATTGGAGCGCATGTCACATTCTTCACACTGTTACCTAATCAGAGTCATTTCTTTTGGCTCTCCCCTTGTCTCTCCATAGCTTTCCCCAAAACACTTGTAATTGATAAATGCTTTACTAAAAAATACAGAAATCTGCTACGGGGCTCTCCCGGCACAGCAGAGAGCCGATACTACAATATTCACTGCACTCAGGAAAACTTGACCCATAATTCTTTGCAAGCATTTGTTTTCAAAACATTTTTGCCCATAACTCAGCATGCCATGGATTGAACTTCTTTCAATCTTCACTGTCTTCCCCCTTCTTCTCTACAAGGTTTAATTTCTATTGGTCCCAGCATCTTTTGAGTAGTTATGTCTCCATGGTGAAACTCTCCTTGCATCTTCATTCACGTCTTCGATTAAGGTTTTCTCCTGGATTGAGATTGGAGCTTACCTCTTTTTAGAATTAATCTCTAACATCCTTCCTGTTTTTTCTTGTGTTTGCCCCACAACATTTTCTGGCATATGTTGCAGTTCTTCCAGTTGAAATCCATTTTTTCCATCCTCCAGTCAAGAACTGAGCCAACTTTTAGTTTCTTCCACCATCTGACGTTCTCACCTGGTGCCCCTCGGTTAGATGGTCTCCCCAGCCCCTGCACTGGATTGGACATGGCGCAGAGCAGGTGGACCCCTCCTGCCGCGCCACTGTGGTACGCTCCTGGCTGCTTGCCCAGGCCTGCAGTAGTATGGCTCCACCATCTCTACTTCCTTGGGCCCTGTGGTTCTATGTCGGATATGAAGGACCTGCTGTTTGGCCTTCTCACTCAGTCCAGATTTGGTAGCTTCTCTTCTGTTATACCATAGCACCACATCACACACCCCACACTGCAGCCCTTGTGTCTCTGCAGACCTACGTCTAACTTACCACATCTTTTCCACAGGCTGTGATCCTCTCAGGTAACAAGTAGCTCAAAGAGCCGGGTGACCCTCAAAACACCCCCAGCAAACACTGGGCTGGGGGTTAAAAACAAGCCAAGCCTCAGATAAGTCCTGAAAATGAAAGTGATGTAGAAAGACTCATATTCAAGCTCTAGAAGGACCACCACATCAGATCCAACACAGGACAAGGACATCCCTCCATCAACGGAGAGCCTAGTACCAGAGTCCTGAGGCTGGTGCCGGCTCCTCGCTCTATGGAAACGTCCACTGGCCCAGACACTGGGACACGTGTGCACGGCAGCTGATGCACAGCACACCTGCCAGGGCCAGTAACTTAAGATACATGTGCACCTACCTCAGGAGGCAGTGCAGCTGTTGAAGGGGTGTGCCTTTCAGGTATTATGTTGGCTCCAGGTTTTTATTCTCTCCCTTTCCTGCTTGCACCGTAGCAGTGAATTTGTCAAGTGGGCGAAGCAGCCCCTGCCTTGAAAAAGGGTAAAGTGGGGACAGCAGCAGCAGTGTATTTCAGTTTACCTTGTTCAGGCCTGTACTCCAACCAAGAAATGCAAATTACTGTGTCATTCACAGTAGAGAGGCAGAGAATTTCCCAAATACATCAGACACTCAGACTGCATGAGATGTACTTGAATGATGTCTTAAAAGCACCATGTTAGTATAGAAATAGCAATAATTAGAGTGCTGTTTAGCTGTGGTGGTGCTGCAGTGATAGGTCAGTGGTGCAATGATACGTTACAGTGGAAGTGGTAGGTCAGTGGTGCACGTGTTTAGATGCTGTATTGGTGCTGCAGTGGTAGGTCAGGGGCGCAGTGGAAGCACAGAAGAACAGAGGCTGATCAGTGGTGCATGTGGTATGTCAGTGGTGCAGGTGTGTGGATGCTGCGGTGGTGCTCCAGTGATTGGTCAGTGCTGCATGTGGTGCATCAGTGGTGCATATGTTTGGATGCTGTGGTGGTGCTGCAGTGGTAAGTCGGGGTGAAGTGGTAGGTCAGCAGTGCAGTGGTTGGTCCGTGGTGCATGTGGTACATCAGTGGTTCATGTGCTTGGATGCTGTGGTGGTGCTGCAGGGCTACCTCAGGTGTGCAGTGGTAGGTCAGCACTGCAGTGGCTGATCAGTGGTGCATGTGGTACGTCAGTGGTGCACGTGTTTGGAGGCTGTGGTGGTGCTGCATGGGTAGGTCAATGGGACATGTGGTGCATCTGTTGTGAACGTGTTTAGATGCTGTGTTTGTGCTGCAGTGGATGGTCAGTGGTGCATGTGGTATATTAGTGGTGCATGTGTTTGGATGCTGTGGTGTTTCTGACGTGTTAAGTCAGTGGTGCATGTGGTAAGTCAGTGGTGCACCTGTTTGGATGCTGTGGTGGTGCTGAAGTGTTAGGTTAGTGGTGCATGTGGTAAGTTAGTGGTGCACTAGTTTGGATGCTGTGGTGATGCTGCAGGGGTAGGTCAGTGGTGCATGTGGTACGTCAGTGGTGCACGTGTTTGGATGCTGTGGTGGCGCTGCAGTTGTAGGTAAAGGATGCAGTGGTAGGTCAGTAGTGCATCTGGTACATCATGGTGCACATCTTTGGATGCTGTGGTTGTGTTATAGTGATTGGTCAGTGGTGCATGTGGTAGGTCAGTTGTGCACATGTTTGGATGCTGCAGGGGTGGTAATTGGTGCATTTTATACATTAGTGGTGCATGTTTGTATGCTCTGGTGGTGCTGCAGTTGCTGGTCAGTGGTGTATGTGGTACATTAGTGGCACACGTTTGGATGCTGTAGTGGTGCTCAAGTGTTAAGTCAGTGATGCATGTGGTAAGTCAGTGGTGCACTTGTTTGGATGCTGTGGTGGTGCTGCAGTGGTTGGTCAGTGGTTCATGTGGTACATCAGTAGTGCAAATCTTTGGATGCTGAGGTGCTGCTGCAGAGGTAGGTCAGTGATACATGTGGTACATCAGTGGGCCATGTGTTTGGATTCTGCAGAGGGGCTGCAGTTTTAGGTCAAGGGTGAAGCTGTAGGTTAGCAGTGCAATGCTTGATCAGTTATGCATGCTTTACATCAGTGGTGCAAATCTTTGGGTGCCCTGGTGGTGCTGCAGTGGTTGGTCTGTGGTGCATGTGGTACACCAGTAGCGCACTGTGATAGCGCTGCAGTGTTTGGTCAGTGCTCCATGTGGTGCATCAGTGGAACACGCCTTTGGGTGCCGAAGTAGTTGGTCAGTGGTGCATGTGTTTGGATGTTGTGGTGGTGCTATAGTGGTTGGTCAGTGCTGCATGTGGTGCATCAGTAATGCACTTGTTTGCATGCTGTGGTGATTTTTTCAGTGGTAGGTCAGTGGTGCATGTGGTAGGTCAGTTGTGCATGTGTTTGGATGCTGTGGTGCTGCTGCAGTACTACATCAGGGGTGCAGTGGTAGGTCAGCAATGCAGTGGCCGATGAGTAGTGTATGTGTACATCAGTGGTGCATGTGTGAATGCTGTTGTGGTACTGCAGAGGTAGGTCAGTGGTCATGTGGTGCATCAGTGTTGCACGTGTTTGGATGCCGTGGTTGTTCTGCAGTGGTAGGTCAGTGGTGCATGCAGAAGGTCAGTGGTGCACATGTTTTTATGCTGTTGTGGTGCCACAATGGATTGTCATTGGTGCATGTAGTACATCAGTAGTGCACATGTTTGGATGCTGTGGTGGTGTTGCAGTGGTTGGTCAGTGATGCATGTGGAACATCAGTAGTGCACAAGTTTGGATGATGTGGTGGTGCTGCAGGGGTAGGTCAATAGTGCATGTGGTGCATCAGTGATGTACATGTTTGGATGCTGTGGTGATTCTGCAGTTGTAGGTCAGTGTTGCATGTGGTAGGTCAGTTGTGCACGTGTTTGGATGCTGTGGTCGTGCTGCAGCACTATGCCATGGGTACTGTTAGGTCAGCAGTGCAGTGGGTGATCAGTGGTGCATGTGGTATGTCAGTGGTGCACATATTTGAATGCTGTGGTGGTGATGCAGGGGTAGGTCAGTGGTGGAGTGGTGCATCAGTGGTGCACGTTTGGATGCTGTGGTGGTGTTGAAGTGTTGAGTCAGTGGTGCATGTGGTAAGTCAGTGGTGCACCTGATTGGATGCTGTGGTGGTGCTGCAGTGGTTGGTCAATGATGCATGTGGTACATCAGTAGTGCACAAGTTTGGATGATGTGGTGGTGCTGCAGGGGTAGGTCAGTGGTGCATCAGTGGTGCACGAGTTTGGATGCTGTGGTGGTACTGAAGTGTTAAGTCAGTGGTGCATGTGGTAAGTCAGTAGTGCACTTGTTTGGATACTGTGGTGGTGCTGCAGGGGTAGGTCAGTTGTGCATGTGGTGCATCAGTGATGAACAAGTTTGGATACTGTGATGGTGCTGCAGTTGTAGGTTACGGGTGCAGTGGTAGATCAGCAGTGTATGTTCTATGTAAGTTGTGCACGTCTTTGGATGCTGTGGTAGTGAAGCAGTGAATGGTCAGTGGTACATGTGGTACCCCAGTAGTGCACATGTTTGGATAGTGTGGCGATGCTGCAGTGAGTGGTCAGTGGTGCATGTGGTACACCAGAAGCGTAAATGTTTGGGTACTTTGGTGGTGCTACAGTAGTTGGTCAGTGCTGCATGTGGTGCATCAGGGGTGCATGTATTTGGGTGCTGTGGTGGTGCTGCATTAGTTGTTCAATGCTGCATGTGGTGCATCAGTGGTGCAAATGTTTGGATGCTTTAGTGATGCTGCAGTGGCTGGTCAGTGGTGCATGTGATACATCTGTGGTGCACGTGTTTGGATGTTTTGGTGATGCTGCGGTGATTGATCTGTGGTGCATGTGGTACATCAGCGCTGCACATGTTTGGACGCTTGGGGGGTGGTGCAATGGTAGGTCAGTGGTGCATATGGTAGGTCAGTTGTGCAAGTGTTTGGATGCTTTGGTGGTGCTGCAGGGGTTGGTCAGTGGTGCATGCTGTATATCAGTGGTGCATGTGTTTGGGTGCTGTGGTACTGCTGCAGTGGTTGGTCAATGCAACATGTGGTGCATCAGTAGTGCACGTGTTTGGATGCTGTGGTGATGCAATGGCTGGTAAGTGGTGTTAATGGTGCATCAGTAGTGCACGTGTTTGGATGCTGTGGTGGTGCTGCAGTTGTAACTCAAGGTTGCAGTGGTAGGTCAGCAGTGCAGTGGTTGTTCAGTGGTGTATGTTTGAATGCTGTGGTGGTGCTGGAGTGGTTGGTCGGTGGTGCATGTGGTGCATCAGTGGTGCACATGTTTGGATGCTGTGGTGATGCTGCAGTGGCTGATCAGTGGTGCATGTGGTAGGTCAGTTGTGCATATGTTTGGATGCTGTGGTGGTGCTGCAGGGGTTGGTCAGTGGTGCATGCTGTACATCAGTATAACACGTTTGGGTGCTTTGGTGGTGCTGCAGTAGTTGGTCAATGCTGCATGTGGTGCACTTGTTTGGATGTTGTGGTGGTGCTGCAGGGGAGGGCAGTGGTGTCTGTGGTATGTCAGTGGTGCCCCTGTTTGGATGCTGTGGTGGTGCTGCAGTGGTTGGTCAGTGGAGCATGTGGTACATCAGTGGTGCACATGTTTGGATCCTGCCGGGTAAAACACATGTTTTCAAACCTGCCAGAAGTTGAACCACTTTCCCACTGTTTGCATGTATGTAAGCTTGTATGTATTATGAATGTGTACATGTATATGGTATTTCTGAAGTACAAGTCTTAGCCAAAAGGCAGCGGAGTGCTGTATATGATCATAGACATGAAGAAGTATGTTTTGACTACAAACGGTGCAGTTGATGCAGAAGTCACTCGGTCTCGGTGTATTGCTGTTTGTGTCTTGCTGCTTGTAGGGGATGGTTCTCATTCTCTCTCTGTCTCATTCTCTCAGTAGATCTGTTGAGGAAGTGAGATGTTCATCTTTAAAGATGGTCTCACCTCCTTAAAACTGAGACGTGGGAAGCCTGGAGTAAGGCTGTTCTTACATCATAGGCGACGTACGATGTTTACACCCCCTGGCTCTCCAGCCCCTCCACCCCTCACCTCACCCCTAATGCTCACATGGCTTCATTCATGTTCCCCAGCAGTGACTGCCTGTGTTGTGTGCTCGACACCACCCTGTGTGGACTGCTATTGGCCAAGAACCTAAACCCAGCAGACACTCACGATAACAATAAAAATGGCTTATAATATAGTTCTTTTTAAGCACTTCTGCCATTTACAAGCACTGTAAATAGCAGCTGTTTCTATTACCCAATTTAATGATACTCAGGCCCGTATTTACACTTTTTGGTGCAAAACTGTGGGAACGCAGTTTTGCACCAAAAAGTATAGCGCCAGCTTGCACCATTCCTGAGCGCCAGGCGGGTGCCAAATAAATGGAATGGTGCAAGCCGGCGCTCAGCTTGGGCTAGCATCAACTAAAATGACGCTAGCCGGGTGGGTGTGGCAGTAGTGAAGGAGGAGGTTGTGCCCAAAAAAATGACGCTAGCCTTGTTAAAGGCAAAAAATGCCTCTAACCAGACCAGCGACATTTCCTGGCGCACAACCACCAAAAACATGACTCCTGTCTTAGGAAAGATAGGAGTCATGACCACCACCCCAATGGCCAGCACAGGGAACAAGTATCTCCGTGGGCATGGCCATTGCACCCTGTGCCATGTAAGGGGTCCCAAGTTAGGGCCCTGATGGCACTTAAAAAAAAAATACATACTTACCTATACTTACCCTACTAACCTGGGATGGGGCCCCCCGTCCTCCGGTGTCCCTCTGGTGTGAGTGTGGGTGTCCCTGGGGCCTGGGGAGGGCACCTGTGGGCTTATTCCATGGTGTCTGACGATGGAAATGGGTCCACCGGTCCCCTAACACCTGGTCTCACCCAGGCATTAAATAATGGTTCAAAGCAAGCTTTGCGCCATTATTTAGCCCCTCCTCCCACCTGTGCGTCATTTTAGCACAGGGGATAAATATGGGGCCATGGGGATAGCACCATTTTTTGGATGGGAATGCCTACCTTGTGTCACATTGACCCAAGGTAGGTTCACTCATCCAAAAATGGTGCAAAGTCCTACATTTTGACATTAGAAGAGTCTAAGGTCAAAATATAAATATGGAGTTAAGTTTGCACAGAATTTGCATTACAAAAATGACGCAAAAAGAGTATAAATATGGGCCTCAGTTTACCAACTTCAGAAGTGGGGGGAGTCATCTCAGCCTTGATAAGATTTGTCTTGTGATCTGCAGGGCACTGCATTTCTCAGCGGTGAGTGCTTAAATGACTGAACCATCTGGATAGCAGAGGAAGTTACAACACACCCTCCATCCCCTCTTAGGCAGCGACCGGCTTCCGTCACTAGCTTCTGCACCTGCACTCACTGCTAGCAACATTGGTAGCACAGAAATTCAACCGTGGGCTTTGAAAGTCCATAAACAAGTGAAAATGTGTACACTGGGCCCTAGTCACGCGGACAGGTGGTAGAGACTCGGAAATTGTGGTTATGCTTAAATTCAGCGTTGATTTTATCTTTTGTTGGGAGTGGGAGGGGCTCACATAGAATATCTGGAGTACTGTTGGAAATCTATAACTGGCTGGGCTCAGTTCCTGTTTGTAAATATGTTTATCCTGTATATTTCACCATGGAGAAACCCCTTCCCCTACATCCCAAAAGGTACTAAGAACAGGAGCGCTTGAATCTGATTGGCTGCTGCAAGCACGTGTTGCTAGTTTCAGAGTTTACAAGTCCTCAGGGTTGTATGAATGTGGCCTTCTCACCACCGGGTAAAGTAAAGCCGTGCCAGGAAGGGGTTAAACAGGGAACATACACTGTACCAGGGCTTATTTTGTAAATAAAAACGTGCCAGTGTGCCTAGCTCTTCTCTGAATGACGTGGCTGCTGCAATTGAGTAGGTGAGCACAGAATACGAGGCAGCGTAATCCTGAAGCCATCTGGGGTCTCTTCAATCCATTTACAACCACTCCTTGCCCCTTCAGCTCACTCTTGCAGGTTTCTGCTTACTCCCTTTGTGACGCTTTTTAGTTTTTCTCTTCCTCCGTCATCCCCGTGTGTGCCTTTTGCTCACAGTACATGCTTGAGGCAGAAAAAGAAGTGCAGGCCCTCAACAATAAGTGCCGGTGCCCTGCATTGGAAAGAACAAGCACAAATTAAGCACTGCACTGTCCTCTTCTGCACAATTCACCAATCCTCTCCCCTGTTTTCAGTCCTATTTTGACCCCAAAGGACAGAGGCCTAAATACCCCTAAATTCCTAAGGCTGTCCTCTATGACTCACGTGAACTGTGACCAAAGTAAGCAGGTTTAGAATTCATACACAATCCCTAATATCAATATTAAAAAATGTCGGATTAATGTCGCCAACCCAGGCCAGCATACTGTTTCTTTGGCAGTTCGAGAGCCCCTTATATTAAATTATCCAATTAACAGTGAAAACAAATTTCCCTTGATTATGCAAATAGGGGAGTCACGACACAGGGAAACGGATGAATCAGGCAGTTGTAAAAGTCACAATGTGTGTCTTCCTGTCTGTGTGACTCAGACGTGCCCCCGGGGTACGCATGGGAGTCCAGGAACGGACTTGTGACTCAGGTTTCTCAAATGAATTAGAAAATTAAACCCATTAGCGTAAATGGAACCCAGTGCGTGACTTCCGAGCAAACATTTCTACCTAAAATACAGGTTTCAACATGAAATGCGCCCGGCTTCAGTGAACATTGGCATTGATATAGTTATTTATACGTTTCTACGTCATTCTGGGTCTGTGCAGCTGTTTTCATGTGACCTTTATAAAAAAACAATTCAGTGTTTAATCAACGGGGTGAGGTGACTCTGGTAACATGCTTGTCTCTGGGGCTCTGTAGTTTCAGTCTGGAAATCTGTATTTCTTTTTCGCATCATTGTTTTATCGTATGGCGTGTACATGTTTAAATTCATTCCTATATGAGAGTGGTTGTGGGTTCAAAAGCTGTACACAATGATTTATGTTAAAAATGGTCTTGTTGAACAATACAAACCAAGACTGGCATGACTGAGCTGTGAAGAAAAGACAAGGGGCGAATGTGGCGGAGTGCCCTGTCCCCCAGCCTCAGGCCACCTGCTGTGTTTACAGTGGGGTGCATAGCTGCAGGTGGTCTCTAGATATGCCAGGCGGGAGGCCTTCATGGTACATAGGGGTGGATGGACTGTCCTCCACCCCCCAGGCGGACGGTGGGCCACCAGCCAAACTCTAAATCATGCCCAAAGTATGGTGGTGGATGGAATGCCCTCCATCTCCCAGGCGAACTGTGAGCCACCAGCCAAACTCTAAATCATGCCCAAAGTATGGTGGTGGATGGAATGCCCTCTATCTCCCAGGCGAACGGTGAGCCACCAGCCAAACTCTAAATCATGCCCAAAGTATGGTGGTGGATGGAATGCCCTCCATCTCCCAGGCGAACGGTGAGCCACCAGCCAAACTCTAAATCATGGCCAAAGTATGGTGGTGGATGGAATGCCCTCCACCTCCAGGCGGACGGTGGGCCACCAGCCAAACTCTAAATCAGGCCCAAAGTATGGTGGTGGATGGAATGTCCTCCACCTCCAGGCGGACGGTGGGCCACCAGCCAAACTCTAAATCAGGCCCAAAGTATGGTGGTGGATGTCCTCCACCTCCAGGCGGACGGTGGGCCACCAGCCAAACTCTAAATCAGGCCCAAAGTATGGTGGTGGATGGAATGCCCTCCACCTCCAGGCGGACGGTGGGCCACCAGCCAAACTCTAAATCAGGCCCAAAGTATGGTGGTGGATGGAATGTCCTCCACCTCCCAGGCAGACAGTGGTCCCAAGGACATCATTTAGAGGTCACCAGGTGTCGCAAGTGTGACCCCTGGCTTGTCCCTTGCAACCCCTGGCACTGTCTTTGCAAATTCTGTCCTCAGAGTTGGCAAAATCAGTGCCAGGAACACAGCGGGGGCTTGTTATTATAAACGTTGTTTAGGGTTCCACCTGCCATGTTTCCTCTCAGTTTTCTTTGTTACACTAAAAGTGAATAATGTTTCATTACTCACTATTAATGTAATAGAAGATGGTCTACAATTAGCTGGAATATGATTTTCCTTGACAGTTGAGGTAAGTAAAAAAAAAGTTTTTAAATGTATGTGGTGTGTGTGCTTGTGAGTGAGTGTGTTTACGTGAGAATATGTGTAAGTGTGAAAATGTGTGTATGTGTAAGCTTGTGTCTTTGAGTGAAATTTTAGGTCAAAGGGTGTATATTGCCACTTCCGCTACCCCTGGCTTTTTAGCGAATCGCCGATCGTTGGTGGGCCACCAACCAAACTCTAAAACAGGCTCAAACTAAGGCCTGTATTTACAAGCGGCCTTTGTGACGCACCGAAGGCGGAGGTTGCTGACCCATATCTAAAAGACCACGCAAAACCGCTTTGCGTGGCTTTAGATGGCCTTGTAGATATGGAGTAAGGCAAGGCAGCACAACGTCCCACACCACTCCCATGGATTTTGACGCATTCCCAGATTTGGACGGTTTTCTAAACGCGGAAATGCATGAAAAGCCTATGCCTCCCCAGGGGTGCTGTAAAAGTGACACAACAAGGAGAAATATCTTTATCTCTCCCCGTTTTTACCTCTTTCTGTGTTTGCTGCATTCTGCAGCACACATAGAAGGAGAAAATCACCTCCATTGATTGTTTTGTGCACAAGAACAATCATCCCAACAATGCAGGCACCTTTGCACCATGGTCTTGTAGATACAGCGCATTTCTGCCCTTTCCCAGCCGTGCAGGACGGTGCTGCAAGGCACTTGCTGCGCCGCTCTGTGCCACGGGCCTGGTAAATATGGTCCTAAAGGTATATCCAACTGACAAAAAAAGTCCAGCATTGCCATGGACATAGATTTGAATCTCAGGTTTCAGTGGATAAAATATAGTTGTCTGAATGTACACAGGCTGCCAAGAATACAAAAAACATCAGAATTAGAAGTTTGTGACATTAAAGTATGCCATCAGAAAAGAAAGCAAACAGGTTAGGGTTAAAATAGTTACTTTTATTTTTGCTGAAGTCCTAAAATTAAAGTGGAAATGGAGGCAGAGAAGAACACAGGATAGGGCCTTGCATTATTTAATATAAAGGCAAGGCTATAACATAGAAATGCATATTTGGATTCACTTATTACAGCTTTATATAGCATGGACAAGGCCGGAGAGGGGGGTTGAACTCTGCAAAAGAAATATCAAACTGTGATACTTAAAATACAAATTTCGAAGCCGGGGGTGGGGGCGGGTAGTGGAGTATTGAAGGACCTTGAGTTATAAGAGCAGAAGGATTAGAATGAACCGCAGGTCCTACAAGGTAAAATGGGAGGGGTGTAGGTGAATCTTACGAGACACAAGGGACCACGGGCGGAAGTATTAGAATCACCGGGAGGTCCTACAAGACAAAGTAAGAGGCGGAAAGAATAGGAAATGTGAATCTAAGGAGGCACAAGGGACCACGAGCGGAAGTATTAGAATCACCGGGAGGTCCTACAAGACAAAGAGGAGGAAAGAGTGGAAAATAAGTATCTAAGGAGACACAAGGGACCTCGAGCGGAAGAATTACAATGAAGGAAAAGACATACAATATAAAACAAGGGAAAGGAGGAGAGCGGTAGGCGAATCTTAGGAGACATAAGGCACCAAGGGCCAGATGTATCAAAGGATTTTGCATTCGCAAACGGTGCGAATCGCAAATTTCCACCGTTTGTGAATGCAAAATCGCCTTTCAGAATTTATTAAAGGAATTCGCAATGCAATTTTAAGGACCCGCAAAAAAAGCAATTCCATAAAATTGCGACTCCGATTAGGGAATCGCAATTTGCGATTCCCTAAATAGATAATCGCAAATAGGGAATACCTCTTTGCGATTACCTATTCACATGTATCATGCACTTCCTAAATTCAGGAAATGCAATTACCACAAACTCAAGTTTGGTGGAAGCATGTGCAATTTTTAAAATTGCATTACAAATGCATTTTTAAAAATGATATGTACCGCACACATGCCTTTCGGGCATGTGTGCGCTTTACATGTCCACCAATATTTTTTTGGGGTGCATCAAAGGGGGCCTTAGGCCCCCAGCACCCTGGGGTTTGCATTATCTAATTTGCGAATTCCTGACAGGAATTTGCAAATTAGGTAATGCAAAACCATTCCCACCTGTGGGCCTACAGGCCCATAGGGATGAATGGAGTCCCATTTTTCTTAAAAATTGCTATTAAGGAAATGCAAACCGGGATGATGATACATCTGGCCCCAAGAGCAGAAAACTTAGAATGGAGGGGTGGTCCTACAAGACGAAGAGGAGGATAAAGAGGGGAAGATGCATCGAAGCAGACGCAGGGGGCCAAGAGCGGAAGAACTTAAATGAATGGGAGGTCCTACAAGATAAAACAAGAGGAGGGAAGTTAGAGTGTGGTTTACATAAAGAGATGCAAGGGCCTAAAAGCAGGAGAATTAGAATGAATGGAAGGTCCTGGAAGAGAAAACAGAGGGAGGAAAGAGAGGGGAGAGGAATCTATGGAGACACAGGAGGTTTTTCCTAATTTGACTAGAGCAACAGGTAATTTTTTTGTCAGAAGGTGGGGGACCCCTTTTTTGTTACCCTCTTTTCTTTGGAAATTAGAAAAATCATGGCACTTTTGTGCAACAAATTCATTAAAGCCCTTCATGAACTCAAGTGCACATTTCTTATAGCAGTAAAGTACGCGCCCCCTGTATTTGTCGGCCAGTTCTGGATTAAGAAAGCATCTGCTATGCACTTTTCTTAGAACAGCGTAGGCCGATTTTTGGTGGGTCACAAAAGTCCAAGCAATAAATAAAGATACCTTTGCATGCTCTATTTTTCGGGTCGCATTTTCTTTGCCTCAAAGCAGAGGTCAAATATCAGGCTACGTCTTCTGACGATTTGCTGCTTATGTTTTCAACATGGGGATTGGTGCTTATATACTCCTCTCACTTTGCAGTCAGACAAGGAAAAGTAAAGAGCATTATGTGACAATCTCGCTTTGGTCAGGGAGTACGAAAGGAAAGCCTGTAGGATGTCATCTATTTTGTAAGAGATAATAAAATGAATATATACATTTATTTATTACAGTTTTATACCTGTAAGTGAACTGTAAACATTCAACAGTTAGGAAAGAAAAAATGAAGCACATTTTTTGTACTTCTGATGTTTTATAGAAACAAATATTTTAATAACATCAAAATAAATCAAGACACTTCACTTGGTGATGCACAAATGATAAATGTTCACTGAAATCGAATTTCCACACGTTATCGTCTGTGCAATATAGTTTTATCAGTAAATCTGTGTAAATGTAGTGGTCATTTCAATTGAAAATGTGCTGTCTGTAAATGACAACATGCTACCATCCGATGTTTTAGTTACATAAAAAAATTCCTGCTTCATGTCCATTAAAGCTAGGTGGGAAGCAGAAGTTTGTTGTTTTAAAATTTCGGTTGTGATTGTAAAAAGTTTGAAAACCACTGCCGTAGATAATATACAAAGGTGATTGGAAGGTTGAGCCGAGCCTGCAAATCAATCAATCAAGCAATCAATCAGTAGGTTTGTAGAGGGCTTTTTGTCACCTCTGATGGAATCCTGGCGCTGGCAGGGTCTAGTTGATTAGCCGAATAGCCAGGTCTTTAGGGACTTCCGGAACTCTGGAAGAGATGGGGAGGTTCGGAGATGAAAGGGTAACTCGTTCCATGTCTTTGCTGCTAGGTAGGAGAAGGAGTGACCTCCGCACCCGTGCGTCGGCTGCAGGTGGTGAGGGTTAGAGAAAGGGAACGGAGCAGACGTGTCTGGTGGGCTGATAGAAGTTCAGGTGGTGGATGAAGTACGTGGGTCCGAAGTTGCGTATGGCCTCGTATGCATGGGTCAGGAGCTTGAACTGGCATCTTTTCTGTACAGGCAAAGAGAAAGGGCAAACCACCACAGAGTGCGTGAATGTCAGTAATTCGGAAAATGTACCGCGATCCCCTAGTATTGTTCTCAGCCAATGAAGTTTGCCTTGTTCTAACCAGTGTGGTAGACCATGTTGTCCCTTGGACCTGGGGGAAGTGGGTGAGCACAGAATGACTCAGACCTTCACTTTCGTCCCTAAAAAAAAGCGCAGTAACCCATCACTTTTGTTTAAAGGAAGCGGTCCTTCAGACCATAACCAGGTCTACGAGCCACTGAGATGTCGGGTTTGTGAGCTTCAAGTTCATCACTACTGTGGCTGATCATTTCACCCCACAATTCAACCACTGTCCCGCGCCTCGTTTCCTTGACGTGCATACATTATTCAGATTATAAGTACATTTACCTATAATTAGACATTTCAGTCCATTTGCACCAAACTGCTGCAAAACTACTAATTGCCACTTAGTAGCACATTTCATAGAAAAAAGATGTCTGCACTTATTTAACACCTACAGACTGGAGCTTAATTTAACATTTCTCATTTATTACAGACCAGGCTGAGAAACTTTCCCTTTACTGAGCATTAGTATTAAAAGGACTCCCTGCTGAGAGGGAACGCCATCATGGAGGCCTGAAGCGTCAGCAAAGCTTGGAGGGCCGAAGCCTGTGTGCACAGGGTTGCTTCTCTCTGGAGCTGGGTTGGACGTGGCGTGGAGCAGTAAATTCCCTACAACTCTCTTCCAGAGATGTACTGGGCAAAGTGGGCAATGGCCCAGGGCGCCAAACCCAGGGCGCCAGCCTTTAGGGGGCTCCCTGAGAAAACTCTGCTCTGCAGAGAGTCTTGCTCTGGTGACCTTGAATAATTCTTAAACAGATTGTTTTAATACTGTTATCATTTTTTTAGTGTGGCTGATGTGTGAGAGATCTACAGATATTTTGCAGAGAAACGTTGTGTTTGTTTAATGCAACATCCGCAAAAAAAATATTTTAGATCAAAACAGAACCTTGCATATCAGAGATGGGAGAGGGTTTGCAGTAATATTTTTGACATACTGCTGTGTTACAATATTGAAAACACACCTCACTCTCCCTGAATACTAGTTCTAAACGCATTTAGATTTGCACCAGTGCGCCTGCGCTCTGTCAGTGACCTAGCCAAAGAGGGCATGAAAGGGCAGACATTTGTTAACAAATTGAAATCAGTTTCGAACAGGGGCTCCCAAAATACGTTATGCCCAGGGCCCCCAAAATCCTTAAGATGTCCATACTCCCTTCTCAACGAGTTCTTTGCAAATGTCAACTGAGAATGTGATCCACTACTGAAAAATCAAAAGTCGAAACTTAAATCAGTGACGAGTGACACAATAGACACACCGATGCCCTGAATTGGGACAACTAGAAACTGGAGATTAAAAAAAAGATAGCCAACATCAAGTCTAACTCAACCGCTATTATTTGTGGTTAGGAGTAAAAAATAACACCATCGAAGTCTCCATCTTCCATCGGAAGTCTTTGAGTTCTCAAGGAGATTAACTACTGTCAATTCATAAAAACTAAAACATCTATCACCATCTTCACAGATCTAGACAAATCAGTGAATTCCAGAGTTAAACCAATGAGATCCTTTCCCTGGCTCAGTAACAGGGACTACTGGTGTACAGTGGCGGAACGAAACAGGAGGGGGCCTTCTGCAAAACACATGCACGGGGTCCCCCTCCGGACTCACCCAGGTCAGCTGCTGTGCTGAGGGTGCCCCCAGGCACCGCGGGGCTGCGGGGGCCTTTGTTACGCTAATGGTGGCATAGTGTGTGCTTTTACTTAAAAAAATATATATGCTTTACTGTTAGACAGTACTTGATTCACTTAGACAAGGGACTGGGAGCTCCACCAGCACTGTTACAAGGCCACTTGCGTGTTGTGTGTCTTTGAACAAAAACATTTGCAAACAAAATAAGCATTTGCTAAGTTAAAAGGTCAGCAGCCAGTGCCACAGGTATTGCCTTTACCAATGCTTGTTTAATACAGATTTGCATCCATTAGTTTGTGTCCCATTTTGACTTTACACACATTTCCCTATGTAAATCTCCTCTAAAGCTTCATGTAGGGAAAACAAGGGCTGGCCACCTTGTTTGAGTGAAAAGAGTTCTATCAAGGTTCTTGTTTCTCTGGGTCTGCCTGGGAGTAGCAATTGTGTTTCAAGTGTGACTTGTGAACCCCCTTAATGTAAGGGACGTATTTATGGCTAAGTCATGCAGCACGTCACCTTGCTCCTCTGCGTGAAAGGGAAAAGGCAGGAATACACCGCATTTAAAAAAAATACAGTGCATTCATGCGCTGGCGTCGTTTAGCAGCCTAGCACCAATGCAGGCATCCTTGCTCCATGGTGCAAGGGGGGCCTCCATTGTAAGGAGGATTGTTTTGTGCAAGGCGGGGCATCTTCCTGCACAGAAACAATCCCCTGTGGCATATGCAGAATGCAGCACACATGGAGAGAGGAAGTAACAAGGGGAAATAAAGGTATTTCTCCTTGTTACGCTTCACTTGGGAAGGCGTAGCATTTTGGCTCATTCCCAGGTTTACCATTTCTGGTAAATCTGGGAATGCAACAAAATCCATGGGAGTTGCATAGGAACCCTCACGCAACACCCATGAAACACCTTCCTAGGGCAGAGTAAGGCAATGCAGCGATTTGTGCTGCGTTGCGTTATCCCAGATTTAAAAAGCCAAGCAAAGCCACCTTAAGGTGGCCTCCTGTGGCTTCATAAATCTGCCTTAAGAGATGCGTTGCACATGCACCACACCGCGTGTAAATTTGGCGTGGGGAAAAGGCCACCTTAGGTTAAAAAATATGATGCTAAGGTGGTACTAAAGTGGCGCTTGCCCCTCCTAAATCTGGGCCTTATTTCGTCTGCCGTATTACAAATTCCTTAGGATATAATGGAATCGTAATACGGGGGACAGGATATCCGTCATGTTTGCGACAGAGTAACCCGTATGCCAAGATCTATATCAGGCCCAAAGTTTGTTAATCACCTCATCCTTTAATCACACCACAATTTGTATTGCTGTGATTTACAATAAGTATATTCTTCAGCTACTGAATCGTTAGGTGATTAACACAGGAAAGCATGAAAAGGTAATTTAGTCCTTCAGTTCTTGCCATTTATTACCTCCAGAGCCTCTGAGGTCTGATCTGGAAGACGAGGTAACATGGTGACAATTTGCAGGCAGGATGCTTCCACTGAGGGAGGGGCAGGGCCTGCTTTAGTGCTGATAGCACTCGATGCGACAGTCTTTGTTGGGGCCCTTCAAAGACTCCCTCACTATCACTCTCCAACAGTGCCCTTCATCTCTCCATTCCCCCCTCTCACTTGTATTTCATTTGTTTTATAGCGCCTCTCAATTCAGTGTAGGGTGTTGCAGCACTGTACATCACACACACACACACAGACAATGAATCATACGTGTGTAAATCAGTGTACAGAAAATGTTGCATAAGACAAAGGGGACTACAAGGTGTAGGATTCACATGTCATTCATACTAATAGGCTACTTTTGAGAGTGCCTAGTCTGCAGAAGCACAAACTCAGGATTCCAAATGTAACGCAGTAGTTAGAGTTGACTTTACTACTTTACTAATAAAATTTATTTTTCCACAAACAAACCCATTTTTAGCAACATTAGAATCCTGAAGGCTGTGAAAAAAACCTGAGTTTCAAACTTGCAGTTTGCATGCAGCTCTTTGGCAGTTTGCAGCTCGCAGTGCTATATTATGACTGTAACCTATGAACTGCAAGTGACAAAAGAATGTTTGTGACCAAAGCAATAACACACTTAGCTATCCACATAAAATACAGTTCTGCGATCTGCATGATGCACATTGTTTGCAGCAGGCATATTGACCCTCTGCGCTACTTTAATTGCTGGATATACAGGGAACTCTGCAGCTGTTGCTTTTAAACCCATAAAAAGTTTCAAAAGACAGTGTCCCACCCTGAGCTCAGCAATTGGTGCCATGGGGTGGCACCTGTCACATCACTCTTAAGATGAGTGGATTATACTGGTGGGCTGCAAGACCTTGGGCTTTTAGGGCAACTTCTTTAGTCATTCTCCATGCAGAAATCTGTCCAGCTGGGCATTCTAGTTGATCACCAGTGTAGGTGGCTCCTCTCCCCTATGAGACAGTACAACCTCAGTCTTCTTTGCAGAGCTTAGCAGCATAGCCCCAGATATTTGGCAGGCTCCTAGTATTGAGGGGAAACTAGATGATATCCTGCCCATGGTCAGGCACTTTTTCTGTGATGGACAAGAGAGCTGCCCTCCAGTCCAGTTCTTATCTAGTTGTATGGCCGCAATAGCATACGTCAGGGCCAGTTACAATTCTGCTGGTGTTCCTTTCCTGGTCATGTGGAAAAGGCATCAAATAATTAAGAAAGGTGGCATGCAAAGAGACAATTCTGAGCTCCTGAGTAGACCTTTTTTTTGTCCAGATAACCCCCAGCATAGGATAAAACAATGAGGCCACAGATGTCCACTGGGATATGAACTCCATTAAGCACAGTGTTGACATCCAAAGCTGCAGTAGGAATTTGATGAGCGAATTTGGAGACAGAGCTGTCCCCCAGGAAGCCAAGCTAATTCACACAAACTCCTTGTTTAAGTCAGATCTCTTGGCTGGAAGTTTATTCTGACACAAGCCAGACAAGGGTGATATCCCTGTGGGATCTTCAAGGGCCAGACTCAGAATTGTAGCTTTACCTTTGTGAATCAGGCCTTTGGTGTAGTTCACATGAATAGTGAGCTACGTTTATGACAACAGGCACAGTGTAAATAGATAAAATTACTGGAAGTTATTTTGGATATTGAGATTCTATAAAAATGGTGAAACAACGTCAAAGCTTGAGAAACACTGCTGTGAGTGAATTCTGCTGTAGCAAGTAAATGTGTCAAGAGAGATCGAAGCTCAGTGATGAAGCACGGAGATACCTTTATAGGGTCTTTTTGACCATTTCTTTTGTCCACCAGAGTGTGGATGATAGGCTGAAGAGAGATGCACATTACTTTTCAATGGTCCATAACATCATCAGCACATAATTTATCTAAACCTCATTTCAGATGTTATTGATGGCAATAGAATAAATCAGTTTATCATAGATAATAGATAGACAGGTACTTTAATCTTAGTATTATATTAAGGACACAGTACATTTACAATACAATTCAGTGATAGCGTATTATAGGATTCTGGTGTTGGAAGTGGGGCAAGCAAAGTGTTTGGTACTTTTTCAGGCACTCAAGCCTGTAAACACATAACACATTATCAAACCTAGCAGTAGAAAAACATTGCATTACTGATGTGCCCTCCATGTTGCATAGAAACAAATGGTTAGAGCGGTTTGAGTGTGGTGGAGGAGACAATGAAGGGGATTTGGCCCATTAGATTTATCAAGCTTTATCTTTCCCCTGTCTTATACAGATGCCAGAGAATGTATGTTTATATGCATGTTGTGCAAGTCAACATTTAAGGACTGTGCAATAAATGGATGAGTTTGTTTCCCTCGGGGGGCCCTAGTGATCCCAAGGGGGGCGCCAGGCTCCGACCAAAGGAAGCATTATACTGATAACAGTGTTTTGTTTTAGGGAGCAGCAGTAACCCCCTCTGTAATGACCCATCACTTCCATCTTTTGTCATTTATTTCCGGGCTGGTAGGAGGTGTCAAAGTTAAGGGACTTTAAATACTCTTCAAACCCCCACCCCAATTTCTAATAATTACGCTGTGGATAGTTGTACATGTTAGTAAGGCCTGTCTGGCTAGAGTAGTGTGTTTGGCAATCATGCATTTGATTGCAATTTTAAATCGGTAACAGTACTTAACTGCAATGTTTATATAAGTGTAGACATATTTATACATTGACAGTTTCATAAAATAATTGTGAAAATATTTGAGGGGGCCCCGGTGATTTTTTTCCACTGGGGATGGGGGGCGCAGCATTGAAGACTACTGATGTAAAGGCATAGTTCAGGTTCTATTCTTAATTCATGCGGTCCATGCTGCTGGAAAATGCAAGTGTAAAGTGTATACAAAGGTCATGATTGGGACACCCCTGCATGAATGAATGGTTCATCTGAACAATCTTAGTTTCTCTGGGCAGGATAGAGAATTTACTTCCAGGAATGGGACCATCCAGGACCAGAGGAGCAGCTGCCAAAACCAGGGAGATGGCACTGAAGTGCATACTTATCTCATCACTGAAAGTTATTTTTGTGGAAGGGAATGATATGAAACATTAACTGGATTCTTCAAACGGGTCTTTCATTACATGATAAGCATGTTAGGGATGGAGCTTAGGAGTGACTGATGACTGAAAACCTTATTATTCATGTTATGTAAATAAATACATTAACTCTCAACATATGTGTAGGCAGGAACATGTTCTGTTCTTATCTCCTTTCAGCTGAGACAACTTATAAGTCCTTGACAGGTCTGAGTGTGATCTGCTTACATCGGGCTCTGAGTGTCGGATTTTGATCAGAGGTTTTTGGGCTGGTACAGAGAAAGCATAGCCTAGGGCAGTGGTTCTCAACCTGTGGTCCGGGGACCCCTGGGGGTCCGCGAACCTTTCTCAGGGGGTCCGCAAGAGCCTAGAAAATTCAAAAATATTGACAAATTAGGTCCCCAGCTTCCAGTAATGACTCAGGCGGGGGTCCCCGGATTCCCATGATGATTCAGTGGGGGTCCCTGGGTTCCATTAATGTTAAAGTGGGGGTCCACAGAAATCAAAAGGTTGGGAACCACTGGCCTAGGGTGTGCACAGTTACTCAGCATCTAAATCTCCATAAGTCAGGGTAATGTGACTCACAGCTCTAGAAGTTCCCACTGGGGTGGAATGCTAAAAGATAATCACCAGCTGCCTTGTGGTGTGAATCCACCTGAGAGGCCATTTAAATATGGCTGACTCATACACATCAGGCAAATAATTCCAGGTTACCCATCCAGCACTGGCGCACAGCCAGCAGCTGTCCAAAATTAGCTAGTGGTCAATAGTGAGTGAAGCAATATTAGCACACTTGTGTTGGGTGCAGAGTGGTATAAGAATGGCTCAGGCAGAATGGACTGGTTCAGTACAATCCCAGGTTTAGACCAGGCCTCATTCTTTATTTTATGTAGGCAGGTCTTTCACTTTGCATTGGTCTTTTTACTTTCTAAACTCCAACAGTTCAGATTCCTGAGTTCAGGTGGGAGAGGAAGGGAGGGGGAGTTGGACTGGGTTAGTTACAGGTTTGGCAACAGGTTTCACATTCATCCTCAATCTTTTCTGTATCCCTAGCACTTTTCATTTCCAAACTCTGCCAGGACATAGCAGATGGTGAAATGCAGAACACAAAAATCCAAGGGACGGATTTAAGAGCCCCTAGTGCCTTCTTGTGCCACATTAGAGTCTTTTTTACGCTAATGTGGCCCAACGAGGCCAAAATCACTGCGCCAAATTTACAAAGTGGCGCAATGTATGCATTGTGCCATTTTGTAACCCTTTGCGCTACATTATACCTGCGCCAGGCATAATGTTTGCAAAGGGGCATTGCTCCATTAGGGGGGGCCGAAAGAATGGTGCAAAGAAATCTAAGAGATTTCTTTGTGTAATTCTTTTCAGCACTTTTAACACCTGCTCAGAGCAGGCATTAAAAGGAGGCACATCATTACTCATAGTGGGCCTTACTGGGCTTTGCAGGATTAGCATCCATATTTCTGACGTTAATCCTGCAAAGCTCTCTACTAGCATCAAATATTCTAACTACTGCCATGGTGCGCTGTATTTTAGATACGGTGCACACATGGTGGTGTTAGGGGGGCGCTAAGGGGCGCAAGGGTGCACTGGGTGCAGCAAATTTTTTCTTACATCTGGCCCCAAGTCCTTTTGGGTTATTTACCTGATGTCACCTGCGTGAGATGAGATAAAGGGCCTGATTTTGAGTGTGGTGGTAGCTGAAAATACAGCGTCTGGAGGAAAAGCAGAGTAGAATCAACTAGGTGAGTTTCCACCATCACGATATCCCTACGATGGAGGAAATAAAGCAATTGATCCTTCACCATGTTTAGCATTGCCTCCAAAATCTGGAAGATTTTCAATTACCACTGAGTCGAAACTACCGTCTAGATCGTCATTTTGCTGGAGGCCCTTTTGTGTAGTTCATTGTCTACTCTGCCCTGGATGAGGGGCGACCATGTCACAGTGGCATGATGACGGGTGGTGGAGGACATTGACACTGTGGTACAAATACTGTGATGCTGATGTCATCATGTCTCCCAGGGACCCAAGAGGGCTGCCGGATGGAGTAGTGCCCCCAGGCGGCCATATTGGAAAACCCCAGGCTTTTCTCGTCAGAACTGTGTGCTATACAGCTGTCTATAGTGGGTCAGGACAGCGGTAATTCCAGGGATTAGCTTTCCTAGGATATTCATGTAACTCCTGACAAAGAGAAACTCCTGACATTTCAAAGCTGGCACTGTGAGACTCTGTGGTGTGGTCCATTTGTACCAAAACACACAACACACATTGACTGGGGTATCTCCTGGAGTCTTATTTCATGGAAAGTACTTGTTGACAATACCAATGTGCAGCTATTCATGTGAGCCGTGGTTGCTGGTGGCGGCCACGGGCACTCATTTTTGGGGACTGGCACTTAGTTTTCTGCCTCAGTCATTTACCGAGAGCAAGAGACGGAAAAACAAACAAAGTTGAAAGATGGAGGTTGGCAAAGATGGCCAAAATGTCACAAACGGAGAAATAAATAACCAGCAAGAGTGAGATGAATGGGCAGGCAGTGTCCGTTGTGGATTAAAGAGGCCTGAGGTATTGGGCCCACCAAGATTTCATTGCACCAGCTGTGGGCTTCTGAGCAGAGCTTTGGGCACCTGCACTCATTCTTTTACAAATAGCGCACTCCCAGTGTGGCATTACTGGGGTGAAAAGAGCAATATGCCCTCCCTGAGGGATTGCCTGAGATCCCTCCACCTACCACGAGGGTGCTGCAGGCTGATGCAGGAATCCAAAGAGGGGGAGTCGAGGGCCACTGCCTTCTATGTGCTGATGGACCCCACGGCCACCACAGGAGCATCCTTCCGTCCCGCCAGGGCAGGTTAGGATGGGTTTGCTATAGTGTCACCCAATCCTTTCATGGCAGAGGTTAAGCAGGCCACTGGCAGTGTAGGGGTTGAGGATAGGGCCATCTGTTGGCTATTTTTGCGATTGGTGGTCATCTGACAATTGACGGTACCCGGGTTCACCTATATGTAAATTAGGTCCTCTCCACATACCGCATTCTCCCCTGAATTGAATCCAAACCTAAAGGTCACCTTTTATGTGAATTCTATTGTTTGAAGTAGTTGTTCATAAATATTGCATTTAATATTGGCATTCTTCTTTGCCGTTGCACGTTGTTTGCATGGTTTAAATACATCTTAGTTGAAAGCCAGGTTGCGTGTCGTATATCTGAATTAATGCATTGCAGACAAAAGACCTGTGTTTATTTCAATTACCATTTGGTTGCATTGAACCTGAAAGAGCTGATTGTTGCTCACTCATTCTGTACTAGAATCATTTCATTATTGCAAACTCCTGTGTAATTTAGTGCTCTTGATGAATGGTTGGTACCATATATTTAGCTGCTGCAGTTGTGTACCTGCCTAGCAAGGTACTGTTTGTATATTGTTCGATAGCCATTGATTACTTTTATTATCTGAAGGCAGCCAGGGAGCCATAATTTCACAAATAATTGCAAAATAAATTATGAATTAGATTCATACAAGCCTGTGATGTTTGTTTATAATTGTTGTATCGGGTGCAGAGCTGTATCATATTTGGGCTCGAAAAGAGGGTTGATTGATCGTGGGTGGAGGGGTCCACAGTCCCTTGCTAGTGGCTGGTGACAGGCCACAGTTGCCCCCCTCGTCGTCCGGGGCAGGAAACAGGAAGGCAAGCGCCAGTACGAGCTGAAGGAGACAAGCACGTGACAAAGATCTGCCATTAACTTACTCCTTCTTTCTCACACCCACATTTAATAAAAACTCTTTTGAGAGCAGATAATGTTGATAATTTGGCTGCACCACAGGTGAACAAGCATTAGCAAAGCCAATAGGTTTCGCCTATGAGAAATCTATCGTCTTTGTCGGTGTTTTTTGTACATGTTGCAGGTGACACAACCTAAAAGAGTGCCTCAATGCGAACCAAGGTGATGGTGAGCTGCTGAATTCTAGTGTCTGAACATGTGAATGCTCACTCACCGAGATGATCCCGGCAGTTTTCCCCCATTGCAGGTATAATGAAGCAGGGTGCAATAAATGTTAACTCGCACAGGGGGGGTAAACGATGCGCGATGGGAGCCTGCCCCCATCCAGGCCACTTGTTGCTAGGCAGTAAGGGCCATATATACGAACACATTTTCCCATAGACACAGAATGGGCAAAACTGCTTGCTACATCTGGCCCTAAGTCTCCTCCTCCAGACAATGTCAGGCTGCACCTTAATTTTATTAAAAACCTTAATTGAAAGTTCAGAGAAATGGCTGAAGAAGAGGTCAGCTCTGCAGCCAGTCATCGCGGACCTCTCCGAAGCATTGATAATGACATCATAACAGTCCAAATGTCAAGTAAAATAGTGTATAGATGACAACTTTCTTTTAGTTCTTTTATGTTGCACAGCAGATGCAATTGAAACAATAGTTGGTGCTTAAAAAGTTGAGGGTTCGTGAAGATTGCAGTTCCACTGATGACTCAAGGCGCATTCGTCTTTCTCTTGGAAGTGTGTGCGCTGTAATCATGCGCAGCCGTTACCTTTTTAGTCAGGTATTTATATAGAGCCTCCCTGCACCTCACACAGGGACACTGCCCACACTGCCTTTCATGCTCGGCTCCTGGACTCACCCGTGTAACCGACATGATGTGTGTCTGTGCTGGGGCCACCAGATGCAGGCTGACTTGTGTCTGAGGTGCCTGCCAGCCTGTGAGCACCACCACCTGCAGGCTAGTGCCACACAAAGCACATGGGGGCATATTTATACTTTTTTGCGCCAAATTTACATAATTTTCTTTAAGTGCAAATTCGGTGCAAAACTAACTCCATATTTATACTTTGGCTCTAGACCCATCTAGCGCCAAATTTATGGAGTCAAAGTCATTTTTTGGATGTGGAAACCTACTTTGCGTCAATGAAATGCAAAGTAGGCATTCCTGTGCAAAAAATGACTCTATGGCCTTAGCACCATATGTATCCCCCTGTGCTAAAATCACGCACGGGAGGAGGAGGGGTCAAATAATGGTGCAAAGCCTGCTTTGCACCATTATTTAACGCCTGGGTCGGGGCTGGCATTAGGGGACCTGTGGGCCTATTTCCATGGTGGAACACCATGGAATAAGCCCACAGTGCCCTCCCCAGGCCCCAAGGACACCCCAACCCACACCAGAGGGACAGCGGAGGATGAGGGTCCTCATCCCAGGTAAGGATAGGTAATTACAGGTAAGTATTTTTTTTAAGTGCCATCTGGGGCCCTGAAGTGGGCCCCCCTATATGGCACTGGGTGCAACGACCATGCCCAGGGGACCCTGGTCCCCTATGCTGGCCATTGGGGTGGTGGGCATGACTCCTGTCTTTTCTAAGACAGGAGTCATGTGGTATAGATGGTTTTAGGTCAGAAAATGACGGTAGGCTGGTTAGAATCATTTTTTTTTTACTGTAACCTGTCTAACGTCATTTATTGGTGAAAACTCCCCTTCTTCCATACCGCCAGCCCCACTTGGCTAACGTCATTTTTTTTAACGCTACCCTCCCCTTGGCACCGGCTTGCACCATTCCATAAATATGGTGCCCGGCTGGTGCTCAGAAATGGTGCAAGCCGGTGCTAAACTTTTTGGTGCAAAACTGCGTTGGTGCAGTTTTGCACCAAAAAGTATAAATCAGGGCCATAGTTGTACGGTGAACTTGCCTCAGTGCCGCACACGCGAGAGCAGGAACAAACACACAGGCTGCCTGGGCAAATCATTAGGGGTTAGATGTAGGTAGATATGGATATGGTTTGTCCATGGCACCATCTGCGAATCGCAAGGGGTCACAAAGACCCCCCTCATTAAAATGAATGAGATGGGTCGCAATCTGCGACCCCCTTGCGATTCCCTGCACTCACAGGGATGGTGGCCTGCTGGAGACAGCAGACCACCATGTCTGTGACTGCTTTTTTAATAAAGCAGTTTTTGTTTTTTGTATTGCAGCCGGTTTTCCTTAAAGGAAAATGAGTTGCAATACAAACGAAAAAATGAAACCATTTGGTTTCATTTTTTCAGAGTAGGCAGTGGTCCATTGGACCACTGCCTACTCTGAAAAATATTTTTGGACCCCTTCCCTTTTGAGGATGAGTTAGCACCCACTTCACATGGGTGCTAACTGCGAATTGCTTTGCGACTGCGTTCGCAGTCACAAAGCAATTCTGCATCGCAGTGCGAATCCCAAATAGGAAGGGAACACCCCTTCCTATTTGCGAGTCGCATTACCATTTTGCGAGTCGGTACTGACTCGCAAAATGGGAATGTGCATTGCGATGCCCGTTTTGCATGGCGCAAACCGAATTTCGCAGTTTGCGCCTTGCAAAACGGTTCCTACATCTGGCCCTAGATGTCAGGATGGACAAAAAAACAAACAAGAGGTAAGGGGTGGGAAAAGCAGCACAAGGAGAGGCACAGACAGCTGGGAAGAAAGTGAAACAAGGGAGTGGGGTGGGTAAAGCAGCACAAGGGAGCCAGAGAAAAGCAGGGAGAGGACAAATGACTGCGTTGCTGATGCACGGACGGCTGCGAAGAAAGTGAAAAAAGAAGTACCCCAGAAGCGTGTGGCCAGTGGAATGACACTGGCCGCCAACCACTGATTGTCAACCAGAAGGAGTACTTCATCCAAGCGCCAGAGTCCAGCCGAAGCCCAAAAGAGAAGAAAGGAAGTACAACCTGACGATGGGAGGATTCCTGCTGAAAAATGAGAAACAAGGAAAGGAGAGTGACTGGAGAAGCCAGCCAGTGGTAAGTAATGGGAAGGCTGTGGGTGGGTTGTAAGTCTGTGGGCGGGATGTAAGCCCTTTTTCAGATTTTTTTTCAAATACAAAAGATTTCGCCAAAGAACAAGCACAGTGCGGGTGAAACCTAAAAATGGTATGAAAAATGAGTGCTGCAGAATTAAGTACATGTAGACCAAAAGGTTCCCAACCTTTTGACTTCTGTGGACTCCCACTTTACCATTATTGGAACGCGGAGACCCCCACTGAATCATTATTGGAATCCAGGGACCTCCCACTGAGTCATTACTGGAAACCGGGGACCCAGGCCTAAACATTGTCAACCGTAAAACAAAAGACAAAATATACAGAAACAAGCATTCCATCAACACACACACACAAATTATGACACATTTAATTTAATCTGGAAACAAATAAAATAAGAAAAAGAAACATTTTGATTTTAATAAGAAGGTTGGAGCTTTTCTAAATTCAGTTTAAGCCACACATCGTCCATTCTATATTCTGTTTGATGCACCCGCACTGTTCCCACGAATCAGTCGGAGGATACTAATTACATTTTTACCCTCCAATTTTAAATTCCTTGACATTTACAGTATGTTTAAAAATGTTCAATTGCACTTTTAGCCAATTTATTTATATATACTTCATTAATCTGTTCGTATTAGTTAATTTTCTAGGAAGTCACGGATCCTTTGAGTAGGTGTCATGGACCCCCAGGGGTAGACAGTACCAATGTCCTACACCCTCTGAATACTTCAGGAGATACTTCTGGAAATAAGAGTCTGAATAGAGAGCTGGGTTTCTACATAAACCAAAGCATATCTCAGTCTCTTGGTTCCCAAGGCTAAGGGCCCGATTAAGACCTTGGCGGATGGGATACATTGCCACAAACATGACAGATAACCCGCCCGACGTTTTACAAGTTCCATAGGATATAAACGAACTTGTAATACAACAGACGGGATATCCATCACGTTTATGATGGAGTATCCCATCCGCCAAGATGGTAATCAGGCCCTAAGTCTCTCTGGAATCGTGTGACCCCGATACCCAGATTAAAGAACTCTCTTCAGCACAGTATATCACTGTTACCAACAATCCTCTCCTAAAATGAATGTAACTTACAATAGTACCTCCACTCTTTCTAAATATCTCCAGGAGGTATGGATCTGTTGGAGTCAATCCTTTGGTTCTGTTAAAAGACCACACATATAAAAACATGACACTATAAAAAAATATAACTAATGGCAGGGCCACTGGAATTATGTGGCGGGGAGCTGCAAATTATGTGGTAAGGTTGTCTAAACACACCAGAAAGGTGAACAGTTAGCCTTTGTAAATGAACTTCCACTGCACGCAAACTCACGTCACCATGTTTTAGTAACATTTAAGCGGTTTCACCTAGAAGCGAAATTATTTTTGTTAAAATCTGTAGAATATGCAGGAGATGATGGATTATGTGGCAAATGTGCAATATCCGTAATTATGCAAAAAAGCTGTGGCATCGCATAATTACAGTGACCCGACTAACAGTAATGTCACATTCATAATAGGTATTGTTTATATAAATATAACATGTAATTAAGGAGTAAATGTAGACGGTGTAGTTACTTTGTAGCCCATGACCATAGAAGTACAGTTCTCTAAATTAACCTAAGACTTTAGCTAATTTCCTACAACAAAGTGATTAAAAGGTGCTTGGAAACTATCTTAAACAATAAATACGAGTTGTGTAAAACACCAAGGGTCAGATTTAAGAAGCCCCTTGCTCAACCTTGCGCCACATTAGCGTCATTTTTCTGACGCTAATGTGGCTTTTGGTTGTCAAAAATGATGCACAATATTTATAAAGTTGCATAATGCACACATTGCGCCACTTTGTAAACCCTTGTGCCGTATTATGCCTGCGCCATAATGTATGCAAGGGGAGCGTTCCAGCGCTAGGAGGTCCGCAAAATGGCGCAGCAGAATCTATCACCATTTTAGTGTCATTTTTAACGCCTGCCTAAGGCCGGCATTAAAATGAGGCTCCCATTGTTTTCAATGGGCCTCTTCCCACTTTGCAGGATTAGCTTAAACATTTTTGGCGCTAATCCTGCAAAGCGCCAATCTATCGTCACCGTGTGCCATGGTGCACCATATCATAAATACGGCGCACACGTGGTGGCGTCAGGGGGGCAATAGGGTGGAAGAAAAGTGGCGCGTCATGACATGATGCGCCACTTTTCATAAATCTGGCCCCAAGTCTCAAGTTCAGTTCCACAACAATATCTGACAATATCTGAAAATTGATTGTTGTTTCTCTGGATCAACACAAACACATTCTGTTCACAAATAAAACCATAACTGCTTCTCGGGAGTGTAATTGGAATATGTCCCTTTAGTGCATTAGGTTCCAATGTTTTTCTGAGCTAATGTACATTTTGAAATGCAAAAGACACCTAAATACTGTCATAATATAAACCATTATTTGGCTTTGCAATGTTTGTATTTTTCATGATGTGTTCTTATTTGAGCTTTTAAGCGAACTTTACGTGCGTTTGAAAAACATACAGATTACTTAACACCAATATATGGGAAAAATAAAAAGGAGCCTATTTATCTGGTTTCTGCAGCACTGCACTGTCTGCTATTTACTCTGTAAACACATATAAACAGATTGAGCTGCTGGTAAACCTTTTTGGAACAGGGATTATTTCTAGTTTTTATATAAAGACATATCCACAGAAATAGCTAGAAGGCTTTGACTGCTCCACCAAAACATTGTTTGCATCAAAGGATCAGAGGTCTTATGAACGAATATGTATTTTTGTGATTCGGAAAGCGGGAATTAGAGACAATGTAGTCTAGTTCTTTTTTTTAATAAAAATAATCCCAATAAAATTATTGAAGACATCTGAAAAATAAAGTAGAAAATGTGTAAACATGTAAAATACTATAAGCATTTTTTTAATTACATTTTTAAATTTGAATACGATTATAATGATCTTGATAAATCCATGAAATTCACTGTGAACCAACACACTTATAAAACTTATATATCCCCAATTAGGGCCACCTTACTAGAGCACGTGGACTTGGTTTTGCTGACCCTGTGACTTTAGAAACTTGTCCTACCACCAGAGAAGACAACAACCCTGAAGGTATGGGTACAATGTTGCCTGCTGCTAATTAACTTATTGCAACTTCAATTGCAACACCTACTGTTATCACAGAATCTTGAACTCACAATGCTACAAGTAGATCTGGACAATAGTCTATGGTCAGACAAGGTAGGGCCTCTCGGCAAGCAGGTACTGCATATTTGAAAACGGAGAATGCGTTAACCCAATAGCATATGAATTTAATTTCTCAGAGAAATCAATGCAAAGAATACAAAGAAAATAAAAAGGTCCACTTGTGAGCTCAGTCAGAGATTAGGAGGTTCAAAAAACTTTGGGCCTGATTTAGAACTTGGCTGATGGGTTACTCGGTCACAACGGTGACCGATATCCCGTCCGCTGAAATCTACATCCCATTGGATATAATGGGATTTATATTTTGTCGGAAGGGATATCCAGCACCGCTGTGTCGGAGTAAGCCATCCGTTAAATTCTAAATTAGGCCCTTTGTTTTCCTCAGGCAGTGAAGGGCCTGTGTCAATCAATAGTTACTGCGTCACATGCAAATAGGCACAAACAAAGATGCACCTACAGGCTTTCGACAGGTCTGTAGAAGATTGCATCATCTCACAATTTAAGGACCTGATTCATGAAAGGCCTCCGCACTCGTAGGGGAGGTCCTGGAATCGTGGGAAGTCTCTGCCCTTGTGGGGGAATCTCCTCAAAGAGAATTCTAATTGCGGAGATTCTTCTTCGAGTATGCCACGAGTATGGAGACTCTCCCACAACAGCAGGGCCTCCCACACGAGAATGGAGGCCTTTTGTGAATCAAGCCCACAGTGTTCAGATCTAATATGTAGGTTCAAATGGTGCACAAGAGTAGTGATGTAGCTGGAACTCAACCACAATTCACACATATTCTGGAGGAAATGTAAACAGCTAATATCTGTAAGTAGGGTTCTAATGATAGTAGTTTGTCTGATATGCCTGAATCATCCCCTACTAGAACAACTAGAAGTCAAAGAGCACAGGGAGAGTCAGGTGTGACACCACGTGCAACTGAAAAGTCAACTTGTTTTAAGTTCAAGAAGCAAACAATTTAAAGTTCTTTGTTAAAAAAAAATCACATATTTAGGTAGATTGAAAATATATTTGAATAGATATTGTTTGCAAGCCTTTCCGTATTGCTACACTGTGTAGCATAGCACATGTGGTTATAATTTAGAACATATTGTAGGGACATACTCTAATACAACCCCACTCTATTGTAATGTATACATGTATACATATTTATATACTTATATATGTATCTATATATGCATATCTATGCAAATATATATATATATATATATATATATATATATATATATATATATATATATATATATATATATATATATATATATAATACAAAAACACTCTTGATAAAAACAAGGCCACACTTTTGGCATACATTCAGAATGTTCATGTTCCAGCCTACATCCTACAAGTCAGAATGTTTTAATGAAATAGAAGAGAAAGATATTTGAGAACTCACTTAAAACATGTCCTAATTTTTCTTTCTAAAGCACTAACCATAATTTCAAAGACAAATTAAACCCCTCATTTATTTGCTTTCTAAATTAAATGTTTTACCTTTTCCCAGTTTGTTTCAATCCAGATGGCTTCAGGTGTGCAACACTCTTATCATAATGAAGACTTTTAGCGCTCTAGTTGGCCTAGGTTCTTAAAGCTGGCAGGCAACGCAACGCAGAACCCAAAGATGTTGAGCTGCGTATGCAGGGAGAGGGCAGGAGAGCACCATATTCACAGAGATTTGTCTCTCTTCTCCCCGTTCCCTAGAGCCGGCACAGGTTACAGGTGCCATGCACCAGGCACACACCTTAGCACCGTAGTGTTAGCATGCGTGAGGCTAGCATACAGGGACATTATAGTTAGGTTCTGAATTTACTCGTACAAACCCACAGAAGTTCAGCAGTTATAGCTGAAGTTCCTTCAAGTAACTATAACTCACGCCCTAAGGTAAATATAACTCGTGCCCCTGAAATGCCCAGTTTTCTTATCAATAATTTTATTGCAAATGTTTCACTGATAATATCAAAGATGCCATACAAGATCTCATCTATAATATAATAATATGTGGAGTAATTAGCTGTGCATGGTGAAGGTGCAAATTTTAGTTACCTTAGGGTGCGAGTTATAGTCGTTTGGAGGAAATCTAACTATAACTGCTAAATTTCTATGGTTTTGTATGAGTACATTCAGAACCTAACTATAACATCCCTGTAACCTTTGTTTTTTTCAGTGAATTTCGAAGTTTTTTTAAGCGTAAAGTAATTTTAATTCTATATGTTATTCCAACCGCATCCGCACACAGCCTTTGGCCGTGCACGGCGGGGGTTAGTCACAAGGCCTGGCCTACAGCCAGGCCTTGTAGTCAAGCGCTTATAACCCCCCAACCCCATGCCAAGCATAGCCTTTGGCTGTTCACAGGGCAGGTTGGCCACAGGGCCTGTCTCTGTCAGTGGATCTGTGAGAGGGCGTGTGAGTGTCTGAGTGGGTCTGAAAGTGGGTGTGTGAGTCTATAACTGGGTCTGAGTGGGTGCATGAGTGTCTGAGTGAGTACCCGAGGGGGTGCATGAGTCTCTGAGTGCATGAGTGAATGAAATACTGTATGAAGTCTGTGATGTTTCTTTAAAATGTGTTCATGTTTGTGAGTATTTTGCGAATAATCTGTAAAAATTCATGAATTTTTGCAAATACGCACATGGAAACGCAAAATTATTTGAAACCCATAATTTTCCCCTAAAACACACCTATATCACACCCCTGGGGTGAGGGTACCTGCACTCTGACCCCTTACGTCACTTTCAATTAGAATTGTCACCCCTGGGGACCATGTCCCATGAAATAAAATGGCAGCTTCAACTTTCTTGTCAGGTTGCCATCAACTAATTATAGCATTTCTTTTTGCATGTACATTCCCAAAACATTTCCAAATTACGCAAATTATTCGCAAAGACGCCACGGCCAGAGATTACAAATTTGGATTTCCCTACATTTCACAAAACCTACTGAACGGATTTACACCAAATATGCAGAAGGTCAATCTGCATACCGAAAGCTAGTTTTCTGCCAAATTGTAATTCCATCCAGTGGTTCAGGCTAAAGACGTGTCTAGAGGTCCTACGGGAATTAACTTGGGAAACAAAACTTTTTTAACCCCCCCCCCCCTTTTTTACTCAGCCCAACTTGACTGATCACCTGAAACTTTCCATGCATAACAAGAATCACCCAGACACTTTTTGGGAAATGTTCGTGAAGATTCGTCAAACGGTGCCAAAGATATAGGCAAGTCAAAAAATTATTTTTCTATGCAAATATGGTCATAACTATAACTACCTAGTGGCAACTGCCACTAGGTATATATATATGTGTACACATTTTCCCCATTCATTTTTTCATAGGGTCTTTAGACACTCCTACAGCCCAAACTGCTGAACAGAAAGACACCAAATTAGGCAGGAGGGTAGATCTTGTTAAGCAGATTGTGCTTTTTGTAATTTGGTGTAAAACCGTTCAGTAGTTTAGGAAAAAAGGTCCAACTGGCCCAGTGCTGACATCCAATTGGCTGCCAACACTTCAGCAAGGAAGTGTTGGCAGCCATCTTGGGACTTGGCTTCAGCCAAGTCCCAGAAAATAAACACAAAAAAAAGAAAAGGGAACAAGGTACAGTCACCCTGACTCCTTAGCTCTGGTGCTGGTGTTCCACAGGGACCGCATCAGGGGTTAAAGGCATTTTTTTAAAACATCAGAAAAATAATTTTCCCTCCCTTTTCATGAAGCCCCTCGGTTGGGCCAGATCCCGGGGGCATGCCAAAAATAAGGAGGGGTGCATGGGGTCCCCCTCCTGGGCTTGCCGCTGTCCCAAGGTCCGCCACCTAGCCGGAGCTAAAGTAAAACAATGAGGTGGGGTCCGTTTCGGACCCCTTGCCCCAGGCAATACACATTCGCCCACCCCTTGTGGAGTCAGTGATGGCCTTGGGGACCCCCCATCCCCCAGGGACAGCTCCTGCTATGTCCTGGGGTGCCCACACCTGGGACATAGCTGTTTGCTCTCATTTGGGGGGGAGCTTTAACAGCTCTTGCCAAGTCAGAGCAAACACTTCACTATCTGCAAGTGAGAGCTGTCAAACAGCTGCTATTTGAAGCAGCTCCCTGCTTGTGGGAGCAATGCGTGCTCCTGCAGGACGCGGGGAGCCAGCTAGGACTGCAGGGGCCTTAAAGCTCCCCCCAGGGTCCTGTCACTCTCTCTCTCTTCCATCCCATAACGGAATGGAAGAGAGAGAGAGAGAAATTGTCAATGAAATGGTCTCTCCATGCAATGACTTCAAAGAGTCAGACTAGAAGATGTTTGAAAAGAATGTTATAGTTAACCTTTGGATGCGTAGCGAAACATAGTCACTTCTAACCTAATGGTCAAGGTCTTGTGCTTTCGCTCAGTCGGCTGAAGGTTCAAATCCTAATATAGCTTGGCAGTGCACCTGTTTATTCCTAGTGATGGAACATTGAATACTTTTTCCCCTCATAATCTGTGGTTTGAATGTCATAGCTAAGTCTGGACACTGCATAGTAAGGAGTCACCTCTGGCCTAGTGGTTGAGGTTTCAGGAGTGCACACTAAAGGTTAAGGGTTCTAGTCTCTCTCTCTCTCAGGGTTGGGTGGATAGGGGGGGTTGGTCGTGATTTTGTGAATGGTTTTCAGTTTGCTAAACTTTCTTACATCATTCACTTTGTCTACTAGACTGAAGGTGATTAAGACTGGATTAGTGCAAATTTATTTTGCCCCTCAGGCAGCTGTACAATTGTTCCAAAAAGAACACTCACAATGGTTCCATAATAAATTATCCCTACATCCATCATCCTCATCACACTGATTACTCATGAGGTGTGCTCATCCTCTGTGCAGGAGAAAAAGACCTGGAGGTATGGTAGCTGGTCCCAAATGCTTGTGTGGACACTGTGAATGGAATTCTTCCTGTTTTTCTCCTGTGTGCGGCTGAGACAAGTACTTGGGTGTATGGGTTCCTTCTGGGCTTTAGTCCCCATCTTCACACTTGTCTGAGAATACGTTGTGGGAATGACATATAGCAGGATTATATTGTGCCTGTATCCCTGCATGAAGCTTGGTGTATTTACTTCCTGCAGGGGGGTGGTAGGAAGTGCATGCACTGCTCTGCTCAGACTGAGGGGCATATTTATACTCCATTTGCGCCGAATTTGCGTCGTTTTTTTTGACGCAAATTCGACGCAAAACTAACTCCATATTTATACTTTGGCGTTAGACGCGTCTAGCGCCAAAGTTCATGGAGTTAGCGTCATTTTTTTGCGTGAAAACCTTCCTTGCGTTAATGATATGCAAGGTAGGCGTTCCCGTCTAAAAAAATGACTCCGATGCTATTGCGTCGTATTTATACTCCCGGGCAAAAATGACGCCCGGGAGTGGGCGGGACTAAAAAACCCGCATTTGCGCCGGATTTTAGCGCCTGGGTCAGGGCAGGCGTTAAGGGACCTGTGGGCTCAGAATGAGCCCAGAGGTGCCCTCCCAAGCCCCCAGGGACACCCCCTGCCACCCTTGCCCACCCCAGGAGGACACCCAAGGATGGAGGGACCCACCCCAGGGAAGAAAAGGTAAGTTGTGGTAAGTATTTATTTATTTGTTTTTGGCATAGGGGGGCCTGATTTGTGCCCCCCTACATGCCACTATGCCCAATGACCATGCCCAGGGGACAGAAGTCCCCTGGGCATGGCCATTGGGCAAGGGGGCATGACTCCTGTCTTTGCTAAGACAGGAGTCATGTTAATGGCGTCTGGGCGCCCAAAAAAAATGGCGCAAATCGGGTTAAGATGGTTTTTTTGCCTCAGCCTGACTTGCCCCATTTTTGGATGCCCAAATGCCATTTTTCCCTACGCCGGCGCTGCCTGGTGTACATGTTTTTTTTTCACGCACACCAGGCAGCGCCGGTCGACTAACGCCATTCAATAAATACGGCGCCCGCATGGTGCTTCAGAATGGCGTTAGCCGGCGCTAATTTTTTTGGCGCAAAACTGCGTTAACGCAGTTTTGCGTCAAAAAGTATAAATATGGCCCTGTGTCTTTGCATAGTGGTTGGAGATGGTAACACCACGGTGTGTTCTTATCATGATGTGGTGCAAGGAAGACCTGTAGTTCCGCTGGGCTGAATGCATGTGAAGTGAGAGGAGCTCTGATTGATTGTGCACATGCACATATTTTTGTTTTCAGCCTGTGTCTCTAGTTTCTTTTTAGTATAAAACGTAATGTAGGCGTTGGGTAAGTATTGATGTGATATTGGATTTTTGTTTGTTGTTCACTAACTGGCCTGAGACTTTTTACTACTAAGCAAAATCTCTGATTTACTCCAGTATCCTACCCTTGGCATGGGTAAGCATACCAGGAAAAGACACCATCTTTATGAATCCTTTCTTCACGGTCACCTTCTCTGCTAAAAAAGAAATCAGGTCTGAAGTCTACAGAGTAGAGTCAGGAGGAGGCTGAAGATAAACTGTGCAGGACGATCTTTGAAACCAATGTCATCTAGGCAGATGACTACCTCTCCTGTCTCCAGATTGAAGGGTAACAGACTGCCATTCTAATTCCTGAGCCTCCAAAGCAGAAGTATAAATGGAGTCTTCAGATCAAAGGGGAAAATGTACTGATAAGGAGACGCTGAGGGAAATCCTTTTAAGAATTCTTTACAACATGTGCTTTCTTCAGAAATACTTCTCAGGCAACTCCAGTGTGCTCCGTATCTGGGACTTCTTCTTCATAAACATGCACAGGGTGTGATCCTTCGGGAGTTGAAGGATGTGGATCACATTCGTTTTCCTAGATTTGTGCCTTGCTTAAATCCTCTGGAGGAGATGGACAAGTCAATTCATGAAGCAATCACTGTGGATACAATATTATCGAGCCTGGAGGTTCATACCTCTATGGAAGAGGAGAGTAGTCTTAATGATCCGGCTGATAGACTGTAACAGCACTGAAAATGTCTTAAAAGTGATCTCTTCTGGCTATGTGAGCTAGTATTTATGAAGCCTGTGCATCACATTCACTAACAGTGGACTGGAGGAGCTCTTTAAATCAGTTCAGGAAAGAGTGGAACACATGTCTTTATTAGAGGCCGTGGAGAAGCAGGTGGAATTACTATCCAACATCGCTTTCGATATTGGAGGGGCTTGACCATTGGCAAAAGGAACAAAGGTTGCAACTAGGTGGTATCTCTTTCTTACGGAATAGCATAGAAATGCAGTTCAAAAATATATGGTGCTTCTTTTGCCTTTTGAAGAGATGAAATTGTGTGGACCTAAACTAGAAAGAAACTTCATTTACTTTTCAAAAATAAGAAATATTCATCTTTCCACCAATGACTGGCAATTATTCAGACTTCAGGAATGTCATCCTTGAGGCAACTGTTTTGAAGAGTCTCTTCTCAGCATGAGGCTGCCAATTAAAGAAAGCCAAGTGGGAAGCCATATACAAGACCAGAAGCTTAAAACGTCCCCTCTCAATAAGTCTCAAACATCCTGACTGTGCCAGAAATGTCTTGTGTTTTCATAAGGAGGTGAAGTCAAACATTTTCGATTGGCTTGGGAAAGGTCTACCACCGAGGTGTCAACTGACACCTTCACAAGGCAGAATCTTCACTTCACACTTCATAGCATACCTGAGGATAGTTGCTCCACCTGTTGAAAAAATTTATCTTTTAAGAGCAGTGTTATTATTTTTACTAGCTCAGTCTCATGAGCCAATACATCTCTGTTTGAAGGTTTAGGGACATATTACCTCTTCTGTAGAGAGATAACTTTATTGTTCAGGTAATTAAAACTTGCAATCATTAATAAAAACACGGAAATAAATAGCAATTCTTTTTGTAAAAAAAATAAATTTAAAAGGTGCGTAGCTTTAATCTAAAATGCGCAATGTGCAAAAAGATAGTGCAATGTGCCGTTAACGTCCTCATTTCATACTTGGTGTGCTAGATTTTACATTACGCCTCTTGTGTATTTCTGTTGCCATGCTCTCATGTACACCTGTCGCATAGGTTCTCATTCTACTAATGAGGCTACTGGATTTGGGAGACAGGATCACATGGATGGTAGGTACTGAGTATGATTCTACACCACATGACGCCTGTCGGCCTAATCTGGGCTCTCGGGCTAACTAGCAGCACCTCATCTGTGGCCGAGATGATTGTGGCAACTGGGTGCATGACAAGGAGGACCCCTCAGAGGAATCCTGGTCGATCAGATCCCATCCCTTTCTGTCAGTTACCAAAAGTCTCATATAGGCAAAGACAACAGAGGCAGAATATAGTTCAATAAGAATTTATTGAAGTAACTGCATCTTATATAAAAAGGCATGTATGGCAATAACTAGGATGATAACACGCAATAAAAGCAAGCAGGTGACTAACAGAGTAAAACACAAGAACAGTCCTACCCTACTGTCTCTGGCAGTGATATATATATATATATATTTATCCTACCTACACAGTGTTTGAGCACAGTGTGATAAGCCTAGTCTGCCCTTCGGGTTTCCCTCCTGGGGGTACATCATCCCTCATACCTGGAGGAAGAAGCCTGTAGTCTAGAGAGAAACCGTCCCCGTGTGGATCAGAGGTCCAGCTCTCTAAGCAAGTAGCTGCAGCGAAGCAATCAGCATAAAGTCGTGGTCATCTAGCTGGAATCTCCCTCTAACGTGTCCAGGACAAAAGGGTGTTTTTATAATAAAACAACTGACATTCTAAGAAATGGCCCCCATGTATGAGTGTGTGTTTTTCTGTGAATGTTGGAGAAACAGCATACCACGTTTGTCAGCAACCCTATAGGACAGTAGCCTTGAAGAAAGCACAAAGGGAAATAAATGTCCAACTAAGAACGTGATGCTATCCTAGGCGAAAGTACAATGAGATAAAGAAAATACAACATCACAGCAAATGCTGCTAATGCTATAAAAATAAAGCAATACTGAATAAAATGTAACTTGTTTAAAGTGTACAGCAGCAGGCCTAGTGAGCTAAAACAACATATCTAAAACATAGCTAAAATAGCTATACAACACCCTACTCTTGCCGGTCAAAGGTCCTTTGAAGTTCAAGGTAAAAGAAATTTGATAAACGTCTACCCTAAAAAGACATATATGTCAATAGTGACACGTTAAAAGACACAGAGGCAGGAAAAGGGCATTTTGACATTCAATAGTCAGTGTCACTCTGGAAATCACCAATTACAGCCAGGAGATGTTCTACTTCGGCAGGTGGTAAAAGATCAAGATCATATCCAAGGGAAACCACAGAGCACTCATGCTCCAAAGCCTGAGCTCTAGCTGAGGCAGCAGCATTCCGTGTCATGCCCTCCATAGAGTTAAGAGTCGCGGAATCCACAAAAAGCAACTCATAAACGGCTTTCCGTAGCAAAAGCACTCTAAACGTGCATGTCTGATTATGAGCCCTCATCGAGAACATCAACAGATCAGCGTCCAATGAAAGCAAGCGCTGCGTAGAGAGACAGACTTTCAGTGCACATTCAAAGAGGCACCAGAGACACCCAAACACAGGCTGCACTCAATCCAAAACCGGTCGGAATGACAAAAAACAGTCACACTCCAGTTGTTCCAGGAGTGGTGCTCCGAAATACTGCATCGTGCATTCACGACACAGTTGTGCTGGTGGTAGCGCTTTCAGTACTCCTTGCTCTGACGGGACAGCCATTTAGCAGAAAAGTAGCAACAACAAAATGCCACCTATTGTAGCCAAAGTGATCGAAAATCCCCCGAAAACACTCGAAAATATTGAATGTATGGCTGATGGTATTAAACCGAACATAGAGGAGAAGGTGTGAACAAAACCGGAACCAACAGTCTTAAAAAAGTGGGCGATTCTAGTAGTAGTGGATGCATTAAATATTCATCCCACAAGTTCACCAAAGTGTCTAGAAAAGTCTGTAGTTAGAAGAGACTGAATCTCCACCGATGACCTTGCAACTTGAAGCGCGTAGGTCTTGCGTGCAGATGTAAGCGCCACATGTTTTTGAAACAATAAAGCCTTTAGTCTGCTTAGCTTGTCAAAATTCACATCAGAAGTAGCAATATGTGGCCAGATGTCTGCTACTCCTTGAAACTGCATAGGGGGCAAAAGGACGTTCCCGCAAAACGTAACAATTTGGGAGACTGAAACGGCACAAGCTATTCCGGCTCGTATTCCACAACAGCTCTCACTGTTAAGGAGCACATAGCTGCCATTTGAGAGCACCTGGAATGCAGGTCTAATTAAGGGGACTGGCACTCCCTTCAGATAACAAGCCAAATTTGCTGCAGAGGCATTACATGTCCCGTGCAAGGACAGCTGTTTACAAACCATTGAATGGCTCACAGAAGTCTTGTATTCACTACCACTAAGAAAGACCTCTTTCATGCCATTGAAACATTTGTACGAGAAAGGAAACTCCCACACCTCTTGTGTGTAACTATCTCCCAGCCTTTCATATCTGCCCACTGGAAAGCGGTTCAAACAGGATGTGAATTGAAGTGTTGAAATGGGTAGACTTATAACCCCATGTATTAGCCATTCAGCAGATGGTATTTCAGCTACAGTAAAAGGCAATTTTTCAAACTTTTCAATATTCAACATGACACATGTTGCTTCTTTCTTAGCCATTATTTTTTGTTGTCACGTTAAATTAAATGTTGAGAAAATTTCCCTTGTGCTTACGTGTTGCCAGGGAACGTGATCTACTTTCAATTTTGTAGCATCCAACCTAACTGCATAATGGATCTTAGCTGACTTTGTCCATGTTGCAAAAATGATACATCACTCTTTACTGTATCTACTGCAGAGGATACAATGTTATTCAAAGTGTATATTCAGTCGGACAAGGTGTTAATCCCATTATCTACAACGGCTAATGCTTCCTGTAAATTTTCCTGATCTATTTGCCTTAACCGGGCAGCCTCTTCCTGTTGTGAAAGATTCCATATTTCATTATATGCAGCATATAAGAAGCGTTTCTGCATTGTCTTCTGGGGCCTAACAGGAAATTCTATAAATCTGTGTTATTGGACAGGAGACTAAGATGTTCTTTGACAGCATCCAGTGAGGAACCCTTCAACCATTGCTGGCATAGTTTCCCTACACTATATGTTGTCACTATACCTGAGGGTTCCAAGGACACATAGCGAGGGACCTGCCTATTCATTCTAAAACCCCGAGGAGTTAACAAAACACATATGGCACCCATTGGTGTTTACAGGCCACAATAACCACGCACCAGGATGCAAAAATTATGTGTTATATGTACCATTCTGGACCCATTCATTGAGCTGATCTTCAGACGCATTTATATACTTTTGCCATTTGTAAAATTTAGCAGTGGTGGGAATACTGCGTGCATTCAATTCCTTAATGGTTGCTAAGCTTGAACAACTTGTTTGCTGTACTGTTTCATTTAAAAATATCATCTTAACAGGAATCATGCATGCTCTAAATAAAGCTTCTGTTCCTCTTATTTGCCATTTTTTGTTCCCCACACACTTTTTAAGTCAATCGACTTCAACCAGTACTCATAGCCTTCTATAGCCAATCAGGGAACAAAGGAATCAGAGTAAATCAATTTTGTATATGTCAATAGAACATGTAGACTTTCCTTTTCTGGCATTTTAAAATAATATTACTAGGCATTCTTAACATTGTGCCCAGAAAAATATGCAGATTATCCAGTATATGTTTTAGAACTGCCTACTTGTGGAGTTGGGCAGTGTTCCCATTGTGTATGTTTTAAATAGTCTTTGGGGTACTTGCTCTGTGAATGAAATAATGTCCATAATAATGATAACAGAACATAACTCCATAATTTCCTTTAAACTGGTACACATCCTCATTTTAAAATGCTGTATAATTCTGCAGATCACACATCATTGCATCAACAGCTTTCACATCACAATCATCGGAAACCACTCTGGGTGTGATTATATCCGTCATAGAAAGTTTGAATACATATGGTATTTGAATAAACTCAGTAGGCCCATATATATCAAATAATACTTTGTCTCAAACAATCCCATCAGGAATTGGTATGGCTGTGATGTTCACTAGGGATAAGTCTCTGCAAATTTTATTTGATGAAAAATGTGGTCTTAGAACCTCATCCATCAGTTCAACTGTAGCACATTCAGGAAGAAAATGACCATGCATAAGGAGAAAGAAAACAATAACAAACCCAATCCAAAGGAGGAAGGAAATTACAGTCAATAAAAGCCATTGATAAATCCATGGATGAATTAAATATTTTTAAGCCAATGTATCAGCTTACGTGCTCTTGACAGTTCTGTTAGAGGCAAATGAGTCACTGAAAGTGTCATTAACGTCAACAAAATAATCAGAATCTGTTTGTTCAAAAACTGGGGCTGTGTTTTGAAGAGGAGAACTTGCTGGAGACTCCCTTGGTGCTTCATAGTAAATTATGACATCCGTTGGTGTAGCATTTGTAAGAAATTGCTCATTATTATCATTATTAATTGTAGAAGTAGTTGCAAGTGGAACCAATTAAAGCTCATTTTCCACCCTCCCCAAGCTCGGAGAGGTGTCAACACAGCTGTTGAAGACTAGTAGCGGAACATCCTGGTCTGTAGTAGGATGGATTCAGGCACTACCCAGGAGTTCTCTAGGTCTGCTGTGCAGGATCGGCCACATGGTGTAACTTGACATTGTCGATGGAGACAAAGCGATTTTCTTTAGAGCCAGGCAACGGTGGTTGAATCACAGTTCTGGTACTGTGTATTCCCAGGACTGGATCCAGTGCACGATAAGAAGGACCAAACTCCTTTTTCACAGAAATCTTTTCACATACTATACCGCCAAGTTTAGGAATCCAGCCGGTAGATGTTACTGGTACATCCCTAATTCCAGAGGAGGCAGCATTGGCAGATGTGTTGTCATCACCAAACTGTTGTAAGTCCTGCAAGACAGTGACACGTTAATTTATGTCAAAGGGTGTATCTGCCTCCTCCACACCAGGACCATCAAGATCTGGAACATACATTTGAGTTCCAAAGAGGCATTTGTATGATATACGACCCCCCAGGGATCTTCTGAGCAGATTGTTAAGTGCTCTCTGGACTCCATATAGGTGCGTAAGCCAACTACGACCAGTGCCTAATACTCTAGCTCTTAAGGATTGCGTTATATCTCAGTTTTGTCACTCAACAACACTATTCTCCTCAGGATGAAATGGAGACGAGTAATGCAGTTGGACTCCTAATGAAGCCATTGTATCCCTGTAAGCCCTAGAGGCAAAGGCAGGGCCCCGGTCCGAGTGGAAAGCTGGAACAGCATATGTGCTGATAAAGACTTGCAACTCTTTAATAACAGTTTGAGCATCAGCCGAGCGTTGAGGCCAATCCCACAGAAATCTGGAGCATGAGTCAACAGTGACTAAAATGAATTTGTATGCACTGTCTGGGGTCAGGGGTCCACAATGGTCCAAGTACACACATTCTAAAGGTTTGTTGGAAATTAGGAGGGATGTCTGCGGTGTGCTTTTTACAGTGGACCCCTTAATTTGCTGGCAGATGTCACAACAAAGGACATACTGGTTGGTCTGTTTAAAGATATCTGGCCACCAATAGCATGATTGTAATAACGAAATTGTAACCACCACACTATCGTGAGCAGAAGCAACTCCCTCATTTGCTGCTTTTATTGGTTCAGGTCTTAAGTCTTTATTGGGAATTACTCGAACTCCCACACCTATTATTGTTACTTATGCATCAAACATGCCTGTCAGTCGGTAGGAATATTTATCAGGATATGCTTTAGGTAGGGGTGTGCCGTCAGCGAAAGCTTTCACAGCTGCCAGTGTTTCATCATCCACTTTTAGCTTAGAATGCGTTACTGCAGCAACAGAAGCCAGGGCTACTGCTGATTTGGCTGCTTCGTCAGCCAGAGTGTTGCCTTCAATGTGTATTCCAACTTGCTGGTGTCCTAGTTTATGTACAACATGGGCATTAGGCAGCGTTTCTTTCAGCTCTGCTACTTTCCCCCACTGTAGTCTGTGTTTAACGGTATTGCCTTTTGAATCTCTGAATCCATTTTGGCACCAGTTATGCAGACATTCGTTGAAGGACTGGACACAATCGTAGGAATCACAGACAATCAATGTCATCTGCTCTGGACCCGTATGTTCCAGTGCCATCATCAGAGCCTTGAGCTCTGCAAGTTGTGCAGTGCAATCTCCTAGATTCTGCGTGTAAGTATTTTGTGGATAGAACGTACCATCCTTCATGTAACCACTCACGACGGTGCAAGCAGCGGAGTATTGATGTTTTGTTCTTATTGCTGGTTGGGCTGAACCATAAGTGTACAAGATTCTATGATATTGTTCAATAGGTAATGTATTTGCCGGAACGGGGTATTCAAGTATATATTGTAAGAATTCTTGTTTCTGTACTTAGAGTCATAAACATAATCAACATCAGTGGCTGTCAGAGACGTTGCCCATTGGATCCAATGTGGATGTAATGCTTTAGCATTTGGAACGCTTGCTTTAGTAACAGCCTCAAGGGCTGGAATCAGGGATACAACAATAATGCGCTTTCCCTGGGCAAGAAGTCTCTCTTTAAGGACCACCATCTGGACAGCAGCGAGGATTTTGTCAGGGGAAGCAAAGTGTTAATCAGCTGTGGAGTATAAGTGTGATTTGTATGCAATTGGTTTGGTCTCAACCTCATTGAATATCACATAGGTGAAACCAATGGCACCAGCAATTACTCTGATGACTAAGGTGGTCATTCCTACCCTGGCGGTCCGAGACCGCCAGGGTAGGGGACGGAGGAAGCACCGCCAACAGGCTGGCAGTGCTTCTGGGGCTATTCTGACTGCGGCGGTAAAGCCGCGGTCAGAAAAGGAACCGCCGGCTTCCCGCTGCCCCTGTGAATCCTCCACGGCGGCGCTGCAAGCAGTGCCGCCATGGGGATTCCGACCCCCTTCCCGCCAGAACCTGGCTGGCGGGAACGGGTGTCGTGGGGCCCCCTAACAGGGCCCCACATTGATTTTCAGTGTCTGCTTGGCAGACACTGAAAATCGCGACGGGTGCAACTGCACCCGTCGCACACCAGCAACTCCGCCGGCTCCATTCGGAGCCGGCTTCCTCGTTGCTGGTGCTTTCCCGCTGGGCGGGCGGGCGGCCTTTTGGCGGTCGCCCGCCAGCCCAGCGGGAAAGTCAGAATGACCGCCGCGGTCTTTTGACCGCGGTACGGTCTTCTGGCGGTTCCCGCCAGGCGGGCGGCGACCGCCGCCCGCCGAAGTAGGAATGACCGCCTAAATGTTTTTTATTGTCTCTTGTATGCAAGTGTTTTGCTTCAAGCATGTCTTTTTGCAAAGCTTTTAGAATGCGTGTATGTTCGACTGTCCAAAATTTGCTAGTAAAATCTGGACGTATCAAGTCATACAATGGTTTAATGAGTTGTGCATAATCTGGAATATATGTTCTGAAACAAGTTTAAAAAGCCCAACACTGACTGGAGTGTTTTTATTGTGTTTGGCGGTTGTAGTTGGGTGCATTTTCCTAAAAATTGGGGCACCAGGCTCCTGCCAGTTCGTATCGCAGAAACAGGACACTAAGGAAAGCTATTTTTGTTTTGTTTTTTAGTTGAATTTGTAGCCAATTTCGGCAAATCCTACAACAATGCGGGCTACCCGTCTAAAAATGTTGCATGAGGTCGTCTGTGAGATAAATGTTATCCACATATGACAATGCCTTAGGGGCAATGTTGTGTAGAATAGATGTTACACAAGCTGAGAACAGTGCTGGGCTGTTCTTGTACCCCTGTGGGAGTCGGCAGAATTTTTTTACTGAGAGCCAAGTACACTAAAACTTGTTAAGTCCCGTCTTTCAGGTGCTATGTTTTGGCAGAAAAACCCATTGGATATATCCAGGGTCGTCTTATATTTTTTGTGCACTATATTGTTATCTGTGTGCCTTCCAAGAAAATGCACAACTTCCCAGATTATTTTCATGGTTTTTTATTCTTTCTCCAAACCTTGTGCTCATCATCATCTTCTTTATACCTTTCCTTAAATTCCTTTAATTCCTCAACACTTTCTTTTTATTCAAGAGGAATCAGGAGAAGTGGCTGTGGAAATTCCATTCTGGATCCACAAATCCTGGTTTGATTCTCTTCAGGCTATGGATCTGTTTCTACCTTGGAACATTCATAGCCTTCCCTGTCTTCTTCACGTTCTGGACTGTCATCCATCTGTCACTCTTGGTCTGGAAGTCGAGAGGGTTGGGCTACAGAGCAGCGATCCCCCCAAAACATCCAGCAGAGGCCTTTCTGAAATAGAGGTACCCATCAAATTTAAAGGATTCCTCCAGGCACTGGAAAGAAATCAAACTTGAAGTTTGTTGCAAACTCTTTCTCCTGTTTTGGTGTAGGGATGATGGCCTAACTATTACATGGGCCGTGCGGTCAGGTAGCAGGATATTTCTATGTGTTTAATTCTGTGATATCTGTGATTATGATGGTAAGAACTCAGGAGAATGAAGATTACAATTATGCAATTAAGGCATTTGGAACCATAGTGATATATTTTTATGGTCTGGCTTGACAGCGCAGCTGTCGCCAGACATTTGTGTGAGCATCACTAGAGAGGAGCTTTGCTCCGCCCACATGTTGGGAGGTAGGAGTACATGTTTTGATTGTACAGAGGTTGTGTGCTTCCTCAAAAAGTGCTAGCACCCCCCCTCCCCAACCACACACACACACAGCTGTTATCATTTTGTTTATCCAGCTGCCTGAGCTTGAACTTTCGGGGTACACACGTGACATTATAATGCTATTGAAGTGTTGTTGATAGCTAGGTAATTCGTGTTCTTTTTCTCTGGCAGTAGCACAGATGGAAGGAGGTTAGTAATTAACATACAAGGATCTGTAGGTCTGGCTTGATAATGCAACTGTCACCTGACCTTTTAACCTACACCAATATTGTTCTACAGTTATTTAATTCTACAAAAATATAAATGTATTTCCATGATTTTTACTTCAAAAGTTTCACATTACCAGCCACCATTCTTTTGAAGCCAGGCCTATTGGCATTGTCAATGCTTGTTATTACAGGTTACTGCTTTTTTTGGGGCCGAGTAGGTTAATACTGTTGGTTAGTAGCAGGGGGAATCAGTTAGGCTGCCTCTGAGATAAAGTTCTATGTAGTCTTGTTCCCATTGTGTTGTGTTTATGACTTGTTTGCTAACTTGGAATGCAATAGCTTTTTTGGTTGTGACAGAATAACATTTTGCAATTCTTTGTGTCCTAAAGACTGAAAAATCAGAGCTTCACATCTTAGATCTACAAATGCCTGTACTGGACATGCGCTGTAAATGTTGAGGATCTGAAGTAGGTTTGACGTGTAAGTAGTTCTCAGTAGCCCTGAGTATTAATCCTGGTACCTACAAATTCAGGAGTCACTATAGAATGTTACTCCACAGATGAGATGGGAGATGCATGATGGTTGAGTAAGGCACCATCCATTTACATCAGCCAATCAGTGAAGAGTAATGGAGGGGGTCATGCCCCACATCCGGCTGGACTCCTGAAACTCCAGCAACTTCGGCTTCTGTTCTGAACTGTACAACATTCCGAAGTAAGTTCGGGCAGTGAAACCATAAATAAATAAACTCTATACGTTCTAATGAGGGCTTGTCAAATGAGGTTCTGATTTAATAAGGAATTCAAAAAGGGTGTTTCTCTTTTGGTTTAATCAAGCCTTTTTCCATGATATCTACCACTCATCACGTGTCAAAAGGTATTTGTTGTGCACAGAATATTTTTTTTAATCTTGCAGGGTATGCAAAAGAATCTCTTATCTCTAGAAAATAAAATTGACACATTTAAATCAGTTATGCAAGGTTAATTCTACTAAACCTTCCAAAATGCATATTTCTGCAGTTTAATTGTGATAGACCGGAAAGCGTGTGAATTGCCTTCAAATGTAGACAATCAGTGTATGACATACCCAAGGCAAGGACTGGGTCAGTTAGATGAACTAAAATGAGTCAGTTAATGAAATGTGTCAAGATGTTTGTAGATTAAACAATGTATATTTTCACCGTGGGTGGTGAATGCACGAGTTAAGATCATAATTCTTGCATACATTTTGTTCTTATTCGAAATCATTTTGCAAATACTGCAAAATACAAGGGGGAAAATTCCTTTATTTGGGCACAAAAAGGCTTAATTTCTTCAAGGCAGGCCAAGAACATTGAGGCTTTTCCAAACCCCAGATTGAAATATTAATTCTGGGAGAGCATAATTTGAACCAGTATTTCTTTGTGCAAGAGCTTTATAAATACAAATTACAATTTACAATTGATCTTCAATGTGTCATTTTTTAAATTGCTTGAATTATTTAATGCGACTGTATACCTTCTACTTCGTGGCAAATTTTGAGATACATATTCCAATTCTCATTATATATATGTATATATATATGGCTAGCTGTGACGTGTTGGAAGATGCTGGTTCATTGTACACGATCGTGAACCGTATCTGGGGTCTGACCCCCCTGTGCAGCGCTCTGCCTCTTTCCAGATAGATTTGCAGCAGACAGATCTAGGGGCGAAGATACGTGGAGGTGTCCCGGAGAGAGCGCCCCCCACCCTGTCTACTCTCCCTGGTACAGACTGCTAGCTCGGGGCTGTGCAGGCATCTGAAGCGGCCGAGACAATGCAACAAGGGGAGTGTATGACACCGTCATCCTAGCTAGAGAGCTAAACAGTTGGGTGGGTGGATGGATAGATAGATAGATAGATAGATAGATAGATAGATAGATAGATAGATAGATAGATAGATAGATAGATAGATAGATAGATAGATAGATAGATAGATAGATAGATACATTTGTATAGACATATAGCTAGAGAGATAGATAGACAGAAAGTGTTGCATAGATAGATAGATAGATAGATAGATAGATAGATAGATAGATAGATAGATAGATAGATAGATAGATAGATAGAGTTGTACAGGGAGTGCAGAATTATTAGGCAAATGAGTATTTTGACCACATCATCCTCTTTATGCATGTTGTCTTACTCCAAGCTGTATAGGCTCGAAAGCCTACTACCAATTAAGCATATTAGGTGATGTGCATCTCTGTAATGAGAAGGGGTGTGGTCTAATGACATCAACACCCTATATCAGGTGTGCATAATTATTAGGCAACTTCCTTTCCTTTGGCAAAATGGGTCAAAAGAAGGACTTGACAGGCTCAGAAAAGTCAAAAATAGTGAGATATCTTGCAGAGGGATGCAGCACTCTTAAAATTGCAAAGCTTCTGAAGCGTGATCATCGTAAAATCAAGCGTTTCATTCAAAATAGTCAACAGGGCCGCAAGAAGCGTGTGGAAAAACCAAGGCGCAAAATAACTGCCCATGAACTGAGAAAAGTCAAGCGTGCAGCTGCCACGATGCCACTTGCCACCAGTTTGGCCATATTTCAGAGCTGCAACATCACTGGAGTGCCCAAAAGCACAAGGTGTGCAATACTCAGAGACATGGCCAAGGTAAGAAAGGCTGAAAGACGACCACCACTGAACAAGACACACAAGCTGAAACGTCAAGACTGGGCCAAGAAATATCTCAAGACTGATTTTTCTAAGGTTTTATGGACTGATGAAATGAGAGTGAGTCTTGATGGGCCAGATGGATGGGCCCGTGGCTGGATTGGTAAAGGGCAGAGAGCTCCAGTCCGACTCAGACGCCAGCAAGGTGGAGGTGGAGTACTGGTTTGGGCTGGTATCATCAAAGATGAGCTTGTGGGGCCTTTTCGGGTTGAGGATGGAGTCAAGCTCAACTCCCAGTCCTACTGCCAGTTCCTGGAAGACACCTTCTTCAAGCAGTGGTACAGGAAGAAGTCTGCATCCTTCAAGAAAAACATGATTTTCATGCAGGACAATGCTCCATCACACGCGTCCAAGTACTCCACAGCGTGGCTGGCAAGAAAGGGTATAAAAGAAGAAAATCTAATGACATGGCCTCCTTGTTCACCTGATCTGTACCCCATTGAGAACCTGTGGTCCATCATCAAATGTGAGATTTACAAGGAGGGAAAACAGTACACCTCTCTGAACAGTGTCTGGGAGGCTGTGGTTGCTGCTGCACGCAATGTTGATGGTGAACAGATCAAAACACTGACAGAATCCATGGATGGCAGGCTTTTGAGTGTCCTTGCAAAGAAAGGTGGCTATATTGGTCACTGATTTGTTTTTGTTTTGTTTTTGAATGTCAGAAATGTATATTTGTGAATGTTGAGATGTTATATTGGTTTCACTGGTAATAATAAATAATTGAAATGGGTATATATTTGTTTTTTGTTAAGTTGCCTAATAATTATGCACAGTAATAGTCACCTGCACACACAGATATCCCCCTAACATAGCTAAAACTAAAAACAAACTAAAAACTACTTCCAAAAATATTCAGCTTTGATATTAATGAGTTTTTTGGGTTCATTGAGAACATGGTTGTTGTTCAATAATAAAATTAATCCTCAAAAATACAACTTGCCTAATAATTCTGCACTCCCTGTATAGACAGATAGTTAGGCAGAAAGGGATAGATAGATAGATAGATAGATAGATAGATAGATAGATAGATAGATAGATAGATAGATAGATAGATAGATAGATGGATGGATGGATAGATAGATAGATAGATAGATAGATAGATAGATAGATAGATAGATAGATAGATAGATAGATAGATAGATAGATAGATAGATAGATAGCTAGAGAGATAGATAGACAGAAAGGGTTGCATGGATAGATAGATAGATAGATAGATAGATAGATAGATAGATAGATAGATAGATAGATAGATAGATAGACCGACAGATAGATAGATAGATAGATAGGTAGATAGATAGATAGATAGATTTGTATAGACAGATAGTTAGACAGAAAGGGATAGATAGATAGATAGATAGATAGATAGATAGATAGATAGATAGATAGATAGATAGATAGATACATTTGTATAGACATATAGCTAGAGAGATAGATAGACAGAAAGGGTTGCATAGATAGATAGATAGATAGATAGATAGATAGATAGATAGATAGATAGATAGATAGATAGATAGATAGATAGATAGATAGAGTTGTATAGACAGATAGTTAGGCAGAAAGGGATAGATAGATAGATAGATAGATAGATAGATAGATAGATAGATAGATAGATAGATAGATAGATAGATAGATAGATAGATAGATAGATAGATAGATAGATAGATAGAGTTGTATAGACAGATAGTTAGACAGAAAGGGATAGATAGATAGATAGATAGATAGATAGATAGATAGATAGATAGATAGATAGATAGATAGATAGATGGATGGATGGATGGATGGATAGATAGATAGATAGATAGATAGATAGATAGATAGATAGATAGATAGATAGATAGATAGATAGATAGATTTGTATAGACATATAGCTAGAGAGATAGATAGACAGAAAGGGTTGCATGGATAGATAGATAGATAGATAGATAGATAGATAGATAGATAGATAGATAGATAGATAGATAGATAGATAGATAGATAGATAGATAGATAGACCGACAGATAGATAGATAGATAGATAGATAGATAGATAGATAGATAGATAGATAGATAGATAGGTAGATAGATAGATAGATAGATTTGTATAGACAGATAGTTAGACAGAAAGGGATAGATAGATAGATAGATAGATAGATAGATAGATAGATAGATAGATAGATAGATAGATAGATAGATAGATAGATAGATAGATAGATAGATAGATAGATAGATAGATGTGCACTTTCACACGGTGTTAGCCAAACAAAATGTAAACAATTCATCTGAACACAGCTATCAATTGATACCTTAGTTAGGTTAAAAAATAATGTATTTGCCTACAAAAGTAACGTGTGTGTGTGCATGTGTGCGCGCGCGTGTGTGCGTGACATCTACTTGCTTTTAGCCCTTCTTCATAAAGAAATGGCTCCTAAGACACGAATCAACTACCGAAAGCGCCTTGAGGACACACAAGTGGTAGAATGGGTGCTACATGAATGCATAACTAAGACCCAGTATACTGACATTTTACTACGAACAGCATTTATATAAAACTACTTCATTAATAGTTACTTATTTTTAGGTAACAATGTATTATGTAACAATGTATTTACCTTATAGCACCTCATGTCGCACTTCTGCTGTTTTCAAAACAGCGCCTTAAATAGCAGCCTTTACTATTACGGAAATCGACAGGAGTCAGTTTACAGACCAACAGCAGGCTGGATTCTGTGCGGCTGACGAGCTGCAGATGTCAGCAGCTAGCATTTAACTCAGAGAGACACTTCACAAATAACAAGAAACTATTGGAAACATAAAACTATTTTTTTTAAAAAGGGAACAGAAAAATGTAAATATCTATAGGCGGGTAATGCTATGGGGAGGTATAGAAACCGCACTAACCGCGCAGGGCGGCAGCCTCTCTTCTAGCCCCACACCCACCATTCCCCGTCATCTCCATACTCCGGGCCCTCAGTCGCTTCCCGCCAGCATTAGCGCTTTCTCAAACTCCCCAGCAGATAACAATCTGAAAGTCCTCTTGCGGGCCTCTGAATATTTTTTGTTCCTGTAAGTACACAGCGAGCCATGCACGTGCCCGTTCGACAAGGGAAAAAAAAAAACACAAAACGGTGTCGAGCTTAAATATTGCGCCGAGGCAATTATTTTGTCAACTGAGCCCCCCTCGCCAGTCCCCAGCAGCGCGAGCGCCCAGAGTAGCGGTAATTGCAGGCAGTGGCGCTCAACTTCTCTCCGCCGTGAATGCCGATGAGAAAAGTGTTTTTTTCCCCCATAAAAGACGCGGAGATGGTGCATTACTTTTTTTCTAAGAAATCCATTATATCACATTAACAGCGTTTCATCTTGTAAGCAATTTCCCGAGGTGTCCTCTCTGCTCGCCTCGCGGCGCGTATTAGCATCCGGTAATAAGGCTTGGAAGTCTTCTCAGAAGTGCGGTATTATTTTAGCTACAGCCCTCAGTGGCACTTCAAAACAATCAGTGTGTGGTGGGCACCCCTCCGAGGCTGGGGCAGATACCCCCTGGCAGCACCTGGGGGAAGGGGGTCGACAGATCCATGGGAAGCCCTGCCCTGACCGGACCCCTGCCTCCCCTTCTCTGGTGACTCCATCTTGGTTACTCTTGTTTATAAAGTGCTCAAATCCATCTTGGAGTAAAGGTCCTCTCTAAATGCTGTACCCGCCTCTGATATCATCCCTGGGGTTTACGGTGCCACGTGACCTAAAAGTGGGATTTCACCCAATAATCCTTCAAACCATCATCGAGATACCGCACCAGTTTTTCTACCCATGTCGGCCTCCAGAGACATAAGTGCCTCTGACTTGGGATTTCCAGCACGGCCGAAGTATTCCAAAGCTGTATTTGAATAAACAACACCAAATTCAACTTCAGGCTTTGATGGAAAGAATCAGAGACAGCGGTTTAAATCTGAACGAACCAAAATGTGAATTTCTCTGGAAAGACATTGAGGCACAGACTTCTGCTTTTTGCCGCAAAACTGGGCTAACGCAGTTTTGCGGCAAATCGTTTAGCGCCGGCTTGCGTCATTTAACAATGCCAGCCTGGCGTCGTATTTATTGAATGGTGCAAGCTGGCGCTAAACTTGGGCTGGCGTCTTCAAGAAAGACGCTAGCCGGGTGGCGGTAGGGAAGGAGGGGGTTGTGCGTCAGAAAATGACGCTGGACTGGTTAGAGGCAAAAAAATGTCTTTAACCAGACTAGCGCCATTTCCTGGCGCACAATCACCAAAAACATGACTCCTGTCTCAGGAAAGACAGGAGTCATGCACACCACCCCAGTGGCCAGCACAGGGGACTAGTGTCCCCTGGTATTGGCTATTGCACCCTGTGCCATGCAGGGAGCCCCAAGTTAGGGCCCCCGTTGGCACATCAAATAAAAATTACCAATACTTACCAGACTTACCTGGGACGGGGTGCCCCATCCTCTGGTGTCCCTCTGGTGAGGGTGTAGGCGTTCCTGGGGCTTGGGGAGGGCACCTGTGGGCCCATTCCATGGTGGTTAACCATGGACATGGGTCCACAGGTCCCCTAACGCCTGGTCTGACCCAGGTGTTAAATAATGGTGCAAAGCAAGCTTATTACCATTATTGAGCCCCTCCTCCCACTCATGCATCATTTTAGCATGGGGGATAAATATGGAGCCATGGGGTTAGCACCATTTTTTAGATGGAAACGCCTACCTTGCATCTCATTGATGCAAGGTAGGTTCACACATCCAAAAAATGGTGCTAACTCCAATTATTTGACGCTAGACATGTCTAGCATCAAAATATAAATATGGAGTTAAGTTTGCGCTGAATTTGCATTAAAAAAATGATGCAAATTCGGCACAGAGTGTAAATATGCCCCTGAATTTGTTGTTTATCATTTCACTGCGGAAAGGGTGGTACCTCACCCAGCAAAAGTGGTAGCTTTACGTACAGCAGCAGTATTTACGGAACAAAGGTGATGATTGAAGTTCGAAACAGCCTCAACATGACCTACAACTGATCTTTTGAAAGCAGACACAGGGGGTTATTACAACTTTGGAGGAGGTGTTAATCTGTCCCAAAAGTGACGGTAAAGTGACGGATATACCACCAGCCGTATTACGAGTCCATTATATCCTATGGAACTCGTAATACGGCTGGTGGTATATCCGTCACATTTGGGACGGATTAACACCTCCTCCAAAGTTGTAATAACCCCCACAGTTTTGTAGTGGTCTGAGCAACGAAAGTGGTCATTTCCAAACCCCAGGAAGGCTCGGTCTCTAGAGACCAGGGGCGTAGCTTGGCCAGTGACATTGGGGGGTTGTGAGCTTCAGATTCTCCGACAATCAGATTTGCATATAATGTTTGAATATATTATACAATAAGCAGGGTGCATGAGAGGGACAGTGAAAAGAGAGAAGGTGGTGATTGGTAGCAGTACTGAGAGAAAACACAATATTTTGTAAAATTACCAATATTTTTGAGGACTTTCGAAGCAAAGAGTGAGTGTGTGTGGTTTTTTTTGTCTGTGTACAAATTCTTGCTGAGATCCGACTGACATCTCGCAATACCTGACGGAATACAACTGTACCCAACTAGTTATTAGAGAAGAGATTTATTAGGGGGTGCAACACCCCAAACAAGCCCTCTGAAGCTACTCCCCTCTTAGAGACAATCAAAAGGGTCTACGACCCCCCATATCTTCTGGGTTTCAGTGGACACCATTCCCATAAATGCTGGAGTCAAGTTTCTGCAATTTCAGCCAAGAGGGCAGTAGACTGTAGTGGCCTCTGTGAGCGGGACCCTCACACAGGCCCAACAACTCTATTCGCACACTAAACGAAGAATCAATCACTACAGTCCTGTGAGGTTATTGACATTTCCATATTTATCTATGTGGAGTCTGCACAAACCACAAAGCAATGGTACTTATTTTACCAGGGTCGGCATCGAAACCTCTTCTGTGGATTGAAAAATGTATGTTACAGATGCAGGAATATTCTTATGAGATTGTGCACTGCCCTGCACAATGAAATCCCGCAAACTACCTGTCACAACACCCTAAACAGGACACCTAGGAAGACGTGGACCATGCAAGAGAGACTTAGGAGTATGTTTATATCATCAGCTGTGACTCCAGGCCAGAACTCATCTCCAATGATGAATTACAAATTGTGTCTGATCATGATGAATGTCTGTGAATATTCAAAGATGCCGTGTAGAGCTACAGTTGGCAGTTCCTAATGCAATTCTTCAATTAGAACACCTGAGGCAAAAGCGAGTCTTGAAGCGCTATACAGTGTCTGAGTGGAATTGGCAGGTTTTGTACTGAAAGGAAACCTCATTGTGACCTTGCGCACCCTAGTTGGTGGAGTCATGGAGACTGCTCACATGGACCGTCATGGGATTGTTAAAACAAAGATGAGACTTACACAGAAGGTCTGATTTTCAAATCTGGTTCCATTAGTAAAAACTCTTGTCAAGAGCTGTCTCCCATGCCAGGGCCACCAGATCCTCCTGCCCGTTATCTCTGAGGACACTGTTAACCTTCTCTGCTTCCAGTTGAGTAGCCAATTTGCAAGTTTACCCATTTGTCACCATGTGTTGATGGTTATTGCTAAGTACACCAAGTATGCAGAAGTGGAGATTATACAGTCCACATCCCCTGAAGATGAGGTCCCAAAATTGGAAAAATGATAGCCACCCATGGTCTTCCTTGTTAACTTTGCACTGACAATAGCCCTCCCTCTCACAGGCATGAGTTCGCCGGGTAACTCATCTCACTAAACGTCAAACACAGGATAGTAACGCCGAGATGCCCTCAAGTGAATGTGGAGGTGGAATGGTTCATGAGGACACTGAAAAAGGTTTTGAGGATCTCTGAGCTAGAAAGAGATAGTATTGAGGGGGGTATCTATTGCAGACATACTCCCCACGTAATAACATAAAATACTCCTGCAGTGGCACTCTTTATGAGACAAGCAGCTGAAGCACAGTGCACTCATTCGGGGCTTGAAGTCACTTACGACCGGTGACACCCTGACCCAGCGTAGCTGAAAGATGGTAAAGAAAGCAGTTAGTAAGCGGAGAAGGGCCAAGAAATAAGAATGCCAAGCCCGAAGATCATGCACGACCGAGAGCGCGGTCATCAGGGAGCAAGTGCATAAAGAACACTTAGGGGGTGATTCCAACCTTTGGCGGGCGGCGGTAGCAGCCCGCCAGGCGGGAACCGCCAAGCGGGAACCGCCAAGCGGCATCCATGCGGCCAAAATACCGCTGCCCCCATTCCAACATTCCCACTGGGCCGGCGGGCGCTAACCATGTTAGCGCCCGCCGGTCCAGCGGGAATGAGGCCGCAACACAGGAGTCGGCTCCTAATGGAGCCGGCGGTGTTGCGGCCGTGCGACGGGTGCAGTTGCACCCGTCGCGCTTTTTACTGTCTGCCATGCAGACAGTGAAAAGCAGGCCGGGGCCCTGTTAGGGGGCCCCTGCACTGCCCATGCCAGTGGCATGGGCAGTGCAGGGGCCCCAGGACACCCCTTACCGCCAGCCTCTTCCTGGCGGTGTAAGCCGCCAGAAACAGGCTGGCGGTAAGGGGGTCATAATCCCCAGGGTAGCGCTGCTTGCAGCGCTGCCCTGGAGGATTATCACCGCTGGCCCCGGCGGTGCGACCGCGGCTTTACCGCAGCGGTCAGAATAGGGATTGAAGCACCGCCAGCCTGTTGGCGGTGCTTCCGTCATTCTTGCCCTGGCGGTCCAAGACCGCCAGGGTCAGAATGACCCCCTTAGTCTCTTTTGTGGGTTGTGTTATGAAGAAAATGAACTATGGCCACTTGGAAGTGTGATGAGCAGGAGATCAGAAGATGTTTTGTGATCTTCAAGAAGTTCCATCAGTGCTCCTGTCTCGGCTGATTAAAACACAAGGGAGTAGCTTGGTTGGGGGGGTGTGATCTTTAGATGTTCCAACAATCACACCAGTGTATAATGTCAAAATGGATTGTATGAGAAGCACACATGAGGGGGGGTGCTTAAGGGGCAGTGGAAAGGGAGAGGAGTTTGGATGGTTAGGGGACTAAAAACCCATAATTGTGTAAAATAACCAACATGTTTTAAGATCTTCAAAACAGAGACAAGATGGAGTGTGTCTGTGCTTTTGTGGGTGTGAGTGTGAAAATTCCAGGTGAAATCCAACAGGCACCTCACATACCCCACTGAAAGCACATGTACCCATCTATTTATTAGAGAATGCATTTATTGGGGGGGGGTGAAACACCCCAAACACCCCCTTGAAGCTACACCCCTGTGCAAGTAGGGTCATCAGATCAGCAGGCTGAGGGTTTCGATTTCTCTGAAGCGTTCCATATGGGCCAGATGAACCTGTGGGACCCGCACTGTGGGACCTGCGCTTAGGGCGGAGAAGGCCCCATCCCAGGCTGAGGGTCTTGGTGAAGTTGTGAAGGCCACTAAGAGTGTTGTCACTCATAAAAGGAAGTACAAATGGGGGATACGGTCTCATCTTACCCCTGTCCCAGTAATATGCGGATTTTATTGTCTTGGGGATTGCCATTTTTTGAGAAGCATGGTTACTATTTTTCATGCCATTTGTGAGTTAAGGAAAGTTATATTCTGCGTTTTGGGGAGAATATTATGTTCCCTTTTTGGATGCAGGGGTGTATGAGCTACAGCCCTCACCCCCATCAGCACTGCGTAGTAATGGTCTGGTCTTGGTGACGTCAGGGGTTGGATGTAAATAAACGGGACGCACACAAGCGGCGCGTGCCTCGTCCCCGTACCTGATTGGTGTGTCTGTTCTCTCTATGTATCCAACCCGAGTGGCCCTCTCCAACCAGCGCCTGCTTCAATCCCACAGTTTTAATCCCATCATTGCCTGGCGGCTGGGTGTATGTATTTTGCTTTTTTTTTCTTCCTATCAATTTTCAACCTCATTTGTTTAAATAACTGTTTACCTGGCTCTCCCGGCCTACCCGCAACAGAAAATGGACTATTTCGGATTAAGGAGAAGTGAATTGTCCCTCATGCTTGAGACACTGTGAGCTGCAAAAGCAAAAAAACAAAAAAACAAAAAATCCTTCAGAACATCTTTATCATCACCTTCATCTTTATTCTCATGCCAGCAGTACTCATTCAAGCACATAACAATACCTGCAACAATTTTAAAAAAATAACTTTAGTAAAATACTTTTAACAATTCGTTAAAATGCATCATGTTAAAATTCCCTCTAAGTATGAGGTACCGTTCCGGTGGACCAACAACAGACTTCAAGAGCCACGGTCTTGGTGGTGAATGAGCCACGGTCATAATACTCCTGGTGGACACTGCCAGCCTGTTGGCGGTACAACCCCCACCGCCGGGAGGGCGATCCGGGACCGCCAGGGTCATAATGACCGTCTATGTGTCCTGGTAGTGAAAAACTCTTGAATTCATTTTTCATTACGGCAAGGCCTAACTCTCCTATAGGATGACATTGGGTTAATTTATAATATTTAATAAGTGATAAGGAGCGGATAGGAATGTAATATTCGGTGTCTGCGAAATTGTAATTAAAAATCCTCTTTATAGTAAAGTTGGATTTAAAGTTACAATTTTGAAAATGCCACTTTTAGAAAGTTGGCATTTTCCCTATTTAGTGGCCGCAGCCTGTTCCTGGCTCACATTACTGGGAGTAGTTGGCAGATGGACTTTGTTTATTCCTCTGAGACAGCCACACAATAGAGGGATTAGGTGTGCCTAGATGGGCCATCAACTGGCAGGATGAGTAGCGGAGCTGGGCACAGCCCTCATGCAACTGAATACGATGTGCTCTGACTTCATGCAAAGGACTTGCCATCACTGGGCTGATCATGCATCCAGCTTGGAGCCAGGACAGGGGAGGCCGAAACTTTAAGGACTTCAAACAGGATTCCTTAGAAACTCCTCCTACTTCAAAGACGGCACCAGGTATAAAAATAGGACCCTCAGACCCACTCTTGAGTACACTTCTGGACATGTGGATACTACAAAAGAAGGACTGCTGTGGTGCTCTGCTGTCAGGAGGACTACTAACTGAGGCCCTGCTACTCTGCTGCCCAGCTGCCTGCTGCCCTGCTTGTTGAGAAGGAAGACTGGCTGTTCATTCTTTATCACAGGCTGAAATGACTCCAAGGATCCGCTGACTGACCTCCTCTTCTGAGCTACTGGGACAAAAGAAGTTCCTTAGTCTCCCTGCAACTGCACAGCTGACCTGCACCTGGACCTGCATTGGACATGCCCTGCTGACCGCTGCTGAGCTCTTGATCCCCCAGGGGTGCCCCTCAGGTCCTTTCTCGTTGGTGGGCATCAGTGGCGCTCCTCCTCAAGGAAAAGGAGAAAACCAGAAGTTTTGGGCTGTTTGTGTCCATAAACAGGCCTATTCACCCTGAGATCTTGCCGCCTGTGCCACCTGCTAATGCGAAGCTCTGGTGAACCGAACTCTTAGCACCCAGTACGACTGCCAGCAATGTTTAGCAATGCGAGATCTGCATGTCACACTGCAGCATCAGCAGCCCGCAGTGACCGCCAATGCGGAGCTCCATCAATGACTGTTCATGATGCCTGAGAGGATCTTCTCACTACAGCGACGACCATCTGCGACACCCGGCCTGCTCTTTCCGCAACATCGACAAACATCTGTGACGCTCTCACTGCTTCTTGTGGCCCCTACCACAGTGACTGGAACTCCTCGCCCTGGACTTGGAAGGTAACTCTTTCAGCTGAACTAACTTGGTTCCTGTATCTGGCGCTTGTTCCCTCCCTGGACTTTTGACTTTTACCTGATCTCGCATGACTAGATTACTGTGAGTGGCACTTTGTGCTTTTACACACTTTACTTGCCTGAAATGGTTGAAATTGCATACCTCCAGTTCTACTGATTGGACTTTTGTCTTTTTGGTGTCAATTAATTACTATTTCCTTGATTTTTTCCAAATAGGTGTGGGATTTTTCTTTTGTGATATTTTCACTTCATTACTGTTTGAAGTGCTGCATAAATACTTTACACAGTGCCTCTAAGTTAAGTCTGACAGCTTTTGTGTCAAGCTCCCAGAGGGTTAAGCGCAGGTGAATTTGGGGGTTTACTTGTGTTTCACCCTGACAGAGATTGTGGCTATTGCTTGAATAGGGGTTCACACCCCTCAACCAGTGAATAGCTGCTCTGTTCAGGGCCCTGTTATGCTAGTAGCTTTTGCCCTAATCAATGGGAGTCTTCGGTCGTTGGGCGTTCTCAACAAGCATTTTGGATTTGCAGCACTGGCGTCTGGGTGGATGGGTGTTAGGAAATTTTTTACGGATTGCTCGTCTGTCATTAGAAAGGCTTAGCTGATATTAAAGAGGCTAGAAGGCTAAGAAGTCGTCACTTCAGGAGACTGCAATGCTTTGGGTAGAAAGACTAAATGCTAAGGAGTCACTGCCTGAGACTACTTGACTCTGATTAAGGAGATCAGATGTTAAGAAGGCATCATTGCATAAAACTTCTTAGCTCCGATTAGGGAGACTAGATATTAGAAATAAATAATTTTATGGGACTAACTCAGACTAGGCTTCAAGGGTAAGAAGGAGTCATTTCAAGAGACTAATTGGCTCTTATTAGAAAGGGTAGGTCTAAAGAGGAAGTCATTTCATGAGACTGTTTGACTATAATTCAAGAGACTAGCGGCCTGAGTTACATCTGGCTGGATGAGTTACTCCGTCACAATAACAGATATCCCGTCTGCCGGGATCTAAATCCCATTATCTCTTATGGGTTTTAGATTTCGGCGGACGATATCTCCGTCCCCGTTGTGATGGAGTAACTCGTCCGCCCAAATACAAAATCAGGCCCTAGATGTTACGATAGAGTCGTTTGTAGGAGATTAGCTTGGATTAGACAGGCTAGAATGCTAAGAAGGAGCCATTTTAGGAGACTGTTATGCTCTAGATAGAGAGGCAAGATTGTTCTCAGCCAAAAAGATTTGTGGCAGTCAAAAGATGAGATGCTCAGGATGGTGTGAAGAGAAATAGTCAGATCCCTTTCTTGTAAGGCTCAGTTTGCTTTACAATTTTATTTTAATTTTGCCAGTCTGAATTTAAGTTCAATTCAGTTATACCATACTATTTACCTGCATTCAAAGTCAAAGTTTACCTATGCAAATTAATATCTCTGAATGGATTATATTTCATTGCCCTTGACTGATGGCTGCAGATCTGAAATATAATGATTTTAAACTATATGCAGAGTCTGCAGCATTTGTGGTCTTTATCTGGCCTCATGTAGAGGACGGCAATAAGGGAACTTTTGCCTAAAATGGCAGATCTCCTTTCCACTTTCCTTTCTTCCCCAGCTTCTTTTAGAATGTGGGGGGCTACAGCATTTCTGATGTGGGAGCAGCTGCCAGCTCAGCCACCAGACACATCATTGTGACAAGCGGATACTGGTGAAAATCTGCCATCAGAGGGATGCCTCATATAGGACAGCCCCTCTAGTGCCATTTTCACTACCGCTCTTTCCGTCCAGGGCAACCACGTCAACCTGGACAGAAAAAGTTCTGAAATGTCTCCCATATGCATCTAGAGGGATAACATTTGTATGCTTGTCATTTTCATGTTTTCCATGTGGGATCTGATTTTCTTGATTTTGTTGTTGAAGAAGTAACTGATAGTGTTGCACTTTCCAGCCTACTGGGGAATGGGAGGTTCTCAGAGAGGGTTGATGCAGTGCTTGCTTGCCTTGGGGAGTGCTTTGCTTCTCATAGTCTCATTGTTGATGGTAGAGGTCTGTAGAAGATGGCCTTGGCTGAGGCGATGAGGGCTGCATCTGAGGTCAGACTGATTTGACATGGGTGAGGTTGTCAGGCCCTTTGGTCCATCTCCATTTCTGTTGTTATCTACTCAGGCATGCCCTTGTCAGATAATTCTTGAAGCTACCAAATAGCTGATGGTTTGGAGTATTATTTTTTCACTTGAATGTTAAGTTCTACATTGTTTTCAATGTTTTTGTAGATGTCGACAAACATGGTGGCATCTGGTGTGGTCTGGATTGTTTGATGAAATGTTCTTGAAAGATTCTTGAAGGAGTGCATAATGTGCTTTTCTCTCATTTTTGGACCTCGATACAGCAGAGGGATGAGGAGGATGGAGAAGATGATGGCAAAAGGACTTGATTAGCACCATGGTTTGTGTCATGTGTTTTATGCCCAGTCATATCCCTTAGCCGTATCCTTGCAGTATTCACAAGCTATCACTCCATGACCCTCAGAAATAGTTGTGTACTCTCACCTGAAGGTTATCGTAGAGATCCAAGATCCCTAGTGCCTTCCTGCACTACAGTCTGGGGCTGACTCGTGGACTCATCACAATCCTGTTCTGATCAGCACCTGGTAGAACACAATTAATGAAGGAATGTGCCCTGCTTAGTTCCCCAGTGTCTGTGACCCTACCCATAACATCTCCAGCTCTCTTCTCCTGGGGGTGCACAGAGGTCCCAGTACTCTTGTAAGATTTCCTAAACTCTAGGAAGATCTGCACAGGAGTTTGAGTTCCTCCTCCATTGTCTATGGTACCAGGAACCAAGAAAATAAGAGGTTAGTTATGCCTTGAATTTGTAATTTGCGTGCTGCCTTTCTGCTTCACGCATGCTAAAGCCAGCATCCTATATAAGGAAAAGTAACAAGACATTTCTTAAACCACGATGTATTGTCAGTTCATGGGATATTAGAGTCTATCGGCATATCTAAATTTATCGTCCGTGCACAAATAGTTGTTGCTCATCGCTGAGACATAGCAACCCGCCACCGTAAGCATTCAACGAGTGATGCCAATTGTGGGCCTTTTGGAAAAAGTGTATTGTGTTCTGCAGGAGAAGTCAAGTTAAAGATTTGGGAACACTTTGATTATGGAGAGGCAATCCTCATTCTCATTTTCCAAAATGTATTCAGGTGAGTACAGTGAATAAATGAGGAACACTGATAACTCTGTAATAGTTTACAGAAGTGTTGCTAAAAGTGAATTTGGTCTCCAGTCTTTGCACATTTAGGCGGTCATTCCTACTTCGGTGGGCGACGGTCGCCGCCCGCCTGGCGGGAACCGCCAGAAGACCGTACCGCGGTCAAAAGACCGCGGCGGTCATTCTGTCTTTCCCGCTGGGCTGGCGGGCGACTGCCAAAAGGCCGCCCGCCCGCCCAGCGGGAAAGCACCAGCAACGAGGAAGCCGGCTCCGAATGGAGCCGGCGGAGTTGCTGGTGTGCGACAGGTGCAGTTGCACCCGTCGCAATTTTCAGTGTCTGCCAAGCAGACACTGAAAATCAATGTGGGGCCCTGTTAGGGGGCCCCTGCAGTGCCCATGCCAGTGGCATGGGCACTGCAGGGGCCCCCAGGGGCCCCACGACACCCGTTCCCGCCAGCCAGGTTCCTTTCACTGCCAGAACCAGGCTGGCGGGAAGGGGGTCGGAATCCCCATGGCGGCGCTGCTTGCAGCGCCGCCGTGGAGGATTCACAGGGGCAGCGGGAAGCCGGCGGGAAACCGCCGGCTTCCCTTTTCTGACCGCGGCTTTACCGCCGCGGTCAGAATAGCCCAAGAAGCACCGCCAGCCTGTTGGCGGTGCTTCCTCCGTCGAGACCGCCAGGGTAGGAATGACCCCCTAAGACTCTTCTAGAAGGATATAGTAAACTAGATGAGTAGGTGGGTGATACTGATGTTCTTAGAACTGGAAACAAGGCTTTGCAAAAACCATGTAAGAAACACAGAATATGTCCCTTCCCTGTCCCCTCTATCCAGGAGCACTGACCGGTTGTTTCTCATCTGCATACGGTAGAAAAATCTAGGTAAGGGTGAGGTAGGAACCTCATCATCCTGTAATATGGGTTAATGGTCCAGGGTTCTGGGGCATGACAACCAGTCCAGGGGTCCCTACAGTGAGTTGATGTGATGATGATAGGATGAGGTCAAGGCGGTTACCTTTGTAGTGCATCGGTTTGGTGAGATGCTTCTGGGTACTCAAAGTGTTGAGGACATCACCACAGGTGTCCTTCATTGTGTTTGTGCTGGAGCTTCTGAGTAAGTTACAACAACTATGCCACATTGGCATGGTATGCTAGACCTGATATCACAGATCATTTTTCTCCCAATGCACCCCTCCCATCATGTACTTAGGAACAATTTGGGGGTGAAAATGTTCACCACCATGTCAGAATAGTTTACAGTAGACCATCAGTCTCTGTCCTTTTCTGTAATAAAAGTTAATCATGTTGAGCTAGTAACATTTTTAGAGCTGTACTAGTGAGCACATCAGACAAGGTTACACTAGAGGCCACCCCAAGCAAGTTGAGCAGCAGTGATCGCCTTGGTGCATTGGGCAGAGATAACAGAAGTAATGTGAATAAGGCTTTATCAGTTTGGAATGCCCCTACAGGGCTAGTTCATGCTGTGGCGATGCTCCTCCTGGAACCACTGAGTCACTCAAAAATCAGCTTTAAATATATTTTAGAAATCTGACCATTTTTCTCCAAACATTAGCTTCTGAGTTCAGAAGATGCATGCTTTTCCTTCTCTGATATAGTCTTTTCAATGTTGGGATACTTTTATTAATTCAACAAAGCGAAAGCTTCTAATTTAGTAGAGTGGGCTGTACTCAGGAGAGCTGCTCCTTGGATACGTCTGCCTTAGGCCAACTAGGTGTGAGTAGTGTAGAAGGCACTACAGAGGCCCACCTCCTCCTCATTTTAGATTCAAGTACTTTGGTGATTGGCATGCACACATAGGAAGGCAAGCGCACACATGTTGTGCCAAGAATAGGTGAGGCACGCACTGAGTCATGCTCTGATGAGATTCATCTGGTGAGTTCAGAGTATGCATGACATGTCCAAAGCACACACAATGACTACGCGTGGTAAGTACAGGATAGAAATCGAGAGTTATGCTTACACACGACAAGTCAATTGTATACATGAGAAGTCAATGTGTACATGATGAGCCATGGGTATACATGGTCTGTCTAGAGTACACATGTTAAGTCTAGATGGCACATGGAGAATTCAAGATACACATGGGGAGTCAGTTTACACATTGAAAGACACACACATTCAAGGCTTCTTTGACCCACAGCTCAAGACACACAATGATGGTCTCCTGGTGGACATTGTATGATCTGCTGCCTGAAAGTCCTTCCTCAATAACTGGAAAAACACTCCTGCAACCTCTTTCAAGGTCTGGTTGAACCATATTTCTTACTTTGGGGGTGTCGGCAACATCTCTTCAACACTCCCCGTGGAGACCACAGCCCAGATCTCTATGGAAGACACTAGACAACTATTTTGCCATTAGCAAACCGCCATGAGTTCCCTAACCCACGATGAAATGGTGTTATAACCATCATCTTCCTCGACATCCTCCCTTGTCCGCATTCAGCCGACTGCCTTCTCCAAAACGAGTTTCTTACCACTTTCAACTGCAGGACGGTCATGCCTATTGATGCAATCTCCTGATTCACTTTTTATTCCTATATTTTACTGCACATGCAAGATTTGGTTTGCTTTATGCTATGTTTTTCTTTACTTTCCTTTTATTGTGTTAAGCTTTTTTGTACAAGAAATTAAGAAACTTTACCTTGATTTTCCAACACGTGTCTTGCATTGCTGAATCACAACATCTATTCTGTGCTTTGAAAATTTCAATAAAACACTTTGAAAGACAGAGTGAGTCAAGAGTACAGTGGCAAGTGCAGTATGGAGCTGAGGAGACAAGGCTACGAGGCGAGAACAGGGTTTGCACAAGCAGTCGCGGCTCGCTTCGGTCACAAGGGGTAGGCCGGGTGCGATGCGCGGGGTGGGCAGGTAGGGGTGGGAGAGGGTAAAATGTATTTAAAAATATTTTAAAAACTTACCTCCTCTGCTCCAGCGCTTCGCCCCTCCTCTTGCTCCCGTCGCTGCAGGCAGGCATAGGCTCCCAGCCTGCCCTGCGGCCAATCCTGGCGCTGCTCAGAGCAGCCTCAGGATTGGCTGGGAGTGCCTAGCCAGGACACTCCCAGGCAGACTGGGAGCCTGTTCAGGCTCTCTCCAGCCCGGCAACTGTGTTGCTGGGCTGGGCTGGGGAGAGCCTACTGGGCATGTGTGTTTGGCCGGCCAGAGACACCAGACAAACATACATGCGCACTGAGGGAAGTGCACAGTGTACTCCCCTCACTGCTCGTCACCCCTGTGGCCCTGCCCCTTTAACAAAAGAAACGATAATAAACATGGTTTATCATTATTTTGTTTGTTAATGGTTTTGCAGCATCTGATGATGGCAGGGAGGGGACGGGGGCGACGCACCTCTGCCCTAACTGAGGAGCTGCCCCTGTACACACATGAGTGAAAGGTACATGTGACAGGCCACAGGCACTCCTCCAGGTCCATAGTAGAGGTGTATTCATTTTTTTCAGCCTTTGTGAAGTTCTATGAAATATTTTTACAACTTTGTGAGAGTTGCGAAGATTTACACTTTGCCACATTTGAGTGAAGATGATTTATTTTGCCGCAAGTTACGTCACAAAATGCAAAAATTCAGATTACATTTTCCATTCAGCAGAGAATAATTCTGCCTTTTTTCCACCTTTGAAGGATTCGATTAGAGCGACGATTATCTCACAATTTTGAGGTGAAAATTTCACACTGCAACGAAAATCCTTGCACGAGTGATTGCAAAATTAAATCGGGAAATATTGTTCGCTTTGCAGAGCATGAAAATCAGAAAATTCATATAAGTTCCAAGATGAAAAAAAATCTTTGCATGCCCCTAGTCAACGGTAAGTAAGTGAAATGGTTGGCCATTAAGTAATGATTAAAGACATAACAAAGAGCACCGATAGCAGTGTATTGTTTCACCTGCGGCAGGCAGCAATGGGAAATGCTGGGTCGTTGCCTACAGATGCTCTTGATGCCTGATTAAAAATACTTAATATTTTGAAACAAGTAGTTGCATAAGACTATTGATTACCACCTCAGACTGTATCAAAGCCACCAGCCAGACCCAGATGAGTGCATAGCCAGAGTGCAGTCCTACAGAGGTTAGCAGTCTAGCAAACTTCCAGTATGCAGATTAGGCAGTGGCCTAATTTGTGTTTAAAAAGTGCCAGAGCCCGAAGTGTTTGGCAGGACACCAACTCAGCTTGCGCAACTCACTGCCCCGGCCATAGCTGCCAAATACCAGTGCCAACAATACTTACAAGTCCACCAAATGTGACACTCTGGACATTACATGTCACCCAAATTTGTGTCAACAGCCTGGGCAAACTTGTTACAAACTGTTGCTGATGTGCTCTGATCTCAAATGGATAGACAATGGAACCATATGGTGGATTATCAGAAATAAGTGTTGGTGTCAAGAAATAAGTGCTGGTGCTGAGCACCGGCAAACACCAGCACAAATTAAGCACTGATTAGCACTGATTAGGGATGTGTCTCCCACAAGAGGACCGTCCCTTGATGGATAGAGTTGAAGGTTTTACAACTTGTGCAGCTGGTGCTTGATGGAAAAGCACCATCTTACCTCAGAAATCTCTTGTTCCCTTACCGGCCGAGTATACGTTTAAGGTTGGAGTCCGAAAACTGTCCCCCTGTGCACCTGACGATATATAAGTGGTGGCAGAACTGTCCATGTACTGAGTCCTTCCTCTGGAACTTGTTGCCTTTGCCTCATCACACCAAACACTTCTCAGGAGGTTCCTAAAGCCATCCTCCTTTGGAGGGTTTACATCTCTTCTGACACCCGTCCACCAATCAGCTCTGCTTAGTATATTGTAAACATTCGAGATCTCACTGCGCATGCCCCTCTGCGCAAGGGGGTTAATTCTGCACCGATGGTGTTAGTGATACTGGGCCGCTTAACTGAGGGGGTGTGACAGGGACTTCAGGGTTGAACACAAAAAATAATTGCTGTGGAATCAATAATTCTGGGTCAGATTCGCCCAAAATTCCCCAATCTCTCCTGCAGTTTCCTCCCGACATGTCGGCTGTTTTTAGGGTTCAGTGCTGAAATATGGAGTTTTAAAAGTCAAAATGCAAATATGTTTTGACCAGAATATCCACCACCAAAATATGTTCAGTAGGTATGTAAAGGTAATTGTAGGTTACTATTCTTGACTCAACATCAGTGTAAACTGGAAATGATGACAAATAGGAACACAACCCCTTAGATGTGAGAGGTGCAGAAACATAATACAAAATAAACAAATCTACACAAATATATAATTTATGAAATATAAAAACATATGAAAAAATATAAACACATGTCAAAAAACAAAATGTATGCATGTACTATAGTATACAATATATAAATGAACTCTAAGACAATCCTTCAATTGAAAAATGTAAATACTAATTCTGTTAGAAACCTCTATCATACATTGTATGATATTAGATCCATATAGATTTCTGAGGCTTTCTTAACTACTTTGTAGCAAGAGATACACCTCTGATCGTGAACATGTTTCGGTGGATGAAATTGAGAACACCTTCGTCAGGACACTTAATGAATATATGTTTCTTTTTTAAAAATTCTGGATTAAATTTACATGAAATTTAAATAGATACATCTGCCTAAAAATGACAACATATAGCATGCTTTAAAAACAAATTATTGAATAATGCATAGTTTTTACACACTAATCATATAAAATCTAAAAAGTATTTTAAAAGCGGTAGAGATTCTGAAATCGTATATCAAGACATATATTTTATAAAACATAAAAACATGAAAAAAGATAGAGCGAGATACACATAAAGGAGGACAAAACACCAACCCCTTCTGCATACGTAATTATGGAAACAGCAATCCTTTCTTTGAAAAAATAAAAACAATACTCTGGGTTGCATATCATACATATTCTTCCCTAGGTTTCTTCTCATAAAACCTGCCCATCAGGAACTATACCAGTTGCACATCACCCATATTCTTCACAGCGTGTTGCCTCATAAACTTGTCCATCTTGAACTACACACCATCTGTACAGTGGACCACACAGCATCCTTACAGACATTCAAAGCCCAAATTTCTCACTTTAAACTGTGGTCCTGTCCAAAATATATTATCCAACTTTACCTTCCAAAGTTGATATTCCATTACTTTCTTTGGACGCAACCTTCTCATTCAAAGTGCCTTCCAGAAAGAGCACATATAGGGGGTCATTCTGACCCTGGCGGCCGGTGGCTGCCAGGGCCACCGACCACGGGAGCACCACCAACAGGCTGGCGGTGCTCCAACGAGCATTCTGACTGCGGCGGTTCAGCCGCGGTCAGAAGCGGAAAGTCAGCGGTCTCCCGCTGACTTTCCGCTGCTCGTTTGAATCCTCCATGGCTGCGGAGCGTGCTCCGCAGCCATGAGGATTCTGACCCCCCCTACCGCCATCCTGTTCATGGCGGGAAAGCCGCCATGAACAGGATGGCGGTAGGGGGGGTCGCGGGGCCCCTGGGGGCCCCTGCCGTGCCCATGCCAATGGCATGGGCACGGCAGGGGCCCCCGTAAGAGGGCCCCGCAAAGTATTTCAGTGTCTGCCTTGCAGACACTGAAATACGCGACGGGTGCCACTGCACCCGTCGCACCTTCCCACTCCGCCGGCTCGATTACGAGCCGGCATCCTCGTGGGAAGGGAGTTTTTCCCTGGGCTGGCGGGCGGTCTTTTGGAGACCGCCCGCCAGCCCAGGGAATAACTCATAATACCCTCCGCGGTCTTCTGACCGCGGAGCGGTATAATGGGGGCGGAATTCTGGCGGGCGGCCTCTGCCGCCCGCCAGAATCAAAATCACCCCCATAGTCCTCAAGCAGAATAGCTCTCCACCGAATATGAGACCAACCAAGCAAGATAACCTATTAAATGATGCATGCCCGTTAGAAATTCATTAGAAATGTCACCGGCTGAAGGGTGAGATGCACTGCAAACCTATATCACACTAACTCACATGTACATCACTTTAAGATTCTTAAAATGGATTGGTAACTAAAAAGAAAAAAATTTGCAAAGTGCTTTCTTTTTTTGTTTAAAGCAGGAAGTGTGGGAGCGGAAGCAACCGGGAGGATGCAGAAGGGGGTAAAATGAGGGAGGGGAAAGCAACACGCGGGGGGTGGGTGGAGGAAAGAACACAGAGGCCGTAGGGAGGCAAGAGGGAGAACCCCTCGGGCGAGTGCACAATGGAGAAGGCAGGGAGGAGCACTCGGGCAACAGAGAGCATCACGAAGTGCGGAGGGACAGAAATATATGAGCTCGACAGTTTGAAAACACATTCACTTTCATGAAGTGCTTAATAAAACAACACAGTGGTTAAAAAGCAAGAAGTGGAGGCTGAGGTGCCAGCCAATCAAAGCAAAGATAACGAGACAACGCCCCATGAAAAGGAAACCCACACGATTGACAAGCTGAAACACAAATAAGAAGCTGGCAAATGAGAGTAACAGGAAAGCCAACCAATGGTAAGCAATGGACGGGCTCCAAGCCCCGCTGTGTACTTGGTAAGCCACAGTATGTCTTGCAACAGAGAGTGCATGCGCTGTCTAGTAGACTCCACCTAAAAACCAATGTATCTGCTAAAGCTTTAGGACCCCTTATTCATGAATATTCAGTAAAAGCCACATTAGTCAGGTAGTAATGGCACAGATTGTTCCGCACAGCTGGCCTTTAATTGAATAGTTGGCAGCTGATGTCCTTTTATTTTCTGCGCCACCTAATTTTGTACAATGTTGTCTCTTGATTCAAGTGTCTTGGCTGTTTTCTAAGAACCAAACAGATGTCTCATCTTGGAGGAAAGGAGAAAGGGTGATAGTATTCTCCATTGTCTTATGACTAACATGATGCCTGCGAGGTTTTTACAACTTACTAAAAAGTTACCCTCAGGAGGCCATCAGAGGCAAATGCCTTTTCTTGACTGCTAGCATTTTTTCTCAAAACATGTAGTGCAAGTCCTAGTAGACATCTCACTGGATGTTTGGAGAGTGTAGTGTCCCCTGAGAGGAAGGGTGGGTTAGTGGTGAGTGCTCAGCCTCGCCCCCTCCAATAAACAGTGAGATGCAGATGCTGAATCTTAGGAATGGTCCACGCTGCCCTTAGTTCGAGGTCCCCCAGCGCCATCCTCAGGCTGCTCACCTGATGGGCTCAAGTACAAGGTACCGGGTGAGGAGGCTACTGGACTGACAGGGCCTAAAGAAGCCCTTCAGATGGCAGGGTTTACCTTGGTAACATGCCAGCTTACATCCATTGCCTTGGGGTCTGTACATGTTTAGCACCCATTGCCCCTGGGCCTGTACATGTTTAGCACCCATTGCCCAGAGCGGTACATATTTAACATTCATTGCCCTAGGGCATGTAAATGTTTAACATCCATTTCCCCGGGCCTGTACATGTTTAGCATTCATTGCCCCGAGACTTTATACATGTTTAGCACTCATTAATCTGGGCCTGTACATGCTTAGCACCCTTTGACCCCGGGCCTGTACATGTTTAGCACCCATTGCTCCCGGGCCTATACATGTTTAGCACCCATTGCTCCCAGGCCTGTACATGTTTAGCACCCACTGCCCCAGAGTGTGTACATGTTTAGCACCCAGTGCCTCTGGGCCTGTACATGTTTAGCACCCATTGCCCCTGGGCCTGTAGATGTTTAGCACCCATTGCCCCCAGGCCTGTACATGTTTAGCATCCACTGCCCCAGAGTGTGTACACGTCTAGCACCCATTGCCCATGGGTCTGTAGATGTTTACCACCCCTTGCCCCTGGGCCTGTACATGCTTAGCACCCACTGCCCCAGAGTGTGTACATGTTTAGCACCCAGTGCTGCTGGGCCTGTACATGTTTAGCACCCATTGCCCCTGGGCCTGTAGATGTTTAGCACCCATTGCCCCCAGGCCTGTACATGTTTAGCACCCACTGCCCCAGAGTGTGTACACGTCTAGCACCCATTGCCCATGGGTCTGTAGATGTTTACCACCCCTTGCCCCTGGGCCTGTACATGCTTAGCACCCATTGCCCCTGGGCCTGTAGATGTTTAGCACCCATTGCCCCCAGGCCTGTACATGTTTAGCACCCACTGTCCCAGAGTGTGTACACATCTAGCACCCATTGCCCATGGGTCTGTAGATGTTTACCACCCCTTGCCCCTGGGCCTGTACATGCTTAGCACCCATTGCCCCCTAGTGTGCACATGTTCGGCACCCATTGCCCCAGGCACTGTACATGTTTAGCACCCTTTGCCCCGGGGTCTGTACATGTTTAGCACCCACTGCCCCAGAGTGTGTACATGTTTAGCACCCACTGCCCCAGAGTGTGTACATGTTTAGCACCCAGTGCCGCTGGGCCTGTACATGTTTAGCACCCATTGCTCCCGGGCCTATACATGTTTAGCACCCATTGCTCCCAGGCCTGTACATGTTTAGCACCCACTGCCCCAGAGCGTGTACATGTTTACCACCCCTTGCCCCCGGGCCTGTACATGCTTAGCACCCATTGCCCCCTAGTGTGCACATGTTCGGCACCCATTGCCCCAGGCACTGTACATGTTTAGCACCCTTTGCCCCGGGGTCTGTACATGTTTAGCACCCACTGCCCCAGAGTGTGTACATGTTTAGCACCCAGTGCTGCTGGGCCTGTACATGTTTAGCACCCATTGCCCCTGGGCCTGTAGATGTTTAGCACCCATTGCCCCCAGGCCTGTACATGTTTAGCACCCACTGCCCCAGAGTGTGTACACGTCTAGCACCCATTGCCCATGGGTCTGTAGATGTTTACCACCCCTTGCCCCTGGGCCTGTACATGCTTAGCACCCATTGCCCCTGGGCCTGTAGATGTTTAGCACCCATTGCCCCCAGGCCTGTACATGTTTAGCACCCACTGTCCCAGAGTGTGTACACATCTAGCACCCATTGCCCATGGGTCTGTAGATGTTTACCACCCCTTGCCCCTGGGCCTGTACATGCTTAGCACCCATTGCCCCCTAGTGTGCACATGTTCGGCACCCATTGCCCCAGGCACTGTACATGTTTAGCACCCTTTGCCCCGGGGTCTGTACATGTTTAGCACCCACTGCCCCAGAGTGTGTACATGTTTAGCACCCACTGCCCCAGAGTGTGTACATGTTTAGCACCCAGTGCCGCTGGGCCTGTACATGTTTAGCACCCATTGCTCCCGGGCCTATACATGTTTAGCACCCATTGCTCCCAGGCCTGTACATGTTTAGCACCCACTGCCCCAGAGCGTGTACATGTTTACCACCCCTTGCCCCCGGGCCTGTACATGCTTAGCACCCATTGCCCCCTAGTGTGCACATGTTCGGCACCCATTGCCCCAGGCACTGTACATGTTTAGCACCCTTTGCCCCGGGGTCTGTACATGTTTAGCACCCACTGCCCCAGAGTGTGTACATGTTTAGCACCCATTGCCCCAGAGTGTGTACATGTTGAGCACCCATTACCCTGGGAGCTGTACATGTTTAGCACCCTTTGCCCCAGGCTCTGTACATGTTTAGCACCCATTGCCAGGGGTCAGTACATGCTTAGCACCAATTGCACCCGGGCCTGTACATGTTTGGCACCCATTGCCCCCGGGCCTGTACATGTTTAGCACCCTTTGCCCCTGGGCCTGTACATGTTTAGCACCCATTGCCCAGAGCGGTACATATTTAACATTCATTGCCCTAGGGCATGTAAATGTTTAACATCCATTTCCCCGGGCCTGTACATGTTTAGCATTCATTGCCCCGAGACTTTATACATGTTTAGCACTCATTAATCTGGGCCTGTACATGTTTAGCATCCATTGCCCGGAGGCCTTATACATGTATGGCACCTGTTACCCTGGGCCTGTACATCTTTAGCATCCATCGCCCTAGGGCATGTACATGTTTAGGACCCATTGCCCCTGGGCCTGTACAAGTTTAGCATACACTGCCCCCGGGCCTGTAGATGTTTAGTACCCATTGCCCCAGGGTCTGTTCAAGATAAGCACCCATTGCCCCAGGGTCTGTACATGTTTAGCATCCATTGTCCCAGGGAGTGTACATGTTAAACACCCATTGCCCCAGGGTCTGTACATGTTAAACTCCCAATTGCCCCAGGGTCTGTACATGTTTAGCACCCATTGCCCCAGGGTCTGTACATGTTAAACTCCTGTTGCCCCAGGGTCTGTACATGTTAAACTCCTGTTGCCCCGGGTCTGTACATGTTAGACTCCTGTTGCCCCAGGGTCTGTACATGTTTAGCACCCATTGCCCCAGGGTCTGAATGTGCTAAACTCCTGTTGCCCCAGGGTCTGTACATGTTTAGCACCCATGGCCCAGGCCTGTACATGTTTAGCACCCACTGCCCCAGAGTGTGTACACGTCTAGCACCCATTGCCCATGGGTCTGTAGATGTTTACCACCCCTTGCCCCTGGGCCTGTACATGCTTAGCACCCATTGCCCCTGGGCCTGTAGATGTTTAGCACCCATTGCCCCCAGGCCTGTACATGTTTAGCACCCACTGTCCCAGAGTGTGTACACATCTAGCACCCATTGCCCATGGGTCTGTAGATGTTTACCACCCCTTGCCCCTGGGCCTGTACATGTTTAGCACCCATTGCCCAGAGCGGTACATATTTAACATTCATTGCCCTAGGGCATGTAAATGTTTAACATCCATTTCCCCGGGCCTGTACATGTTTAGCATTCATTGCCCCGAGACTTTATACATGTTTAGCACTCATTAATCTGGGCCTGTACATGCTTAGCACCCTTTGACCCCGGGCCTGTACATGTTTAGCACCCATTGCTCCCGGGCCTATACATGTTTAGCACCCATTGCTCCCAGGCCTGTACATGTTTAGCACCCACTGCCCCAGAGTGTGTACATGTTTAGCACCCAGTGCCGCTGGGCCTGTACATGTTTAGCACCCATTGCCCCTGGGCCTGTAGATGTTTAGCACCCATTGCCCCCAGGCCTGTACATGTTTAGCATCCACTGCCCCAGAGTGTGTACACGTCTAGCACCCATTGCCCATGGGTCTGTAGATGTTTACCACCCCTTGCCCCTGGGCCTGTACATGCTTAGCACCCACTGCCCCAGAGTGTGTACATGTTTAGCACCCAGTGCCGCTGGGCCTGTACATGTTTAGCACCCATTGCCCCTGGGCCTGTAGATGTTTAGCACCCATTGCCCCCAGGCCTGTACATGTTTAGCACCCACTGCCCCAGAGTGTGTACACGTCTAGCACCCATTGCCCATGGGTCTGTAGATGTTTACCACCCCTTGCCCCTGGGCCTGTACATGCTTAGCACCCATTGCCCCTGGGCCTGTAGATGTTTAGCACCCATTGCTCCCAGGCCTGTACATGTTTAGCACCCACTGTCCCAGAGTGTGTACACATCTAGCACCCATTGCCCATGGGTCTGTAGATGTTTACCACCCCTTGCCCCTGGTCCTGTACATGCTTAGCACCCATTGCCCCCTAGTGTGCACATGTTCGGCACCCATTGCCCCAGGCACTGTACATGTTTAGCACCCTTTTCCCCGGGGTCTGTACATGTTTAGCACCCACTGCCCCAGAGTGTGTACATGTTTAGCACCCACTGCCCCAGAGTGTGTACATGTTTAGCACCCAGTGCCGCTAGTCCTGTACATGTTTAGCACCCATTGCTCCCGGGCCTATACATGTTTAGCACCCATTGCTCCCAGGCCTGTACATGTTTAGCACCCACTGCCCCAGAGTGTGTACATGTTTACCACCCCTTGCCCCCGGGCCTGTACATGCTTAGCACCCATTGCCCCCTAGTGTGCACATGTTCGGCACCCATTGCCCCAGGCACTGTACATGTTTAGCACCCTTTGCCCCGGGGTCTGTACATGTTTAGCACCCACTGCCCCAGAGTGTGTACATGTTTAGCACCCATTGCCCCAGAGTGTGTACATGTTGAGCACCCATTACCCTGGGAGCTGTACATGTTTAGCACCCTTTGCCCCAGGCTCTGTACATGTTTAGCACCCATTGCCAGGGGTCAGTACATGCTTAGCACCAATTGCACCCGGGCCTGTACATGTTTGGCACCCATTGCCCCCGGGCCTGTACATGTTTAGCACCCTTTGCCCCTGGGCCTGTACATGTTTAGCACCCATTGCCCAGAGCGGTACATATTTAACATTCATTGCCCTAGGGCATGTAAATGTTTAACATCCATTTCCCCGGGCCTGTACATGTTTAGCATTCATTGCCCCGAGACTTTATACATGTTTAGCACTCATTAATCTGGGCCTGTACATGTTTAGCATCCATTGCCCGGAGGCCTTATACATGTATGGCACCTGTTACCCTGGGCCTGTACATCTTTAGCATCCATCGCCCTAGGGCATGTACATGTTTAGGACCCATTGCCCCTGGGCCTGTACAAGTTTAGCATACACTGCCCCCGGGCCTGTAGATGTTTAGTACCCATTGCCCCAGGGTCTGTACAAGATAAGCACCCATTGCCCCAGGGTCTGTACATGTTTAGCATCCATTGTCCCAGGGAGTGTACATGTTAAACACCCATTGCCCCAGGGTCTGTACATGTTAAACTGCCAATTGCCCCAGGGTCTGTACATGTTTAGCACCCATTGCCCCAGGGTCTGTACATGTTAAACTCCTGTTGCCCCAGGGTCTGTACATGTTAAACTCCTGTTGCCCCGGGTCTGTACATGTTAGACTCCTGTTGCCCCAGGGTCTGCACATGTTTAGCACCCATTGCCCCAGGGTCTGAACGTGCTAAACTCCTGTTGCCCCAGGGTCTGTACATGTTTAGCACCCATGGCCCAGGGTCTGTACATGTTAAACTCCTGTTGCCCCAGCTCTGTACATGTTTAGCACCCATTGCCACAGGGTCTGTACGTGCTAAACTCCTGTTGCCCCTGGGCCTGTACATGTTTACCACCCATTGCCCCAGGGCCTGTACATGTTAAACTCCTGTTGCCCCAGGGTTTGTACAAGTTTACCACCCATTGCCCCAGGGCCTGTATATGTTTAGCTGTCTCTGTCCCCACATAACAGCACAATAAAGAGTGGAGGGATTGGTCGGAGATGCCCACGTGAGCTGCCCAGCCTTCTGCAGAGTTAGCGGTGGACACTCCCACGACGCCCCACAGACACCGCGCGACCATGGCTCAGACGGAGCGGTTACTGCTTGAGCGCGTCACAGCACACGTCACAGTGCCACCATGGCTAATACTTGGGCACCTCAGAATATTTGTCTCTCCCTTGTCCCCAGGTAGGAAGGTATGTGGGAAAGGCTACTGAGAAAAGGGCAGAGAAAAGTGGGGGAGGGTCCCTCAAACTGTACCAGTGCCCGTTCCCACATCCGGGCAGTGCCACTGAGGCCAAGGCTGGACCTGGTGTAGCCCAGTGGTAGGAAGGAATGCTGGGCCACGCTGTATAACAATGACCCCATGTAACTCTGTATCCAGACACAGAGCACCGTGTTATCTCTCACTGAGAACAGCTCGGGCCCTCTTCACAGCCCTGCAGAGTGTGGCTGTGGCTTGTCAGGCCTGGTGTGGGGTCCCTGTGTCTGCTGAGGGTCTGTGGCGTGAAGGAATGCCCCACAAGCACTCTTCCCTGCTTGTTTGTGGAGGTTAAGCCTTCTTGAGCTGGTGTCTTAGAAATTCACAAACCTTGCAAGGTAATGTCAACATGTCACTCAGAGGAGCCTGTCACAGGCAGTGCCCTCCTCTGTGCATTCAGGGCCTGTGCTTTCTGTCAACTCAAACCCTCCAGAATTCCTTGTTCATGGGAACTTGACTTCTCATTGAGAGGTGAAGCCTTGTGTTTTGCGAACAGCTTTAAAAAAAAGGTTAATTTCTAGGAAGGAAACACATCTTTCTAGAACCTTTTTCCTAAAGCTGCTCATGGATTGCTGCATACAATTTCATTGGTATGTTGTTGCATCCAACCAATACTTTCCATCCTTGTGTCAGTCGCTCGCCCCCGCCAGACATTGTCACAAGCTCATGGCCGTGGGTGCACGCCTAATTCACTCTAAGTGCCATATTTATGACCCGGTCCGCAGCACCCAATGTGGTACATGCGCGACGCAAACCTTAAGTGAGATTTACAAACCCATGCAAGGCCACTCTGAGTGGCGTGAGTGGCTCCATAAAACTGGAGTAAAGCAAAGCAGCGCAAATCACTGTGCTGCCTTACTCTGCCCTGGGAAGGTGTTCCATGGGAAGGTGTTCCATGGGAAGGTGTTCCATGGGAAGGTGTTCCATGCGCATTGCATGGGTGTTCCAAGGCAGCTCCCATGATTTTTGATGCGTTCCCAGATTTACCAGAACTGCTGAACCAGGGAGTGCTCCAAAAACATATGCCTCTCCTGTAGAGCCGTAACAAGGAGAAGTATTTTTAATTCTCCTTGTTTTTTTATTTTTATTCTCTCAGTGTGTGCTGCAGAATGCAGCACACATAGAAAGAGGAAAAAGCCTCAGGGGATGGTTTTTGTGCAGGAAGGTGCTCCTTCCTGCACAGAATCAATCCGGCAAGCAACGCAGGCACCCTTGTGCCATGGGTCAAGGGTGCCTACATTGGCGCTAGGCAGCTCATTGTGAACAAGAACGGGGTAGAGGCAGGAATGCTCTGTATTCTTTTAAATTCCGCACATTCGTGCTCTTTCCCTCTCACGCAGCGCAGAGCGGCAAGGTGACCTGCTGCGTTGCACTGCGTGACCATCCCCATAAATGTAACCCTAATACTTTCAGAAAGGAGAAACCAGCCTGGTCTCAGTGTCCAGGGCCATTCTGGTGTACCAAAGGGTTGGGCCACATTAGTGGGAGGGGACGCAGCCTGCCACGCAGTGCTTGGAAAGGAGTCCCATACGTGCTGGTGCTTTCCACCACAAAGTGCCTTTTGTGCCTGAGAAGTGCTTATACTCCTCCATTGAAAGTACTGCATGCCTATGGGTTAGCAGAGGTGTTGCCTCCTCTACTTGGTGCCTCGTTGAACCAGGTTCTTGCCTCTGTGCACTTTTTCTACTGCCAGAGGAAAAACAGGAGCGGGTTGCCTTGGGCGTAACGCAGACCATGCTGCCCTTGCGCCACAGGGATGGGGTAACCATTCAGGAGGACCCAATCCTACAAGGGTCCCAAGGGCTATGTGGTGAACATGGGAGCCTCAGGGGCCCCTCATCACATTCTGGGGGTTTCCACCCCTACGATGCCACCCATTGAAAATGAAAGCAAAACTAGACTTCTATTAGTCGCGGTCCTGACCCTAAGGGACAACAGTCTATCAGATAAGAAGGAGACAAGGAGGCCAGAACCTCCCTCTCCCAAGGAGATCTCTTGTTGTGGTGACTTCAGAAGACCTGAAAGGAATCTCCAAGTGGAGAGTGGTGGAGCGTCCATGATGGAGGGCTATCTGACCATGATGAAGAAGTGCATGAAAAACACGCAGGATGCCTGAACCGCCACATCCAGGCCTTGGAGAAGGCCACTGGTGACTAGAATGAGGAGGCCCTAGGCCACTGCTGACCAGAGTGAGGAGGCCCTAGGCCACTGCTGACCAGAGTGAGGAGGCCCTAGGCCACTGGTGACTAGAGTGAGGAGGCCCTAGGCCACTGCTGACCAGAGTGAGGAGGCCCTAGGCCACTGCTGACCAGAGTGAAGAGGCCCTAACCATCACAGAGGCACATACACCTCCCTTGTGTATCGAGACAGAAACCTACAACCACTGAAAAATAAATCTTGGGATGGCAGAGTTCAAATGTGAGTCGGCCAACTGCAACTGAACTTCTGATTTAAATAAAATGCAGTGCACAGCTCGCTATATACAAATGTTCTTAATGCTCCATAGGAGATGCACTGGACATCTCTCTATACACAGATCTTCCTGTTACTCCAGAGGATATGCAGTACACAGCTCTCTATAACTACAGATATTCTTGATACACCAGAGGCGATGCAGTGTACTGCTCTATATATACAGATTGTCCTGATACTCCATAGGAGATGGAGTGCACAGCTCTCTATATACATACCTTCTTAATGCTCCAGAGGAGATGCAGAGCACGGCTCTCTATCTACAGATCTTTCTTGATGCTCCAGAATAGATGCAGAGATGCAGAGCACGGCTCTCTATATACAGATCTTCTTGATGCTCCAGAAGAGATGCAGAGCACGGCTCTCTATCTACAGATCTTTCTTAATGCTCCAGAGGAGATGCAGTGCACAGCTCTCTATATATAGATCTTCTTGATGCTCCAGAAGAGATGCAGAGATACAGAGCACAGCTCTCTATATACAGATCTTCTTGATTCTCCAGAATAGATGCAGAGATGCAGTGCACAACTCTCTATATACAGATCTTCTTGATGCTCCAGAGAAGATGCAGTGCACAACCCTCTATATACAGAGCTTCTTGATGCTCCAGAGGAGATGCAGTGCACAACTCTCTATATACAGATCGTCATGATGCTCCAGAGACGATGCAGTGCACAACCCTGTATATACAGAGCTTCTTGATACTCCAAAGGAGATGCAGTGCACAGTTCTCTATATACAGAACTTCTTGAAGCTCCAGAAGACGTGCACTGCACAACTCTCTATATACAGGCCTTCTTGATGCTCCAGAGGAGATGCAGTGCACAGCTCTCTATATACAGATCGTCATGATGCTCCAGAGACGATGCAGTGCACAACCCTGTATATACAGAGCTTCTTGATGCTCCAAAGGAGATGCAGTGCACAGTTCTCTATATACAGAACTTCTTGAAGCTCCAGAAGACGTGCACTGCACAACTCTCTATATACAGGCCTTCTTGATGCTCCAGAGGAGATGCAGTGTACAACCCTCTATATACAGAGCTTCTTGATGATCCAAAGGAGATGCAGTGCACAGTTCTCTATATACATAACTTCTTGATGCTCCAGAAGACGTGCACTGGACAACTCTCTATATACAGGCCTTCTTGATGCTCCAGAGGAGATGCAGTGCACAGCTCTCTATATACAGATCGTCATGATGCTCCAGAGACGATGCAGTGCACAACCCTGTATATACAGAGCTTCTTGATGCTCCAAAGGAGATGCAGTGCACAGTTCTCTATATACAGAACTTCTTGAAGCTCCAGAAGACGTGCACTGCACAACTCTCTATATACAGGCCTTCTTGATGCTCCAGAGGAGATGCAGTGTACAACCCTCTATATACAGAGCTTCTTGATGATCCAAAGGAGATGCAGTGCACAGTTCTCTATATACATAACTTCTTGATGCTCCAGAAGACGTGCACTGGACAACTCTCTATATACAGACCTTCTTGATGCTCCAGAGGAGATCAGAAGAGATGCAGTGCACACCTTTCTATATACAGATCGTCCTGATACTCCAGAAGAGATGCAGTGTGCAGTGCTCTATATACAGACCTTCTTTATGCTCCAGAAGAGATGCAGTGCACAGCTCTCTATATACAGACCTTCTTTATGCTCCAGAAGAGATGCAGTGCACAGCTCTCTACATTCAGATCATCTTGATGCTCCAGAGGGGATGCAGTGCACAGCTCTCTATATACAGACCTTCTTGATGCTCCAGAAGAGATGCAGTGGGCAACTCTCTATATACAGACCTTCTTGATGCCCTGGAGGAGATGCAGTGCACAGCCCTTTACATACAGATTTTCTTGATGCTCCACAGGAGATGCATTACACAGCTCTCTACATACGGATCTTCTTGATACTTCACCGGAAGTGCACTGCATGGCTCTCCATATACAGATCTTCCTGATAATTGCAAGGAGTTGCAGTGCACGGCTGGAAGTGCACTGCACAGTTTTCTATACACAGATCTTCTTGACACGCCAGAGGAGATGCAGTGCATGGTTGGAGGTTCACTGCACAGCTTTCTATAAAGAGATCTTCTTGATGCTCCAGAGGAGATGCAGTGCACAGCTGGAGGCGCACTGCACAGGTTTCTATAGACAGATGTTAATACTGCAGAGAAGTTGCACTGCAAAGTTTTCCACACAGAAGCTTTTTGATTCTCTAGAGGAGATAGATTTGGGAGTGCGCCAAGCAGTGCACCTGCGCACCAGATGCACTCAAGTAGAGAAGCATGCTTGGGAGCCTTAGAGGCTTGTCTGGGAGACAGGGGACAGAAGGGTTGACAGCGGCTACCAAAAAATAGTCAAGGTGGGCGGCTTCTAGGTCCATCTTCTTCTGAAACTTAGTTGAACATCTATCAGATGTAGTCATAACTTCTAGCAAACTAGAAGGAGCTGACTGGTGTGTACCTGGAGGTCTCTTCAGTGTCCTGGACCAAGCCCAGGATTCTTGACAAGGGGAGAGCTTGTGCTGTCAACCAGAACCTCGAAGACGTTGCTAACTACCAGGAAGTTGTCTAAAGCTGTGAAGACTACTGACTGACCCCTCTGATAAACTCAGTATGCTGCTGAGTCTGGTTGGGGGGTGGTGTAGGGTCGGGTCATGTTAAGTTATGTGATGTCACGTCTTGTGATGTAATGTCATGCCATTTTATTTTGTGACTTGTCATGTTATGTAATGTTATTGCAGATTTCTAGAGCACACTATCACCCGGGAGGGTATCCTAGCACTGAGCAGGTGTGAGTCTAGGGACACCTAGTGCCTAGTGGGACTACTCGGAAAGCCAGGTCTTCAGCTTCTTGTGGAATTCAAGAAGTGAGCAGGAGGCGCTTATGTGTAGCGACGGGTCATTCCACGCTTTTGGAGCCATGTAGGAAGGCTCAACCGCCAGGTATGGTTTTGTGATGAGTGCTCAGAATCCTTGATGAGGAACTATTCGAAACAGTTTTTAGGACTTTATTCCAGAAAAGCCTCTTCTTTGCTTCCTCTTGTGAAGTCTCAGGATACACCGTTGACCTGTTTTCTTCTTCTTCCAACCTGGACATAGTTTGGGATTTGGCTGCTTATATTGGCTCCATTTATATGAGTTTAGAATTGCTGGAGGCTGTCAGGGGCACTTCTGCAGCTGTCATTGATAACACCTGCCTCGGTTCGTTTTACTTGTGAAATGTGTGATGTTGCTCACCTTTTGAATGTCTAATAAACAGGTTCCACCCTAAAGCACAGCTGACATATAACCCCGGAGCAATCCGACAGATACCACAGCCCAGCTTCCCCATGCTTGGCGTCTGATAGGTTTCCAGGAGCGCGTCACAGGCTGACATTTAATAGATCGGAGATATGCAGGTCCATGCTCCGGTCCAGCTCAGCGCTTCCATCAGCATCCTCAAATTGCTTGCATTAGAGATAACTGGTACTTACCTATTCCACTGGCGTCTGCTTGGGAGCCTTAGCTGCTGCTGCTGCTGGTGGTGGAATGCATGTAGGCATGAAGCATTACCTCTTGAGTAAGATTTACAGACTCTGCAGTCGAACTCTTAAATCCCTCCTCCCCTTCAGTACTTGTTTTGATTTACTCACTTTCCGACTACTTCTTCGTTTAGGCAGATAGATGCTCAGGTTTTGCTTAGTGCCTCATTTTAGGTCTGCATGAGCAATAGGAAAATAAAATTTTTAAGCACCACTGAGGGGCTTTGACTCCGCCCACATGTTTATTCACTTGAGTACCGCATTTGATTGGGCGGACGTTGTGTGCATCCACTAAAAAAGAGTGCTTGCTTTGAACTTTTTGTTTTGTTGGATAGATTATGCTCAATACAGCAGGAGTGAGCTGGTTCCAATATATTTATCACCGCCACAGGCCTGACCTGTTTTTTATTTAACATCATGACAAAGCCAGTAGGCCTGGTGTACTTATTTTGAAAAGCATATGCTTGAGCCAAATGGTATTCAATGCTTGATCATTACACTGTGATAAAACCTCTAGAAAGGTATTTTGTTGCATGGAAGATCATGGATCTGACTTGGGTGTTGGTTATCCACTCTGAAAAATCTGAGGTAGATGACTTTAAATGTGATAATCCTGGCTCTGCTTTCAATTTTGTTCCAGTTGTAATTTTGTATATATTTGTATTTTTGACCATATGCCTGATGGTTGCCTTGTGGGAAAGCTTATGCTCGGTACAGTTTGCCTAAGTTTCTTACTGTGACAAGCCAGTGATAAATGCGATAAGCTTTATTGGTTCACTGGTAAAAGTTATGTTAGATGGCATTGGTCTAATATGTTTGTTATGAAAAGTTATGACAAAGTTAGTAAGTTAGACTTATTTATTGTGAAAAACTTAATAGGACCTCAGGGTGGATGATTACTACGCTACGTTAAAGGCTGCCGGGAGGCGTTTGGTTACAAGGAATCTCTAGGTTTACAGTAGTAGGCAATGGTTTTGGTTTTAGCAAACCCGGCTTAACTCAAAGGAAAACAAGTGTGAAGTATTTACTAGTATCAAAAAAGTTATTAAACAGAAAAGACGACACAATGAAAATCCCATTCCAATATATAAAAACAGAGTATACTTTTAACTTTAAATAGACACCAAAACATTAAAAATCTGATGAAGTGAAGCAGAGTTATGATTTTTTAAAGGTTTTCCAAAATCACTGCCATTCACTTACAAAGTTTTATAAATCACAATTTTTCACTTCTAGAGGTGGTCTATGAGCCTCAAATACGGGGGTTCAGGGCGAAGACAAAGAATCAGGCTGACTACAATTGAGCACGAATCGGATGTAGGGGACGGATTGGTCACAGTCACACTTTTACCTTCATACTTTTCTGGTTCTTTTCTTTGTCAACGAGGCGCGTCAGTGGGGTCCTTTACAGCTTGGGTCCAGCATTGGGCTCGACTCCAGCGCACAGGCAAAGTCTAGTGGTCCAGTATGATTCTTGGTTCTCACAGGAGTTTGCGGCTATCTACAAACTGGCAAAACTTTTCAGTGGGTGTAACTTGAAGTCTGCGACCGTGGAGACTTCGATGATGATGGGGAGCTAAGTAGCAGTAGTGAGGTTGCTTCTGGTTCTTTTTCAAAAACCATTGGGCCATATTTACAAGCCCCTAGCGGCCCCAGAGCTTCACTTTTTGTGGGGCTTCGGTGGCGTTGTGCCATATTTACAAGGCAGCGCTAAGCCACTTTTAGTGGCTTAACGCCGTCTTGCAAATATGGGCCCCTCTCACACAGTTTTCAGGCATGCAATGGGTGTTGCTGTGGGCGTTCCACCGCAACACCCATTGCTTTTGACGCTGCTCCAGAGTTACAAGGAATTGTAAACCTGAGGCAGCGCCAAAAATGAATGCTCCGTTAGTATTGCGCAACGAGGAAAAATACTTTTATTTCTCCTAATTTTCCCTTTTTCTCTATGTGCTGCATTCTGAAACACACATAGAAAGTGCAAAACACCATGAATGATTGTTTATGTGCAGGAAGGTGCCCCTTCCTGCACATAAACAAGCATTCAAGAATGACAATTTGTTACTTCTATGTGTGCTGCATTCTGCAGCACATATAGAAGTGCCAAATCACCATTGTAGATTGTTTATGTGCAGGAAAGAATACCTTACTGCACATAAACAATCATTCCCTTTAATGCAGACTCCCTTGCACTATGCTGCAAGGATGCCTGCATTGGCGCTGGCAGCTAAATTTAGTGCCAGCGCTAGGGGAAACACAGGCATGCGCTGTGTTTGTGTAAATACGGTGCATCACTGCGTTTCTAAAGTGACTCTGTGTGAAGCTGCCATTTTTGCTGCAGCACCGCTTTCTAGTAAATATGCCCCCCTATCTTTGAGCTCTAGGCTGCAGTTCTTTTCAGAAGAAAGAGTACACTCTTGCACCAGCCAAGGGTCCAGGACCTGGGGGGCACCTCTTGGGGGCTAAGACTCAATCTCCTGAGATGCACCAGTGGGGACCAGGCCACGTCCAGTTGTAACTGGTCAGCTGGGCACTTGCAGATGCAGGGCTTCTTAAGCTTTTGTGTTCCTAAAGCTTAACAAAAGTCTCAGCAGCTAGCCCTTGGAGTCCACTCACTGGTCCTTAACACACGTGGGAGCTGGCCCATCCTTTGGGGTCTGTCTCCACGACTTTAACAGCAGGAGCAATCCTCTTTTTCTGAAGCCCTGTCTTTGGTTCAGCAAGTGCCGTCCCCCTTGCTGCAGCCTTTCTTTCTGAGGTCCACAAGTTCAGCAAGTGTAGTCCTTTTTCTATTCTTTTCGACTACAGTAGTGTTTTAAAGATGGACCCAGGAGTGTCACTTTTATGCCAATTTCGTGTTTGTAGGTGCGAAGAACTGCCTAACCAATGAGGATAAAATTCTCACGGGCAACCCTACCCACTCTTGCATCACGAGCTGAGGGATTGGCACTGAACAATCTCACAGTGCATCGCCCTGCCCAAATCCAAGATGTCAGAACCTTTTCTCTCTTTGTCAGAGCCATGGGCACACCCCTGAGGTGTGTCCAGTAGAATGAGCAGCTCCTCCTGGGAAAGCGGTCCTGGATCAGGTTTCTCCCACCTACTGGCCTTGATGCCTCTGTGTCTACTTAGGCAATTGCAAGGGCAGGCCTAGGTGTGAGCTACATCTGCCTGTGACAGGGGCTGCCCCTCTGAGGCTTGTACAGCTGAGTCCCACATCCCTCAATTCACCCTTTCAGGAGCAGGTCACACCCCCTTCCAGCGAAGGCCCTTTGGTTCCCAATGCTGAGAGCAATTCACACCTCCCAGAAGGCTGCCGGATAATAGTTGGGGATTATCTCAGAAAGGGCTACTTGAGGCTTTATGGAGGGAAATGCCAATTGTCTAAAAGTGGCATTTTCAAAATAGTAATTTAAACTTCGAATTTACCATCAGATTGGACTTTAAATTCCTATTAATTTGAGTTCTTGACTCATGGGTCTAGTTATTCCCAAACCACAGTTATACATTATAAGGTGATACAATGTAACCCAGTGCTTTTCTATAGCAGATCCAGCCTTGCCACAGTAAAATATGATTTGGGGAATTTGCCACTGCCAGGACATTTAAAATTACGAACCAATGTCCAAATATTTACATACCATGCACCCTTTCCTATTGGCACTTAGGGGCCTAACTTAAAGATGTCTTACCAGTATTAAAAATGAAGGCTTTGGACTGGCAAAAGGTTTATGTTGCCAGGTCAAACTTGCTGTTTTAAAACTACACACTGAGGCTGTGGGGCCAGGCCTGAAAACATGCTTTGCAAAGTCACTTTAATGGTGGCACAACGGGTGCTGTAGTCTTCTAGTGATTTAACTTACAGGCCTGAGGTACCCAGAGTACCACATACTAGGGACTTACAGGCATTTTATTGCATGAAATCTCACTTATTACTGAGGCAAGGGTTTTGCTGTTGATGATTGTAATCTTTGACAAAACTTGGGATAGAAGATTGACACTGTGTCAATACCTGCTAGACCCTCTTAGGGTGGTCTTAAAGGTTACATGTCTGCTAGTGTCTTATACTAAAATCAAATCAATAAAAAAGCATACATATATATGCACACATGTAATTACATAGAGGGACTTTGGGCCAGCCGTGGCCTGCCATTGGTCTACTTGAGTGTCAGTCTCACTCCGCTTCCATCCATGATAGTATGCAGCACGGAGCATTGGGATGCCCAGTTCAGTCATTAGCTCCATTCTGTTATGAGTGACAGCATTCTGCCTATCGACGTGCGCACTTCTGCCTTAAAATGAGTGCTATCCAATGCTGTGGCAGGTGGGCCAGGCCTTTAGTTTTACACGTTCTCTTTCAATAGGTCCCCTTTAATGTCTATCCTTTCTGTTTTTAGTTTTCATTATTATTTTTGGTGCATACTGCAGCTCCCCAGGCAGTGCTACCAGGCTGCTTGTTTGCTGCTCCTTTCAGCTGGAAAGGATGCAAAAACTGCTTCTAAATTGGGCAGCCATCTTGAAATGGTATTGTGCATAATGTCCATACTGTACCATTGTTTGTCATTTTAAGATGGCCACCTCATTGCTTCTAAATGTGGCAGCCATGTTGGAAGTTTATGACAACTTTACATTGTGTAAAATACCATTGCAAGATAGCCTCCTGCTACTAATTTCACTTTTTTTTTATTGCGAGTATACCATTTAGGAGGCAGCATGTTTTCTTTTCTCTACATTCTTATTTCTCTGGTTTAGCTTGCTCATGATTGTTGAGCCTTTGAGTGTGTTTGCTTGTGGGTCAGTAAGCGGGCGATGGTAGAGTGGGTGGGTAAATGTATGTGTGCAAGCATGAGTGTCAAAGTGCACGTATGATGGTGTATGTTGTTCCTAACCTTACCCAGTGACAGAAGAGGCACTTTCAGTTTAAAGCTAGATCTATTGGCATTAGAAGTGCTCATTAGCAGCATTTTCTTCTGCACCACTCCAAAGTTTGACTTTTGTAGGCCTTGCAGTTTCTCCATCCGTTCCCCGAAACATGAATCTGCATTAATTCCATGAGACGTGCAATTCAAGTATTTGTTGGTTTGGAAAACAAATGCAGGGTATAGAAAGGGAAAGCTGCATAAGCCTCTCAAGCCGTTCCCCAAAGTGAAACTCAGTGGCATAACAAAATGTGAGGGGGTCCCCCTGCAAAGTACACGGATGGGGGCCCCCAGACCCAGTCAGGGGCCTGCCTCTCATGCACACGGTACTGGGCTGAGGCCAACCCGCTCTCTGAGCTCGGAGCCCTGCCCCACCCCACAGGGCTGTGGGGGCTCATTTTACGCCACTGGTGAACCTGCCTCTGAAGAAAGAAAACCACAGTGTTTCAAAATTCTGGGCAGAAATATGTGCGCATGTAGTTTTATTTTATTGTATTTGTGTGCCTTGAAGGCAACCTAAAGGTCATAACATGTGAAGAGGAAAATACAGGCGAATGGAAGATTTGCTGCTAAATGAGCAAAATGCAAACTAAGAATCAACAGACTTGATATGAGGGAGACAGAAGTTCTGTTGGAAGAGGGGCATCTTCAGGGATGCCCTGGAGTTGAGGAAGTTGTCCCCTGAGCGGTGAATTCCAGAGGAAGAAGCCTTGAGCATGGAACGATCTGCTACCAACGTTTTTTGGTTTTGTTTCGCCTGATAAACAACATGGCGGGTTTGGACAGCTGATGGGGTAATTTGTTCCTTCAGTAAGGTGGTCGCCAGTTTGTGAGCACCTTTCACAAAGGTTTATCTGTGACTAGTTGTTTCTTACTTAGAAAAAAAAATGATGTTCCACATGTACTACCCTCAGTTCAATTGACAGGGGTCAAATTAGTGTCTGATAAGAAATGACCTAACGTGTACCACAAGTGTTGCTCAGGGCAGCGCTAACTCTGGTTTTGAGCGCTCATCCACCTAGGCCGCACGCTTCATCATCGGGTTCAGCTCATCCTAGACCCTGCAATGTCTAGCGGGTTTTCACCCTGAGGGGGGGAGGTCAGTGTTGTAACAAAACATGTGGGGGGCCCCTTGCAAAGTGCATGGAGGGCCCCCCCTGAGGACTCACTCTGGAGCTCTCAGGCCAGGGTACTGTGCTGATGGCACCCCCCAGAGCTCGGGGGCCCCCTGAGCCATGGAAGCCTTTGTTACGCCACTAGGGAGGACTTTTGATGGGAGATCTTTTCACTCTCTGGGGCATATTTATACTCCGTTTGCGCCGAAATTGCGTCATTTTTTTTAACGCAATTTCGACGCAAAACTAACTCCATATTTATACTTTGGCGTTAGACGCGTCTAGCGCCAAAGTCCATGGAGTTAGCGTCATTTTTTAGCGTGGACACCTACTTTGCGTTAATTATATGCAAGGTAGGCGTTCCCGTCTAAAAAATCGACTCCGAGGCATGTGCGTCGGATTTATACTCCCGGGCAAAAATCACGCCCGGGAGTGGGCGGGTCAAAAAAAATGACGTACGGCCGCTTTTGCGCCGTTTTTTAGTGCCTTCAAAAGGCAGGCGTTAAGGGACCTGTCGGCTCTGAAGGAGCCCAGAGGTGCCCCGCCATGCCCCCAGGGACACCCCCTGTCACCCATGCCCACCCCAGGAGGACACCCAAGGCTGGAGGGACCCATCCCAGGGACATTAAGGTAAGTTCAGGTAAGTGTTTTTTTTATTATTTTTTTTGTGGCATAGGGGGGGCCTGATTTGTGCCCCCCTACATGCCACTAGGCCCAATGACCATGCCCAGGGGACAGAAGTCCCCTGGGCATGGCCATTGGGCAAGGGGGCATGACTCCTGTCTTTGCTAAGACAGGAGTCATTTCTATGGGGGTTGGGAGTGAAAAAAAATGGCGCAAATCGGGTTGAGGCGAAAAAATTGCCTCAACCTGACTTGCCCCATTTCTTGACGCCCAAGCTCCATATCACCCTACGCCGGCGCTGCCTGGTGTACGTCGTTTTTTTTAACGCACACCAGGCGGCGCCGGCGGCTACCGCCGGCTAACGTCATTCAATAAATACGGCGCCCGCATGGCGCTTCAGAATGGTGTTAGCCGGCGCTAATTTTTTTGACGCAAAACTGCGTTGGCGCAGTTTTGCGTCAAAAAGTATAAATATGGGCCTCTGTATTTGTGGTTGGTGCGTCCGTGATTTGGTGGGTGGTTGCGTGAGACGGGTGAAATAATAGTGAGTATTAAAATAGACTTAGAAATCCCACATGCGCTTGCTTTATTCTGTGGGGATTCATGCCAAAGCTAAAAACAAAAACAAAGGAGGACTGATTGAACCTTAGTCGTTCAGCGGTCCCTCTAAATCAGTCTACACGGTTCACGCCTCAGGTTGCCTAGTTCGGTCTTGTGGCATTTCTTCAGGACCTTATCTATGTGAACTCTACACCACCCCCTTGTTGCTATGACAGTTGTTTCTTACTCCTGCCTTAGTTCTATGTTACGCCTAAATGTTCCAGAGCAGGTCACACTTTTCCAGGAGACACTAGGATTGTGCAGAAGACTCTGGGCGCATCCTAAGGGAGAGGCTGCTGGGTCTGGTTGGGGAGAGGGTTGAGTAATGTTAAGTTATCTGATGTCTCGTCATGTGATGTCATGGCATTTTATGTTGTGACATGTCATATTATGTTATGTTATATTATGCAGATTTCTAGAGCACACTATCACCCAGGAGGGTATCCTAGTGCTGAGCAGGTGTGAGTCTAGGCACACCTAGGCCCTGATTTATACTTTTTGCTACAAACCTGCGTTAGCGCAGGTTTGCGGCAAAATGTATAGTGCCGGCTAGCCCCATTCCTAGACGCCGACTGGGCATCATATTTAAGGAATTACACTAGCTGGTGTAAAGAGTGGGCTAGCATCACAAAATTTGATGCTAGCCGGGTGGGGTAGGGGGGGCGGTATGAGAGATGGGGCTTTAGCACCAAAAAATTACACTAGGCTGATTAGAGTAAAAAAAAAAGACTAACCAGATTGGAGTCATTTTATGGCGCTAAACCTACCATGCCACATGACTCCTGCTTTAGAAAAGGCAGGAGTCATGCCCACCACCCCAATGGCCAGCTCAGGGGACAAGGGTCCCCTGGGCATGGCCATTGCACCCAGTGCCATGTATGGGGGCCCATTTCAGAGCCCCCTATGGCATTTTAAAAAATAAAATAAAATACTTAACGGTACCTACCTGTACTTACCTGGGATGGGTCCCCCATCCCCCGCTGTCCCTCTGGTGTGGGTGGGGGTGTCCCTGGGGCCTTGGGAGGGCACCTGTGGACTTATTCCATGGTGTTCCACCATGGAAATAGGCCCACAGGTCCCCTAACGCCTGCCCTGACCCAGACGTTAACAAATGGGGCAAAGCAAGCTTTGCACCATTTTTGTACCCCTCCTCCCTCCCGTGCACCATTTTTGCACTGGAGAATAAATATGCCGTTAAGGCCATAGAGTCATTTGTTGCACGGGAACGCCTACCTTGTATCTCATTAAGGCAAGGTTGGTTTCCACGTCCAAAAAATGACTTTAACTCCATAAATTTGGTGCTAGACGGGTCTAGCGCCAACGTGTAAATATGGAGTTCGTTTGGCACCGCATTAAATTAAAAAAATGTATACTAATGCAGTGCTAACAAAGTATAAATATGCCCCCTAGTGCCTAGTGGGACTACTCGAAAAGCCAGGTCTTCAGCTTCTTGTGCAATTCAAGAAGTGAGGAGGCGGCTCCTATGCGTAGCGCCGGGTCATTCCACGCTTTTGGAACGGTGTAGGAAAAGGCCAGGTATGGTTTTCCGTATCCGTGGGATGAGTGCAGGGAGGTGTCCGGACGAGCGGAGGTGTCCGGAAGCTTTATGAACGCAGATGTGATTATTAAAGCATGCTGGGCCAGTGTTATGTAGCGCCTTGAAAGTGTGGGTGAGGAGTTTGAATTGTGTTTTGAGTAGAGAGCCGGCGGAGCTCCTTCAGGTGCGGTGTGATGTGAGTGGGGCGCAGGAGGTTGAGTGATTGTAGGGTTGTGGGGGGTTGGGGGCGGTGTGTTTACCATTGTCTCTCCATGAGTCGAGTCAAAGCAAAGTTCGACTGCATTCCAGAGGAGCCTCTAATAGGCGAACACCTCTGATGGGGTCAAAGGTCAAGCTCGCCTTACAAAAGAGGTGTCAGCTACTGTACAATAATTACCCCAAATGGGAAGCAAGCGGCGGGACGTGGGAGAAGGCACGCCCCGGTGTGGGGCGGGAGAGCCTCTGCCCCCTGTGAATCGCCCCGGGTCCGGCTGTCAGGGCCGGATGAAAGCTCGGCAGGGGCAGGGCAGGGGCATCGGGTGTTGCCCGGGCCCTGCCCGCCCTGCATCGGGTTTCAGAGGCGGCCTGGGCCTGGAGCCGGCTCCTCTTCCCGGTTCTGTCTCTGCTTGAAAAGCACATTTGATGTCGGCGGAGTGTGGATTTCTGTTTGTTTGCTCTCCCCGAGGTCAGGTGGAAGGAGGGGACGGGACAGCGCCGCCATCAATCAGGCTTTTCAGGTCACGGCCAACAAAGCCGGGCCCAGGGCCCCTCGGCAGAGCCCAAGTGCAATTAATCTGCTGTGACAACCGACGAAAGAGGATGGTTTGTACAAAAGGCAAACATACAAATGTTGTGAAAGAGCTCGGGGTGTGAGATGATGGAGCGTTTGCAGAGCAGGGTAGCTTCGTAACCCAATGCCGGCGGAGGGATACTGTCGGCATGCAGGTAAGGAGGGATGCCCTGGCTGGTGCATCCCTGCGGAGACAGTAACATTATGCCACACTCCCGAGGAACGGGGTACTGGCATGCCACACTCCCGAGGAACAAGTACTGGCATGCCACACACCAGTAGATCAGGCCAGCCTCGTAATCCAATGCCGGCGGAGGGATACTGCCAGCCAACTGGTCAGGTAGGGTGCCCTGGCTGGTGCATCCCTGCGGAGACAGTAACATCATGCCACACACCCGAGGTACAGGGTACTGGCATGCCACACACCCGAGGAACAAGTACTGACATGCCACACACACCAGTAGATCAGGCCAGGTCTTAATCAAATACCTGCGGAGGGATACAGCCAGCCTGCTCTCAAGAAAAGGAGGCCTGGCTGGGGCAGTGCTGTGGAGAGAATAACATCATGCCACACACCTAATGAACAGGGCACTAGCATGCCACACTCCCGAGGAACAGGGCACGGGCATGCCACACACCCGAGAAACAGGGTACTGGCATGCCACACACCAGAGGAACAGGGCACTGGCATGCCACACTCCCGAGGAACAGGGCACGGGCATGCCACACACCCGAGAAACAGGGTACTGGCATGCCACACACCAGAGGAACAGGGCACTGGCATGCCACACTCCCGAGGAACAGGGCACTGGCATGCCACACACCCGAGGAACAAGTACTGACATGCCACACACCAGAGGAACAAGTACTGACATGCCACACACCAGTAGATCAGGCCAGGCTCGTAATCCAATGCCTGCGGAGGGATACTGCCAGCCAACTGGTAAATTACAGGGAGTGCAGAATTATTAGGCAAGTTGTATTTTTGAGGATTAATTTTATTATTGAACAACAACCATGTTCTCAATGAACCCAAAAAACTCATTAATATCAAAGCTGAATATTTTTGGAAGTAGTTTTTAGTTTGTTTTTAGTTTTAGCTATGTTAGGGGGATATCTGTGTGTGCAGGTGACTATCACTGTGCATAATTATTAGGCAACTTAACAAAAAAAAAAATATACCCATTTCAATTATTTATTATTACCAGTGAAACCAATATAACATCTCAACATTCACAAATATACATTTCTGACATTCAAAAACAAAACAAAAACAAATCAGTGACCAATATAGCCACCTTTCTTTGCAAGGACACTCAAAAGCCTGCCATCCATGGATTCTGTCAGTGTTTTGATCTGTTCACCATAAACATTGCGTGCAGCAGCAACCACAGCCTCCCAGACACTGTTCAGAGAGGTGTACTGTTTTCCCTCCTTGTAAATCTCACATTTGATGATGGACCACAGGTTCTCAATGGGGTTCAGATCAGGTGAACAAGGAGGCCATGTCATTAGATTTCCTTCTTTTATACCCTTTCTTGCCAGCCACGCTGTGGAGTACTTGGACGCGTGTGATGGAGCATTGTCCTGCATGAAAATCATGTTTTTCTTGAAGGATGCAGACTTCTTCCTGTACCACTGCTTGAAGAAGGTGTCTTCCAGGAACTGGCAGTAGGACTGGGAGTTGAGCTTGACTCCATCCTCAACCCGAAAAGGCCCCACAAGCTCATCTTTGATGATACCAGCCCAAACCAGTACTCCACCTCCACCTTGCTGGCGTCTGAGTCGGACTGGAGCTCTCTGCCCTTTACCAATCCAGCCACGGGCCCATCCATCTGGCCCATCAAGACTCACTCTCATTTCATCAGTCCATAAAACCTTAGAAAAATCAGTCTTGAGATATTTCTTGGCCCAGTCTTGACGTTTCAGCTTGTGTGTCTTGTTCAGTGGTGGTCGTCTTTCAGCCTTTCTTACCTTGGCCATGTCTCTGAGTATTGCACACCTTGTGCTTTTGGGCACTCCAGTGATGTTGCAGCTCTGAAATATGGCCAAACTGGTGGCAAGTGGCATCGTGGCAGCTGCACGCTTGACTTTTCTCAGTTCATGGGCAGTTATTTTGCGCCTTGGTTTTTCCACACGCTTCTTGCGACCCTGTTGACTATTTTGAATGAAACGCTTGATTGTTCGATGATCACGCTTCAGAAGCTTTGCAATTTTAAGAGTGCTGCATCCCTCTGCAAGATATCTCACTATTTTTGACTTTTCTGAGCCTGTCAAGTCCTTCTTTTGACCCATTTTGCCAAAGGAAAGGAAGTTGCCTAATAATTATGCACACCTGATATAGGGTGTTGATGTCATTAGACCACACCCCTTCTCATTACAGAGATGCACATCACCTAATATGCTTAATTGGTAGTAGGCTTTCGAGCCTATACAGCTTGGAGTAAGACAACATGCATAAAGAGGATGATGTGGTCAAAATACTAATTTGCCTAATAATTCTGCACTCCCTGTAGAGTGGTCTGGCTAGTGTATCCCTGCGGAGACAGTAACATCATGCTACACTCCAGAGGAACAGGGTTCTGGCATGCCACACTCCCGAGGAACGGGGTACTGGCATGCCACACACCCGAGGAACAGGGTACTGACATGCCACACACCCGAGGAACAGGGTACTGACATGCCACACTCCCGAGGAACGGGGTACTGGCATGCCACACTCCCGATGAACAGGGTAGTGGCATGCCACACACCCGCAGAGTAGGGCAGGCTCGTAATCCAATGCCTGCGGAGGGATACTGTCTGCCTGCAGGTAAGGAATGGTGCCCCGGATGGTGCATCCCTGCGGAGGCAGTAACATCATGCCACACTCCCAAGGAACAGGGTACTGGCATGCCACACTCCCAAGGAACAGGGTACTGGCATGCCACACACCTGAGGAACAGGGCACTGGCATGCCACACACCCGAGGAACGGGGTACTGGCATGCCACACACCCGAGGAACGGAGTACTGGCATGCCACACACCCGCAGGGCAGGCTCGTAATCCAATGCCTGCGGAGGGATACTGCCAGCATCCGGTAAGAAAGGGAGGCCTGGCTGGAGCAAGTTTGCGGAGACAATGACAGCAAGTATGCCTGCAGAGGCAGGCCGCTTTCAATGCAGCAGAGAATAGTCACTGCATGACTTACCTGAAGATGAGAGCGCTGCATGCTTGCAGAGGCAGGCCGCTTTCAATGCAGCAGAGAATAGTCACTGCATGACTTACCTGAAGAGGAGAGCGCTGCATGCTTGCAGAGGCAGGCCGCTTTCAATGCAGGAGAGGTTAGTCTCAGCATGGCTCTGACCTGAAGAGGAGAGCGCTGCATGCTTGCAGAGGCAGGTCACTTTCAATGCAGCAGAGAATAGTCACTGCATGACTTACCTGAAGAGGAGAGCGCTGCATGCTTGCAGAGGCAGGTCACTTTCAATGCAGCAGAGAATAGTCAGTGCATGACTTACCTGAAGAGGAGAGCGCTGCATGCTTGCAGAGGCAGGTCACTTTCAATGCAGCAGAGAATAGTCACTGCATGGCTCTGACATGAAGAGGAGAGCGCTGCATGCTTGCAGAGGCAGGCCACTTTCAATGCAGCAGAGAATAGTCACTGCATGGCTATGACCTGAAGAAGAGAGCGCTGCATGCTTGCAGAGGAAGGCCACTTTCAATGCAGCAGAGAATAGTCACTGCATGGCTATGACCTGAAGAAGAGAGCGCTGCATGCTTGCAGAGGCAGGCCACTTTCAATGCAGCAGAGAATAGTCACTGCATGGCTATGACCTGAAGAAGAGAGCGCTGCATGCTTGCAGAGGCAGGCCACTTTCAATGCAGCAGAGAATAGTCACTGCATGGCTATGACCTGAAGAGGAGAGCGCTGCATGATTGCAGAGGCAGGCCACTTTCAATGCAGCAGAGGTTAGTCTCAGCATGGCTCTGACCTGAAGAGGAGAGCGCTGCATGCTTGCAGAGGCAGGCCACTTTCATTGCAGCAGAGGTTAGTCTCAGCATGGCTCTGACCTGAAGAGGAAAGCGCTGCACGCTTGCAGAGGCAGGCCACTTTCAGTACTGCAGAGTGTTAGAAATGGAGTCTTTGGTTGGCAGTCAGGTTACCCCCCTTTCCAAACAAGGACCCTCACTCTAGTCAGGGTAAAGGAGAATCACCCTCAGTTAACCTCCGCTCACCCCCTTGGTAGCTTGACATGAGCAGGCAGACTTAACTTCAGAAGCAATGTGTAAAGTATTTGTACCAACACACACACTAACTCAGGGAAAACACTACAAAATTACACAAAACAGGTGTAGAAAAATAGATATCTATCTAAACAAAACAAGACTAAAACAAAAAAATCTGACATACACAAGTCGAGTTATGAATTTTTAAAAGAATAAAAGTCTTAATCCTTAGAAAACAGTGAGAATGCTGTTATTTCACAAAAGTACCTGATAGCATGAAAATAAAGCCGCACGAGCGAGTGTGTGTCGAAAAAGGCCAGCGATGTGTCGATTTCTCACCCGCAAGTGAGAACGTGTGTCGTTCCTCCTTCGGTCAGGTTGGCGTGCGTAGTTTCTTCTCTCCTGCAAGCGAGTAATGCCTCGATCCAGACGGGCACCTCGGGTCCAGGCAAGCTTTGCTGTGATTTTCCACACCCAGCGATGTTGCATTAAAACCAGTCGCATGGTGTCAAGAAACCGTGCTGCATGGCGGCTTGCATCGTTAACAGCAGCAGCTGCAGGTGTTGCACTTCATTTCTCCATCCACGTTGCATTGATCTTCCAGCCGTGATGCAGGTGGAGCAACGATTTTAGAGGCGAGGCCGACAGCATGTCATTTCTCAGCAGCGAGGCAGGTGGTGTGTTAAAAGTTTCCCCGTACGGCGGTCTTTGCATTGATTTCTGTCTTTTTCCACCAGCTTCACCTTTCCTGGGCCCAGAGACAGGTTAGGGCATCACTTGGCAGGCAGGACTCTCAGCAGAAAGCCCCTGCTGGAAGAGAGAAGTCTTTGATGTCCTTGAGACTTCAACAACAGGAGGCAAGCTCAGTTCAAGCCCTTGGAGATTCTTTACCAGTGGGAAGTCACACAAAAGTCAGTCTATGATCTCTCTCAGGCAGAAGCAGCTACTGCAGGCCAATCCAGCAAAGCACAGTCACAGGCAAAGGGGCAGTACTCCTCCTCCAGCTTCCAGGTCTTCACCTTGGCAGAGGTTCCTCTTGGATCCAGAAGTGATCTAGTTTTCAAGGGTTTTGCATCCTCTTCTTATACTCCTTTCTGCCTTTAAGGGAGGCAGACTTCAAAGGAAAGTCTCTCTTGTTTGTAAGATCCTGCCTTGCCCAGGGCCCAGACACACACCAGGGGGTTGGAGAAGGCATTGTGTGAGGGCAGGCACAGCCCATTCAGGTGTAAGTGACCACTCCTCCCCTCCTCTCTAGCCCAGATGGCTCATCAGGATATGCAGGGTACACCCCAGCTCCCTTTGTGTCACTGTCTAGAGGGGATTCACAAACAGCCCAACTGTCAAACTGACCCAGACAGGGAATCCACAAACAGGCAGAGTCACAGAATGGTTTAAGCAAGAAAATGCCTACTTTCTAAAAAACCATCAATGCACGGCCCACCACAGGGGCAGTGATCAATCTCAAAGGAATGGCTTCCGGGTACCAGCGGGCATGGTCCACCAAGACCAGGATACACCTGTTGCCATCGGCTCTCTTGGGAAAAAGAAGTCCCACAATGTCAGTGCGAACCCTTTCAAAGGGAGTACTAACCACAGGGAAAGGTTGGTGGAGGGCTTTGCATTTCCCCCACTCTTGCCACTTACCTTACAAGGTGAGCAAGACTTACAATGAGCATACGAGTGCCTGTGCATTAGTGGGCCAGTAAAAGTAGGTGACAAGCTATTCAAAGGTCTTGTCCTGTCCCAAATGTTCAGCTAAAGGCACAATATGAGCCAGACAAAGTAGGAAGGCTCTGAGGCACTTGGGTACCACCAGCACACGGGCTGACCCAGGCTCAGGAACCTTAGGCTCGCTATATAGGAGGCCATCCTCCCATTAAATCAGATGTGATCCAGGCTCCTTGCCAGCCTCCTGGTCGGCAGCCTGCCGCCGCAAACCCTTAGGGTAGGGCATGTTTTCTGTGACTCACAGAATGCTTCCCAGGTGGGCCCTCCTTCCTGCTGCCACTGAGACAGCTCAGGGACCTCGCCTAGTTCAGCCACCTGTTCCCATGTGGACTCCAGGGCCTTCCCCTCAGGTTCAGCCTCCTCGTGAACCGTGGGCACTTCCGGGGCTGGTTTCCCGTGCCCCTTGCCCTTCCTCCTGGCAGACACCTGGGCCACTCTTTCAGCCTCCAGGGTCTCCTGATCAACCTGACGAGCTGCCATAGACCAGATAGACACCATAGACCAGATAGACACACATGGCAGACCCAACATTTCCAAGTGTGACCTGCGCTCCACCTCCTGCCAAGGTTAATCCTCCAGGTCATTGCCACACAAATAATCTACAGGCATGGATGGACTAAAAGCTACCTTCAAGGAACCTGAGACCCCCCTCCATACAATGGGAACCTGCACCACTCTGCACAGGCGCTCCGAGTTGTCCACTGCAACTACTTGGTGAAGCACACGGGGATCTATCTGCTCTTCAGACACCAGCTGACTCCTCACTGTAGTCACACTGGCTCCTGTGTATCTCAGAGCCTCCACCCTCTGTCCATTGATGGTCACCCACCGCCTGTACTTCTTAGTGTTCTCAGGCACTAGTGTTCTCTGGACCATCTCAATGTCCCCTAGTGAGACAAGGGTCATCTCAGCTAGCTCCCACACACCTGGAACCAACTCCACAGGCGCTACACTGGCCAAACCTTATGACTGAGCAGCAGTGGGTGACAGGCTCCACTTGGGACATTTGGGAGCTCCCCTCAATGTGACCATCCTGATCACATGCGAAGCACTTGCAGCGTCCCTTCTCTGCAGGTTTCCCTGTAGAGACCCATGGTTTCTTTTCTACTGGGGGCTGGGATTCTTTACCCTGGGAGCTAGGTTGGGGCCCTTTAGAGAACTCCCCCGGTTTACCCTTACCCCCAACTTCTTCTGATGGAGACCCTGCCCTCTCTTGGCATGGTCGCCCCCATACCTCTTTTGGACCCTGGTGCTATCCCAATGGTCTGCTTCCTGCGCAAGCTTCCTGGGGTCAGTCAGCTTGCTGTCAATTAGGTGCTTGCGCAGATCTGGAAAGCATAAACTATACAAGTGCTCCCAAGCATTCAAATTGTAAAGCCCCTCATAAGTTGTTACCTGACTGCCCGTCACCCAACCATCCAGTGATCTGCAAAAAGAATCAACATACTCCAACCATGTTTGGAATTGCTTCTTCTTATAGGACGGACCTAAACTTGTCCCTATACTGATCAGGGGTGAGACCATACCTAGTGATCAGGGCTTCCTTCCTGATAGGGTAAGTGAGCCTCTGGGTATCCCCTAAGGATGTCAGAGTATCCCTTCCCTCTACCTCGAAGTGCTTTCACAGACCCACCCCCCAATGAGCTTCAGGGACCAGATTCATATGGAGAGCAGACTCATACCCCTTGAACCACAACAGCATGTCATCCTCCTTCTTGTGATCCTTCACAAGGTCCTTGGGAATGTGTACCCTGCTCTCATCCATACTAGACTGCCTCCTCTGATCCAGCTCCCTCAGCTGAGCTCATGAGCCAACAATAAGTTTTTCTCTTCTATGGCCATCCTCATTTACTCCTACTCCAACTGGTGAGCCCTTTCTGCCTGTCTGTCCTGCAACTCTTCAGGAGTCAGAACCTTGGATGACACACTGCTACCTGCCCTGGAGACCCTTTCCCTGGACCTAACAGGCCCACCCACTACACCATTTTGGATGGATTTCTCTTCCTCCTCCTCAACCTCTTCCTCCCCCTCTGTGTGCCCTTCAGCTTCCTTGGCTGTTACCCAGACCCACAGTCCCTTCTGCAGCTCCTCTGTCCTGGTGGAGCCCTTTAAGGGACAAGCAAGGTTTTTACAGAACTGCCTCAGCTGGGCAACTGTATAGCTCTCCAGTTTCCCTAAATCAAAAGCAGCTCCAGCTGATGCATCTCCAGATTGAGACATGATGAAGAGTCAAAAGTGCAAAGTTCCAAAGGCTGAAAAACAAGTTCCCAAATTGAATTCAAAGGTCAATAAAGGATTACCACCAAATATGGACGCAGGGAAAAGTCCAAAAAGAGAAAATGCAAAAAACAACAAGACAAGTAGTATGTGGTCAGGTAATGGTCTGCACTGAAAATAATAGTGTACACTTAATCAGTGTATGTCAGGTACAAATACAAGTCCAATCCTCACCACTGATCACCAATGTTAGAAATTAGGTCTTCGGTTGGCAGTCAGTTTACCCCCTGTCCAAGCAAGGACCCTCACTCTAGTCAAGCTAAAGGACACTCACCCTCAGTTAAACCCGCTCACCGCCTTGGTAGCTTGGCATGAGCTGGCAGGCTTAACTTCAGAATCAATGTGTGAAGTATTTGTACCAACACACACAGTAACTCAGGGAAGACACAACACAGGTTTAAAAAAATAGATAATATTTATGTAAATGAAACAAGGCCAAAATGACAAAAATCCGAAATACACAAGTCAAGTTATGAATTTTTAAAAGAATAAGAGTCTTAATCCTTAGAAAACAGTGAGAATGCTGTTATTTCACAAAAGTACCTGGGTAGTGTCAAAGTAAAGCCACACGGGTGAGTGTCTGGGCAGGCTTTGTGTTGACTTTCCGTTCCCAGCAGTGTTGGGTTGAAATCCAGTCGCACAGTGTGAGGAACCCGTGTTGTGTGGGGGCTTGTGTCGTTAACAGCAGCGGCTGTAGGTGTTGCACATTGTTTCTCCAGCTGCATTGCGTCGATCTTCCAGTCGCGATGCAGGTAGAGCGTCGATTTTAGACCCGAGGCCAGCGGCGCATCGTTTATCAGCTGCGAGGCGGGTGGTGTGTCAAAAGTTTCCCCGCACGGCGGTCTTGGCGTGGATTTCTGTCCTTTTCCACGAGCTTCACCTTTCGAGGGCCTAAAGACAGGTTAGGGCACCACTTGGCAGGAAGGACTCTCAGCAGAAAGCCCAAGTGCTTGCAGAGAGAAGTCTTTGATGTCCCTGAGACTTCAACTACAGGAGGCAAGCTCAGTTCAAGCCCTTGGAGATTCTTCACCAGTGGGAAGTCACACAAAAGTCAGTCTTTGTTCTCTCTCAGGCAGAAGCAGCTACTGCAGCCCCCCCAGCAAAGCACAGTCACAGGCAAAGGGGCAGCACTCCTCCTCCAGCTTCCAGCTCTTCTCCTTGGCAGAGGTTCCTCTTGGATCCAGAAGTAATCTAGTTTTCAGGGGTTTTTGGGTCCTCTTCTTATACTCCTTTCTGCCTTTGAAGTAGGCAAACTTCAAAGAAAAGTCTTTCTTGTTTGTAAGATCCTGCCTTGCCCAGGCCCCAGACACACACCAGGGGGTTGGAGAAGGCACTGTGTGAGGGTGGGCACAGCCCATTCAGGTGTAAGTGACCACTCCTCCCATCCTCTCTAGCCCAGATGGCTCATCAGGATATGCAGGGTACGCCCCAGCTCCCCTTGTGTCACTGTCTAGAGGGGATTCACAAACAGCCCGGCTGTCAAACTGACCCAGACAGGCAAGCCACAAACAGGCAGAATCACAGAATGTTTAAGCAAGAAAATGCTTACTTTCTAAAAGTGGCATTTTCAAACACACAATCTAAAATCCAACTTTACCAAAAAATGTATTTTTAACTTGTGAATTCAGAGACCCCAAACTCCTCATTTTCATCTACTCCCAAAGGGAATCTGCACTTTAATAAGATTTAAAGGCAGTCCCATGTTAACCTATGAGAGAGCTGGGCCTTGCAACAGTGAAAAACAAAACCTGGTAGTATTTCACTGTCAGGACATATAAAACACACTAGTATATGTCCTACCTTAAACATATTCTGAACCCTGTCCATGGGGCTACCTAGGGCCTACCTTAGGGGTGCCTTATATGTATGAAAAGGGAAGGTGTAAGCCTGGCAAGTAAGTATGCTTGCAAAGTCGAATTAACAGGTTAGAACTGCACTCACAAACACTGCAGTGGCAGGTCTGAGCCATGTTTACAGGGCTACTAATGTGGGGGGCACAACCAGTGCTGCAGGCCCACTAGTAGCATTTGAATTACAGGCCCGGGGCACTCCTAGTGCACTTTTACTAGGAGCTTACTAGTAAATCAACTATGTCTATCTTGGATAAGCCAATGTACACATATAATTTATACAGGGAACACTTACCCTTTAGCACTGGTCAGCAGTGGCAAAGTGTCCAGAGCAAACAAAACAGCAAAAACAGAGTCCGGCACACAGAAGCAACCTGTGAAGTAGAGACAAAAGGTTAGGGGAGACCATGCCAATGATGCCAAGTCACATACAGAGGATAGTCTTAGCATCGCTCTGAGTCGGAGAGGAGAGTTCTGCATGCTTGCAGAGGCAGGATACTTTCAGTGCTGCGGAGGATAGTCTTAGCATTGCTCTGAGTCGGAGAGGAGAGTTCTGCATGCTTGCAGAGGCAGGATACTTTCAGTGCTGTGGAGGATAGTCTTAGCATTGCTCTGAGTCGGAGAGGAGAGTTCTGCATGCTTGCAGAGGCAGGATACTTTCAGTGCTGCAGAGGACAGTCTTAACATTGCTCTGAGTCGGAGAGGAGATACTGCATGCTTGCAGAGGAAGGATACTTTCAGTGCTGCAGAGGATAGTCATATCGTGCTCTGAGTCGGAGTGGAGAGTGCTGCATGCTTGCAAAGACAAGCCACTTTCAGTGCTGCAGAGGATAGTCTCAGCATGGCTCTGACCTAAGAGTAGAGCACTGCATGCTTGCAGAGGTAGGCTACTTTTGTTGATGCAGAGGATAGTCTCAGCATGACCCTGACCCAGAAAGGAGAGCGCTGCACGCTTGCAGAGGCAGGCCACTTTCAGTGCTGCAGTGAACCCTTAGCATCGCTCTGACCCGGAGAGGGAAGTGCTGCATGTTTGCATAGGCAGGCCACTTTCAGCGCTGCACATATTAGTCACAGCATAGCCCTAATCCGGGGAGGAGAACCCTGCATGCTTGCAGAGGCAGGCCACTTTCAGTGCAGCAGAAGATAGCCTCAGCATGATGCTGACTCGAGAGGAGAGTGCTGCATGCTTGTGTATGCAGGCCACTTTCAGTGCAGCAGAGGATAGCCTCAGTGCGATGCTGACTCGAGAGGAGAGTGCTGCATGCTTGCAGAGGCAGGCCACTTTCAGTGCAGCAGAGGATAGCCTCAGTGTGATGCTGACTCGAGAGGAGAGTGCTGCATGCTTGTGTATGCAGGCCACTTTCAGTGCAGCAGAGGATAGCCTCAGTGTGATGCTGACTCGAGAGGAGAGCGCTGCATGCTTGCAGAGGCAGGCCACTTTCAGTGCAGCAGAGGATAGCCTCAGCGTGATGCTGACTCGAGAGGAGAGTGCTGCATGCTTGTGTATGCAGGCCACTTTCAGTGCAGCAGAGGATAGCCTCAGTGTGATGCTGACTCGAGAGGAGAGCGCTGCATGCTTGCAGAGGCAGGCCACTTTCAGTGCAGCAGAGGATAGCCTCAGCGTGATGCTGACTCGAGAGGAGAGTGCTGCATGCTTGTGTATGCAGGCCACTTTCAGTGCAGCAGAGGATAGCCTCAGCGTGATGCTGACTCGAGAGGAGAGTGCTGCATGCTTGTGTATGCAGGCCACTTTCAGTGCAGCAGAGGATAGCCTCAGTGTGATGCTGACTCGAGAGGAGAGTGCTGCATGCTTGTGTATGCAGGCCACTTTCAGTGCAGCAGAGGATAGCCTCAGTGTGATGCTGACTCGAGAGGAGAGCGCTGCATGCTTGCAGAGGCAGGCCACTTTCAGTGCAGCAGAGGATAGCCTCAGCGTGATGCTGACTCGAGAGGAGAGTGCTGCATGCTTGTGTATGCAGGCCACTTTCAGTGCAGCAGAGGATAGCCTCAGTGTGATGCTGACTCGAGAGGAGAGTGCTGCATGCTTGTGTATGCAGGCCACTTTCAGTGCAGCAGAGGATAGCCTCAGTGCGATGCTGACTCGAGAGGAGAGTGCTGCATGCTTGCAGAGGCAGGCCACTTTCAGTGCAGCAGAGGATAGCCTCAGCGTGATGCTGACTCGAGAGGAGAGTGCTGCATGCTTGTGTATGCAGGCCACTTTCAGTGCAGCAGAGGATAGCCTCAGCGTGATGCTGACTCGAGAGGAGAGCGCTGTATGCTTGGAGAGGCAGGCCTCTTTCAGTGCTGTATAGAATAGTCTCAGCATCACTCTGACCTGAAAAGTAGAGTGCTGCATGCTTGTGTATGCAGGCCACTTTCAGTGCAGCAGAGGATAGCCTCAGCGTGATGCTGACTCGAGAGGAGAGCACTGCATTCTAGCAGAGGCAGATCTCTTTCGGTGCTGCATAGAATAGCCTTAGTATCTCTCTGACCTGGAAAGTAGAGTGATGCATGCTTGCAGAGGTAGGCCACTTTCAGTGCCTCAGGGGATAGTCTTAGCATGACCCTGACCCAGAGTTGAGAGTGCTGCATGCTTGCAGAGGCAGGCAACTTTTAGTGTTGCAGAGTATCATCTCAGCTTTTCTCTGACCTGAGAGGAGAGTCCTGCATGCTTGCAGAGGCAGGATACTTTCAGTGCTGCCGTGGTTAGTCGTGGCATGGCTCTGACTCGGAGAGGAGAGCACTGCATGCGTGCAGAGGCAGACACATGCACAGTGTGCTCTCTATAGCCCGGCACTGTTTAACCGGGCTGGGGAGAGCATGCACAGGCTCCCAGTCTGCCTGGGAGCACCCTGGCTGGGCGCTCCCAGCAAATCCTGATGCCGCTCTGAGCAGTGTCATGATTGGCCGCAGGGCAGGCTTGGAGCCTGTGCTTGCAGCCTGCGATAGAGGAGCAGAGCGGCATGGTGGCGATTGAAGGTAAGTGGGTGTTTTTTGTAAATTAAATTAATGTTTATTCCCCACCCACCCCACCACCCTCTGCGCGCCACCCCACCCCTTCAGCGGCCCACGAGCCATGAATGGGAGAATGCTGCATGCTTACGTATGCAGCCCACTTTCGGTGCTGCAGAGGATAGTTTCAGCATGGCTCTGACCTAAGAGGAGAGTGCTGCGTGCTTGCAGAAGTAGGCCACTTGCACAGCAGCAGTGGATAGGCTCAGCATCACTCTGACCCAGAGAGGAGAGCATTCCATGTTTGCAGAGGCAGGCCACTTGCACAGCAGCAGTGGATAGTCACAGCATGACGCTGACTCGAGAGGAGAGCGCTGCAGGCCTGCAGACGTAGGCCACTTGCACAGCAGCAGTGGATAGGCTCAGCATCACTCTGACCCAGAGAGGAGAGCATTCCATGTTTGCAGAGGCAGGCCACTTGCACAGCAGCAGTGGATAGTCACAACATGATGCTGACTCGAGAGGAGAGCGCTGCAGGCCTGCAGACGCAGGCCACTTGCACAGCAGCAGTGGATAGGCTCAGCATCACTCTGACCCAGAGAGGAGAGCATTCCATGTTTGCAGAGGCAGGCCACTTGCACAGCAGCAGTGGATAGTCACAGCATGACGCTGACTCGAGAGCGCTGCAGGCCTGCAGACGCAGGCCACTTGCACAGCAGCAGTGGATAGCCTCAGCATCACTCTGACCCAGAGAGGAGAGCATTCCATGTTTGCAGAGGCAGGCCACTTTCACTGGTGCAGGGAACAGTGAAAACATGCACCCCAGCCACACAGGAGGGCAGAGTGCTTTCCAGCAGAGGTGGGTCACTTTCACCGGTGCTGGGGACAGTGAAAACATTCCCCTCAGTCACAGAGGATGGCAGAGTGCTTTCCAGCAGAGGCAGACCACTTTCACCGGTGCAGGGGATAGTGAAAACCTGCCCCTCAGCCACAGAGGAGGGCAGAGTGCTTTCCAGCAGAGGCAGGCCACTTTCACCGGTGCAGGGGACAGTGAAAACCCTGCCCCTGAACCACAGAGGAGGGCAGAGTGCTTTCCAGCAGAGGCAGGCCACTTTCACTGGTGCAAGGGACAGTGAAAACCTGCCCCTCAGCCACAGAGGAGGGCAGAGTGCTTTCCAGCAGAGGTGGGTCACTTTCACCGGTGCTGGGGACAGTGAAAACCTGCCCTTCCGCCACAGAGAGGGCAGAGTGCTTTCCAGCAGAGATGGGTCACTTTCACCGGTGCAGGGGACAGTGAAAACATTCCCCTCAGTCACAGAGGAGGGCAGAGTGCTTTCCAGCAGAGGCAGGCCACTTTCACTGGTGCAAGGGACAGTGAAATCCTGCCCCTCAGCCACAGAGGAGGGCAGAGTGCTTTCCAGCAGAGGCAGGCCACTTTCACTGCTGCAGGGGTCAGTGAAAACATGACCCTCAGACACAGAGGAGGACAGAGTGCTTTCCAGCAGAGGCAGGCAACTTTCACCAGTGCTGGGGACAGTGAAAACATTCCCCGCAGCCACAGAGGAGGACAGAGTGCTTTTCAGCAGAGGCAGGCCACTTTCACTGGTGCTGGGGACAGTGAAAACCTGCCCTTCCGCCACAGAGAGGGCAGAGTGCTTTCCAGCAGAGATGGGTCACTTTCACCGGTGCAGGGGACAGTGAAAACATTCCCCTCAGTCACAGAGGAGGGCAGAGTGCTTTCCAGCAGAGGCAGGCCACTTTCACTGGTGCAGGGATCAGTGACAACCTGCCCCTCAGCCACAGAGGAGGGCAGAGTGCTTTCCAGCAGAGGCAGGCCACTTTCACCGGTGCAGGGATCAGTGACAACCTGCCCCTCAGCCACAGAGGAGGGCAGAGTGCTTTCCAGCAGAGGTGGGTCACTTTCACTGGTGCTGGGGACTGTGAGAACAAGCTCCTCAGCCACAGAGGAGGGCAGAATGCTTTCCAGCAGAGGTGGGTCACTTTCACTGGTGCTGGGGACAGTGAAAACCTGCCCCTCAGCCACAGAGGAGGGCAGAGTGCTTTCCAGCAGAGGCAGGCCACCTCCACTGGTGCAGGGGACAGTAACAACATGCTCCTCAGCCACAGAGGAGGGCAGAGTGTTTTGCAGCAGAGGCAGGCCACTTTCTCTGGTGCAGGGGACAGTGACAACAAGCTCCTCAGCCACAGAGGAGGGCAGAGTGTTTTACAGCAGAGGCAGGCCACTTTCTCTGGTGCAGGGGACAGTGACAACAAGCTCCTCAGCCACAGAGGAAGGCAGAGTGTTTTACAGCAGAGGCAGGCCACTTTCTCTGGTGCAGGGGACAGTGACAACAAGCTCCTCAGCCACAGAGGAGGGCAGAGTGTTTTACAGCAGAGGCAGGCCACTTTCTCTGGTGCAAGGGACAGTGACAACAAGCTCCTCAGCCACAGAGGAGGGCAGAGTGTTTTACAGCAGAGGCAGGCCACTTTCTCTGGTGCAAGGGACAGTGATAACAAGCTCCTCAGCCACAGAGGAGGGCAGAGTGTTTTACAGCAGAGGCAGGCCACTTTCTCTGGTGCAAGGGACAGTGACAACAAGCTCCTCAGCCACAGAGGAGGGCAGAGTGCTTTCCAGCTTTCCAGCTTTCCAGCAGATGCAGGCCACTTTCACTGGTGCAGGGGACAGTATAACATGCTCCTCAGCCACAGAGGAGGGCAGAGTGCTTTGCAGCAGAGACAGGCCACATTCACTGGTGCAGGGCACAGTGATAACAAGCTCCTCAGCCACAGAGGAGGGCAGAGTGGTTTCCAGCAGAGGCAGGCCACTTTCACTGGTACAGGTGACAGTATAACATGCTCCTCAGCCACAGAGGAGGGCAGAGTGCTTTGCAACAGAGGCAGGCCACATTCACTGTTGCAGGGCACAGTGATAACAAGCTCCTCAGCCACAGAGGAGGGCAGAGTGCTTTACAGCAGAGGCAGGCCACATTCACTGGTGCAGGGCACAGTGATAACAAGCTCCTCAGCCACAGAGGAGGGCAGAGTGTTTTACAGCAGAGGCAGGCCACATTCTCTGGTGCAAGGGACAGTGATAACAAGCTCCTCAGCCACAGAGGAGGGCAGAGTGTTTTACAGCAGAGGCAGGCCACTTTCTCTGGTGCAGGGGACAGTGACAAGAAGCTCCTCAGCCACAGAGGAGGGCAGAGTGCTTTACAGCAGAGGCAGGCTCTCCCAGCTGCCACATCCGGGGAAGGAGCAGGGAAGGAAGGAGAGGACTGTGGAGGAGACTGTCCAGCCCCCACCTCTCTGGAGGTAGCTGGACAGTGCAGGAATGGAGGAACCACACAGTGCCCGCGGACACCTCTGTGAAGGGAAAGTGGCGCGGCAAGGCCTGGGGGAGGGTGGGCCTGCCAGCCGCAGTCCTGAGAAGGAAAGGATGCCAGGCCCTGCCCCTGCTGTCCCGGACAGGCCCCAGGCTCGGTGAAGAGACCTCCTCTTGGTTCACTATGGTGGTGATTCAGAGACCCCGTACATGAGCGTCTCATTGCAGACAAATTGTGCACGAGTCTGCGCAAAAAGAGGTGATCTCTGCATCAGAAAAGATTCATTTCATTTTGAAATTGCTGATCAGTTTGACAGAGGGTGCGACACAGCTTTTTCCTCCGGTCTAAAGAGATTCTTTAGGGGTCAAAACGCCGACTACAATTACGCTTTGGCAGTGCTTAATTTGTGCTTGTTGTTTACGGTGATGATCGCCATCACTTCTTTTTGAGGGCCGGGGCTTAGTCTTCTGCCTCAAGCTTTTTCTGCGACCAAAAGACACATATGGAAATGACGGAGGAAGGGAAAAACGAAAAAGCGCCACAAAGAGAGAAAGTAGAAAGCTGCAAGAGTGAGCTGAAGGGGCAGAGAGTGGCTGTAAATGGATAGAGGAGGGCCGAGGTGCTTCAGGATACGCTGCTTTAGTATTCCGTGTTCACACATTTAATTGCAGCAACTGTGTGTTTAAGGGGAGGGCTTTGGGCACCGGTACCTTTTTATTTACAAATTAAGCACTGCACTTTGGACTTTTTATAAGTTAATAACCAGCCTCGTTTGAAATCTATGGTTCAAGATTGCACTTTAGATTAGCGAAGAGCCAAATGTTTACACAATTTTGTGTAAATGTTGTGCACTTCATTCAACTTTTCACTTCCCACGTGCCCTGTTTTGTTGCACACAGGCTGCATCACTTTTCACGGGATTATTCCAAAATGGCTTACGCAGATTTTTAGAAGTGTTCTCACGTCTAATGAGTCTGAAAAAATGTGGGATAATAAATTCTAAAAACAACTTGGTGGCAGCTGTGGTTCACTGATCATTGATTGGTCGTGTGACGTTGTATAGCGCAGTGCGGTAATGATATTAGGCTGAGACTGTAAAGCATGTCAGTCCCGCCATCCTTCGTGAGTGATTCCTAAGGAGGCAGCGTCTCCTTCCCCCGCACCACTCATCAGGGACACCTGAAGTATTCTGGGGGCCTTGGGCCAAATGTATTTTGGGGCGTCCCTTCGGATCAGCTTTGAATATATGATCCATTTTGAGCTCTTTCGTGCCCTCTTTGGCCCTGGCACTTACAGTGCACAGACACACTGGTGAACATTCTAGTGACGTGTGTTTTTAATATTGTAACACAACAGCAGTTCACTATAACTGAACTGAACTATAACTGAATGTCCGTGGCACCCCCCCCCCCACCCCCCCACACATTTCTCAAATGCGATGTCCTGTTCTGATCTAAAAGAAACTTTTTGTGGATGTTGACTGAAACATAAACACAACATATCTCTGCAAAATGTCAATGGTAGACTCACACATCACCCACGTTCAAGTAAATGAAAGGAAAACGGTATTTAAAACAGTTTAAGAATTATTCAAGGTCACCGGGTCTAGACTCACTGCAGAACCGAGCTGGCTCTATCCTGGGCCCCTGGAAGGCTTTGCCCAGGCCTTAAAAGGTCTCTGCCCCCACAGAGGAGGCCGCTGTGCACCCCAGGAGGCACCTGGGATGCAAAGTTCGCAGAATAAAGCCCTTCAAAGTTCACACATTTTGCAGAACAATAATTATACATTATGTGTTTGCGAGACAAATATCCTGCAAAAACTTAGTGGAAGATTTCTGGAGCAGGCCACATTTTTCAACAGGTGACAAACTTGCGGGTGAATGTGTAGTTTCTAGATACTAAGATAATTACAGACCTACGTGTGCTGCCGACAGCACACGTGCGACATGACAGCATTTTCCCAAGCATTCCTTTTATTAAGTGTAAGTGTACACTAACCTGTACCTCACACTTGTACAAAGTGAAGATTTGTAGTTAGTTCTTTGCAGAGATGAATGTAGGCAGAGATTCTTCCTAAGTAGTAAGCAGGCAAAGTGGACTTTTGGTTTTACACAAGCTCTGTGCTTCCATGCGCTAGGTGACACCAAAGACTTCCCTCAAGCTGCCTGGCAGACTGCAGTAAAAATATAGAATAAACAAGTATTGGCAAAGGCAACATTTTCTCGCCTTTGAGACCTAGTGGCTTTGTCAAAGGCTTTTAGTGATGCTGTGCACCATGGAAGTGAGGTTGGGGGGAAGTGGGTGGTCATTCAATACTGAGGAAGAGTGAGAGTGGGGGATGCACACAGAGGAATGGCAAGAAACACCGAGAGAGGGTGGAAGGGAGGTCGAGCAACACCTATGGATCAACCAATGCAAGGGGGCCAAGCAACACAGAGGGAAGGTCGGGCACGCAGTTTAAACAAATGAAGCATCACCAACACAGGGGTAAAGGGAGAAGTACATGGGCAAGAGAGAGCAACACAGAGAGCAGGGGGTGGCAGAGAGTCAAACAGGTGAGAAAGAACATGAGTGCGCGTGGGGAACGAAGCACATGGCCAAGAGACAACAACGTAGACCGTGGGGGATGGCGCAGAGAAGCACATGAATGAGAGAAAGCAATGTGGATTGATTGTGGGGAAAACAACAGGTGTGAGATTCAGCAATAGGGCACACAGAGTGTGGGTGAGGAAAGCACATGAGGGGGACAGCTGGAAAACACATACACAGACATGGTCTTCTTTAGGTAAAAGAAAAAAAAAAAGGGGGCATATTTATAAGCCCCCAGCGCCACCTTGCACCACATTAGCGTTGTTTTGTTAACGCTAATGTGGCCCAACGATGCCAAAACCCTAGCGCCATATTTACAAATATGTAAAATATTTTCATATATTTACAAAGTGGTGCAATGAATGCATTGCACCACTTTGTATCCCTTTACGCTACATTATGCCTGCATCAGGCAAAATGTATGCGAAGGGGGTGGAAAAAATGGGGCGTTTTAGCCACCTAACAAAACATTCACGTAAAAAAAATGACGCTAATGTGTTGTCAGGATGGCACTATGGGCTCTTAAAGCCCCTTAGTTGTAAAAGGCAGCCAGTGTGAGAAATGGTAAAGAGGCTATACGCCAGGGGAGGGACAGCCACATGATGGACAAGCTGCAACACAGAAAGTAATCGAATAAGAAGTAAGCAAGTGAAAGTGGCAGGAAAGGCCACCATAGGTAAGGGGTAAGCGGGGTAGAAGCCCAGGTGTGCTTCCGGTGAGCCCACAATAGGTCTTTTGTTGCACCGTCTGGTAGGCTTGAGCTGAAAAGGCAAGGTATAAAAAAAATAGAGGCAAAAATACAGAAAAGTAGAAAATCAGACAACAGAAAAGTAGAATATAAAAAAAGTGGAAGAAAATCATAAAGCAATGTATGGGTTAGGCTTGTGGTAAAGGAGGGAAATATTTGGGGTTAGTTTTCATTCAGGTTAGGTGTTAGTACTGAAGTCGAGTATGGTGTGAGCAGTCACATAAGTTGAATGGATTAGGGTAGGCGTAACATGGTCACAAGTGGGCTAATACAGACTGAATAAGGGTTGGGTTTAAGTTATGGTTAGTGTATGGAATGATGTTATGGGAGGAGTAAGGGAGGTACATGGTTAGTGTTGGAAGAGGGTTACCATTAATAGTAAGAGTTAGGGTTGGAGTAAAGAATGGAGTTATGCTTAAATTACGTTTAGGGTTGATCTTGGGGTACGCTCATGCATTTTCACAGCTACGGAGACTTTTCTCAATGCTTTTTTGTATATTTCATAGGTATTCATGTTGGCCACGACTTTTGTAACCCTACATTTTTCCCCTACCTACCTGAAATTTTCTTTCTTGCATTCTATGTTTTTTATATCAGTCCCTTCCTCAGCGCCCCGCAGAGCGGGTGTCCGCTGAGCCGCAAAGGGTGCGCTGCTTGAATTGGGAGCTGCAGGCCCTAGTCCCAGCAGCATGGACCCCCCCTCCCCCCCCCCCCCCCAGCAGCTCTGGTTGCAACGCGCTCTATTTCCAGGGGTTTCCATTCCCATGTTTGCCCCTCTCCATTCATTACCACAAGGTCTGAGGCTCGTGAATGGCGCTTCTTAGCCGATCACAATGGCGGGACTCTTGGGTTACGCTTGATGTTCCGCTCGGGTTTCAGGCTCCTGAAGGAAACGGCTGCCGCCTTTTGATTCTAAGGTGTAGAAATCAGATAAATAGAAAACATGAGAGAAGGATCCGTGGAGGCTGCTTTCTGCGGAGCGCGCAGTGACGCGCGGTGTCATCCGAGGCACTAGTGCCTGGAAGCGGTTCAGTTGTGGAAGAGGACTCTGCTGTCCCACAAGCCGAGTTCTTAGCTTTCCATCAGCCCGGGGCTTGTCAGAGGATACCCACGGCACCTCTAAGTGTGGTGTTCGCCTTCTCTAATGACTTGTCTCTCAGGGGCCGAGGTGACATCATTGACTGACTCATGGCGGGGCCTTCCAGGAACTACTGGCCTGGACTTTTCTCCACGTCAGCTTGTAGCAAGAAGGCGACTTCTTAGGGCCTAGGCTGTGAAAAAAAATGTGAAGAGTTGCTTTACCTGTAATTAAGCGTTTTCTGTACTGGGGGGCATTAATTGGTGTTATTTACTTTCCTTATAACTCTGGGCCTTGAGCTGAAGGCAAGGGGGCATCATACTAGGAAGGAGCCATTAATAAATGTTAATATCTGAAATGATGGGGCAGTAAGACCATTAACTCCCGCCTCCTACATCACCCACCAAAGGCATTCCATCATGGATCCCGCCCGCCCCTTCGCAGACTCTCACGGAAGACAGACTTCAGGTGCACATCAGTGGTCACTGCCAGCATTCTAAGCATTCTGATTGGCTGTTGAGGCTTCCTGTGGGTTTACCTGTCTGCTCAGCTGGAAGACAAGGGGCCGTGGGGAATACTGCAAGTGACCTGAGTTGGTGAATGAAGGAGGCAGAGCAGACAGACTTCTGTTCCTGGTGGGTCTTGGATGGTTTCTGCTCTCATGGTCATTCCTTGATTACTGCCATGGCCGTGAGCGGTCCTTATGTGCTGAGTTTAAACCTGAACAAGGTTTGTGGTCTGGCCCCTTGCTCCACAGTTTGTCCACCACCTGCACTCGACAGTACCTAGCCATGCGAGTGGTTACAGAAGAGGGGACACAAGAGGCCCAAGTCAGCAGTAAGGACACACGATGATGCCAGAGGGCTCCCAGCAGCACCTCCACCTGAGTAACATAACTCTTTAACATTTAACATATATGTACATGCCTCCTCCGGGTGAGTCGACGGACCATATGGCCTTGGATAAGAACTCACACTCTGTTGGCATTGTCCATGCTTGAGTCTTTATTAAAGCTCACCAAGGGCCTGATGTACAAAGCCAGTTTGCATTTTTTAATGGTCGAAATCGCTATGGAAACGGGGCTTTTCTTATGTACAAAGCCTTTTAAGGAATTGCAAATTGTGATTTCTACCCTGTCGAAATCTCACTTTGCAATTCCCAGAATAGGAAATCACAAATACGGATTTCCTATTTGCGTTTCCTATTCTGATGTACCATGCATTTCCTAAATACGACTTGGGCATTTGGAAGATGCAATTGCCATCGGCTTGAAGTCAATGGTAACCAGATGCACCCCAAAGTGCGTTTTTTAATTGCAATAGAGCACACATGCCCCTTAGGCATATGTGTGCTCTACAGGTGCACCCCTATTTTGGGGGTGCACCAACGGGGTCCTTTTGCCCATTGTCATCCTTGGTTTTGCATTTCGTAAATATGATTTCCTCATAAGAAATTGCTATTTAGGAAATGCAAAACTGTCTCATTGACTGAAATGCAATGGGATTACTGAATAAAGATTTCCTAATTTGTAGGAATCGCCGTTAGGAAATCGATATCTCTTTACATCGCGTTTTCCATTTCTTAAATAGCAATTTCTATGATGTCGCTATTTATGAAATGCAAAATTGCATTTTCGTAGATCTGGCCCAATACCTCTTTAGGTACCCACTACAAACGAGTCTCGTAATGACTGTCCCACAGGCTAAGGTGAATAATTAATGACTGCGCCGAAGGGATCACAGCGCCTTGGGCACCCAGATAAGTGGGAAAACGTCCAGGTGACTTTTGCAGTCAGTGAACAAAGTGACTGCTATCTGCAGGCCCAGGGGTATAGAGTCCTCGGTCATATCTATGCGGTCAAGTGCTACTGTGCTGCTGTGCTATAGGGAACCTGCTCAGGACAGAGCACCTCCACCCGCCAAGCCGTCCTCCATTGGGGCATCAGTTCGCTTATCCAGGGCCAAGGCTAGTGAGCAGAGATGCTAACGACAGAGCCAGGTCCTACTATGCAGCTACCCTTGAGCACAGTGCCCACTTTGGGAGTCGTAGGGCTGAAGCCGAACACCTCCGCAGGCTGCACAAGAAGCCCCTCCGCCAGAACCCAGTCAAGAAATGGTTCTTGGTGGCAAATCATAATCAGTTTACCTGCAGTTAGCTCTAGGATTCTTCACTGAAGTAAATATGAAATGGCTAGAAAATCCACCAAGAGCCTCTGTTTTGGTTACTTGATATGTTTATTAGTGGAAAACAAGCTATACAAGCAGTCTATCAATGTGGACAAATACAGGTCTACGGCAAAAGGAATCGGAATATTCAGATGACTATGGCGTGGAATTGCATGGAGTGGTATTGTTTTGGGTGGAATTGTGTGGTGTGGAACTGTGTGGTGTGGAGTGGAATTGTGCAACTTGGAGTCAAACTGTGCAACAAGGAGTGAGGTGGCATGAAATTGTGTGGAGTAGGATTGTTTGGTGTGGAGTTGAATTGTGTTGCAAGGAGTGGAGTGGAATTGTGTGGCGTGGAGTGGTGCTGTGCGGGATAGGACTGTGCAGCATGGAATTGTGTGGTTTGGAATCCTGTGGAATGAAGTGGAGTGGAATTGAATTGTATGGAATGGAGTTCAGTGGAACTGTTGGTGATTATTGGTGGAGCAGAGTGGACCTGTGTGGCGTGGAGTGGAATTGTAGGAATGGAGTGGAAGTAGGTGGCTTGGAGTGTAATTGTGTGGCATGAAGTTACATATGTGTGGATTTGCATGGAATGGAATTGACTGGACTGGCATGGAGTGCAATTGTATGGAGTGGAATGGAGTTGTGTGGAGTTCGATTGTGTGGCATGGAATGTCATTATGCGACAAGGAGTAGTGTGAAGTAGAGTGGAATTGTGTGGCATGGAGTGGCATTGTGTGGTGTGAAATTGTGTGGCATGGAGAAGAGTGAAATTGTGTGGTGTTGAGTGGCACTGTGGGGCGTGAAGGGGATTATGTGGAGTAGAGTTGAATGGAACTGTGTGGCGTGGACTAGAGTGGCATTGTGTGTGGTGGAGTGGAAATTTTGTGGCATGGAGTCGAATTGTGTGACATGAAGTGGAATTGTATGGATTGAAGTGGAGTGGAAATCAGTGGATTGGCATGGAGTGCAACAGTGCAGAGTGGAGTGGAATTGTGTGATGTACATTGGAGTGGAGTTGTATAGAGTGGAATTGTGTGGCATGGAGTGTAATTATGCAAGAAGGAGTGGAGTGAAATGGTGTAGAGTGAGGTGGAATGGAATGTAACTGCGTGGCATGGAGTGGAATTGTGTGGCGTGGAATTGTAGGCATTGAATTGTGTGGCATGGAGTGCAGTGAAACTGTGGCATGTGGAATTGTATGGTGTGGAACTATGTAATATGGAGTGGAGTAGAGTGGAACTGTGCGGCACAGAACTGTGTAGTATGGAGTGGAATGAAATAGTGTAGCATGGAATTGGATGGCATGAAGTGGAATTGTGTGGTATGGAGTGGAATTGTGTTGCATGGAATGGAGTAGTGAGGAACTGTGTGGTATGGAATCGTGTGAAATGAAGTGGAATTGTGTGGAGTTGAGTACAGTGCAGTGGAGTGGAATTGAGTGGATAGACATGGAGTGTAATTGTGTGGAGTAGACTGGAGTGGGATTGTATGGCATGGGATTGTGTGGTGTAGAATGTGGTGTAAATTTGTAGAGTGGAGTGGAATTGTGTGGCATGGAGTGGAACTGTGTGCCATAGAACTGTGTAGCGTGGAATTGTGTGGTGCAGAATTGTGTGGAATGAAATGGAGTGGAATGTGTGGAGTGAATAGAGTTGAGTGGAACTGTGTGAATTAGGTGGAATGGAGTGGAATTTTGTGAAGTAGAGTGGAATTGTGTGGTGGGGAATGGAAGTATGTGACAAGGAGTGCAGTGTAACGGTGTGGAGTGAAATTGTGTGGTATTGAGTGGAATTGTGTGGCATGGAGTTGGATTGTGTGGCTTGCAAATGGAGGTGTGAATTTTGTGGCATGGAGTGGAGTGGGATTGTGTGATGTGGAGTGGGAGTGTGCGGCATGTAGTGGAGAGGGTGGAATTGTGTGCAGTGGGGTGTAGTGAAACTGTGTGGTGTAGAACTGTGTAGCATGGACTGGAATTTAGCAAGATGGACTGGATTTGTGTGGCGTGGAGTGGTGTTGAATTGTGTGGTATGGAATTCTGTGGAATGCAGTGGAGTTGAGTTGTGTGAAGTAGAGTGGAGTGGAATTGTGTGGTGTGGAATTGTGTGACGCGGAATTGAGTGGCATGGAGTGGAATTGTGTGGCATGGAGTGAAGTGGAACTTTGTGGCGTGGAGTGGAATTGTGTGGCATGAGGTGGAACTGTGTGAGGTGGAGTAGAGTGGAACAGAGTGGATTTGGCATTGGACTGCAATTGTGTAGAGTGGAGTGGAATTGTGTGGCATGAATTGTGTGGTGTGAAATGAGGAGGAATTTTGAGGAGTGGAGTTGAATTGTGTGGTGTGGAATTATGTGGCATGGAGTTCAATAGAGTGGGTTGAAGTAGAATTGTGTGCTGTGGAGTGGAATTGTGTGGCATGGAATTCTATGGCATGGACTGTAGTGGAATTATGCAGCATATAGTGAACTGGAGTGGAATTGTATGGAGTGGAGAGGAGTGGATTTGTTTAGCATGGTGTGGAATTGTGTGGCTTTTAGAGGAGTAGACTTGTGTGGCGTGGAGTGAAATTGTGGGACTTGGATCTGAGTGTAGTGGAATTGTGTGAAGTGGAATGGAGTGAAAGTGTGTGGTGTGGAGTGGTACTGTGTGGCATGGAGTGGAGTTGTGTGAGGTGGAACTGTGTGGCATGAAGTGGAATTGTGTGGCGTGGAATTGTGGACTGAAGTGGAAATGTATGGTTTAGGGTGGTATGAAGTGGCATTGTGGCATGGAGTGGAAATGAGTGGCGTTGTGTTGCGTGTTGTGGTGTGGCATTGTGTGGCATGGGGTAGACTGGAGTGGCATTATGTGGTGTGGAAAGTTGCCACTGAATTGCCCTATAGTGCTTTAAAGCGTTGTGCTTTATGAATGCAATTATAGTTGAATATGTTACTAATTATCTCAACCTACTATCTATGTATGCCCTTGATCCCATGAAGGGGCTTGTTAGCATGTTCAACAGGAACAAGTACCTGAATCACCAAGCGGTCAGCTTACGGACGCTTATGAAGTTGAATCAATCTGTGCTTGGTCCATGCTCCCCAGAGAGAAGGAGTGACACCGAGCACCAGCTGGCCAACTAGGAGGCAGCAAAGAAAAGTGACAGTGATGGCAACGAATGGTAAACAAGAACTTGGCTTCAAGCCAGTTATAGTAAACAATACCCCTCCTAGCGGATAGAATATGGCGAGAACTAACTAAGGAGATGTTGATCCACATTCTCTTTTGAGTTGTTTCTTCTGCCACCTTCCCTCGAGAATCTTAGCTATAAAACGAGACATATGCTGGTGTTTGTGTGAGTTTCATTGGATGGGCGCGGCTTTACCCTCAAACCTTCTTTCGTTACTGTTGCTGAGCTTCTTTCTAGCCATCTTGGAAGACCCCTATCACTTCTGAATGAATTAAACTGGAATATTTGCACCCAGCACCAGACTGTCCTAACTACTGCCAGAAGTCTGGCGTTTTGGGGCTATAGAACAGCACGTTAAGCTTCAAAATCAGCAAGAACCATGTGAATTATAGGAAACCAAAAAGTTATTTGATCAAGAAGCACGTCAAACTAACATACTGGGCCTGGAGAAGGTGAGTTAATGTACACAACTCAGTTCTTTCATCCAAGTCAGAGTGGTAGATGGAAACCATGCTAAAAATGCCAAACCTGCAGTGAGTTCTGGCATTCTTGGCAGCTACGCTTTGCAAAGTTCCAATAAACTTCCCAGATCTTTAACGCAAAGATAGGAGCTTTACTTACAAGGCAGACACACCCCCAAGATGGAGTCGCCTTGTGTTCAACAACAAACTGATGAAGTTGACAGGTTGGTGTGATTCTCACACGGCAGCTACCCTTTCACTTTTCAGGCCCCTGATGGTACAGAGCAGATTGCTGCCTGACCTGGTAAGCAGACCTCCACACTGGAAGGTCATATTCCACCCAACCTGGTTAGGCCTTTGAAAGAGAACAACCCATGTACAGTAGATATTGCCACAGGACATGATATGTGCACAAATATTGTAACCCAGTAGTTCCCAACCTTTGGCCTGGGGACCCCTGGGGGTCCGAGAAGCCTCCTTAGGGGGTCCGCGACTGCTTAGAAAATTACATAATATTAACAGATTAATAAACTGTATATAAATAAAGTGGCTAAATGTGCAATTGACATTTTTAAAATGTACTGTAAATGTCAAGGAATTTGAAATCGGAGGCTAAAAATGTAATTAGTGTTCTCAAATTGATTCGTGGGAGCAGGGCGGGTGCATCAAACAGAATATAGTGTGGACGATATGTGGCTTCAACTGAATTTAGAAAAGTTCCAACTTTCCTATGAAAATTACATTTTGTTTTTCTTTTTAATTTATATTTATTTGCAAATTAAATTAATCGTGTTATTTGTGTACATGTCCGATGAATGCTTGTCTCTGTATTTTTGTGTTCTGTTTTGCTGTTCAAATCATCGACAATGTTTAGGCCGGGATCCCCAAGTATTGATCCTATGGGGGTCCCCGGGTTCCAGTAATGATAAAGTGGGGGTCCACAGAAGTCTAGAGGTTGAGCACCACTGCTGGCACCTTCTGATGCTTTCGGTCTCTTGTGGCGGCCTCCCTCTGCCGTGGTACAAGCACACCACGAGCCTGTCTGGGCTCTCTACTGTGGACCCCCACTGTGCTCAACAGAAGCTGGGTGCTTGGTTCCCTTTCCATATCCATACGATAGATCTCGGGATTGTGCACCTACACCAGGGACAGAACCAGGATTCACAAACTTACACTTAAAACTGAGGCCCATATTTAACACTTTTTTAGTGCTGCATTTGCGTAATTTTTTGACGCAAAAGTGGCGCAAACTTGCAAAATACAATTGTATCTTGTAAGTTTGCGCCATTTTTACGTCAAAAAATGGCGCAAATGCGGCGCTAAAAAATGTATAAATATGGGCCTGAACCTACATGTCCAAACGGAAACGTACTTGCTTCACGACTCTGAACTGATTTCCACTGTCCAGTGAGGCGCCTGGTCTGGAGGACACTGCCAGCTTCCCTCCAGTGACCTTGCAACCATGATCACACTGCTCCAGTTCCACTCCAGTGAAAACACCGACCTAAACACAGGGTCAACTTTACACATCCATTTGCACGTGTAATTCCAAATTCCACATGTTTTTTTTTTCAAGTGCAAGCATTTAATAAAAAGAGAATATTTACTTGCAAATTATTTTACACATGCATACTATTTCCCCAGTGGGGCATAATATTACAAGCTTGTAAGTATCCACAAGAGGCACAAAGTTGGTGTTCCAGGATCGGGATGCCCCGAAAACTTGGAGAAATACCATTAAATGGTTAATTGAGAATATTCACATACATGTCTACGACCCCACACTGTAACCAGCCACACATATAGTCCCTCCAAGGGCAGGAATACATCTGTAAAAAATGTAGGAATGGGAGGAGAACAGCTCCAAAAGTGATGGACGTGTAGGAAAGGGATTTTCCCATAATCAACAAATGTTTTTCCTATTGAGGGTAAAAATATATAAAGTGTAATCACGCACAAGTGAAAGCACAAATGTATCATATGTACTATTTATCGATGCAGAAATCCTTTCCATTTATGTAGGAAGATATTCACAAAACCTTTGCAGGAATACTCCAGGAAAATTGTAACTCTCATGACCTGCTTCATCCATGCAAAATCTGTTCACCTTCGTGACCAGCCCCAAACTTTCTCATCATTAACTTCATTGCAGCCCAGCTGAGTGACGTCAGTCAGGTTCGGGCCACGTCTCTACTGAAAAACAAGGACGAGCGGCCTTATATCCGAGAACACAAATGGGCGTGTGCTCTGGTGCTCCAGTCAGTCCTGCATCCGCTGTCCGCCAGCATGGAAAACAAAGTTCTGGGTAGCTGTCAATGTATAATAGACGAGGGCGAAATTACCCTTCATATCTGATACGCCGCACTCACTCACCTCGCTGCGCTGTGTGACAGGGAAAGGGCAGGAATGCTTCATATTTAGAAGAATATGGTGCATTCCTGCCTTTGTACCTGCACTGGCACCGTTTTGGCTGCCAGGCGCCAAAGCTGGCACCTTTGCACCGTGGTGCGAGAGTGCCTCCATTGTAAGGATGATTGTTTTTGTGCAAGAAGGGGCACCTTGTGGCCCAAAAGCAATCCCCTGAGGCCTTTTCCTCTTACTTTATGTGCTGCAAAATACAACACAAATAGAAAGAGGTTGTGACAAGGAGATATTTCTCGTTGTTATGCCTCACCTTGGAGAGCGTAGTCCTTGTAAATCTGGGAATGCATCAAAATCCATGGGAGTTGCTTGGGAACACCCACACATCACCAAAGGAACTCCTCCCTGGGGCAGAGCAAAGCAATGCAGTGATTTGTGCTGCGTTGCATTACTCTGGATTTATCAAGGCACTCAGATCCACGCAAGGTGGCTTTGCGTGGTTTGATAAATCGCATTTTTTACTTGCATTGCGCATGCACCACATTGAATACGCAACCCCAGTCATAAATATGCCCCAAAGTGTGTAAGCCGCTTCCATTAATAGACACTCTCATACCTCTAAAGCACTGATCCTTCTGCCTCTGGCTACAGCTGGGAAGGTTTCTGGCACTGGTACAAATGTATGAGGAGGAACCACAGACTACTCACCTAAGACTTAGGGAGGAATGTGGCGATTACCATTAGGTAGCCAAGGCATCAGTTGGAAGCTCATGTGATGTGTTATGCCACATAAGTGTCCAAACACAATAAAACAATACAAAAAAATACTATCTGAAGCAAGTTATGCACCGGTTGTAACTAACTTGTCTTCCACCGAGTGTCCAAAATCACAGATCATATTGCTTGGCTACATTGACCATCACCTCCCCTTACCTGACTCCACAAGCTCACCAGTGCCAACACCCCTTCCAAAGGTAGGCAGCCCAGGCTTCACGTGTGACTATGACCTCACCCTAACCTCATAAATGAGCACCAATCATGTGATTGCCAAAGGATGTCATTTCCTTCCTCTTTCACCTTCCGAAAATTGACTTAGTCCTTGTAGGAAAACCCATCATTGCCTTTGTTTATTTACCTTGGGATGCAAAAAATGAGGGGTGATTAAATCGAAACATACAACAACATTGGAAGAAAACATATTGGTAGGATACATATAAATACCAAGAAGTAATGCAAGTGGTACTCAAAACCGTCAAATATATCACATGGGGAATGTTACTGTTTAAGGGGAAAGAATTACTTTACGCAAAGGAGATTTGAGGAGTTTTTTCTTCTCCACGGGGAAAACATTTTCTCTCTTTGCGAAACACATTTCCCTACACCGTGCTAAATACAAGAGTTATCCCACTCTGTCAGAAAGCTAACTCCTACCTTTCACAGTAGTAGCTCTTTTTCCACTCTCAGGCGGAGGTGTACAGCAATCCTTCGGTGTCTCAGTGCGACCAGGGTGACGGATTCATCAATGTGCAGCACCCAATGCCTTCGAAGAGGATGGCAATCTCCTGTATGAGGTCTTCCAGGTTACTGGCGTGTACACTGAATGTAAACTGGACGAGGTTCAAGGTTTGCGCAGTCTGGCAGCCCAGTAGAAATCCTGATTCTTCTTGTAACACGTATATTTTGGTGGTGAGGCTGGTGGCCTCATGGGTGATGTCCGTTGTGAAGATGTAGTCCATCTGTAGCGGTTGTGCATTTTCGAAGGTGTATACTTGTACCCTGGTAGGTCGCAGAGTGGGTGGGTTAAGCAGGCGCTTGTACACTGCTGTGGCCATGAGGTTGATCAAGGCTCTTGTGTTGATTAGAGATTAAATTGGGTGTCCATGTACGACCACATGGCACATAGGCAGCTTCTGTTGATTAAAACTGATAGGGTCTACTGCCCTCACCACGTGAACCACCTCTGGGTCATCATCCATGTTGCTATCTTAGGATGAGGTGGGGAGAGTAGCAACAGCCCTTACAGGCTTCTTTGAGCTGGGTGGCACTGCCCTGGGTGTTGAGCAGCATACTTCAAAAAAATTATTCAATTTACCACAAACACTGCATGTCTTTCCTCTCGCTGGGCATTTGCCTGGGTGGGGTAACAGCCTCTGCACCATCTGCAGAAATAGTTCTTTGTCTTCAGATTGGGCCGATCAGTCTCTAGTTTGGTAGATTCCTTGAGCATGGCGTTAACTGGCTCAGACTTAACTTGGGGAGGCGACATCTGCTCCATGTGTGCTGCATGGGCTTTAGATAACTCTTTAGATCGTCCCAGTGCAAGGATGTCCCTCATGCTCATGTTAGGCTCCTGGAGGATGCGCTTACGGAGCTTCAAGGAAGCGCACCCCTGGATAAACTGAGCTCTTACTTCATCCTCTTCTTCTGGCAGTGTGCAGGCTAGCTCTTTTAAGCAGGTGTAAAAGACATCTACTGACTCTTCTAGTTTTTGGCATGCTTTGTCGCAGTAGGAACCTCTCATAGTTGGGATTTGCATAGGGTTCAAAATGCACTGTGATGGCATTCTTCAGCAAGGTATACCTGTGGGATGTTGCCTCAACAAATGTTTTGGAGACTTTGTTAATGTCGGCACCCCAAGGTGCAGGAGCAGTGGACGCTTCCTTTCATCCTCCACACCGATGGCTTCAAAGTAGGTCTTGAGGCATTTGACCCAGGCTTTCCAGCGGGCTGCCTGTGTGGGTGGAGCACCAGTAATCGCAAAAGGTTCGAAGGCGGATATGCTGGACATTGTGGATTGCTGTTGGATGGAGGTGTCGTCTGGGTGGACGAGCGGGATGTTGGCGGGGGTGCTGCTATGCGCTGTTTTTTTTTTTTCAAGATATGTGCCCAGACACCCTATATGTTTCCCCAGAATCAAAGTACTGGATGGGGTTGTCTTCTATGATTTTTTTCTCTGGGGAGGGCACAGCAGGTCGCAGTCTATTGGTCTCTTTGGCAGCTGGCACCCACGAGCTGGCAGTCCTACCTCAACGAGGCAGCAGGGGAGGCACAGGTAGATGAACTGTGGACCCAGGCATCTTGGAGCCCTGGGGGAGGCAGCAGGACATATGTCTTGTTCCAATAATGTGTTTATTCTGTTTTTTTTTTTTTTTTTAGCACCAACAGCTAAGGGGAATCTTCTGAACAGGACAAGCAGGAAAATTTCCAGGGCTTCAAAGGAGTAGCCAATCGGCCTAGGGGCGTGACCACTTGCAGGCGCGATGCGTCCTGCTGAGCGAGGCCATCAGGGGGGAGTGTGTGGCCCAAGGCACTCTGCGGCAGGACAGAGAGAGAAGCTGTGGCCACAGGTAGGGTGCTTGTGTGATGAGTTGTGCCGGCGAGCCGGAGTTTCGACTGGGGCAGTGAGGCATACTTTTTCGTGCAAGGCTGTTGTACAGGACAGAAGTCACAGGAAACCAAAACTCTGTGGACCTGGTCTGGTCTGTGCTGTTGCTGGGCGGGGCAGGGTAGAGCGGTTTGGGTCGGAGTAATGCCTGTGGCGAGGTGTGTGGCAGTGGATACGTGGTCGCCCTCATCGCCAATGTAGTGAGGGCCTGCCAAGGACCATGCGGAGACCTCAGTGGTATATCACTCAGAGCATTTATTCACACTCCAGTTTTCCCTATAATCCCTGGCTGTTCCGGGTCATCCCTTTCTATCCCCCACCTCTGACGTACTCCCCGGTCAATCAAACAGGACATTTACTGAGGGGTGAACAGCAGATTCACCGATGACTTGGGGTCAGATTTAAGGAAAAGTGGTGCAGCGCAGTGCTGCACCAAAATTGGCAGCGCTGCGGTGCATCGCTTTAGAAACACTGGGATCCACTGTATTTAAGTGAATACAGCGCATCCCTGTGTTTCCCCCAGCGCCGGTGCTAAAATTAGCTGCCAGCACCAAGGCAGGCATCCTTGCACCATTGTGCAAGGATGTCTGTATTGAGGGGTGTGATTGTTTATGTGCGGGAAGGTGTCCCTTTCTGCACATAAACTATCACTAATGGCACTTTGGCACTTCTGTGTCTGCTGCACAATGCAGCACACACAGAAGTGCCAAAGCATAAATTCAAGTGATTGTTTGTGTTCAAGAAGTGACAACTTCCCACACATAAACAATAATTTCTGGCATTTTGCTCATTCTATGCGTGCTGCATTCTGCAGCACGCATAGTAAAAGCAAAAAACAAGGTGGAATAAAAACATTCCTCCTCGTTGCTCCCTGCTAATGCCAGCCCTGGAGTATGCGTTAGATTTTGGCGCTGCCTGAGGTCTAAAACATTTCATAAATCTGAGGCAGCATCAAAAGGCACGCCCACAGCAACACTCATTGCACGTCCCTTCCATGCAGAGTGCTGCGTGGGAAGGGGCCGTATTTACAAGGTGGCGTTAAGCCACAAAAGTGACTTAACGCCACCTTGTAAATATGGCACAGAGCTTAGCACCACAGCAGCGTCACAAAAAGTGGCGCTCCTGTGGCAGTAGGGGCCTATAAATACGGCGCTTGGTGTCTCCCCCATGGGACACCACTATAAAGGCCAAACGTATTTTGGGGCCCCCTTTTCAGAACAGCTTTGAATTTATGATCGACTTTCACCTCTTTCATGCCCTCCTTGGCCAGGTCACTGACAGTGCACAGACGCACTCCCCCAGATCCTAAATTTGTTTGCATCTCATATTCAGGGATAGTGATGTGAGTTGTAAAAACTGTAACGCAGCAGCCCCTCACTAATATTACTGCACATAATCTCTGTGACACCCTCCTGTTTCTCATATGTGGGGTCCTGTTATGATTTTTTTTAAAAAAAATTATGATGGCTGTTGCATGAAACATAAACACAACATTTATCTGCAAAATGTCTGTAATAGGCTCTCACACATCGCCCACATTAAAAATAAATTGAAGGAAAACGGTATTTAAAACAATCTTTTAAGAAGTTTTCAAGGTCAAAGGGCAAGACTCTCTGCAGAACAGAGCTGGCTCTATCTGGGGACCCCTGAAAGGCTTGGGCTCTGGGCTACAGCCCTATTTAACCAGGCCTTGAATCGTTTCCATATAATATAAATACATAGTGACGTGCAAGAGAAGAATATAACTTCATCACATAGAACCTATTCCAATGCAATGATCGTACAATTAACATCTATACATCTGGAAGGCGCTAGACCGCGCTCCCGTCCTTTTCATCACTACATAGCACCTGGATGTCTGCTGGGAAGGACAGACACCTCTGCTCTCTTCCACCAGGAGAGGTCCTGACACCCATCTTTCCGTTCTCAGTCGCTTACCCCAGCTCCTTAAACACTCCGAACCGAAGCAGGCTACACTGGAGGCTTTTTTTAAACTCTTGCAACAGCCGGGCCTGCTTCCTTCTAACTGCCTTTTGTTTGCATAATTTGAAATTTGTATTTCTGACGTGTTTCTTTTTTACTTTGCTATATTTTTTTGCACCAGGCGCCACCACGTATGACAGCCGCCTATGATGTGTGCTTATTAGCTGCGGAGGAACATCTGTGTGCTCAGATTGGATGAAAGGTCAGCGGCATGATGAGGGTTGCTAGGTAACCGTGCCTTTTAGCCAATTTAGTTGTGAAAATGAAAGGGTTTTATTTTCCCTTTTTTGTCCATAGAGATAGGTTGTTTGGATTACACAATCGGCAATCATCTCCCTCCCTCTCACAATTTATTATCTGAAGATGTGCAGATGCTGGAGTTGCTCTGCGGGGCCACCATCCGCTTGGTGGAGCTGGTAGAGCGGAGAGCATCCTCCTTGATGGGCTGCCATTACGGTATTTTCACTTAAGGTCTGGGCCTATAGAATGTGTGTTAGCTGGAGGTATTTTCAGATCATGAATTGTGCTCACATTTTGAGCATCAGCCTCAAGCGAGCCAGTGTGGTGCGCGTTGGGCTCACCGGAGACGGCGGGGGCATGTTGGCCAATGGCCAACGCAAACGATGGGTTACCAAGTGAATGTTTTATTGTGCAATCATATCCACAGAGTAGGGAAAACCAGCTTCATTATTCATAAATGCACAGAAGGCACCATTACCAGCCTCAAGTGCCTGTCTCGTTGCTCTGCAGGTGCATTGTACAGCAGTTAAACACACCACATTTACAGGGTCGCTGTATTGTGGGTTCAATGCTTAAGTGCACCAAATTTACGCTACAATTCCGTTGCAGGTGAGCCGTTCAGTAGGTACGCTGCCCAAAACTTACACTGGAATGGCATCACTTTGTTGTGGGAACTAGTCACAAAAGAACAGATTAATTTACTCCACAGGCCTACAGCTACATTTGTAGTATTTAAGGAAATGCCGGTTTTATGCATGATCACCCCCAAAGTTTTGGACTCATGCTGCTTGTTTTTCGACTGAGAGTGCACTGAGGCCTGCTAACCAGACTTCAGTGCTGTTGCTCCGACCCTTAAATGTGTGTAGTTGTTTTGCTTATACACAATTGGCATGTTAACTTATTCATAAACCTCTTGAATATGGTACCTGGGGCACTCAGGGCCTATAAGTTAAAGTGCCCCTCATGCATTACAGCACTCATTGTGCCACCTTGAGACAGAGTGAAACTTGTCTCCCAGCCTGCCACACTGCACACTGGCAGAGCAGTTTTAATTACAAACCTGACTTTGGCTTTCAAACCAATGACAAAGTCCAGACCTTCCTTTCTAATGAATATAAGTCACCCCGAAGGTAGGCCTGTCCAGCTCTGATGCAGGGTGCTGTATAATGAAGAGCAGGGCACGTGCTTGATATGTCCTAGCACTATGAACCCATACTGTCATTCTTACTGTGGAAAGGCTAATAGCCCCGTTGGCAACTATAGGTTTACACGCTGACAACTCAGCTGTGCTAACTCCTGAATGGGACTACTGTAGTTGGGACTTCGAGGTATCAAAAGAATTGTTACATTAAACGTGACTTGATGCCTGAGTCGAATTTAATGTAACTTTTGAGTAAAAGGCAACGTTAGAGAGCTGCCACTCTGTTGCCAAAGGTTTCCAGTGTCTGGATACTGCTATTGGCCACAAGACAGCCTTCTGCCCTCCTGGCGAGTGGTATGAATTATTCCCAGGAAAGGACACAATGGAGGCCCGCCGCTGGAAGAGGTGTTCCCCTCCCTTGCAAGATGCCACATAGGGTGTGAGCCTAGAAGGGGAGCTTCAATGGGAAGCCACCTTTGAAGGGCACGTTTTGGACGGACACAAGAGGGGCTGCTCGTTTTTTTAGTAGACAGGTTGTCTTCAGTGAAGAGAGGGGAAAGAATTTGCTAAACCAGTTTTCCCATGGACATCTAGCCCCCTTGTAGCCACACCTCTGGGGTGGGCTACCAGGCTCCACACACCAAGAGAAGGGTTCTGCCTTTTTGGGAGCATGCTGAGTTTTCCACTCTGGATCGCTAATTGCCATAAATTACAGAAAGTTTTCATCAGGTGGGACTGGTCCTGGTAGTCCATCAGCTAGTAAAATCACCCCATCCCCTGAGAGCAAGTTGTGGGCATAAATGTGGCACCCCTGGCACCCACACCTGAGATCACGCCTGAACTAGAGAGAGGACCAAAGAAGGACTGCCCTGCTGTTCATGGACCAGGCAAGGAGAGGCTGCACCAAAGACTGATCTGCTCCTGCTGCCCCAGTGCTAGCACAGAGAGGACTGTGCCTCTGGTGGCGTGCCTGGGAAAAACGTCATCCCCGAGCCGCAGTTAGAAAAGGTGAACTCCAAGAGTCAGTTGCAGACTTCCTGTTACAGCATCAGGGGCACAAAAGCTAAAGAATCCGCCTTGGTGAGTTGGTATCTACAATTGCCTGATTGCCACTGACGGCCTCAAACGTTGCACCGAGTCCATTGGACCTGGGAGAGTTGTCTGAGTTCAGTTTGGTCACCCAAGTCAAAGTACTTTTCCCTGTTGTGAAACAGCATTCTAGGAACGTCCACCAATTTTGGGGATATTCTCATCACATTCCTGCCCTGGATGCAGATTTGGTGCTGCCTCTGAGAAGTGTAAAAGGAAGAGAAAAAGTTTATTAGTTCTCACAAACTCACATGTTTATAGGTGTACACAAACTAGGCACAACTTAAGGGAACCACTGGTTTCTCTGTAACCGGAGATCAGTAGAACTTTGGCAACTGTTTTTTTCACTGGACTTCACCTGGACTGCGAGGGGTATCGAGCCCTGTGGCTAAAGTCACCCCTTCTGTGTCTGTGGACCAAAGGGTGGCCCCCAGAAGACCCCCATCGACAGGATCAGCATCCGCAGCATCTTCTCTATCCCTTGCATCAGGACCACTCCATTGACGTCAAAGGAGTTCCTGCAGTAGAGCCCAGAACTGGACTGGAGACTGTTTTGACTGCAAAGTGACTGTTCTGTTAAGTCTTACTGACCACTGTGACTTGCTTCCCGTTGGTTGCCAAAAGCAGGTGGAGTAACCAAATACCCCCTAACAAAAGTTTTCCAAAGTTTTCAAAGTAACCGGAGTAGTTGGCAATACTTATTTGTGATTAGAGTGAAAAGCAGTGTTTTATGATTTGCTTAATAATTTGTATCTGTGGATTCCGATGGTGGATTTTGTTTGTTTTAGTGTCTAAAAATCCATAAAAATAAGATATATTTCTATAAATTGGTGTTAGATTTTCTTTGTTTCGTGTTTTTTATTCAATTGTTTTGGAACTTCTAAGTGCTTTACACTTGTTCCCTTGTTAAAGCCTGATTGCTTGATGCCCCAGCTACTAAAGTTTGAGCTAAGGTTTTATAAAGGAGGCTGACTATACCCAACAGCTTTGTGAGTTTATTACATAATGAGGTCACAGAACCACACCATATAATAAACTGCTTTGCCTCACATAGTAGTTGTACATTATTTTTTGCAAATTTAAGTGGTCTTCCAGGAGAATATCTCACACTCTGCAGTTTTCCCAGGACAACTCCAGAAATCTTTTTGTGAATCCCATTTGGTTATGAGCAAATATACACATGTGTATTTGATCATATGAAAATTTCTTAGCAAATGGCAGTGGATTAGCTAATTATTTTTTGATCCTCCCAGGAAGTATTTTTCCCTGATGTGCAACAGCTTTCTAGGAACGCCCATGAGTTTTGGGGATGTCCCTGTCACATTCCTACCATGTGAAGACGTTTGGCGGCATTTCAAGCGACCCCTTCAGTTACATACGCTCTCTGCTGATGACGGCCGAAAGCCAGAAACACGTGTCCAGAGATACGGCACTCGCTGCACCTACCTTAGGTGAAAGACTTTCTACAGCGATACAGCACTTGCTGCACCTACTAAGGGTGAATAATTTTTTGAAAAATTCTTGCTATTTATATTTAAATGACTGCATTTACCATGATGCCTTGGGGCTATTTTCCGCTTGAATGCAAGGCAGTGTGCTCCCTTTTTCTTTTGGATGTCTAAATGACGGCTCCCATGAGCCTCTTGCTGACGAGCACTGGCGATGCACCTGTGTGCCTACTGAGTGGTACAAAAACCTGTGAAGACGTTTGGCGGCATTTCAAGCGACCCCTTCAGTTACATACGCTCCCTGCTGATGACGGCCGAAAGCCAGAAACACGTGTCCAGAGATACGGCACTCGCTGCACCTACCTTAGGTGAAAGACTTTCTACAGCGATACAGCACTTGCTGCACCTACTAAGGGTGAATAATTTTTTGATAAATTCTTGCTATTTATATTTAAATGACTGCATTTACCATGATGCCTTGGGGCTATTTTCCGCTTGAATGCAAGGCAGTGTGCTCCCTTTTTCTTTTTGGATGTCTAAATGACGGCTCCCGTGAGCCTCTTGCTGACGAGCACTGGCGATGCACCTGTGTGCCTACTGAGTGGTACAAAAACCTGTGAAGACGTTTGGCGGCATTTCAAGCGACCCCTTCAGTTACATACGCTCTCTGCTGATGACGGCCGAAAGCCAGAAACACGTGTCCAGAGATACGGCACTCGCTGCACCTACCTTAGGTGAAAGACTTTCTACAGCGATACAGCACTTGCTGCACCTACTAAGGGTGAATAATTTTTTGAAAAATTCTTGCTATTTATATTTAAATGACTGCATTTACCATGATGCCTTGGGGCTATTTTCCGCTTGAATGCAAGGCAGTGTGCTCCCTTTTTCTTTTTGGATGTCTAAATGACGGCTCCCGTGAGCCTCTTGCTGACGAGCACTGGCGATGCACCTGTGTGCCTACTGAGTGGTACAAAAACCTGTGAAGACGTTTGGCGGCATTTCAAGCGACCCCTCCAGTTACATACGCTCTCTGCTGATGACGGCCGAAAGCCAGAAACACGTGTCCAGAGATACGGCACTCGCTGCACCTACCTTAGGTGAAAGACTTTCTACAGCGATACAGCACTTGCTGCACCTACTAAGGGTGAATAATTTTTTGAAAAATTATTGCTATTTATATTTAAATGACTGCATTTACCATGATGCCTTGGGGCTATTTTCCGCTTGAATGCAAGGCAGTGTGCTCCCTTTTTCTTTTTGGATGTCTAAATGACGGCTCCCGTGAGCCTCTTGCTGACGAGCACTGGCGATGCACCTGTGTGCCTACTGAGTGGTACAAAAACCTGTGAAGACGTTTGGCGGCATTTCAAGCGACCCCTTCAGTTACATACGCTCTCTGCTGATGACGGCCGAAAGCCAGAAACACGTGTCCAGAGATACGGCACTCGCTGCACCTACCTTAGGTGAAAGACTTTCTACAGCGATACAGCACTTGCTGCACCTACTAAGGGTGAATAATTTTTTGAAAAATTCTTGCTATTTATATTTAAATGACTGCATTTACCATGATGCCTTGGGGCTATTTTCCGCTTGAATGCAAGGCAGTGTGCTCCCTTTTTCTTTTTGGATGTCTAAATGACGGCTCCCGTGAGCCTCTTGCTGACGAGCACTGGCGATGCACCTGTGTGCCTACTGAGTGGTACAAAAACCTGTGAAGACGTTTGGCGGCATTTCAAGCGACCCCTTCAGTTACATACGCTCTCTGCTGATGACGGCCGAAAGCCAGAAACACGTGTCCAGAGATACGGCACTCGCTGCACCTACCTTAGGTGAAAGACTTTCTACAGCGATACAGCACTTGCTGCACCTACTAAGGGTGAATAATTTTTTGAAAAATTCTTGCTATTTATATTTAAATGACTGCATTTACCATGATGCCTTGGGGCTATTTTCCGCTTGAATGCAAGGCAGTGTGCTCCCTTTTTCTTTTTGGATGTCTAAATGACGGCTCCCGTGAGCCTCTTGCTGACGAGCACTGGCGATGCACCTGTGTGCCTACTGATTGGTACAAACACCTGTGAATACGTTTGGCGGCATTTCAAGCGACCCCTTCAGTTACATACGCTCTCTGCTGATGACGGCCGAAAGCCAGAAACACGTGTCCAGAGATACGGCACTCGCTGCACCTACCTTAGGTGAAAGACTTTCTACAGCGATACAGCACTTGCTGCACCTACTAAGGGTGAATAATTTTTTGAAAAATTATTGCTATTTATATTTAAATGACTGCATTTACCATGATGCCTTGGGGCTATTTTCCGCTTGAATGCAAGGCAGTGTGCTCCCTTTTTCTTTTTGGATGTCTAAATGACGGCTCCCGTGAGCCTCTTGCTGACGAGCACTGGCGATGCACCTGTGTGCCTACTGAGTGGTACAAAAACCTGTGAAGACGTTTGGCGGCATTTCAAGCGACCCCTTCAGTTACATACGCTCTCTGCTGATGACGGCCGAAAGCCAGAAACACGTGTCCAGAGATACGGCACTCGCTGCACCTACCTTAGGTGAAATACTTTCTACAGCGATACAGCACTTGCTGCACCTACTAAGGGTGAATAATTTTTTGAAAAATTATTGCTATTTATATTTAAATGACTGCATTTACCATGATGCCTTGGGGCTATTTTCCGCTTGAATGCAAGGCAGTGTGCTCCCTTTTTCTTTTTGGATGTCTAAATGACGGCTCCCGTGAGCCTCTTGCTGACGAGCACTGGCGATGCACCTGTGTGCCTACTGAGTGGTACAAAAACCTGTGAAGACGTTTGGCGGCATTTCAAGCGACCCCTTCAGTTACATACGCTCTCTGCTGATGACGGCCGAAAGCCAGAAACACGTGTCCAGAGATACGGCACTCGCTGCACCTACCTTAGGTGAAAGACTTTCTACAGCGATACAGCACTTGCTGCACCTACTAAGGGTGAATAATTTTTTGAAAAATTCTTGCTATTTATATTTAAATGACTGCATTTACCATGATGCCTTGGGGCTATTTTCCGCTTGAATGCAAGGCAGTGTGCTCCCTTTTTCTTTTTGGATGTCTAAATGACGGCTCCCGTGAGCCTCTTGCTGACGAGCACTGGCGATGCACCTGTGTGCCTACTGAGTGGTACAAAAACCTGTGAAGACGTTTGGCGGCATTTCAAGCGACCCCTTCAGTTACATACGCTCTCTGCTGATGACGGCCGAAAGCCAGAAACACGTGTCCAGAGATACGGCACTCGCTGCACCTACCTTAGGTGAAAGACTTTCTACAGCGATACAGCACTTGCTGCACCTACTAAGGGTGAATAATTTTTTGAAAAATTCTTGCTATTTATATTTAAATGACTGCATTTACCATGATGCCTTGGGGCTATTTTCCGCTTGAATGCAAGGCAGTGTGCTCCCTTTTTCTTTTTGGATGTCTAAATGACGGCTCCCGTGAGCCTCTTGCTGACGAGCACTGGCGATGCACCTGTGTGCCTACTGAGTGGTACAAAAACCTGTGAAGACATTTGGCGGCATTTCAAGCGACCCCTTCAGTTACATACGCTCTCTGCTGATGACGGCCGAAAGCCAGAAACACGTGTCCAGAGATACGGCACTCGCTGCACCTACCTTAGGTGAAAGACTTTCTACAGCGATACAGCACTTGCTGCACCTACTAAGGGTGAATCATTTTTTGAAAAATTCTTGCTATTTATATTTAAATGACTGCATTTACCATGATGCCTTGGGGCTATTTTCCGCTTGAATGCAAGGCAGTGTGCTCCCTTTTTCTTTTTGGATGTCTAAATGACGGCTCCCGTGAGCCTCTTGCTGACGAGCACTGGCGATGCACCTGTGTGCCTACTGAGTGGTACAAAAACCTGTGAAGACATTTGGCGGCATTTCAAGCGACCCCTTCAGTTACATACGCTCTCTGCTGATGTCGGCCGAAAGCCAGAAACACGTGTCCAGAGATACGGCACTCGCTGCACCTACCTTAGGTGAAAGACTTTCTACAGCGATACAGCACTTGCTGCACCTACTAAGGGTGAATCATTTTTTGAAAAATTCTTGCTATTTATATTTAAATGACTGCATTTACCATGATGCCTTGGGGCTATTTTCCGCTTGAATGCAAGGCAGTGTGCTCCCTTTTTCTTTTTGGATGTCTAAATGACGGCTCCCGTGAGCCTCTTGCTGACGAGCACTGGCGATGCACCTGTGTGCCTACTGAGTGGTACAAAAACCTGTGAAGACGTTTGGCGGCATTTCAAGCGACCCCTTCAGTTACATACGCTCTCTGCTGATGACGGCCGAAAGCCAGAAACACGTGTCCAGAGATACGGCACTCGCTGCACCTACCTTAGGTGAAAGACTTTCTACAGCGATACAGCACTTGCTGCACCTACTAAGGGTGAATAATTTTTTGAAAAATTCTTGCTTTTTATATTTAAATGACTGCATTTACCATGATGCCTTGGGGCTATTTTCCGCTTGAATGCAAGGCAGTGTGCTCCCTTTTTCTTTTTGGATGTCTAAATGACGGCTCCCGTGAGCCTCTTGCTGACGAGCACTGGCGATGCACCTGTGTGCCTACTGAGTGGTACAAAAACCTGTGAAGACGTTTGGCGGCATTTCAAGCGACCCCTTCAGTTACATACGCTCTCTGCTGATGACGGCCGAAAGCCAGAAACACGTGTCCAGAGATATGGCACTCGCTGCACCTACCTTATGTGAAAGACTTTCTACAGCGATACAGCACTTGCTGCACATACTAAGGGTGAATAATTTTTTGAAAAATTCTTGCTATTTATATTTAAATGACTGCATTTACCATGATGCCTTGGGGCTATTTTCCGCTTGAATGCAAGGCAGTGTGCTCCCTTTTTCTTTTTGGATGTCTAAATGACGGCTCCCGTGAGCCTCTTGCTGACGAGCACTGGCGATGCACCTGTGTGCCTACTGAGTGGTACAAAAACCTGTGAAGACGTTTGGCGGCATTTCAAGTGACCCCTTCAGTTACATACGCTCTCTGCTGATGACGGCCGAAAGCCAGAAACACGTGCCAGAGATACGGCACTCGCTGCACCTACCGTAGGTGAAAGACTTTCCACAGCGATACAGCACTTGCTGCACCTACTAAGGGTGAATCATTTTTTGAAAAATTCTTGCTATTTATATTTAAATGACTGCATTTACCATGATGCCTTGGGGCTATTTTCCGCTTGAATGCAAGGCAGTGTGCTCCCTTTTTCTTTTTGGATGTCTAAATGACGGCTCCCGTGAGCCTCTTGCTGACGAGCACTGGCGATGCACCTGTGTGCCTACTGAGTGGTACAAAAACCTGTGAAGACGTTTGGCGGCATTTCAAGCGACCCCTTCAGTTACATACGCTCTCTGCTGATGACGGCCGAAAGCCAGAAACACGTGTCCAGAGATACGGCACTCGCTGCACCTACCTTAGGTGAAAGACTTTCTACAGCGATACAGCACTTGCTGCACCTACTAAGGGTGAATAATTTTTTGAAAAATTCTTGCTATTTATATTTAAATGACTGCATTTACCATGATGCTTTGGGGCTATTTTCCACTTGAATGCAAGGCAGTGTGCTCCCTTTTTCTTTTTGAATGTCTAAATGACGGCTCCCGTGAGCCTCTTGCTGACGAGCACTGGCGATGCACCTGTGTGCCTACTGAGTGGTACAAAAACCTGTGAAGACGTTTGGCGGCATTTCAAGCGACCCCTTCAGTTACATACGCTCTCTGCTGATGACGGACGAAAGCCAGAAACACGTGTCCAGAGATACGGCCCTCGCTGCACCTACCTTAGGTGAAAGACTTTCTACAGCGATACAGCACTTGCTGCACCTACTAAGGGTGAATAATTTTTTGAAAAATTCTTGCTATTTATATTTAAATGACTGCATTTACCATGATGCCTTGGGGCTATTTTCCGCTTGAATGCAAGGCAGTGTGCTCCCTTTTTCTTTTTGGATGTCTAAATGACGGCTCCCGTGAGCCTCTTGCTGACGAGCACTGGCGATGCACCTGTGTGCCTACTGAGTGGTACAAAAACCTGTGAAGACGTTTGGCGGCATTTCAAGCGACCCCTTCAGTTACATACGCTCTCTGCTGATGACGGACGAAAGCCAGAAACACGTGTCCAGAGATACGGCACTCGCTGCACCTACCTTAGGTGAAAGACTTTCTACAGCGATACAGCACTTGCTGCACCTACTAAGGGTGAATAATTTTTTGAAAAATTCTTGCTATTTATATTTAAATGACTCCATTTACCATGATGCCTTGGGGCTATTTTCCGCTTGAATGCAAGGCAGTGTGCTCCCTTTTTCTTTTTGGATGTCTAAATGACGGCTCCCGTGAGCCTCTTGCTGACGAGCACTGGCGATGCACCTGTGTGCCTACTGAGTGGTACAAAAACCTGTGAAGACGTTTGGCGGCATTTCAAGCGACCCCTTCAGTTACATACGCTCTCTGCTGATGACGGCCGAAAGCCAGAAACACGTGTCCAGAGATACGGCACTCGCTGCACCTACCTTAGGTGAAAGACTTTCTACAGCGATACAGCACTTGCTGCACCTACTAAGGGTGAATAATTTTTTGATAAATTCTTGCTATTTATATTTAAATGACTGCATTTACCATGATGCCTTGGGGCTATTTTTCGCTTGAATGCAAGGCAGTGTGCTCCCTTTTTCTTTTTGGATGTCTAAATGACGGCTCCCGTGAGCCTCTTGCTGACGAGCACTGGCGATGCACCTGTGTGCCTACTGAGTGGTACAAAAACCTGTGAAGACGTTTGGCGGCATTTCAAGCGACCCCTTCAGTTACATACGCTCCCTGCTGATGACGGTCGAAAGCCAGAAACACGTGTCCAGAGATACGGCACTCGCTGCACCTACCTTAGGTGAAAGACTTTCTACAGCGATACAGCACTTGCTGCACCTACTAAGGGTGAATAATTTTTTGATAAATTCTTGCTATTTATATTTAAATGACTGCATTTACCATGATGCCTTGGGGCTATTTTCCGCTTGAATGCAAGGCAGTGTGCTCCCTTTTTCTTTTTGGATGTCTAAATGACGGCTCCCGTGAGCCTCTTGCTGACGAGCACTGGCGATGCACCTGTGTGCCTACTGAGTGGTACAAAAACCTGTGAAGACGTTTGGCGGCATTTCAAGCGACCCCTTCAGTTACATACGCTCTCTGCTGATGACGGCCGAAAGCCAGAAACACGTGTCCAGAGATACGGCACTCGCTGCACCTACCTTAGGTGAAAGACTTTCTACAGCGATACAGCACTTGCTGCACCTACTAAGGGTGAATAATTTTTTGAAAAATTCTTGCTATTTATATTTAAATGACTGCATTTACCATGATGCCTTGGGGCTATTTTCCGCTTGAATGCAAGGCAGTGTGCTCCCTTTTTCTTTTTGGATGTCTAAATGACGGCTCCCGTGAGCCTCTTGCTGACGAGCACTGGCGATGCACCTGTGTGCCTACTGAGTGGTACAAAAACCTGTGAAGACGTTTGGCGGCATTTCAAGCGACCCCTTCAGTTACATACGCTCTCTGCTGATGACGGCCGAAAGCCAGAAACACGTGTCCAGAGATACGGCACTCGCTGCACCTACCTTAGGTGAAAGACTTTCTACAGCGATACAGCACTTGCTGCACCTACTAAGGGTGAATAATTTTTTGAAAAATTCTTGCTATTTATATTTAAATGACTGCATTTACCATGATGCCTTGGGGCTATTTTCTGCTTGAATGCAAGGTAGTGTGCTCCCTTTTTCTTTTTGGATGTCTAAATGACGGCTCCCGTGAGCCTCTTGCTGACGAGCACTGGCGATGCACCTGTGTGCCTACTGAGTGGTACAAAAACCTGTGAAGACGTTTGGCGGCATTTCAAGCGACCCCTTCAGTTACATACGCTCTCTGCTGATGACGGCCGAAAGCCAGAAACACGTGTCCAGAGATACGGCACTCGCTGCACCTACCTTAGGTGAAAGACTTTCTACAGCGATACAGCACTTGCTGCACCTACTAAGGGTGAATAATTTTTTGAAAAATTCTTGCTATTTATATTTAAATGACTGCATTTACCATGATGCCTTGGGGCTATTTTCCGCTTGAATGCAAGGCAGTGTGCTCCCTTTTTCTTTTTGGATGTCTAAATGACGGCTCCCGTGAGCCTCTTGCTGACGAGCACTGGCGATGCACCTGTGTGCCTACTGAGTGGTACAAAAACCTGTGAAGACGTTTGGCGGCATTTCAAGCGACCCCTTCAGTTACATACGCTCTCTGCTGATGATGGCCGAAAGCCAGAAACACGTGTCCAGAGATACGGCACTCGCTGCACCTACCTTAGGTGAAAGACTTTCTACAGTGATACAGCACTTGCTGCACCTACTAAGGGTGAATAATTTTTTGAAAAATTCTTGCTATTTATATTTAAATGACTGCATTTACCATGATGCCTTGGGGCTATTTTCCGCTTGAATGCAAGGCAGTGTGCTCCCTTTTTCTTTTTGGATGTCTAAATGACGGCTCCCGTGAGCCTCTTGCTGACGAGCACTGGCGATGCACCTGTGTGCCTACTGAGTGGTACAAAAACCTGTGAAGACGTTTGGCGGCATTTCAAGCGACCCCTTCAGTTACATACGCTCTCTGCTGATGACGGCCGAAAGCCAGAAACACGTGTCCAGAGATACGGCACTCGCTGCACCTACCTTAGGTGAAAGACTTTCTACAGCGATACAGCACTTGCTGCACCTACTAAGGGTGAATAATTTTTTGAAAAATTCTTGCTATTTATATTTAAATGACTGCATTTACCATGATGCCTTGGGGCTATTTTCCGCTTGAATGCAAGGCAGTGTGCTCCCTTTTTCTTTTTGGATGTCTAAATGACGGCTCCCGTGAGCCTCTTGCTGACGAGCACTGGCGATGCACCTGTGTGCCTACTGAGTGGTACAAAAACCTGTGAAGACGTTTGGCGGCATTTCAAGCGACCCCTTCAGTTACATACGCTCTCTGCTGATGACGGCCGAAAGCCAGAAACACGTGTCCAGAGATACGGCACTCGCTGCACCTACCTTAGGTGAAAGACTTTCTACAGCGATACAGCACTTGCTGCACCTACTAAGGGTGAATAATTTTTTGAAAAATTCTTGCTATTTATATTTAAATGACTGCATTTACCATGATGCCTTGGGGCTATTTTCCGCTTGAATGCAAGGCAGTGTGCTCCCTTTTTCTTTTTGGATGTCTAAATGACGGCTCCCGTGAGCCTCTTGCTGACGAGCACTGGCGATGCACCTGTGTGCCTACTGAGTGGTACAAAAACCTGTGAAGACGTTTGGCGGCATTTCAAGCGACCCCTTCAGTTACATACGCTCTCTGCTGATGACGGCCGAAAGCCAGAAACACGTGTCCAGAGATACAGCACTCGCTGCACCTACCTTAGGTGAAAGACTTTCTACAGCGATACAGCACTTGCTGCACCTACTAAGGGTGAATAATTTTTTGAAAAATTCTTGCTATTTATATTTAAATGACTGCATTTACCATGATGCCTTGGGGCTATTTTCCGCTTGAATGCAAGGCAGTGTGCTCCCTTTTTCTTTTTGGATGTCTAAATGACGGCTCCCGTGAGCCTCTTGCTAACGAGCACTGGCGATGCACCTGTGTGCCTACTGAGTGGTACAAAAACTTGTGAAGACGTTTGGCGGCATTTCAAGCGACCCCTTCAGTTACATACGCTCTCTGCTGATGACGGCCGAAAGCCAGAAACACGTGTCCAGAGATACGGCACTCGCTGCACCTACCTTAGGTGAAAGACTTTCTACAGCGATACAGCCCTTGCTGCACCTACTAAGGGTGAATAATTTTTTGAAAAATTCTTGCTATTTATATTTAAATGACTGCATTTACCATGATGCCTTGGGGCTATTTTCCGCTTGAATGCAAGGCAGTGTGCTCCCTTTTTCTTTATGGATGCAGATTTACTGATGCCTCTGAGAAGTGTAAATCTCTATTTCCAAGGCGGAAGTGGACAGAGAACAGTTTATTAGTTCCCACAAATTCACAGATTTATTGGCATGTACAAACTTTCCAGCCGAATTCAAGCTGGTCTGACTGATGACGAGTGATACCCCGAAAACAGTCCCAGGATGCTTGTTTCTGGTCTGCCGGTTCTGGCTGGACTGTTCCAATGGGAAGCAGTGTCAAGACTGATTTGCATATGGCTGGGTCCAAACTGGTGTGGCATGATGATTAAAAAAACAATGGATTTAACCCAAATCTGTGACTAGGGGTGAACGTTTGATTTGTTCAGTATTCCATCCATTGTGTCTTATTCGTGTGCAAACTTTTCTGTGCATCGTCAATAAGAAATGTCTTTTTCTTGTCAGAAGGAGAAGACTTATTCACATGTAAATCCACATGAATGCATCTTTTTACGAGTTGGTCAGTCACAAACTTTATACTCGTAAGATAGTACATTTGCACATTTAAGTCAATCATATATTTGCAACTGGCTGTATGAATTGTGCTTTCAATGGGCAATGATTACCTGCAACGGAGATATGCCATATGACTGTGCATAACAACTGTCCAGTAATGTTTATACTTTAATGTTACACTAGGAATACACGTTAGGAAATTAGCCAATAGTAAGTTACACCAGTATTTCTAAAACTGTGGGTCACGACTCACTCGATTTATGGTGTGTTGCAAAAATCCAAGTAATAAAGATGCCTTTAAATTCTCTGTTTAACTTGTCACATTTGCTGGTGATTGAAAGACAGAGGTCAAATATCAGGCTGCTTTATTCTTTTAACATTTGAATTGGTGTTTACTTTTCTTTTTCTGACTACAAAGTGAGAGGAGTTTTTAAAGTGAATCATGTGACAATGTAGGGTGTTGTTTTTTTTCAATTTCAGAACAAAATGTGAATACCTCTAAATGAACTGTATGTATTCAGAAGTTAGAGAAGCAAAAATGAAGCACTTTTTGCAATTCGGAAGTGTGCCGGAAAAAGATATTTTCATAGGACCAAAACAAATCAAGACACTTACTTGGTGAAGCACAAATGATAAATATTCACAAAAACCTGATTTTCACACAATGCATTATAATGTGTATGTTGTATAGTTTTAGGAGTAAAACTGTCTGTCTGTGCCAATTTAGTGGCCATTTCAATAGAAAATGTGCTGTCTGTAAATGACAATGTGCTACCACTCGATGCTCAAGTTAGATTAAAAAATCACGGCTCCTCGTGGGTCATGTCCATTAAAGCAGAGTGGCTCATGAAAGTTTGTTCTAAAAAGTGGGTTGTGGTTCTAAAAGGTTTGGGACCCACTGGACACCTCATAGGGACATTATAATTTCACTGAAGGTGGACAGAGCAAAACTTAGCCAGCATGCATCTGAGCATGGGCCAAGGTTACCATAGTATAACGTGTCACCTTGGTATGGGTGCAAACTGTGTGTACCGGCTTCTGTGTCCAAGGCACTGTGCACAGGGAGTGGCTGAAGGCTAGGTCGAGTACCCTTTTGCCACTGTGCACTGCCCCAACTATGCTCTGCAGTTATTGACAGCAAAGCCTCTGGATGAAGGGCATGCTATGTGCCCAGCAGGCAGTGAGGGCCATGGTGATACGGTGTGACTGAGGTCCTCAACATGGGCCCAGGTGACATTTCGGGTGGTACCACATCTACACCTTGGTGGACCCAATGGCAGAACCAGCGGAAGTTCAGCTGGCCGGATGTCTAAGTAGAACTGTAGGCCTCCAGAGAGAGGATTGTGAATCCCCCAGTTACATGATGATCTCAGGCCCTTCGCACTGCAGATCCCTGAACGGACACCATGAGAAGACTGTTGGACCTTGACATGAAGGTGAAATCAGTGCCACTAACATGTAGGGCAACATCTGCCACCCACTCAGATTACCACCCAGTTGACCTCAACAAACCAAGCCAAATGCCTTTTTTCTTTGGACTGTTGGTTAATTTTCAACATAATTGTGTTACATTACAAATATGTAACCCGCCCTTTGTGGTTTAGGGCCTCCATAAAATTTAATAAAAAGAAATGCACAAAAATAAAATCAAGCCTATTTATTTGGGCACTGACCAGCTTCCACCAATCTGGTTGTCCATTTAGTGGCAGAATTTTGACTACTTGTCCCACCCCATGCATGGCTCCAGCATTGGTGGAAATAGACCTATAAACAGACAAACCTCGGCTGCTCTGTGCTGAACTCTAATGCGACAGATTTTCTTATGCTATCAAAACTCTAAACCAGCCCCTTCGTGACTGAGGGCTAAGTTAGAGTTTGGAGGGGGGAGGTTACTCCATCACAAACATGACGGATATCCCGTCCACCGTATTACAGTTCCATTATATCCTATGGACATCGTAATACGGCAGATGGAATATCAGTCATGTTTGTGAAGGAGTAACCCATTCCGCCAAAGTCTAAACCAGGCCCTGAGTTGGAAGTGGCGCAAAGAGGTTGTTTTACCAAGAAGAGGTCAAGGAACATTTTGTTGAAACCATCCCAAACCTGATTAAGGCCATATATATCCACCACTGTATGTAGAGCAGCACTGGTACATAAATCTGCTTAAATTCAAAGATGAAAAAAAAACCTTGACATTAATGTGTGGGTAAGTTGTAGAAACAGCATTACCTCAATTCTCACCCTTGGCAACTAACTGATAAAAGACAGTGAATATAGGTACAAGTTATTCAAAACTTAAAAGGTATTAGAGCTTCAAACTCAATAAAGTAAACAAAAGCAAACTCGGGCTTGCCTCCCTCAGTGGAGTGTTTAAGATGGCTGGCACGGTGATGAGTTCCTTCACCAAGGCCTTCAAAGAGGACATGTGTTTCATTGGCTGGGAAATCAGGACAGTCTCGGCGGAAACGTGGTGCTAATGGCCTTATTCCGTGCTTTACAGTAGTAACAGGTCGACTGTTGCCACTGAATACTTCCTGTGAAGTATTCAGTCATGATACCACGAGAAAATGGGCATGTTGGAATTTGCCTCTGCAAAACTTGAGAGTAAGTGCAACCTGCGTTAATCCTCTACCAGGTGCAAAGTGGAAGCCTGATGCTTTCCTCTGAGCAGCTGGTAAATGGCTGCAAGGAGTCCTGTGCGGAAGGATATTAGTGATACGGCACTGGCTAGACATGGGTAGCTTGTTATGGCAACGAGAAGCAGTTGGGTGCGGAGGAGGGCCCTAAAATTCATACTACATCGACGTAGGGAAGGAGGAAACAGGCGATCCTTAGGAGGGGCAGAGGGGGTGACTAATACTTACCAAAATGAGAAAACCGAGATGCGCTCACTCACAGTCACTTGACAAGGACGTTGCTTTCTGTCATTTAATGTAATGAAGCTCACACGTCACAAAAACATGGGCAAAGTTCAGACAGAACACCAGCCTGACGAGTTTGTATGTTTACAAGGAACTGACCCCCAGTAAAGGGATCAACTCAATCCCAACCAAGAACCTTTTCACATTTCCTAAGCTTCAATTAAAAAATGTTCTTAATTAGATCCTGGGAGAGTTGAGGACATCGAGGAAGCTAGACTACTATGGGATGTGTGGGGGGAGTCTTGATCTGGGTTTCTTGAACAGTTCAAAGGGCAAATCATTATTTTCTTAGTAAAGTAGTGATAATTAAAGTTTTATGCATCTATTGCAATGTTTTCTTTCTAGAGAAATGCTGAATAAAGATGTGAGAAACATGAGAGAGTATTGACTCTCCACCACAGACCCAGACTTTGGATAGACATCCTCTTTCTGCATCTTGTGCAGTTACCATCAGACCCAACCAGTCGCATAACCAAACTTGAGGGGGGGGTCCCCCTACAATGGAGGGGGCCGCCCATGCTCAGAGCCTAGACAGGAGCTCTCAGGCCAGGGGCCCGCAGCCCTTTCACAGAGCTGGAGGGCCCCCGCCTATGGAGCGCACCCCTTCCCTGCACCGCGGGGGCTGCGGTGGCCATTGTTATGCCACTGGACGGAACATACCTCCCCATCCTGTCCATTGCGTGGGTGGAACATAACCATAGTTGCTCACCTGGCTGGCATAACTAGTTACAAGGGCAAAAAGACATCTTTTGTGTCCAAAGCCACCACACCACAGCGCCTTGACTCCTTTGGGCATTTGAGACCCTTACGGGTGAGTAGTTGCGCTCTATAAATCATGATTTGATTTGATTTTTTTTGCGCTCAATAAATCCTTTTCATTTCATTTCTCCAGCATCAGATGAAAAGCTCAGCAAGTGTGGGCTTTGACACGTGGCCCCCGTGGCTTACTGAATGCGTACAACCTATGCGTAAATGGGGCGTTCTCAGAAAGGCAAACGTATACGTGAGCTTGCAACATTAAACTTCTCATTCACGTCTGCAAAAAAATCACAAAAAGATATCTGGCGTGGGTAAATTAATTTACTGCTGTGGATTTTTGTGCCACGAGTGCAGGGAAATCTGCAGAAGTGGGCATTTCAAGGCTAGATTTACATTGAATGTTTGGGAACAAACAAGACTTCCCCTAAGAGAAAAAAACAAATTAAAAATGTACACATGGAACAGCGGCTCCATTCCCCTGCCATGGATTTCTATGCTATGTGAACCGTGCACAGGAATAGTCACATGACATTCACAGTAAACTGCCTGGAAGTTGTCAGTAATACTACTGGGTTGGTAAAAGTGTGTACAGGGGCAGATCGAGGCCCATATTTCTTAATGTTTTACATCAGTTTTGCGCCATGTGGGATGGTAACACAAGGCATTCCAAGCCAGTGACTTGTGTTACTCTGCCCTGGGAGGCCATTACACAGGTGGAGTGTGGCTGTTCCCACGCACCCACCCATGCATTTTGGCGCATTCGTAGATTTACCAAGACTAGTAGACCTGGGAATGCGTCAAAATGCCCCGCCTTCCTTGGGGAGGCGCAACAACGGATGAATATCTTTCTTTTACCTTCTTGTTTCCTCTTCCCAAGTGTCCTGCGGAATCCATCTATGGATTGTTTTTGTGCAGGAAGGTCCCTCTTCTTCCACAAAATAACAATCCTGTTTATCACGCAGGCACCCTTGCACCCCTGCGCAAGGGTGCCTGCCTCGGGGCTAAGCAGCACACTGTTCGCCAGGTCAGGAAGAGGACAGGAAGGTGCCATTTAATGTTAGATATGGTTCATTCCTGCCCTCTTCCTTTCACCTGGTGCAGCAAGGATCCTTGCAGGAAACCTTAATGAATCGGCCCCCGAATCTCTGCTCTTACTGTTGCTTTTCTATTGGTTAACAGGCCCCTGGTGTACGTCAGTGAGATGCAGAACTAATGCGGGGCGAGATCAGAGGGTGATGGTTGACTATCTGTCTCTTGTTCGCAAAGAAGTACAATGAACTGTGGGCCATATGTACTAAAGCATTTTCCCATAGACACAGAATGGATAAAAGCCTTTGATACACATGGCCCTGTATCTTCTTCAGTGCATCAAAGGTCCTAAACCTGGAAGCAGCCGTCAGCATGAAAACCACTGCTGAAAGCTTGCAACTCTGGACTGCAGCTCCAAACAAACCTGTCTTTTGAACTGCAAGTTCATCATGAGACAAAAAGATTCTCTATCACCTGGGTCTTTGGAATCATGCAGTGGAGCCGGATCAAGAACAAGTTCATTTAATGCCCTCTGCAAAATTTACAATGCTACTTACAGCACACCCGGGTACCACATCAGGGTTTACTTCTCTTGTGATGCAGGTAGAAGTAGACACGTCACAAATGAGGTATAAAATGTAGGGTGGAACGTGTATTGCCCCTTAACTCTCCAGCCTCTGGGTCGCAATCTCAGCACATCTCTGCTTCCAAGAGGACTTTTGAAAGTTCAGTACACAGCTGTAAACCCACCCGTCCACAGCCACACAGGCCTTACCTCGCCCAGATAGGCCTTACCTCGCCCACACAGGCCTTACCTCCCAAGACAGGCCTTACTTCACACACACAGACCTTACCTCACTCAGGCAGGTCTTACGTCCCCAGACAGGCCTTACCTCACACACAGAAACCTTACCTCGCCCACACAGGTCTTACCTCCCCAGACAGGCCTTACCTTGCTCACACAGACCTTACCTTGCCCACACAGGTCTTACCTCCCCAGACAAGCCTTACTTTGCACATACAAGCCTCACCTCGCCCACACAGGCGTTTCCTCGCCCACACAGGCCTTACTTCGCCCACACAGGCCTTACCTCGCCCAGGCCTTACCTGCACGTAGAAGCGCAGTTAATTGACACACGAACCAGAATAAAACAATTACAAAGTGAAATAATTAGGGGTCCCTTTTGGGGATGTTCATCCCATGTTGATAAGACTTGCATTTGAGTAAATGTGCCGGCATCTACGGTCCTCGCTGGCTCTTTTCATCGGGTCCCCCCTTTGAGTGAGAGGGTGGAGGCTTCTCAGACTTCAGGGGTACACACAAGCGGGGCACTTGTGCCAGGCAGACCTGAGGTGTAGCGCAGCCTCGCCGGCTCTTCTGTTCAAGATGAGGGCGGGAGACCTGGAAGCAGAGGCTGGTGCCCGAATTAGGTGTGTTTTTACAATTAATACGGAGTCACGAGACGCTTTTTAAGCTCGTCCTCGGATGGGAAAGTGATCCTAGGTGAGGATCCTCGAAAAGCACACTTACATACTTAGAGCTATTCAGTAAATTCATCTGCTTTTCAAAATAACATTTAATTCCATTTAAATCTATACAGAGTCCCGCAGGGAAAGTTTTCACCAAACTTTTAAATAAATATTGCCATCGATCACGTATGTGATGAATGCTACATCCGTTTCTATGCTTGGTGCCACAAGTACTGTGTGTGTTTCTGCAATGAGTACGAGTGCAATTACCATGTCCGTGTCTGTTTCTGCTTCCAGTACCAGTACAAGTACTATGTGCTCTTCTGCTACCAGTACCGGTACAAATACTATGTGTATTTCTGCTACCAGTACTGGTACAAATAATATGTGTATTTCTGCTATCAGTACCGGTACAAATAATATGTGTATTTCTGCTATCAGTACCAGTGCAAATAAGATGGGGTAGATTTTTGGAAAGTGGCGCTGCACCAAGTGCAGCCCCTTAGCACCCCCTACCGCCACCATGTTTACGCCATATTTAAAATACGGCGCACCATGACGCAGGGTAGGAGGCAATAGCATAATTTCTCATGACGCTATTGATGTACTCTGCAGGAGTAGCGCCAAAATATTGGCGCTACTCCTGCAGAGTACATAAGGCCCCATTCTAAAGAATGGAAGCCCCCTTTTAACACTTGCTCTCAAGCAGGCGTTAAAAGTGCTGGAAAAAAAATTTCCTTATGCCATTTTTCGGCTCCCCTAACGGTGGAACGCCCCCTTTGCATACATTCTGCCTGGCGAAGGCATAATGTAGCACAAAGGGTTGCAGAGTGGCGCAATGCATGCATTGCGCACTCTGTAAATACCGCACAGGGATTGAGTCCTCATTGGGCCACATTAACGTAAAAAAATAATGAAGTTAATGTTGCGCTATGGGACTATAAATATAGCCCCCATGTGTATTTCTGCTATCAGTACCAGTACAAATACTCTGTGTCTTTCTGTTATCAGTACCAGTACAAATATTATGGCCCATATTTATACTTTTTGGTGCAAAACTGCATTAACGCAGTTTTGCGTCAAAAAGATTTCCACCAGCTTGTGTCATTCCAAAGCACGAGCCGGCGCCAAATTTATGGAATGCCACAAGCCAGCGCCAAGCTTGGGCTACGGTCAGAAAAAATGACCTGGGGGCGTGGCTAAGCGCCAGCCAAGATGCCCACCATTTATCGGAGCTCAGTAACTAGCTTTTTAATCTCCCAAAATATTACCCAATAATCCGTACCGCCCGCCGACAGAGGTGGTCTGGGTGCAACCGGAGCAGTGGGGTGACCGTTCAGGGGGGGGTGCCGGGAGCTGTGCCCTGCGCACTGCCGTAGATGGCACACGAGCAGCCTGCGGCCTGGTGTTGGCGGCGTGGAGGTGTGCAGCCTGACGCCAGGACGCGGAGCCCTGGGCCAGCGCAGCTAGATCGCCGTCCGGCTGTGGAGATCTGTGGCGACAGACAAGGTGGGGTGCCTGATCAGGGGACCCGTGGGAGCTGGGCCCGGTCGCGGACCCGGAATCACTGCAGTTGGCAAGGTTGAAGCCGTGGACACTTGGCGCCCCTTACCCCCCCTTTTTTGACAACTGGAATCGATATGCCTGCCGGGGCCCCGACAAGACGCTGAAGTCGGAGACGAGCAGTGGACCGAAAAGAGGGGAGCCGAAGAGCGGGCGGGCTGGCAGCGGCCTGTCTTCAGCCTGCGGCCTGACCTAAGGGGCCATGGCGATGGGGACGAGGCAGACGGGGAGCGAGACGTGGCCATTGGTCCTTGTTCTGCTGCCTGCTTTGAAAGATAGCCAGGCCCCTCTGGGAACAGGTGAGCGATTGCCCCCCCCCTCAACAGAATCACTACAGAAGTGACTATTACTCTGGGAGTGGCGTGGCCCCTATGAGGGGAGGAGAGAGGTCGGGCCCCACCGGATTACCTTGCAGTGCTGGTGGGGGGGCCTGCGTGATGGAGGGGAGTGCTGCCTAACACTCCAGATTCTGAATTGGGAACATTGAGGCCCCCGGTTGGGTGAGGCTTTTGTCAGAGGGATGTGGACGGACCCACTGGGAGTGGGCCCCCCACCAGCATGGTCAGGAACAAAGGGCAACTCTCACAAAAGACAAACAAAATGGACAAATATGCTGTACCAAGACAGACAGGGGGCCCGTGGTGCTGGACAATGCCAGGAGGAACAGGAGATGGACCAGGGTCCTCCGGGTGAACCCTCCCTGGGCACAATAATGGCTGCCATTCAAGACTTGAAAGGATTGCTGGAACCCACACTAGACGCAGTAACGATGGATGTTACCCTCCTCAAAGCTGACCTGAAGAAAGTCGCGGAAAAGGTCACGAATGCGGAGACGGACATTGCCCATTTACAGTCTACATCCAAGAGACTTGGGGACCAGGTACAATTTCTCACTGCAGAACATGAGAGAATTGTGGCACGCTTTGAGGATCAGGAGGGGAGGGCATGGAGAAACAATTTCAGAGTGGTCGGGGTGCCAGAGGGCGTCAAGGGCCCAAGTGTTGAGCTTTTTCTGGAGACCCTGATCACAGACTCCTTTCAACTTAAGAGACTATCTATGTTCTTCACTGTTGAGCGGGCACACAGGGCTCCCCCCTCTGCGGCCGGGGGCCCCTCCAAGGACAATCATCAAGAGAACATTCAACTGTCGGTACAAAAATACCATCCTTCAGGCCGCTAGATCCCAGGGGGGCTTCCAATTCGAAAATGCTACCGTCTGCTTTTTCCCGATTTTTACGTTAAAGGTCCAATGACAGCGCCAAAGCTTTCAAGAGGTTAAAAAAGCACTAGGGGAACGTGAACTCAAATATATGATGCTTTTCCCGGCACGACTGAGGGTAATCGCTGAGGGCAAAACATGGCACTTCTCCACGCCGGAGGAGGCCTTGGAGTGGCTGGAGGTATCCCGAGCTGCGAGCCGCAAGGATCACTGGAGTATCAGAGGAGGGCCTGGCGGAGGGAAGCGGGTGGTCCCCCGCCACAGCAACAGGAACAAGGACCGGGGACAGCAAGATCTCCAACATCATAGCTAGTTGAATCTGCCTTCACCCACCGTGGAGTCTACAGAGTCTGAACACTGAGGGTTCCTGGCTCCGGCTGGGGGTGGGCCCTTGGGCCGAGATGACACGTCGACTGGGGCTGCTTGCTGGGTGCTGGAGGTGGCCTTCAAAGACTCAGAATGAGGTGTTGGCAGCAAGTTCAGAGCTTAATTAGAACAGGCGGGCAATACAAAGCACAGAAATGTACACTGGGGGATTGATTTGAATTAACTGTTTGCATAGTATATGGTGAAGGTCGGAAACGGTGGTGCTAGCCCACCCACACAAGAGTTTGAGATTTTATAGGAGACAGGCACTCTGCTGATTGGGTGGGGGGTGGCAGTTTAAAGCCTGCTTTGTTGGGTTGCAGGGTGGGAGGAGTTCCTAGGTGGGGATTGCTGATTTACAGTTTACGGTTATACATTGTTTACATGCTATTGCACAGCCATGCGATGCCATGCGATATCACTTGGGGCAAAGAGACATGGGTGGGACAACAAGATTGGGGGACTGGTGCAGTAAACCAGTTGGTAGAGAGGGGCTCCCTAATGGCAGAACCGATATCTCGCACCCTTACGGTCATGACATGGAACGTGAATGGTTTGGGTAGCCGCATTAAATGGACTATAGTCCTTCAGTACTTCCGCAGACATGAACCTGATCTTAGCTTGTTACAGGAAACACATCTACAGGGGACCTACTACATGGCGCTGGACAGGTTTGGGTACACAGTGGACTCCATGGGAGTGGGCATCCTTCTTAACAAATCAATACCATTTATTCTGACATGAAGCTGGTGGGACACCTTGGGATGGTATGTGGCAGTCTCGGAAATCTGAGAGGGGCACACTCTTAGCAGGTGTTCAGTTTACGCTCCGATGAGACTTCAGGGGTCTACCCTTGCGGACCTGAGCACCCTGCTGCTTGATCTCCCAATGGGTTTCCTGGTTCTGGTAGGCGATATGAATCTTGTGGTGGACCGGTGTTAGACAGACATTTTCACGTGCAAGAGCACCAGACGCTTCAATGACACTGAGGTCCTTTTTGGACTCTTTTGGGATGGCGGACTTGGGGAGGGAACAGAATCTGGGGAAGAGGCAGTTTAGTTATGCTTCAGTGCCCCGTAGTAGCTGTCGAGGCTGGACTATCTGTTCACGACATGGACTCATGTGGGTAGGTTCCATGAGGCTGCGCACTATCCGAGAGGGATCTCGAATCATACCCCTGTAGGATTCACCCTGCTGGGTCCCACACAGTCGTACTCTCTTCCATCTCGATTGAACCCTTGGCATCTGAGGGCTAAATCCTTTGTCGACAAAATAAGGGAGAGGGCTACCCAATCCTTTAAGAATATCTGGGATAAGTGGACTCTGCATGTACCCTGTGGGAACCCTTTAAAACTGTACTTAGGGGCCATGCTCAAGACATGATTGGGGGCAAGAAAAAGGAAAAAATTTGCAGGCTGCGGAACTTGAGAGAGAAATTGTGGTCCTTGAGGTCCGCTGGCAGGAAGAGGGAGGGACGAAGGGTGGTCTTCTGCACCAACTGCGTCTCAAGCGATAGGAGTGGGCACTTTGGCTGAACAACATGCTCAGGCTTACGTGCTGGCATCTCAGTGTCGACTATATGATGTGGGTGACAAAGCCAATGAACTACTGTCCTGGTTGAACAAGAGAGACCATGAACGATCATGGGTCAGGGAGGTACAGACTAAGGAGGGTGACCTATGCGGGTCCAACAAGTCCATAGCGGAAGTCTTCACTGCGTATTATGAGGAGGTCTATACCTAGGTGAATCGGATGACCGAGGAGGACTGTACGGACCTCCTGCGAGATATTACGGTGCTGGTGCTCTCAGAGGAGGAGAGAGGAGAGTTAGAGGCTGAGTTGACGGAAGAGGAAGTTTCCTCAGCATTGCAGGGGCTCCAGTCGGGAAAGTGGGAGTTATTTAAGTTTCTAGGGAGCAAGGTAGCAAGGTAGCAAAACACATGTTGGCCATGTTTCAGGAGGCGCGGGAGGTGGGACTGTTGTTGCTGGATCAGAGGACCGTGACTATCATGCTGATCCCGAAGAAAGATAGACCCCCGGAGAAGTGCGCATCTTATAGGCCCATCTCCCTTCTTAACATGGAGGTCAAGGTCCTAGCGAAGGTCTTTGCAACCAGACTGCACATGATTGCTACTAAGCTATCCATTCGGATCAATCTGGCTTCATGCCATCCAGATCCACGCGCTTGAACTTGCAGAGACTCTACAGGGTCTTACACATGACAGAATACCAGAATAGGGATCAGGGATCTATCCCTCAATGTCAAGATGGCCTTTGATAGTGTGGAATGGCCATATATTTTTGCGGCTCTCCAGAGGTTCGGTGTAGGTCCGTGACTCCTGGCCTGGATTAGACCGTTATATCAGGAACCTGTGGCCCGGGTGCAGGTTAGTGCTACGCTATCACGCCCCTTTGCCCTACACAGGGGCACCCTGTAGGAAAGTACCATCTTGCCTGGCATGTTACCCCCATTTTTCACTGTATGTATGTTGTTTTAGTCCTTGGGTCACTGGGACCCTGCCAGGCAGGGCCCCAGTGCTCATATTATGTGCCCTGTATGTGTTCCCTGTGTAGTGCCTAACTGTATCACTGAGGCTCTGCTAACCAGAACCTCAGTGTTTATCCTCTCTCTGCTTTCCAAATTTGTCACTACAGGCTAGTGACTAAATTTACCAATTCACATTGGCATACTGGTACACCCATATAATTCCCTTGTATATGGTACTGAGGTACCCAGGGTATTGGGGTTCCAGGAGATCCCTATGGGCTGCAGCATTTCTTTTGCCACCCATAGGGAGCTCTGACAATTCTTACACAGGCCTGCCACTGCAGCCTGCGTGAAATAACGTCCATGTTATTTCACAGCCATTTACCACTGCACATAAGTAACTTATAAGTCACCTATATGTCTAACCTTCACCTGGTGAAGATTGGGTGCCAAGTTCCTTAGTGTGTGGGCACTAGCCAAGGTGCCCCCACATCGTTCAGGGCAAATTCCCCGGACTTTGTGAGTGCGGGGACACCATTACACGTGTGCACTATACATAGGTCACTACCTATGTATAGCGTCACAATGGTAACTACGAACATGGCCATGTAACATGTCTAAGATCATGGAATTGTCACAATTCCATGATCCCCCAGGTCTCTAGCACAGAACCCGGGTACTGCCAAACTGCCTTTCCGGGGTCTCCACTGCAGCTGCTGCTGCTGCCAACCCCTCAGATAGGTTTCTGCCCTCTTGGGGTCCCGGCAGCCCTGGCCCAGGAAGGCAGAACAAAGGATTTCCTCTGAGAGAGGGTGTTACACCCTCTCCCTTTGGAAATAGGTGTGAAGGGGAGGTGTAGCCTCCCCCAGCCTCTGGAAATGCTTTGATGGGCACAGATGGGCACATCTCTGCATAAGCCAGTCTACACCGGTTCAGGGATCCTCCAGCCCTGCTCTGGCGCGAAACTGGACGAAGGAAAGGGGAGTAACCACTCCCCTGACCAGTACCTCCCAGGGGAGGTGCCCAGAGCTCCTCCAGTGTGTCCCAGACCTCTGCCATCTTGGAAACAGAGGTGTTGGGGGCACACTGGACTGCTCTGAGTGGCCAGTGCCAGCAGGTGACGTCAGAGGCTCCTTCTGATAGGCTCTTATCTCTCTTGGTAGCCAATCCTCCTTCCTTGGTAGCCAAACCTCCTTTTCTGGCTATTTAGGGTCTCTGCTTTGGGGAATTCTTCAGATAACGAATGCAAGAGCTCACCAGAGTTCCTCTGCATCTCCCTCTTCGCCTTCTACCAAAGATTGACCGCTGACTGCTCCAGGACGCCTGCAAAACCCCAACAAAGTAGCAAGACGACTACCAGCAACATTGTAGTGCCTAATCCTGCCGGCTTTCTCGACTGATCCAGGTGGTGCATGCTCTGGGGGTAGCCTGCCTTCACCCTGCACCAGAAGCTCCGAAGAAGTCTCCCGTGGGTCGACTGAATCTTCCCCCTGCTAACGCAGGCACCAAAAGACTGCAACACTGGTCCTCTGGGTCCCCTCTCATCCTGACGAGCCTGGTCCCTGGAACACAGCAACTCTGTCCAAGTGACTCCCACAGTCCAGTGACTCTTCAGTCCAAGTTTGGTGGAGGTAAGTCCTTGCCTCCCTACGCTAGACTGCAAAGCTGTGTACTGCGTGATTTGCAGCTGCTCCGGCTCCTGTGCACTCTTCCAGGATTTCCTTTGTGAACAGCCTAGCCTGGGTCTCCAGCACTCCGTCCTGCAGTGCACAACCCTCTGAGTTGGTCTCCGACATCGTGGGACCCTCTTTTGTAACTTTGCGTGGACTCCAGTTCACTAATCTTCTAAGTGCCTGTTGGGGTACTTCTACGGGTGCTGCCTGCTTCTGTGAGGGCTCTCTGAGTTGCTGAGCGTCCTCTCTGTCTCCTCCTCCAAGTGGTGACATCCTGGTCCTTCTTGGTCCTCAGCAGCACCCAAAAACCTCTACTGCAACCCTTGCAGCTAGCAAGGCCTGTTTGCAGTATTTCTGCATGGGAACACCTCTGCAAGCTTCATCGCAATGTGGGACATCTGTCTTCCAAAGGAGAAGTTCCTAGTCCTCTTCTTTCTTGCAGAATTCCAAGCTTCTGCCATCTGGGGGCAGCTTCCTTGCACCTTCATCCGAGGTTTCCTGGACACCTGCCCCCCCCCCGGCACTGTCGCGACTATTGGACTTGGTCCCCTTGCCTTGCAGGTCCTCAGGTCCGGAAATCCGTTGTCAGTGCACTGCTGGAGTTTGTTGTTCTTGCAGAATCCCCCTATCACGACTATTGTGCTCTCTTGGGGTAGTAGGTGTACCTTACTCCTACTTTTCAGGGTCTTGGGGTGGGGTATCTTGGACACCCTGACTGTTTTCTTACAGTCCCAGCGACCCTCTACAAGCTCCCATAGGTCTGGGGTCCATTCGTGATTCGCATTCCACTTTTGGAGTATATGGTTTGTGTTGCCCCTAGACCGATGACTGCCTATTGCAACCTATTGTAATTCTACACTGTTTGCATTACTTTCCTGACTCTTACTTACCTATTTGTGGTTTGTGTACATATAACTTGTGTATATTACTTACCTTCTTACTGAGGGTACTCACTGAGATACTTGTGGCATATTGTCATAAAAATAAAGTACCTTTATTTTTAGTAACTCTGTGTATTGTGTTTTCTTAAGATATTGTGCATATGATATAAGCGGTGTAGTAGGAGCTTTACATGTCTCCTAGTTTAGCCTAAGCTGCTTTGCCATAGCTACCTTCTATCACCCTAAGCTGCTAGAAGCACCTCTATTTTACTAATATGGGATAACAGACCTGGCACATGGTGTAAGTACCTTTGGTACCCACTACAAGCCAGGCCAGCCTCCTACACACCCGTAAGGGGTGCACGCTCTCCCCTATCCTCTTCGCGCTGGCACTTGAGCCCTTGGCGGAATGGATCCAACAAGACCCCCTGATCTGGGGTATAGACTTGCGTGCTACATGGGAGGAACATATCTCCCTGTACACAGATGATATTCTGCTGTATGTTACTCAACCCCGATGGTCCATTGATAGGATAATGTAGGTTTTTCGCATATTTGGGGATCACTCCAGTTACCAGATTAACTGGGACAAATCGCTGGTCTTCCCCCTGGCTAGGGCCCCACCCACCTTGCCCCCGGGCTGTAACGTACCAATCTGCATGGGTGGTTTTAAATATTTGGGAATATATGTAACTAGGAACCAGGACTGCTTTCTCCAGAAAAACCTACAGCCCCAGCTTGATAGATTCCACAGGGATGTGGCCCATTGGAGGACTTTACCTCTTTCTCTCATGGGTAGAGCTGCCCTTTTTCAAGATGATGATGCTGTCCGCCTCTTATATGTTTTCCAGAACACTCCTTACAGGATACTGGCAGAGGTGTTTCATCGCTTGGACCGTGAAATCAGACTGCTGCTGTGGGACGGTGGCTGTTCCCATGTAGCGTTGCTGAAATTGAAGCTCAGGGTGTATGAGGGCAGGCTGGCTATCCCGGACCCCCTTCGCTATTACTGGGTGACACAATTGGTTACCGTTAATTACTGGGCCTTTGCTGACCAGGAGGACCCGGCGTTCCAGGTGGACAGACAGATGATGGGCAGGAGGGGATATGAGCCCGCCCTCTATGCCCGTACGAGTTTGCGATTGCTGCTGGTGCACACTGCAACGGTGGTGAAAGCGTGCATATGATGCCACCCGTTTTCTGGGTTGGGGATCTACCTTGACAGCCTGGTCTCTACTGTAGTGTAGCGACTAATTGGGGGACCTTAAGACCCTGGGCAGGTTCCGCAAATAGTGTCTTCTGGAGATTGAATACCTGGGGAATGTCTGGAGAGGTCGGGCACTTATGATGTTCGAAGTCCTCCATCAAGAGTTTGCCATGGCGGGAACAGAACGGTTCAGGTACCTGCAGCGGTGACATGCATTGGGTCATTATGTCCTGGAGCACGAACAGCTGCCAGAAGCAGCCCCTTTAGAGGGCCGCCTTTTGACGGAACCTCTGGAGACGAAGGCCATTTCTCTATTGTACAAGAAATTGCTGAACAATTCCCCAGATACGATGACAACCCTGTGTGCCAAATGGGAAGTGGACCTCGGAACATTGAATGATGAGGACTGGGGAAGGCGAGACAAGATCCCAGGGTTGTGGCGATTAAAGCACGGTACAGACTGATCCAGCTGTGTATTCTGCACATGGCATATTATTCCAGGGTGGTGATGTACAAGATGGGTAGGGCACAGACCTCGCAGTGTTTGCGACGATGTGGGTCGGAGGGCACCTTCTATCACATTTTATAGACATGCCCTGTGATACAGACTTACTGGCAAGAGGTTGCTGGGGTGGAGGCCCAGGTGATGGGGAAGGTGGTCCCGTTGGATCCCGAGCTGCTTTTACTTAACATAGCGGGGGAGGAACATTGGCCGAAATAGAAAGCACTATGGTTGACCATAGCAGGAATGGTAGCTAAACGCAATATAGCATGGGTGTGGACTGCTGAGTCTCCGCCCAGTACACAGGAATACCAGACAGACCTGGACTGGTGCCAAAGTGCAGAAAAAGTAATCTACGAGAGCAGGGGTTTGCATTGGGAAGTGGGAGAAAATCTGGGGAAGGTGGGGGGCCTACAAGAGTAAGGAGTTACCCTTTGTCAGGGACAGCACAGGCGGGCGGAGGGACATTGATCTGGCTATACCAAACTACCTTTCCTGGGGGATGCTTAATTCAAATGTTATACCTTTGATATATGACACCTACTGAAATCTGTCTCTGAGTTGTCGATAAATAATGGGTCTTTTATTGTTGCATGCTAAATTGTACAATGGCTGTTTCATTGTTCAATAAAAATATTTTTAAAAAAAGAAAAAATGACATTAGCCGGGTGGGGTGGTGGTAGGGGTCAAAAGGGTTTTGCCTCAAAAAATGACGCTAGGATGGTTAGAGGCTAAAAATGCTGTTAACAAGCCTAGCATCATTTCCTTACACACAAACATCCATAAAACACGATTCTTGTCTTAGCAAAAAAAGGAGTCATGCCCACCATATCAATGGCCAGCACAGGGGACCAGTGTCCCCTGGACATGGCCATTGCACCCAGTGCCATGCAGGGGGCCCTATGTCAGGGCCCCCAATGACCCCTAGAAATTTGTTTTTAAATTATCCTACTTACCTGGGATGGGGTCCCCCATCCTCTGGAGTCCCTCTGGTGTGGGTAGGGGTGTTTCTGGGGCTTGGGTGGCACCGGTGGTCCCATTCCATGGTGTTTGGCCATGGAAATGGGTCCACAGGTCCCCTAACGCCTGGTCTGACCCAGGCGTTAAATATTGGCACTAAGCATGCTTAGCGCCATTATTTAGGCCCGCCTCCCACCCATGAACAATTTTTGCACAGGGGATAAATATGGCGCTATGGACTTAAAGTCATTTTTTGGATGGGAACGCCTACCTTGCATCTCATTGACGCAAGGTAGGTTCACGCATTCAAAAATGACGTTAACTCCTATATTTTGATGCTAGATGGGTCTAGCGTCAAAATATAAATATGAAGTTAAGTTTTTACTATTTTTGCAAATAGAGTATAAATATGCTCCAATGTGTATTTCTGCTATGAGTACTTGTACAATTACCATGTCCATGTCTATTTCTGCTATCCCCATCAGTACAACTACTATGTCTATGTCTATATTTGCTATCATAACAAATACAACTGTCTACTTCTGCTATCAGTACCAGTACAACTACTATGTCTATGTCTAGTTCTGCTATCAGTACTGGTACAACTACTATGTCTATGTCTATTTCTTCTATCAGTACCAGTACAACTACTATGTAAATGTCTATTTCTGCTATCAGTACCAGTACAACTACTATGTCTATGTCTATTTCTGCTATCAGTACCGGTAAAACTACTATGTCTATGTCTAGTTCTGCTATCAGAACCAGTACAACTACTATGTCTATGTCTAGTTCTACTATCAGTAGTGGTACAACTACTATGTCTGTGTCTATTTCTGCTATCAGTACCGGTACAACTACTATGTCTATGTCTAGTTCTGCTATCACTATTTATACAAATGCTATGTTTGTGTCTATTTCTACTGCTATCAGTACCAGTTCAACTACTATGTCTATGTCTGTTTCTGCTATCAGTACCAGTGCAGCTATTATATTGATGTCTATTTCTGCTATCAGTACTGGTACAACTACTATGTCTATGTCTACTCTCAGTACCAGTACAACTACTATGATATGTCTATTTCTGCTATCAGTACCGGTACAGCTACTATGCCTATTTCTGCTATCAGTACCGGTACAACTACTATGCCTATTTCTGCTATCAGTACCACTACAACTACTATGTCTATTTCTGCTATCAGTACCAGTACAACTACTATGCTATGTCTATTTCTGCTATCAGTACCAGTACAACTATTATGTCTATTTCAGCTATCAGTACCGCTACAACTACTATGTCTATATCTGCTATCAGCACCGGTACAACTACAATGTCTATTTCAACTATCAGTACCAGTACAACTACTATGCTATGTCTATTTCTGCTATCAGTACCAGTACAACTATTATGTCTATTTCAGCTATCTGTACCGCTACAACTACTATGTCTATATCTGCTATCAGCACCGGTACAACTACAATGTCTATTTCAACTATCAGTACCTGCACAACTAATATGTCTATGTCCATTTCTGCTATGTCTATGTGCCTGATTACGAATTTGGCAGTCTGTGGACTGCCATGGTGGCGGTCCGATCGCCGTCAGGTTGACGATCGGACCACCATACTACGATGCATGCGATTACATAATCCAGGGACTGCCGTTGTTCCACCAGCACCGCCAGGCAGCGCAGACCACTGTGACCGCGAGACAGAGCAATGAGGCCGTTGGAGCCATTGTTTCCGCAGGACAGATTATGATGTGGACTTCTGCCAATGTGACTGTGACGGTCCAGCCACCATCGCTGGACAATCACTACTTACCAAGTGAAAGTACTGATCTGAGACTGAACCCAAAAGCAATGCATACTCTGACACTTGTATGATGGCAACCTTCACATGACCCACATTAGTGAGGCACCAGACTCATCACACACTGAAGAGAAGTGGCCTGTGGAGGACATATGCCAATAGACTCACTTGACTAGACACCTGGATGAGTATGGAGATGTGTTACTCCATGATGTTTGGGCTGACACACTGAAAACAAGTGGACTGTTGGGTACAAATGTCACCCACAACAACAAACAACATGAGCTGATTGATTACTGTACTCAGTCATGTTTTGGCTCTGGAGAGTTAATTGACTGTGGGCAGTATTCTGTTGTGTCCTAGTTCACTGGGCCAATACGTAAGGCACATCAGCAGGCACCAACTACCATACCTACACAAACAATCACTCATCTTCTGTGTCACACATGGCCTATCTCTAATCTTCAGGAGATGGCAGACTCTATCACATCAACTTGCCAATGTAACAGGCACGAATACGCACAGGGCTCACCACTTTGTAGCTGCTGTGCTCCCCTCAAATGCCCATCAAGATCGGGTTAGGCCACCGCCAAAATGCAGGACATTAGGGGGGGTCAGGCTCTGACATGCACCCCGCCCACAGTGGGAGGACAGCCCAGCTGGCCCTCTGTAATCTTCCAGGCCCAGCGTTAAAGGTTCTCCTACCTCTTCCGACAGTGGGCGCTCCTCCAGCTATGGACCCCCAGGACCTGCACCTTACGGGTGATGGCTCTCCAAATCCCTTTCTTCTGATAGACATTGTAAGAGACAAATCAAAAGGTCGCAAATACATTTTTTGTCAACTGGTTATGTCACACACATTTCAGAAACACTAGGCACAACAATTTTGTAATGGTAACCACACCACAAGTGTAAAGCACACATCCTGGTAAGTACAGGGACATGACTACACACTTTTGGAGTCATCTGCAGACCAACCCACTACCCTGCTCATGGCCTATACTGACTAAGCAAGCCTACTGACATCGGGTTGCCAAGGCTCAAGCAACATGCACTGTGATGTGAGTCACAGTGAAACACAACACACCATTGTGGCCCTCTGAAGGGTAAAGTCCTTGTTCCTGAGTGGACAGACACATATACATCCAGTCACATTGACTAAATGCATACAGACCCTACAGGCAACTACCATAGTACATACTTCACCCTAACACTTAAGTGACAATGAAAGGGCCACCATGGGTGGCACTGAAAGTCTCTTCCTTGTGCATGTCTGGACATATGGGCTACCCAATGATAACTCATAACGCTTCAGGTTGGGTTTGTGTGGTATGTACTTGTGCACAGAACAAACTTTTTACCATATGCGGCAGTCCTTCAGAGATGGCATCCAACATACTAAGTTGTGTTTGGTCTGATTGGTTGCAGGTAACCAAGCTAATGCGTCACGTCATGCCCTCCCTGGAATCAACCAACTATCTGCACTGTTGATTTGGCACTTGTGCAATACCCCTGTATTGGACAAAAATAACTCATGTGAAGGTGATAACAGAGCTGTGGGAGGAAGGTACACGTCATTCATCAATGACGCAGATTGACACTACCCATCCCTAATGTAGTCAATGGACATAGGCCTTCAGGCCAAGTTTTGCCACTGGAGACATATTTTGGCCACATTCTGGGATTTGCAGGTCTACAGGGAAGGGGCCCGGTGCCAAAGTAGCATAGCCACAGTAACTCTACCCCAGCCTGGCCGATGTCCCATACTGGAAGACACATATAGACAGGTCCTGGTTTCTGCAGGTTGAGCATACAGAACCTAAATGACACTCGCATTTCCATCACTTCCATGCATGCAGGTATTTAATATGCCAATCCTGTATGTAGCTTGTGTGGCACTCTGAAGGGCACAGTGATTTTTATATGGTTCTCATACAACAGTTTGCCAAGGCCAGATGTGGGCTGAGTGCTCTGTGGCACTATGCACATTGCTTACAAGATCCTCAAATGTCTCAAACAGTATACATACAGAGCTCATGCTGTGATGCACGTGTGTCATTTGACATTTACAACTATAAAATCCAAAGATATGTCATTGTATGGCTGTAAAGTCTCCTTGCCTAGATATATGCATGCAACACAAGGAGAATCTAGCCTTATCACACATCACCCAACACAATGTTAATGTAAAATGCATAGAGTACTTGTTTCCACTACCTGCACTATGTACATCCCATGTATCACACACAAAGTGTGACAACAGGCACCCAAAAAGTCTAACTGGCACACAGAGGCACATTGTAGCCTCTGAGGAAGGAAAGAATGGTGTTGAACAGAGTCAGATATTCCAATGAGGTAGTTATCTGCTTCTCTGGTGAGTCATAGAGCTGGCCGTACAGGGGAAGGACTTCCTCCACAAGTCTCTCCAAATACTCTTCAGAGAAGGCAGGGGCCTTTTCACCTGCTCGGCCTGGCATTATTGCTCCCAGAGGTGGCACACAGCAGCTAAAGTGGTGAAAGTGTTGATAGCAGCAGTGTCATGAGTCAAGAGAGTGAATTTGCAAAACGCATAGTATATGTATGCCACGTACACAGTCATCACCGCCGACCGCCACAGCCATTGGCCCGTGACCATCACAGGCAACAAAGTTAGCCTATGGCTGTGTCTGCCGTGGTTGGAACTGTCCACCGTGTGGGCAACTTCCCCCGACTGCCGTGGGTGGTTCTTAATATCCAGTGAAGTCAGTCAGACATCTGCCATTTTGGCAGTTTGAAATACAGTATTGGGTCCTTATAAATGCGTCACAACACCAGTATACGTGGTATATTATCACAAACATGCCAAAGCAGCCTTGTTGTGTAGGTTCTACTACACAACCGCTAGTGTAGTGTGTTTCTGGGCACAGAGGTGCATGTAACGGTGGTACACTGTCCACCGCCACTGACGGTTATTTTGGCAATTGGAAAAGACTGTTAAATTTTGAGGGGCATTTGGGGAACAAATAGTTGGGTGTTGCCCAAACCCATGTGGACGCATGTTGACAACGATGTGGGTCACGTTTGATTCTTGTGTAGTTGACAGCTGTGATGTGTACTGGGTGTGATGTACTTCCAGTTGGCAATGCTTTGTCACATGATTTTGTTGCTATACATCATATATGTTGGTGTGGACACAGTAATTAATACTCCAAGTCATGTTTTGTCACAGATGGGTACACTGGGAGAGAGGAGGCAACAACCTCCAGGGAACCATCCACTGCCAGACCTTCAAACCATGGAAGAACGTTACATCATAAAACAGTACAGTCTGAGTATGCAAACAATTGTGGATTTATGTCGTCATTTGGATCCAGATCTGATGCCTGAAAACAGTAGTTCAACCTGCATACCACCCATTGTTCAACTCATGTCAGTATTACACTTCCTGGCCACAGGGTCCTTCCAATATACGGTGGCCATATCTGGTGGCATGTCCCAACCTATGTTCAGTGTTGTGTTAAGAGATGTGCTTTCAGCAATGTTGAAACACATTGACCGCTATATCAGGTTCCCCAGACGTGAGGAGTTAGCCAATGTGAAGGCTGACTTCTTTGGATTTGCTCACCTCCCACATGTGGTGGGAGCCATTGATGGCACACATGTTGCCTTAGTGCCACTGAGGCCAGTGAACAAGTCTATCGCAACAGGAAGCACTTCCATTCTATAAACGTGCAGTTGTGTGCTTCTCGGATCTCTACATCTCAAACGTCTGGCCAGGTTCCCAAGTTTAGCCCATGATTCTTTGTAATGCAGAACAGCACCATACCCCAGCTGATGTCACAACTGCAACCAGAGAGGGCCTGGCTGGTTAGTAAATCACATCTGTCCAGATTTTCTGTGTGCTATGTCAGGTGCTACAACTCATCCCTAAACAGGAGACTCAGCATATCCAAGCCGTCCTAGGTTATTGACGCCGCTGAGGAATCCAACTACACCAGTCCGCTTAAATGAGGCCCATGGAAGAACACGGCGGGCAGTGGATCAGACTTTTGGGCTCCTGGAGTTCACTGTCTGGACCAGACTGGTGGAGCCCTCCTCTACTCACCCTGGAAAGTGTGTCAGATCACTGTGGCCTGCTGCATGATCCATAACATAGCCCTGCGAAGGGACATCTCTTACATCCCAGAGGAGTGGGAGCCTGTGGTGCCACCGGGTGAGAATCCTTAAATGCCAAATGAAGATAACAATGGTGAAGAGGAAGGAGCTGACTTGTGACAAGATCTCATCAACAGCTTCTTCTGACGAGTGTAAGTATGTCATGTGATGTCATGACATTGACTGTACAATGAACTGTAGTTGTGATAATGTGTGGAGTTAGTTCTTGGAAACAGTTAGAAGGTGATGCTCAGGTAAAATCAGCCAAAGGGTATTTGATGAGGTATCTTTTGACACATCCATGTCTTGATGATGTTGTCTTGTTTGTGTCAGATTTATTGTAATGTACTTTGTTCTCTAGGTGCTTGCTATGTGATGTGTCATATATATGGTTTCATACCTATATTCCTTGTTTTGTTCAGGTACCTTCACCATGACATCTTCATGTGGGCATTTTAGAGTTGTGACATTGGCAGGTATGTGATGCTGCTTCGACATATGCAGTGGACATGGATTGTTCTTGGGAATGTAGGCCACAGACTTTGGGTGCAGAAGACCTGTGCCAAGACAGCTTGCATAGTGATAGGAGGGAAGTTTGGAAGACTCCATTGGACTTGGTCCTTGTTGTGTGATGGCCCTGAAGCATCATGGCCCTCATTACAACCCTGGCGGAGAGTGTTAAAGCGCCGGTAATACCGCCAACTGGCCGGTGGAAAAAAAAATGGGATCACGACTACGGCAGAAACCGCCAACATAGACAGCCACTTTAACACTCCGACCGCCATGGTGATCACCGCCAACAGACAGGCAGAAGGCAATGTACTTCCCACCCTATCACAACCCGCCAATCCGCCAGCTTTTCTGGGGCGGTACCAACGACATCAAAAGCTCGGCAGAAACAGGACTTTGAAGGGAAGCCACTCACCTCTCGACACTACACGAAGAACCAGGACGCCATGGAGCCTGAATTGCAGGTCCTGCCGATGCTGGTGTATCTGCTAATACAGCAGGAACACCAAAGACGGCTGCGGCGACGACCACGGTGAGCACTACACCTAGCACACAGGGGAGGGGGGTGGAAAAAGAGAGTGACACACACAAGCAATACACAACACCCCCACCCTCACCCACAACACCATACACACAAACACATGCAGCAACATTACATTTACACCCCGTAACCCCCTGGAAGAACGCAAGGACAAAAGGAATAGAGTCGAATCAGTGATATATTAGAAATAGGCAGATAAAGGTAACAATTTGAAAAAACAGTATATACAAATATTTACAATATGTACAGAAGGCCATACACTGTCCATTGCAAATGTTCATGGCCCAGTGGGCAAAAAAATCATGGGCGAAGCCCACACTTGACTCCTGCCTCAAAAAAGAGAGAACACTGCAAGGGCATCATGTTGAAAACACACAGGCACCTCACGGGAAGGGGGTGCACCTCAGCCAGAAGATGGTACTACGCCACTGCTCCTGGAGGGGGCAACATGCCCACAGCCATGTCCTGGGGAGTGCAAAGCCACAGTCTCTCAAGTGGGTGGTTTGCCCACTACTTGGTCCTGGGAGAGCAAAGCCACAGTTTCTCAAGTGGGTGTTTTGCCCACTGCTTGGTCCTGGGGAGTGCAAAGCCACAGTCTCTCAAGTCTCTCAAGTGGGTGGTTTGCCCACTGCTTGTTCCTGGGGAGTGCAAAGCCACAGTCTCTCAAGTGGGGGGTTTGCCCACTGCTTGGTCCTGGGGAGTGCAAAGCCACAGTCTCTCAAGTCTCTCAAGTGGGTGGTTTGCCCACTGCTTGGTCCTGGGGAGTGCAAGGCCACAGTCTCCCAAGTGGGTGGTTTGCCCACTGCTTGGTCCTGGGGAGTGCAAGGCCACAGTCTCTCAAGTGGGTGGTGTGCCCACTGCTTGCTCCTAGGGCGTGTAAAGCCACAGTATCTCAAGTGGGTGGCTTCTTCCATTGGTTTTGGAGGGGTCTTGTGCCCAGTCTGCTTCATCCTGTCAAGGAAAGTGATAGTGGATGCATTTTTCCACTGGTTCTGGAGGGGATCTTGTGCCCAGTCTGCTTCATCCTGCCAATGAAAGTGAGAGTGGATGCATTTCTCCACTGGTTCTGGAGGGGGGTCTTGTGCCCAGTGTGCTTCATCCTGCCAAAGAAAGTGATAGTGGATGCATTTCTCCACTAGTTCTGGAGGGGGTCTTGTGCCTAGTGATGCTGCACCTGGCATGTAGTAGTTTCAATTCCCTTAACTGGGTGTGTGAGGCACGAGATGTGCAGGGAACAGGTAGCATGATACTCCATGGAGGCAGAGGCAGGCTCTATCCTGCGGTGACTAAGGCTGCATACTGCTGGTAGTGGTGGTGCTGGTGTGGGTGCTTCAAGTGGTGGGGGAGAGGGTCCAGGCCCCTCCTGCAGCCCCGGATGGCTGCCCACTGGGGATGCTGCTGCTGACAATTGAAGTGGCACCGGCTGGGCATGTGGTGGTGCAGGTGGCAGTGCTTGCGGCAGTGTCTGCGGCGGGGATGCTGCCGGTGCTGGCCGTGGTGCAGATGCTGTTAGTGGTAGAGGGAGACACCAGGCCGTCTCCTGCAGCCTCGGACGGCTGCCCACTGGGGATGATGCTGCTGACAGTTGTTGTGACAGCGACGGTGCAGGTGGCGGGCAGATGGCGGTGCAGGTGCCGGTGCCTGCGGCAGTGATCTCGGCGGTACAGGTTGCTGTCGGTACTGATGGTGGGCTCCAGTCCCTCACCTGGAGCCTCCGAGGCCTGAAGTGCCTTGCCTTGGGTTTTCTTTCCCTTCCCCACCTTGGCAGATGCTGCTCGGACCTTGGCACTGTCCTCTTGCGTTTTGGATGAGGCCTTGCTGGGTGGGTCGTGCTTCTTGGCCGTGCTGCATGCTGGCCCCTTCTTCACCTTGGCAGGTGGCGGAATGGGTTGGTCCCTTGCAGGTGTCGGTGGCACACTGAGTGCCCTGACGGTTGCCCCCTGTGATCTTCTGGGACTTGCAGGTACCACAGCGGCCACCAACTTAGTGGCTGAGGTGCTGGCCTGGGATCTTGACACCCTGGCCCAAGGGGACAGATCGGGGTGGGAAGGCATAGAGAAGAGGTCAATGTTTGCCAGGACAAGTTTTTTAGACACACTGGGACAGGAAGATGGAGAGGGTTATGGGAGTGGAGGAAGAGGGAGTGGTTGTAGGAGGTGTATGTCTGCTGAGTTTGGGTGAAGGTGCATGGGATGAATGCTGTTGTGAGGTGGATGGCTGTTGGGTGGGTGGGTGCTTGCGTTTGTGTACTTTGGGAAGAGGGGTCACAGACACACTGGGAGAGGACACAGGGGATGTGTGCATGGTTGTGGGGGTGGTGTCTGCCAGTGAGGGGCTGTAGGAAAGTACCATCTTGCCTGGCATGTTACCCCCATATTTCACTGTATATATGTTGTTTTAGTTGTATGTGTCACTGGGACCCTGCCAGCCAGGGCCCCAGTGCTCATAAGTGTGCCCTGTATGTGTTACCTGTGTGATAACTAACTGCCTCACTGAGGCTCTGCTAACCAGAACCTCAGTGGTTATGCTCTCTCATTTCTTTCCAAATTGTCACTAACAGGCTAGTGACCAATTTCACCAATTTACATTGGCATACTGGAACACCCTTATAATTCCCTAGTATATTGTACTGAGGTACCCAGGGTATTGGGGTTCCAGGAGATCCCTATGGGCTGCAGCATTTCTTTTGCCACCCATAGGGAGCTCTGACAATTCTTACACAGGCCTGCCACTGCAGCCTGAGTGAAATAACGTCCACGTTATTTCACAGCCATTTACCACTGCACTTAAGTAACTTATAAGTCACCTATATGTCTAACCTTTACCTGGTAAAGGTTGGGTGCTAACTTACTTAGGGGGTCATTCCGACCGTGGCGGTCGGCGGTGAAGCGGCGGTAAGACCGCCAACAGGCTGGCGGTCTTTTTTCATGTATTCTGACCATGGCGGTTACTGCCATGGCCAGCCGCCGCTTCACCGTTCCGACCGCCACAGCCGTAACGACCGCCAGGCTGGAGACCTGGGTCTCCAGCCCGGCGGTCGTCACATACCGCCGGCAGTATTCCAACCCGCCTGACCCCGGCTTACCGCCATGGATTTCATGCGGTTTGGGACCGCCATGAAATCCATGGCGGAAAGCACTATCAGTGCCAGGGATAGCGGACGATCACCTTACCTGTTCCTGGTGACCCTCCGGGAGGGAACGGGTCCCATGGGGGCAGCTCCGCCGACACCGCCACGCCAACAGAACACCGCCACAGCGAATCACAGGTCGTGATTCGCTGGGCGGTGTTCTGTTGGCGTGGCGGTGGAGGTGGAGCTACCTCCACTTCCCCGCCTGCCGCCAGTATGGCTGTTGGCGGCTCTTCGTCCGGAAACGGGCGGAGCGCTGCCAACAGTCAGAATGGCCCGTGCGGAAGACCGCCAGCACTGGTACGGCGGTCCCTCGGCAGTCTATTGAGAAGACTGCCGAGGTCGGAATGACCCCCTTAGTGTGTGGGCACCCTGGCACTAGCCAAGGTGCCCCCACATTGTTTAGGGCAAATTCCCCGGACTTTGTGAGTGCGGGGACACCATTACACGCGTGCACTATGCATATGTCATGACATATGTATAGCGTCACAATGGTAACTCCGAACATGGCCATGTAACATGTCTAAGATCATGGAATTGTCACCCCAATGCCATTCTGGCATTGGGGAGACAATTCCATGATCCCCCGAGTCTCTAGCACAGACCCGGGTACTGCCAAACTACCTTTCCCAGGGTTTCACTGCAGCTGCTGCTGCTGCTAACCCCTCAGACAGGTTTCTGTCCTCCTGGGGTCCAGCCAGGCTTGGCCCAGGAAGGCAGAACAAAGGACTTCCTCAGAGAGAGGGTGTTACACCCTCTCCCTTTGGAAAAAGGTGTCAGGGCTGGGGAGGAGTAGCCTCCCCCAGCCTCTGGAAATGCTTTGATGGGCACAGATCTGCATAAGCCAGTCTACACCGGTTCAGGGATCCCCCAGCCCTGCTCTGGCGCGAAACTGGACAAAGGAAAGGGGAGTGACCACTCCCCTGACCTGCATGCCCAGAGCTCCTCCAGTGTGCTCCAGACCTCTGCCATCTTGGAAACAGAGGTGCTGCTGGCACACTGGACTGCTCTGAGTGGCCAGTGCCAGCAGGTGACGTCAGAGACTCCTTCTGATAGGCTCTTACCTGTGTTGCTAGCCTATCCTCCTTCCTAAGCAGCCAAACCTCCTTTTCTTGCTATTTAGGGTCTCTGCTTTGGGGAATTCTTTAGATAACGAATGCAAGAGCTCATCAGAGTTCCTCTCCATCTCTCTCTTCACCTTCTGCCATGGACTCGACCGCTGACTGCTCTGGACGCCTGCAAAACCGCAACAAAGTAGCAAAGACGACTACTGCAACCTTGTATCGCTGATCCAGCCGCCTTCTCAACTGCTTTCCTGGTGGTGCATGCTGTGGGGGTAGTCTGTCTCCTCTCTGCACTAGAAGCTCCGAAGAAATCTCCCGTGGGTCGACGGAATCTTCCCCCTGCAACCGCAGGCACCAAAAGACTGCATCACCGGTCCTCTGGGTCCCCTCTCAGCACGACGAGCGTGGTCCCTGGAACTCAGCAACTCTGTCCAAGTGACTCCCACAGTCCAGTGACTCTTCAGCCCAAGTTTGGTGGAGGTAAGTCCTTGCCTCCCCACGCTAGACTGCATTGCTGGGTACCACGTGATTTGCAGCTGCTCTGGCTCCTGTGCACTCTTCCAGGATTTCCTTTGTGCACAGCCAATCCTGGGTCTCTGACACTCTAGCCTGCAGTGCACGACCTCCTGAGTTGTCCTCCGGCGTCGTGGGACCTTCCTTTGTGACTTCGGGTGAGCTCCGGTTCACTCTTCTTTGTAGTGCCTGTTCCGGCACTTCTGCGGGTGCTGCTTGCTTCTGAGTGGGCTCCTTGTCTTGCTGGGCGCCCCCTCTGACTCCTCACGCAATTGGCAACATCCTGGTCCCTCCTGGGCCACAGCAGCATCCAAAAACCCTAACTGCGACCCTTGCAGCTAGCAAGGCTTGTTTGCAGTCTTTCTGCATGGAAACACATCCGCAAGCTTCTTCACGATGTGGGACATCCATCCTCCAAAGGGGAAGTTCCTAGTCCTCTTCGTTCTTGCAGAATCCACAGCTTCTACCATCTGGTGGCAGCTTCTTTGCACCCTCAGCTGGCATTTCTTGGGCATCTGCCCACTCACGACTTAAGTGTGACTCTTGGACTTGGTCCCCTTGTTCCACAGGTACTCTCGTCTGGTAATCCATCATTGTTGCATTGCTGGTGTTGGTCTTCCTTGCAGAATTCCCCTATCACGACTTCTGTGCTCTCTGGGGAACTTAGGTGCACTTTGCACCCACTTTTCAGGGTCTTGGGGTGGGCTATTTTTCTAACCCTCACTGTTTTCTTACTGTCCCAGTGACCCTCTACAAGGTCACATAGGCTTGGGGTCCATTCGTGATTCGCATTCCACTTTTGGAGTATATGGTTTGTGTTGCCCCTATACCTATGTGCTCTCATTGCAATCTATTGTGACTGTACATTGCTTGCATTGCTTTCTATTGCTATTACTGCATATTTTTGGTATTGTGTACATATATCTTGTGTATATTTGCTATCCTCATACTGAGGGTACTCACTGAGATACTTTTGGCATATTGTCATAAAAATAAAGTACCTTTATTTTTAGTATATCTGTGTATTGTGTTTTCTTATGATATTGTGCATATGACACCAGTGGTATAGTGGGAGCTTTACACGTCTCCTAGTTCAGCCTAAGCTGCTCTGCTAAGCTACCATTATCTATCAGCCTATGCTGCTAGACACCCTATACACTAATAAGGGATACCTGGACCTGGTGCAGAGTGTAAGTACCCCTTGGTACCACTACAAGCCAGGCCAGCCTCCTACAGGGGCGTGTTGGTGATGGAGGTAGTGGATGAAGATGTAGTGAATGCAGGTCTCAGTGGAGACGCTACTGGGAGGGAGGTGGACGACGAGGACACAGTAGAGGCAGTGGATGTTGCTGTGTTTGCATGGGTATGGTGCTTGTGTGAGTGCCTGTTAGTTGAAGTGTGGTGCTTATGTTTGCCTGAGCCACTTTTGTGCGTTGATTTGGATGCATGCTGGTCTGAAGGTGTGCTTGGGATAGGATGAGGTAGAGGGGATTGGGTCTGGGTAGTGGAAGTTGGCAGGGGAAGCTGGACACAGGGACAATGGCTGCCATCAGTGCTGAGGCAGGAGCCTGAAATGCTCTTTGTTGAGCCGCCACACCAGAGTGAATGCCCTCCAGGTATGCATTTGTTTGCTGCAAATGCCTCTCGACACCCTGGATGGCATTCAGTATGGTTGACTGCCCAACAGAGAGGGATCTCAGGAGGTCAATAGCCTCCTCACTGAGGACAGCAGGACTGACTTGGGCAGAGCCTGAGGTGCCTGGGGCTAAGGAGATGCCCACCCTCCTGGGTGAGCGGGCACGGGAAACACGCTGAGGGCTGCTGGGAGGGTGGTGCTGGAAAGGGGGGTGGCATCTGTACCTGTTGTTGTGGTGGGCACAGAGGTGTCAGCCACAGCCAGGGAGCTTCCTTTGTCGGAGGAGTCGCTGTCAGTGGTCTCCCCTCAGGTCCCCGTCATGGAGCTCCCCTCGCCCTCCGTCCCACTGGTGCCTTCACCCTCAGTGGATTCGGCCTCCAGGCCCATGTGGGATGCAGCTCCCTCCGTCTCCGGTGCCTCTGCTCCTCCACCAGATGATGCTAATGCACACAAGGACAGGGTGACAAAACAAAAAGGGGAGTGAGAGACAGAGGATACACTTGGTCAATGCCAGCAACACCACTACCGTTGGCGTACACAACACACAGTGAGCTGCCCTATGCACTAGGCCATGTCCGACCAGTCACCAAGGTAGTTCTGACCACTACAAACAAGAAACAGGATCGAACACATGACTGTTGGACTTATCATGGTCCTGGTACAAACCTTGATTCATTACCAAGGTGTACTGTTAAATATATATTGATATATCCACACATGTGATAAGCAACTTCTACACCGAATATTACAAGACGACCATATTGTGACACAGATCAAATAACTTACAGTCTTTAATGAGCCTTGAAAAAGTAGTTTTCACGACGAAACACGTGTCGGCTGTATATACATGGACTGGTACAACGTTTGCTGTTTTCATTGAATACCCAAGAAGAATAAAGGACTTACATTTAGAATGCTTGGATGTGCCGTGGTTCTTTCAACTTAATTCACTCATTGTGGACCTTCGGGGTCACAATCTACACACCTTGTGGCTGGGTATGGAGCCACTCTGGCACTCCGTATATTATATATGTCTAACTGTCAATAATATGATTTTTTTTAATTTTAATACCAGCAAAGAAGAAACATTTTTTGGAAGTGCGCACCATCTTAGTACACAGCCACTGGCTATCTCTATAGTCACCAAGGTAGTCACCAGCCCATGGGGTACTATGCCTAATGCCAGCATCTGCACACCTGACACCCACAGGACCCTGCCCAGTAGTAGATAGCCACTTGTACCATTGGGGTAGGAGTGCTTTGGAGCCTACACCCAAGGGGCCTACCCTGCCATGATCGCCCTAGCCTAGGGCCACCCACAGCCCACATCCCCCACCCAGCTAGCTCCTAAAGCGCACAAAGTCAGCTCTCTGAATCTGTACTCACCCCCCTGTGGTTGCTGTGATGCCCTCAAGCACCCATACAACTCCGGATAGGTCACCGTCAGGATGCGGAACATCTGGGGGATCATGGTGCGCCGGGCACCCCTTCCACGTTGGGAGGCCAGTCCCAGCTGGGCCTCCGCTGTTTTCTTGGTCCAGCGGCGCAGGTCCTCCCATCTCTTGCGGCAGTGGGTGCTCCGCCTGTGATAGACCCCCAGGGTCTGCACCTCCTTGGCGATGGTACACCAAATACCCTTTTTCGGGTGGGCGCTGACCTGGAGGGAAAAGACAGCAGAAAAAGAAATTACTCACCTGTCCGGACTGGCTTACTCATTGCCCACCAGTTCCCACCCATGCCCTGATGCACATACACTGACCACCTCTCATGCAGCACTCAGGCCAGGACGCCTCAGCACCCCCCAACATGTGGCTTACATCCACACCACTCCAAACATGCATTGCCCACACATCATGCTCACAGTGTACTCACTTGTTTGTCTGGAGGACCGTAGAGTAATGTGTACTGGGGTAGGACCCCATCCACCAGTTTCTCCAACTCCTCCGCAGTGAAGGAAGGAGCCCTTTCCCCAGACACTTTAGCCATTGTCGCTTCCAGACTCACGTCACAGCAGCACTTGCAGTGTAGGTCCTCTCCTGTTGAGTGTCAGGCAGCAAGTAAGTGAATAGTTAGAAAATGGCGGTGACATCCGCGGCGGTGCGTACCGCCACCGCCGGCGTACATCACTCCTGGAACCCATAGGACCCAATGATAACCAATGCAAAGTTGCGCGCGGTGATCGACCGCCTACTGCGACGGCCCACAACGCCAGCGCACTTACCTCATTTCCACTTGTCCCTCCTCACAGGTCAGGCAGCGACATTTCAGGGGGGCACATGGCATGGCACCTAACTGCATCACAGCAGACATTGGCACATGAACTGACTCTCAACTTCACAATCTGCTTCTGTGACATAAATTCAGTAACAGTTGTGTAATCTATGTGGAAATATAACCTTCTGATCACTGTTCTCCTCCATAGACTACAACCGCTGAGGCAGATGATGAGATGGCGGCATCCTCTGGTGTACAGACCCCTGGTGGACCTGTCGGCAATGGAGGACAGACACATTGGGGGTCATTCCAACCCTGGCGGTCGGTGTTAAACCAGCAGCCAAACCGCAAACAGGCTGGCGGGAAAAAAAATTGAATTCCGACCCTGGCGGAAACCGCCAACAGAGACCGCCACATTACCACACCGCCCGCCACGGCGGCACAAACAAACAGCGCGGCGGTCACCGCCAACAGACAGGCGGGAGACAATGTACCGCCCACTGTATCACAACCTACCAATCCGCCACCTTTTCCGGGGCGGTAGCCCCACCGATAAAAACACAGCGGAAACAGCCATTTTGAAGGGAAAACGCTCACCTCCATACAGCCCACGAGGAATAAGGACAGCATGGAACCCGAACTCCACATACTCCCAGCGATTGTGTTCCTACTCCTCTACCAGGAGCACGAACGCCAGCGCAGAAGACAACAGTGAGTACTGCACCTACGACACAGGGGAGGGGGGTGGAGAAAATATTACGGGTACACACATACGCGACACACCCACCCTCACCCTCACCAACTACAACACACACATCAATGCGTATCAACACATCAGAGTGACACCCCCCAAACCCCCCGGAAGAATGCAAACACAAAAGGAAATGATTCTAAATATAGGAATATATTGTATTACTGGCTTAAAAATATGATTCTACATCAAAAACTGTTCTTTACATAAATGTACAAGTCCGAGCATTGTAGCATGTATTGTCCGTGGACCACTGGGCCCAAATCACATGGACAAAGCCCACACAAGATACCTGACTCCAATGGTGAGAACACTGCAGGGGCATCAGATAGCAAAACTACAGGCACCTCAGGGGGAAGGGAAGGGGGGGCACCTCAGCCAGATGAGTCCACAACGCCAGATCCACGAGGGGCCTCCATGGCCACTGTTCAATCCTGGGGAGTGCAAAGCCACAGTCTCTCAAGTCCGGACCGTGGCTGGGTTGCCCACTGTTACATCCTGGGGAGTGCAAAGCCACAGTCTCTCAAGTCTCTACAGTGGGTGGGTTGCCCACTGTTACATCCTGGGGAGTGCAAAGCCACAGTCTCTCAAGTCTCTACAGTGGGTGGGTTGCCCACTGTTCAATCCTGGCGAGTGCAAACCCACAGTCTCACAAGTGGATAACAGTCTCCACTGGTTCTGGGTGGGGCCTGGTGCCCAGACTGCTTCGTGCAGCCCTGCCCGACTAAGATGCGGGCCAGCCCCTGGCGCTCATGGTTCAGCGGTGCTTGAGACGGCGGTGCCCAGTTCAGCGGTGCTTGAGATGAAGGGCCCAGTTCTGCGGTGCTTGAGATGAAGGGCCCAGTTCAGCGGTGCTTGAGACGGCGGTGTCCAGTTCAGCGGTGCTTGAGACGGCGGTGCCCAGTTCAGCGGAGCTTGAGACGGCGGTGCCCAGTTCAGCGGTGCTTGAGATGAAGGGCCCAGTTCAGCGGTGCTTGAGACGGCGGTGCCCAGTTCAGCGGTGCTTGAGATGAAGGGCCCAGTTTGGCGGTGCTTGAGACGGCGGTGCCCAGTTCAGCGGTGCTTGAGACGGCGGTGCCCAGTTCAGCGGTGCTTGAGATGAAGGGCCCAGTTCAGCGGTGCTTGAGACGGCGGTGCCCAGTTCAGCGGAGCTTGAGATGAAGGGCCCAGTTCAGCGGTGCTTGAGACGGCGGTGCCCAGTTCAGCGGTGCTTGAGATGAAGAGCCCAGTTCAGCGGATCTGGCCATGGCGTGGAGCTCATTTGCCACCTGTCCTGTGGCTGGCGGTGCCTTCCTGCCCATCTGTCCTGTGGCTGGCGGGGCCCTCCTGGGCTGCAGTGCCGGGCATGTTGGTGGCCTCCTGCCCACCTGTGATGGGGCTGGCGGGGCCCTCCTGGCCAGCTGGGCTGATGGCGTTCTTGTCGGGCGTGCTGCCCTTCCCAGCCTTCCCTGATCGCCTGTGGCCCTTCCCCACCTTGGGCGGTGTGACAGCTGTCTCCACACCTCCTGCCGGAGCCATGGTAGGGGTTTTTGTGCCTGGTGTCTTCACCCTCTCGCGCCGGCCACTGCCAATCTTTGATTGTTTCTCTGGGGGTGGGCTGCCCGTGCCTTGGCTCCGTACTGAACTGGCTGCCCTGGAGGGTGGGGGACTCCATAGTCCATGGCAGACTGTCATGACAGGGCTAGGTTTTGTGGTGGCTGAGGTGCTGACTGGAGTCCTATGACATGGACGGGGTGGGGGAGTTGGTGGAAAGAGGTTAAGTTTGGACAGGAAAAGCTTTTTAGGAGCAATGGGAGGGGTAGGTGTAGTGGGTATGGGAGTGGAGGAAGAGGATGTGGTTGTAGGAGTTTGAAGTCTGGTGTCGTTGGGTGCAGGTGCTTGGGCTGGAGGCTGTCGTGAGGTGGATGGCTGTTGGGTGGGTGGCTGCATGCGTTTGTGTATCTTGGAAGAGGAGGTCACAGACACTGGGAGAGGACACAGGGGACGTGTAAATGGCAGTGGGGGTGGTGACTGCACGTGTGCGGGGCGTTCTGGTGTGTGTGCTGGTGATGGACGTAGTGGCTGAAGATGTAGTGCATGCAGGTGTGAGTAGAGACGTGACAGGGAGGGAGGAGGGAGACGAGGAGGAGGGGGACACAGTGGAGGCAGTAGGTGTTGGTATGTCTGTATGTGGATGTTGCTTGTGTGAATGCCTGTGTGATGTGTGGTGCTTATGTCTGCCTGAGCTTCCCTTGGGTGTTGAGGTGTGTGCAGGCTGGTGTGATGGTGTGTCTGGGATAGGCAGAGGTACAGGTGATAGGGTCTGGGTGGAGGAAGTTGGAGGGGGGAGGCTAGAGACAGGGACAATGGCTGTCATCAGTGCTGAGGCCAGAGTGTTGAACGATCGCTGAAGGGCAGCCTGACCAGAATGAATGCCCTCCAGGTATGCATTACTCTGGTGCACCTCTCTTTCGACACCCTGGATGGCATTCAATATGGTAGACTGCCCAACAGTGAGTGTCCTCAGGAGGTCAATGATCTCCTCACTGAGGGCAGCAGGGGTGACTGGGGCAGGGCCTGAGGTGCCTGGGGCGAAGGAGATGCCCACCTTCCTGGGTGAGCGGGCACGGGGTAAACGCTGAGGGGCTGCTGGGAGGGCGGTGCAGGTGCGCTGGGTGGCGGCTGTACCTGTTGTTGCGGGGGGCACAGATGTTGCCGCCACCACAAGGGAGCTCCCTTCAGAGGACGAGTCTGTGTCACTTATGTCTGCCCGAGTCCCCGCTGTGGAGCTCCCCTCGCCCTCCGTCCCACTGGTGAAATCAGAATCCTTTGCATGGCCCTCCATGGCCATGTGGGATGCAGCTCCCTCGTGCTCCGATGCCACTTCTCCTCCGCCTGATGATGCTAATGCACACATGAACAGGAAAACCACAAAAAAGGGGGGGGGGAAATAAAGACATGTTGAGTGCATGCATTGGCGACACCGTTGGCGGACAGGACAGACACAGAAGCCCCCTGCACTACGCCGCGCACTTGGAGTCCACTACTCAATCCGTGGGAAATGGCCTAAAAGCCTATGGACGACATCTGCACACATAGATGACACAGGCCATGAATAGCTGTACTTGGCACCCTACAGAGGTGGCGGGCGGGGGCACAGGGCCATGCCTTACGGAGGGGCCTAGCCTACAGAAATCGCCCTGGCCTAGGGATACCCATAGCCCTCCTCCCCCACCCAGACACCTCCACTGCGCGCAAAGTCACCAGAATAAGAGTGTACTCACCCCCTTGTGTCTGCTGTGATGTCCTCACGCGCCCATCCAAATCGGGGTAGGCCACCGCCAGGATCCGGAACATCAGGGGGGTCAAAGTCCGACTGGCACCCCTCCCACGTTGGGAGGCCATCCCCAGCTGAGCCTCCGCCGTCATCCTGCTCCAGCATCGGATGTCCTCCCATCTCTTCCGGCAGTGGGTGCCCCGTCTGTGGTGGACCCCCAGGGTCCGGACGTCCTTGGCGATGGCACGCCAAATATCAATCTTCTGGTGGGCGCTGACCTATGTGAAATGTACAGGGGGAGAAAAAGAGTCATCACCTTCTGCACCCTCAATGTGAGTGGCCCCCCATTCCTACCCTTGCCATGTGGCACATGCTCTCATCCGTCGTTTGATGCATGCCTCAATCGCTCCCCTCCCCACCATCTTTCATCCACCCCACTCAACACAGGCATTGGCCACTAAGCATGGCCCCAGTGTACTTACCTATTGGTCTGGAGGACCGTAGAGTAGCGCATACTGGGGGAGGACCCCATCCACGAGTTTCTCCAATTCCTGAGCAGTGAAGGCAGGGGCCCTTTCCCCAGTCGCATGAGCCATTGTCTCTTCCAGACCGAGGTCACAGCAGCACTTGCAGTGTAGGTCCTCTCCTGTCGAAGATCAGGTATCAAGTGATTAAGCCGATAGAAAATGGCGGTCACGCCCGCGGCGGTGCGTACCGCGACCGCCGGCGCACATCGTCATTGGCTCCTGAGACCCATAGGGTTCAATGTTAACCAATGCTGCTTAGCGCCGCAGTCTTTGACCGCCTACCGCCACGGTGTGCCACGCCAGAGCATTTACCTCACATCCCATTGTCGCACTTCACAGGTCAGGCAGCCGCCATTTCAAGGGCCCACATGGCTTACATTTTACTGCGTCACACATACCTAGCCCTTGCATCAACACTCATACAAGCCATTCAATTCATTGGGAATCGTGTTTTGTGCAAGCTGTGGTTAAGAACCTGTGGGTTGATTGACTCTGTGCTCGCCGTTGTCCTTCATAGGCACCGTCCGCTGGGACATGCGAGGAGATGGAGGAATCTTCCCGTGTACAGACCGCTGGTAGACCTGTCGACAATGGAGGAAAGACATGTCATACTGACATACAGGCTTGACCGAGCCACTATTCATGAACTGTGTGCCCAGCTGGAGCCAGACCTGATGTCACCAATACGCCAACCCACAGGGATCCCCCCTCTAGTGCAGGTGCTGTCAGTACTCCATTTCTTTGCAAGTGGGTCATTTCAAACAACAGTGGCCATATCATCAGGGATGTCCCAGCCTATGTTTTCCAAGGTGTTGTCCAGAGTGTTGTCTGCCCTTCTGAAACACATGCGGAGCTACATCGTTTTCCCTGAGGTGGGGGATTTGCCTACAGTGAAGGGTGATTTCTATGCCCTTGGACATATCCCCAACATCATAGGTGCCATTGATGGGACCCATGTGGCTTTAGTACCCCCCAGCAGGAGTGAACAAGTGTACAGAAACAGGAAGAGTTATCATTCTATGAATGTACGGATGGTGTGTTTGGCAGACCAGTACATCTCCCATGTTAATGCTAAGTTCCCTAGCTCAGTGCATGACGCGTACATCATGCGGAATAGCAGCATCCCTTACATGATGGGTCAACTCCAGAGGCAACGTGTGTGGCTAATTGGTGACTCGGGTTACCCCAACCTGTCATGGCTACTGACCCCAGTGAGGAATCCCAGGACAAGGGCAGAGGAACGGTACAATGAGGCCCATGGGCGAACTAGGAGGGTGATCGAGGGGACCTTCGGCCTCCTGAAGGCCAGGTTCAGGTGCCTCCATATGACAGGTGGATCCCTATTGTACTCACCAAAGAAGGTGTGCCAGATCATCGTGGCCCTCTGTATGCTTCACAACCTGGCTTTGCGACGCCAGGTGCCTTTTCTGCAGGAGGATGGTCCAGATGGTGGTGTTGTAGCAGCTGTGGAGCCTGTGAGAGTGAAGACGAGGAAGCCGAAGAGGACGACATAGACAACCGGAACGCAGTAATACAGCAGTATGTTCAATGACACACAGGTAAGATTCCAACCCGGCATATTACATATACTTAACCCCTACTACCTCTCTACTGTCTGACCTTTTCCCCCAGTGTATGGTAACTTAGTTGTGACTTTCCCTTCCAATTTCAGAGATGTGGGCCCCACTGCGTGACATCTGCTTTGTTTCCCCATGGACTACAGCTGTGTGACAGTGGTATGTTGGCATCACAATGTAAATATGCATTTTTGGCACGGTAATGTGTAATACATTTGTACAAACTCACAGCCAGACTCCTGATTGTTTTGTGCAATAACTGTGTTTATTTCAGTGCTCTATATTGGTGGGTGATTGCAAATCGGTGAGGGGTGATGGTGGAGGATTGTCCATGGCAGAGTCCAGACTATTAGTATCACAGGTGCACTGTCCAAATGCCTGTGGAAAGTGGAGCATGGGCAGTATAAGGATGGGCAGGGTGTCAATGTGGGACAGTGGGATGACAATCAGGGCGGTATCCTTTCCTGGCGGGGTGTTGGCATCTTACTCTGTCTTCTTCCTGGATCTCAGGGCCCGCTTGCGGGGTGGTTCTCCTTCTGCAGGGTGTGGGGTGCTGGTGGCCTGTTGGTCCTGTGGCGGGGCCTCCTGCCCACTAGCGCCGGCAGAGGTGGTAGGCAGTTCTTGGTCCATGCTAGTGTCAGGGGCCCTTTGTGGTGCCACAGTGTTCCGCAATGTGGTGACTACCTGATTCAGAGCCCCTACAATGGTGGCCAGGGCGGAACTGATGTTTCGTAGTTCCTCCCTGAACCCCAAATACTGTTCCTCCTACAGAAGCTGGATCTCCTGAAACCTGGCCAGGACCGTCGCCATTGTCTCCTGGGAGTGGTGGTAGGCTCCCATGATGGAGGAGAGGGCCTCGTGGAGAGTGGGTTCCCTGGACCTGTCCCCCCCCTGTCGCACAGCAACCCTCCCAGTTCCCCTGTTTCCCTGGGCCTCTGTCCCCTGGACCGTGTGCCCACTACCACTGCCCCCAGGTCCCTGTTGTTGTTGGGGTGGTGGGTTAACCTGGGTGCCCTGTAGTGGTGGACACACCGCTGATTGACGTGTCCTGGGGACAGAGGTATGGGCCCGCTGGGTGGGTGCTGTGCTGGTGTTCCCAGAGGGGGGAAGGTCTGCTATGGGCTGTGGCTGTCTGAGGGGAACCGACTGTCCAGAGGTCCCCGATGGGCCGGGCTGGTCATCTAGATCCAGATCGACAGAGCTGCTGTCCTCACTGTGGGCCTCTTCTGGGGGTGGAGTGGACATTTGTGGACCCTCCTGCGCGGTGACGTGGCATTCGGGTCCTGCAGGGGTATAAAAGTATGGTTATTGCATTTGTGTGTGCAATAGCGTGTAAAGGGTGGGTGCCCGTGTACCCCAGTGCTGGCATTCCCGTGTTGGGGCTTTTGTGACGGTGGTTTGGGGGGGGATGGGTATGTGCAGTGGGCATGCTTTGTTGATGGGTGTCCATGCTTTGTGGTCGCATGCAGGGCTTGGGGTTGGGATGGGTGGGCTGTGATGGGGAGACATTTGCAAGGAGCAGGATGTGATGGGGGTGAGGGTGAGGGTGGGGGTATGAGTTGGCATGCTGGTGGGGTGGGGGGGATGAAGTAGTGAAGATAAGACTTACCAGAGTCCATTCCTCCAGATACTCCTGCGAGGCCCTCAGGATGCAGGATTGCCAAGACCTGCTCCTCCCATGTTGTAAATTCTGGGGGAGGAGGTGGGGGTCCGCCGCCAGTCCGCTGCACCGCGATGTTGTGCCTGGATACCATTGAACGCACCTTCCCCCGTAGGTCGTTCCACCGCTTCCTGATGTCGTCCCTATTTCTTGAGTGCTGTCCCACAGCGTTGACCCTATCGACTATTCTGCTCCATAGCTCCATCTTCCTGGCAATGGTGGTGTGCTGCACCTGTGTTCCGAAGAGCTGTGGCTCTACATGTACAATTTCCTCCACCATGACCCTGAGTTCATCCTCCGAGAACCTGGGGTGTCTTTGTGGTGCCATGGGGTGGTGTGGGTGATGTGTGGGGTGGATTGTGTGGTGATGTGTATTGGTGTGTTGTGTGAAGTGCGTGGAAATATTGCTGGGTGAAAGTAAAATGCGCATCTGGGTGCTCAGTTCTCTTTTTCTCAGTGCGTGGTCCCGATTCTGTAGGAGTGGGGGTTTGAGGGTGATGCGGGTGTGTGTTTTATATTGTAATGGGTGTGTGGGAGTGGTGTGTGTATGTGTATCAGGTGTGTGTATTTGTAATTGTCCAATGTGGCTGTGTTTTGTAAGTGTGTGTGTATTTTAAGAGCGCCGGTGTGTACCGCCAATGGTATACCGCGGTTGAAAGACCGCCGCGTGGATTCGTGTGTCGTGATAGTGTGGGCGTATTTCTGTTGGCTTGACGGTGGAGGTTTGGTCGTCGCCAGTTTCTCGCTGCCCTTTGGTGTTGCGGACTTTTGTGGATGTCTGTTTTTTGGCGGTTTGCCTGTTGTGGGTCAGAATGACCGTGGCGGTTTACCGTGGCGGTATGTTGGCGGTCTTCTGACAGCGGTAAGCGGCTTTTACCGCCAAGGTTGGAATGACCACCATTATCATCACATACAGACTTGATCGTGCCACAATCCAAGAACTGTGTGCCAAATTGGAGCCAGACCTGATGTCTGCTATCCGCCAGCCCACAGGAATCCCCCCTCTAGTGCAGGTCCTGTCAGTGCTCCATTTCCTGGCAAGTGGTTTCTTTCAAACTACAGTGGCCATGGCATCAGGGATGTCTCAGGCAATGTTTTCCAACGTGTTGTCCAGAGTGTTTTCAGCCCTGCTGAAACATATGCGCAGCTACATTGTGTTCCCTCAGGTGGATGAATTGGCCACAGTGAAAGCTGACTTTTATGCCCTGGTACATATCCCCAACATCATTGGTGCCATTGATGGTACACATGTGGCATTTGTTGTCCCCTCTCTCCCCCCCCCTGAGAAATGAACAGGTTTTCAGGAATAGAAAAGGCTATCACTTGATGAATGTGCAGATGGTGTGTTTGGCGGACATGTACATCTCCCATGTGAATGCCAAGTATCCTGACGCCATTATCTTGAGGAATAGCAGCATCCCATATGTGATGGGCCAACTCCAGAGGCACCGGGTGTGGCTAATAGGTGAGCCCAAGGTCCCCACACAGTATAAGTAGGTGTCTGGGAATGGGGTTGTCCCTAAGGGTTAGTGTGTGTCTAACAGTTGTCCCTCGATATTTGCAGGTGACTCTGGCTACCCCAACCTCTCATTGCTACTAACCACAGTGAGGAATGCTAGGACAAGGGCAGAGGAACGTTACAATAAGGCACATGGACGTACAAGGAGGATTATTGAGAGAACCTTCGGCATCCTGAAGGCCAGGTTCAGGTGCCTCCATCTGACAGGTGGATCCCTGTACTAATCACCGAAGAAGGTGTGCCAGATCATCGTGGCATGCTGTATGTTGTACAACCTGGCCTTGAGACGCCAGGTGCCTTTTCTGCTGGAGGATGAGCCTGGAGATGGTCTTGTGGCAGCGGTGGAGCCTGTGGACAGTGACGAAGAGGAGGCAGAGGAAGAAGGTGTTGACAACAGGACAAATATTATACAACAGTACTTCCAATGACACACAGGTAGGTGACTGTAACTCAACTTAACATTTCAGTTATCTTTTGGAAATTGTACATGGCAGCCTCTTACCCTCTGTCTATGGACACTGACTGTTCCCTTTGGATTCTCTATGTTCAGATCTGTGTGCCCCATTCTGGCTCCTGCTATATGTACTGCTACCCACCAAAGGTCATCCTGTAGTATATTTCACTGCACATATATGTTGCGATGCTTTGATAATGCTGTACTAATAAATTTGAGATTCATGACACTGACTCCAGTATTGTATTTGTTTCAAGGGTGTTTATTTTTGTGCCAATAAGTATGGGGCTATGTGCAAGGGGCTAGGGAGATGGTGGAGGAATGTCCAGTTAGAGTCCAGTCTCTCGGTATCACAGGTGCATTGTCCAAGGGGGCATAGGAAGGGGAACAATGGCAGTTCAAGGTGGACAGGGTAACAGAGTGGAACAGAAGAGTGACAATCATGAGAGTCTTATTTCCTGGCGGGGGTCTTGGCAATGTTCTCTGGCTTCTGCCTGGATCGCAGGGACCGTTTGCGGGGTAGTTCTCCTTCTGCAGGGGGTGGGGTGCTGGTGGCCTGTTGGTCCTTTGGCGTGCTTCCTGGCCACTAGCGCCGGCGGAGGTGGTAGGCTGTTCCTCGGTTTGGCTAGTGTCAGGGGTCCTTTGTTGTGCCACTGCCTCCCTCATGGTCTCGCCCATGTCAGCCAGCACCCCTGCAATGGTGACCAGGATGGTGTATATTTTTGTTAGGTCCTCCCTGATCCCCAGGTACTGTACCTCCTGCAGCCGATGGGTCTCCTGTAACCTGGCCAGTACCTGGCCCATGGTCTCCTGGGAATGGTGGTATACTCCCATGATGTTGGAGAGTGGCTCGTGGAGATTCGGTTCCCTTAGCCTGTCCTCCCCCTGTCGCACAGCAGTCCTCCCAGCTTACCTGTTGTCCTGTGCCCCTGTCCCCTGAACCGTGTGCACACTGCCACTGACCTCAGGTCCCTGATCGTCCTGTGTTTGTGGGGTTGCCTGGGGTCCCAGTAGTGGTGGACACACTGCTGATTGACGTATCCTGGGGACAGAGGCATGGGCCCGCTGGGTGGGTGCTGTGGTGGTGTTTCCTGAGGGGGGAGGCTCTGTGGTGGTTTGGGACTGTGGCAGGGTAACCGACTGTCCAGAGGTCCCTGATTGGCCAGGTTGGTCATCATGATCCAGGCATGTAGAGCTGCTGTCATCACTGTGGGCCTCTTCTGGGGGGTCCTGGATGTAGCTGGCACCTCCTCTCCGGTGACGTTGGGTAGGGGTCCTGTTGGGATGCCAATGCATTGTGTCAACATCAGGACAGTGCGCGCTCTACGGGCAACAAAAATGCAAAAACCCAGTCTTTAATCAAAAGAGCATAATTCATGCATTGTGTTTATATGCAGTATGTTAACCTTTTGCATTGCAGAGTTTAACCTTGAAAAACACTATTAATGATGTTTGCAATAACTGTTCATTTCCAAGGTATTGCTGCAGGCTTACTGAGTGTGTTAGGGTGTGGTCCTTTTCTAGGACCTTCTAGATGCTTTCCTTGCAGCATGACTGGGTGTGGTTTGTGGACTAGGCCAGACTGTATATAAGGGAGCCGGCCCAGCTCCACATGCTCACTATTCAGAGGTCCCGGTGCAGAGCAGCAGCAACTTCCTGAGCTCCTGTTCCTGAGGCCTACCTTGAAGTTCCAGGCCTGTCCAGCATTATATTGGTGATCCTTGAGCAGAGCGGTAAGGCGGAGGTCGGGCTGGGCCCCTGACCCCATTCTCAAAGACTTTCGAGTTTTGGGCCTACTTGTAAAACTTTCAGAGTGCGCGATTCATTGCTCTCATGTAAACCTTGGCATTCAGATCAGCAACTGCTTGCGCAATCATTTCATGGCATTTCCATATTCTTGTTCGAATCTGCAGTGTGCGTGATTCATTTCCAGCATGTAAAACTTGATGTTCAGATCAGCAACAGCTTGCACGATCATTTCATGGCATTTGCATATTCTTGTTCGAATCGGCAGTGATGTTCAGATCGGCAACAGTGTGCGCAATCATTTCAAGGCATTCGCATATTCTTTTTTGAATTGGTAGTGTGTGCGATTCATTTCCAGCATGTAAAACTTGATGTTCAGATCGGCAACAGCTTGCACGATCATTTCATGGCATTTGCATATTCTTGTTCGAATTGGCAGTGTGCGCAATTCATTTCCAGCATGTAAAACTTGATGTTCAGATCGGCAACAGTGTGCGCGAACATTTCATGGCATTTGCATATTCTTGTTCGAATCAGCAGTGTGCGCGATTCATTTCCAGCATATAAAACTTGATGTTCAGATCGGCAACAGTGTGCGCGATCATTTCATGGCATTTGCATAATCTTGTTCGAATCGGCAGTGTGCACAATTCATTTCCAGCATGTAAAACTTGACGTTCAGATCGGCAACAGTGTGCGCGATCATTTCATGGCATTTGCATAATCTTGTTCGAATCGGCAGTGCGCGCGATTAATTTCCAGCATGTAAAACTTGACGTTCAGATCGGCAACAGTGTGTGCGGTCATTTCCTGGCATTTAAAACTTTGGTGTGTTGTGTTTGTTGAGGTGCACACATTTATCCTGAGTTTTGGGATTTTCTGTGAAGATGCTTAATTCAAAATGTGACATCCTTTGTGCATATTAAGTCCCTAGTACAATTCCTATTGTTTTCCGAGGAATGTTTCAGATAGCCTTTTGTCCTCATGTAAAAATGCAATGTTTGTTCTAAAACATTATTCTAGAAGGTTCTTGTATTCTAGACAGTATGTGATATTTCTTGAAAAGCTCATATGAAACACTGTATTAACCCATTCTTGATTTTTTCCAGGTACCTAGATTTCTTGAGGTCTAGTTATAGTCACTTCTTAGGTTATCCATGGTTACAGTATGAGAACTCTTAGAACCATAGTCTAGTGAAAGTCAATGTGATTATATCTTGATATTGTGTTGTTTAACCTTTTGCTTCCTACAAGTCTCCTTCCCAGCTGTTCCCTGCCCAATCCCCTTTTCCCCCACTTGGACTCTCTCAGGCTCTGTGATATTTCTATCGGAGCTTTGGAGCTGTCTAGTGGTGGACATGTTGGGAACGTGCGCAGGCCCCGAGGATCTGGTCTCTCTGACAGAATAGTGAGCCCACAAATGTAATATCCTCCTGGTTTGCGTGTGTTCTCAGCATGGCCACATTGGACGAGCTAGTCAAAGTTATCACGCAGCTCCAAGCAGAGGTAGTGTCATCTAAGGATATAGCAGCCAGTTTAGCTGAGAGAGTGAATCAGTTGCAGGAAAGGGTAGAAAAGAAGGAACAAAATACTTTGGGTGTGTCTTGGCCTGGTCCTCCTTCTCAAGCTTCTGGAGGTAATCCTCCTACGAACATTTCCCTCAACGTTCCCTCAGCTATCCCTGTGGCTCCTCCTGAACGTTTTTCAGGCGATCCCCTGAAAGTGCAATCTTTCTTGGTTCAAGTGGAATTATATTTTACCTGCCGACCAAACACTTTCCCTGATGCCCAATCCAGTGTGGCCCTCTAGTTATCTTACCTGACTGGGGACGCAGCCACCTGGGCAATCCCTCTTGTGCGTAAAGACAGTCCGCTGCTTTACAATTGGAGACATTTTGTTCGTGAGTTTGAACAAGTGACATTGTCGGCAGATCGTGAACTATTCGACTTGCGACAAGGTAACCAAGATCTGGTCTCTCTGACACATTGTTAATGTATCTGTGTTTGCCATCTTGTGCATGGGTGTGTTTCACCCTATGATTGTGATTTCCCTGTCGGCTTGGCCTTGTGTGACTGGTGATTTTGTGGGCTGGGTGAGTCTCTCTATTGGGCATGCTGGGGTGATGGTTGTCCATGCAGGTCTGTGATGGGTGTCCATGTATTGGTGTTGCATGCAGAGCTTGGTATTGGGTTGGGTGGGTTGTGCTAGTGGGGTATATGTCAGGTGGTGGAGTGATGGGGGTGAGGGTAGGGGTAGGAGTTTGTGATGGCATGCAGGTAGGGTGGGGGGGATAAAGTAGTTAAGATTTGCCTTACCAGAATCCAGTCCTCCTGCTACTCCTGTGAGGCCCTCAGGATGCATGATCACCAAGACTTGCTCCTCCCATTTTGTTAGTTGTGGGGGAGGAGGTGGGGGTCTACCGCTAGTCCTCTGTACAACAATCTGGTGTCTTGATACCACGGAACGCACCTTCCCCGTAGGTCGTTCCACCTCTTCCTGATGTCATCCCTGGTTCTTGGGTACTATCCCACGGCATTGACCCTGTCCACGATTCTCCACCATAGCTCCATCTTCCTTAAAATGGACGTCTGCTGCACCTGTGATCCGAATAGCTGTGGCTCTACCCGGATGATTTCCTCCACCATGACCCTTAGCTCCTCCTCTGAAAACCTGGGGTGTCTTTGGGGTGCCATGGATGTGGTGTGAGTGATATGTGTGAGGATGTGTGGGGTGTGTATGCTGTGATGTGCGTGAATGGTGTATGGGTGATGGTGTTCTGTGCCTCTGATTGAGTGGGTGCTCCTGGCTTGTCTCTCTCTGTGTGCTATCCTTTTTTTCGTTGTGAGGGGTTGTGGGTAATGTGGGTGTGTGTTTTATATTGGATTGGGTGTGTGGGTGTGGTGTGTGTATGTGTATCAGGTGTGTGTATTTTGAATTGTCCAATGTTGTGTAGTTTTGATAGTGTTTTGATAGTGTGTGTATTTTGAGCGCAGTGGTGTGTACCGCCAATGGTTTACCACGGCTGAAAGACCGCTGCGTTAATTCGTGGGTAGTGATACAGTGGGCGTATTCCTGTTGGTGTAACTGTGTGTTTTGCTATCGCCAGTTTATCACTGACCTTTGGTTTGCGGACTTGTGTGGGTGTCTGTATAGTGGCGATATTCTATGTGTGGGTCATGATACCCGTGGTGAATTACCGCCGCGGTCACGGTATGTTGGCGGCTGTCAGCACGGCAGCAGGCGGCATTTACCTCCAGGGTTGTAATGAGGGCCGTTGGGTGTCATCATGTGGTGAGACAAAAATGAAGTCCTAGGCCAAAATCATGTTAGTTTCCCTTCACATTGGCTGAACACTATTTTTGTATGAACTATATGAAGCTGTTGATGTGCTTCATCATTGTAGGCCAAAGTGCGTGTGGCACATCACTGACATTTGTTTGTGTCATACCACCAGATGCAGAAGCACTGGATTGTAATGACACTGTGATTAGAAACTGTTGTACTGCCATCTGTCTGAGTCTTACATTATATGATATTGTATTACTTTCGTGTGGTACGTGATATGGCTCCAGCTGATGACATTAACCACTTTAATGTTTGCCTTTTTCCACGGGACAATGTCTGATAAATCCCTTCCTTCCATGGTCTAGAGCTCTGTAGCTGTACATTTGATCATTTACCCAGTATGATTCAATCATGTCTGATTTGCTATGTTTCAGACAAATTGGCAGCCTATGCACTGTCAATGTAATAACATTTCTTCGTTGACAAGACAGTTTTATGTAGGTGTTTGTGTGGAATGGTTGCAATCCTGAGCTGGACACTGTGTGCATGCAACATATCCCTGCTTGCACAAGTACCTTGTATCATCATCGTATGGTTCACAATGTCTGACATATCTACATGGCTAAATGTGAAATTTAAGACAGCTGACAATGAGTTTGTGATGGGTGAATTTACTGCAATGCTACTGCATGCAAAAAATATTTGTGACAGAAATTAACAAAAATGTAAAGTGAAGGGTCAGTCATGGTGAATGAAATCACTGGAGTAGATGCCACACCATTGGAAGTCCAAAGTAAAGAGTATTCCTCCCATTGGAAATGGTTTGTAGTTTAGGATCAGACAATAGAGTGTATGTGTGATACACAAAGGAGGACATTAAAGAAGAGGTTTATTGCTGGCAGTGGTCGGTGTCTTGCCATCTGCACCTCCTGGATTCTTGCATGGATGCCCCGCTTGTGAAGGTGGAGGTGTCAGCTGCTATAGAGGCATGGTGTCTGAGGGTGGTTGTGCCTCTGGCAGGGCCTCCTTTCCTGTGGTTGCCACAGATGTAGTTGAACCTGATTTTGTTGACCCAATGGAAGGGGAAGATTGGGTTGGAAATCCCTGCTCAGGGACGTATGAATATCCCTCAGCATCCCTGTCAAGGAGGCCATATTTGAATTGTGGGCCTCCATTTGTTCACACATGTCCCTCTGCAGCTGCTTCATTTCCCGGAGTTCAGTCTATACCTCGCCTATTGTGCCTTGGGACTCCTGATAGATCCCCAAGACTGTGGCCCCAGTGGCCCCATTCTATTAGTACACAGCACCCCTCTTGTAGACCCTACCCGCACGAGCATGTGCTCTTAGCACAGGGTGCCCTCTCCTACTGGGTCCTGGAACCTCAGTGTTAGGATTGTTCGGTTGGACCTCAGGATCCAGGCCTGGGGGCACAAGAAGATGACAACTGTGCTAGGTACACAGGTTGGGGGGGCCGTTGTTGCCGTGATATCAATGCAACAGGGCTGGGAGGTGTAGTTGTGGACACAGTGAGGCTCACTGTTGCCGTCTGACAAGGCCGCCCAGATGTGCCAGGACTGCCCTCCACGTCAACACGTCCAGGAGTGTTGTCATCAATGACGTCTTCATCCAGTAGTGCAGATGTATTCTGGTCAGTGGAAGAGGTCTGCCTAGGGGCTATGCCAGCTCATTCTTTTCAGTAAGATAGTACATTGTCATTGATTGAAGTGTGCCATACTCCTCCAAAGGTTTTGGTGTCACAATAAGTGGAGACATTGGACATTCTTAAGTTGTAGGGTAGCCCATTGTGTCATGTTACCAATGTATTGGAATATTTGACATGACATGTGTGAAGCTTGCTCAGGCTATTGGTCTCAAGCAGCTCAATAGATGTGGTGATGATTTGCAGTATGGATGAGGGAATGAAAATGACATCTTAATAATAGTGAAGCAAACGAATTGGAGAGGCACATGTGCATTTGACCATTTGGAGGCCTAGTTGTGTGTAATATGTGCAAACACACAACTTTGTTGCATCTGTATCTGCAGTCATCGTGTGTGCAGTGGTGTGTCAATGTGTTTGCTGCTGCTGCCAATCTGCTGATGCAGCTTAAGGCCTTAGGAGTTCTTTGTGTACTGACTTGGCAAGGTGTTATTCCTGTCCCCACTAGTTTCATTTTGGGATGCCAGGGCAAGATGGAGATAGTTAGACAGACATGTCTCTGAGTTGAGCATGATCTGTATATTGCTCACTCCCAGGTGAGTAAACTGTATTTTGAAGTTCACTAACAGGTGGATTTGGGCAACTGAACACTGGGTTGGTGGTTGGAGTTAGAGAAACAGGGCCTCCTGGGTATTGAAGTCAGGTCACTCCCTCTACTTCCCAACACTTGTCAAATGGTATACCCCCAGATGAGTAAACTTCATTTGGGAGTTCACTAAGAGAACTATTTGGGCAAGTGAACACTGGGCTCGTGGTTGGAGTGAAAGAAACAGGGCCTATTGGACTTTACAGTCAGGTGAATCCCTCAACTTACCAACACTTGACAAATGGTATACTACCAGGTGAGCAAACTTCATTTGAGGGTACACACACAGGTGTCTTTGGGCAAGTTGACACTGGGCTAGTGTTTGGAGTTAGAGAAACAGGGCCTATTGGGCTTTGCAGTCAGGTCAATCACTCTACTTCCCAACACTTGACAAATGACATGCTACCAGGTGAGTAAACCTCATTTGTGGCTATAAACACAGGTGTCTTTGGGCAAGTGGACACTGGGTGGGTGTTTGGAGTTAGAGAAACAGGGACTCCTGGGAGTTGAAGTCAGGTTACTCCTTCTACTTCCAATCACTTGACACATGTTGGGTATCACATATCTGTTGCCATACTGCAATTAGGTTGGAGAATATATTTACATGTTGAAACATTCCGTGAGCCCTGGGATGATTTCTTTGTTTGCACCATTCCAACTTATGGCATGTGATGGGCCTCAGTAGCTGTGATGTTAGGTTCAGCAATACACATTAACAGTCTTGCAGCTCAGATACTCTGAGTATTGAATGTTGTTTGAGTCAATTAACTAAACGGTGGCAAAAGCTAAGCTGTGAGCAAACATGACACTGCAGTTTAACAACATTTTTTGTGTTGTCATTTACCAGACTCCACTCCCCCAGGTATTCCTGTAAAGCCCTCAGGGGTACTGGGGGGGCCACCACCATCTTGTTCTCCTCCATCTGTTGCTTGGAGGCCAGGGAATGCACTTTGCCCCTCAGGTTGTTCCACCTCTTCTTAATGTCCTCCTTTGTGCGCAGGGTGGTGCCTACAGCATTCACTCTGTCAACAATCCATTGCCACAGTTCCATTTTCCTACTGAGAGAAGCGTGCTGGACTTGGACTCCAAACAATTGTGGATTTACTCTTATGATTTCATCGCCCATGACTGTCAGCTCATCCTCTGAAAAAACAGGATTTTTGTGATGTGACGCGGTGGGAAATTAAAGTGGGTGAACAGGGCGTCACTTACAAAAGAAAAGTGATGTGGGGAGTAAATGGAGAAAATGTGTGAAAATGTTTTTAATGGAATAGTGAAAAACTGGATGCCTAATCATTCTGAACAAAATCAAATGTGGTCTCTTGACTGCAGTGGAGAAGCAAAGGATCATGGTCTGTGAATGGGTCTGTTTTATAGTGTGATTTGCAGGTGTTGCCACTGGACCCATAATTGTCAGCAGTGTTGTGCTTTAATTCATCCAATGTGCACTTGTCTGTTACTTTGCTGAATGCGGACTGCTGTGGTCGACTGCCACTGGCTAACCGCCTCAAGTAGACTGCCATGGTGACTGTGTGTTTGAAATAGTCTCGGTGGTTGGCTGCAGTGCTGATGGGGCTGAAGATCAGACCGCCTAGATACCAGACCGCTGTGCTGCTGGCGGTCTGCCTTTTTGCGTGGCAGGCGGCGGCTCTGCCTGTTTACATCTTAATACAGCGGGCTAGGGATCGCCGGCGCATCAGTCTTTTTAGGTCCACCAACATGGCAGGCTAGCAGTCCAACTGCCAAACTAGTAATCAGGCCCTTAGTTTCTAGTATGTCTGCTTGCAGTCCACATAAAATATCTGTTTTTGTCCAGTTCTTTTCAGAAAACAGATAAATTAGTTTATGGGCTCAAAATGTCACTATCCTGATCCCCTTAGCCAGGTGCTCAGTCAAGTCATTGTCTGTAATATAGATATCATCAACATAGGGCAGCAACTCAGGATCTTCTTGTATGATCTCCATAACCCATGGTGCAAAGGGACCAAGGCTTTGCTTACAGCCATAGGCAATCTTATATAAGCGTATTGAAAACTGCATAATAAAACTGGTTAGGTAACTGGCATTCAGGTGGAATATATTGACTAAAAAATGTCTCTAATATGTCCAACCTTGTTTTACATTTTATCCTGACTATCTTATTCATTAATCTAGTGATGTAAGCAAGTTGTACAGTGTATTTGTGTGTGTGTGTGTATGTGGCATATGAATTTAAATTTCTATAATCTAAAACTATTGTTTATGAGTTGTCATGTTTTAATGCAAGAAAAAGTGTTCATGGTTAAATGACAACAGACTAATATATTGTGATACTGTAACTGACATAAAATGAATTTTATATTGTGCTTAGTTTCTGTCTTAAGAGGCTATTGATTCTAGAATTAGGGCTGATATAGAATAGATTTTTGTCTCAACCTGGTTGGTTTCTCTATAACATGCAGAAACCTGCTTTACGGCCTCTATAGGCACATATTTTTCCCTGAGCTCTTCAGGTAGCCTTGAGCAAAACTCCTAAATTATTAATTCCTCACCTTGAGGTGCATGCCTTATAAAAAGTGGAGGGCAGTCATCCTCTGCGAGGATATATCACAAGTATTGAATTATTGAGCCCACAATATAGCTTTCATTGTGATCAATACATCAGCCTCAATTTGTATTTCTATACCATAAACCTTGCCTGGAGGGTTTACATGTCCATCTGATGTCTTGACCTGTATATGTTCTATAGTTGGAGTCACCATCAGATGATCCTTGAGAGTCTGGATCGCTACTGTTACTTTTGCTGTGCTGTTCAGACATGCTAGTGCCCAAGTTATGTTCCACAGACTTAGGAGTAGTCGTCTAGGCCTGTTTTTTTCTATTCCAGCTGCTTTTTTTTTCTTAAAGTGAGATCTCCTCTTTCTTTATACTAACTTCATTTTGCATGTGTCAGCTCCCTTTTATGTTTGATGTACTTGTACTTTCTTCAAAACTCAGTCCATCCAATCCTTTCTGTCCTTTTACTGTCTCTAGAGTCTTGTGAAGAACTTTCTAATTTAACCTGATCCCTCAAGATATATCCACTACTACTAGAATCATGCACTGCAGGGGATCGGGCTCTGTTTCTTTAATGTTGTCTCTCTTTTTCTTAACCTCTGGTGCAGATTTGCCCTTACGGGAGCACTCATTTTTATTTTTGCTTTGAAGTGTGAATTTACAGAGTAAGAACCATGTCCCACAAATGTGTAAACAAGATCTTGAATGGGAACCTCTGTAACCTGTTGGTGCAGTCAGAACTATGGTTTCGCCTTGAATTTTGCTCAGACCTATCGAGGACACTGTTGCACAATTACCTAATTTCATTCCTAAATCAGGAGCAGGTGCAGCTCTAGAATGTGTGACAGAACAACTAGGGCCTAAACAACTATAGCCTAAACCCCTACTGCTAAACAACTAAAATGTCTCCACAACTAAGTAATGAACAACTACTGTCTAAACAACAATTGTGCCTGAATAACAATTGCCTGAACAACTAATATATATATATTCTAAACAACTAATACACCATAAAAAACAAAAAGAAAACCTTACCTTAAAATTAGTTGTTCAGGCATTTGTTGTTCAGGCACAATTGTTGTTTAGACAGTAGTTGTTCAGTACTTAGTTGTAGAGACTTTTTAGTTGTTTAGCAGTAGTGGTTCAGGCAAGTAGTGGTTTAGACCTCGTTGTTCAGGATGTTTCCCGCAGCTCTATGCTCATTCCACTTTGGTGACACCGCTAGTGACGGTGTGCCTGTGTAGTGATACAAATACTTGCAAATATTGTTCCCCAAACAATACACTCTTCATTGGGTGGTACCGTACTGAGTGGAAAACACATAGTTAACATCCTATGTCTATCTTAGGGTATTGTGTAAGGATAAATCAATTCTAGCTGTTTAGTTTTATGAGGATCCAAAAGGGAATCTCACCTCATTCTCTGATCGCTCTGCCCATGATAGCGTTAGTACTCTGTGAACTAAGTGCCTGGATCCAGGATGGGCATATTGTGCAGGGCCAGGAACAAATACTCCCATAGTAGTTGATCGTAGAGCACACTGCTGAAGAGTCATCTATAATTGCCACTATCTGGTTTAATAAATATCGTACTTCTGCCTGTCACATTTACTCTGCCTGGATATGGTGTAGTCCCAGTCAGCACAGGCAAGGTGGCCCCTTCCCTGCTCAAAGGATCCAGTCTAATATTCTGAAATACATGGGCTAATTGTCCACCAAACCACTCTTCATATTCTTGATATTGTAACAGAAACTCTGAGTCATTCTAGGGATAATAATTAGCCAGAATTGCAACAGCTCTGTATGTCTGAAGTTTCATGTATTGGGGTCTACAGCATCAAACTCCAACCATGAGTAAAATATTTCAAAAGGGTATGCAGCATGCGCATTTCCAATTAAAGTCCCCCCCTCCCGCATGTTAGGGAAACTTCTAGACAAGAAATCTTGTGTGACAGGTGCCCCAAAATCTAACCTTATCGGAATAGGTGGTTTCGCCATTATCATCAGATTCAAAACATAAGGCTCAAACGATAAATCAACATTAACGAATAACCTTTTAACAATCAAGAGCTTGACAAATCCACAGCAGAAAAAAACACATCTATCTGAACAGAAGGAGGTAACCAGTTTTACAATGGAAGTGTCTCTTATGAGCAATAGTTGGTAACTTTAGTGTGTCATTCCAAATTAGTCAAAGATCTAAAGGATTGAGCCCATCTTAGGGCGCCATTAATATGTTTTCTTAAGTTCCTCCCAGAACACGGCTCAGAAGTAGCCTCTCTAGAAGCTGTGGTACCAAGGACTTAGACAATGGGGGGTCGTTATGACCTTGGCTGTCTTAAGATCGCCAGGGCTGCAGTGGCGGTCAGACCACCGCCAATGTGGCAGTCCGACTGCCACATTACAACCGTGGTGGCTGCGCCACGATCGGACCGCCAGCACTGCCAGTTTACCTCCACAGGGGTGGGGCTGGTGGTGCTGGAGGTCCTAATCTGCCATGGCGGTGCTCCAAGCAGCACTGCCCTGGGGATTACGGCCCTCCTCTCCACCAGCGGTTACATGGTGGTAGCACCACCATGTAAAGGCTGGCAGAGATGGGATGCAGGGTGCCCCATGGGGTCCCCTGCACTGCCCATGCAATTGGCATGGGCAGTGCAGGAGCCCCCCTGGCCAGCCCCATCGCGATGTTCACTGTCTGCTTTGCAGAAAGTGAACATTGCGACGGGTGCTGCACCCTACGCACTACAGCATTGCGTCCGGCTTTATTATGAGCCAGAGACAGCGCTGTAGGCCGTTTCCCGCTGATACAGCAGGAAACTCTTAATGGGGCCCTGGGGAAGGCCGCTGCACTGGCGGCAACTGCCCGTCGGGACTTCAGCAGATGGCCTTTTCCATCTGCCGAAGTTGTAATGACCCCCAATATGCCAACCTGGAACAGGGAAAGCAATGGACTGCAACTATCCTACAACCCACTGAGCATTACTGGAGTGAGTGTATTTTAGGCAGCAATTAACCCTGTGAGATATCACAGGGATATACAGGAACCCAAACTATCTTCCATCATGGAACAGCGCAGTCAAGAATAAGAGGAAACCGTAAATATATTTTCAGGATTGATTTAAAATCAAAATCTTATCTTAGTGCATTTGACGTGAATGGCAATTATTATAACAAGCAGAATAATGACAGTGACACTTATCGGGCGGTTAATAATAAAATACCATTATAATACTTTGATATCATAAAGTGCCTTCATATCGATATCTGCAACCTCACATTCCTTTTGGAAAGCGGCCTACTCTGGGTTTCAGACATGGATAACCCCTGCACACTTCTGAACAACAGAAACATTGTTCAGCAAAGCAACAGCATCTGCTATTGTGTCTGTGTCTGCAGAGAGGCAGATGAGACCACTGGGTGGGAGATGGACGTGCCTTTCCTATAGCCCTAGCACAGGGAGGTGATCACACCTCTGTATGACCTTCGGCCTCGAGTCCCTGGTACGCAGATCCTCTCTATGTTATCTTCATTCTGTTCTTACTTTACACATTGTATCCAAGCATTGTTGAACATTTTCAGATAAATAAATAGCAGCGAAGCACTTGCAGATTTAGGGCCAGATGTAGAAAGCATTTTGCATGGTGCAAACTGCGAAAATCGCAGTTTGCGCCATGCAAAATGCCTTTTGCGATGCACATTCACAAGTTGCGAGTCGGTACCGACTCGCAAATTGTGAATGCGACTCGCAAATAGGAAGGGGTGTTCCCTTCCTATTTGCGACTCGCATCGCTATGCTAAATTGCTTTGTGACCGCTAATTCGGTCGCAAAGCAATTCGCAGTTACCACCAGTGTCACACTGGAGGTAACTCATTCGCAAAAGGGAAGGGGTCCCCATGGGACCCCTTCCCCTTTGTGAATGTTGCCAATAAGGGTTTTTAAGAGCAGGCAGTGGTCCAATGGACCACTGCCTACTCTGAAAAACCGGAACCAAATGGTTTCGTTATTTTTTTTATTTTGCAACTCGTTTTCCTTTAAGGAAAACGGGCTGCGAAATAAAATAAAAACTGCTTTATTTAAAAAGCAGTCACAGATACGGAGGTCTGCTGACTTCAGCAGGCCACCATCCCTGTGAGTGCAGGGACTCGCTATGGGGTCGCAAAATGCGACCCACCTCATTAATATTAATGAGGTAGGTCTTTGCGACCCCATAGCGACTCGCAGTCGTTGTCTGAGACACCGTACTGCATCCCATTTTGCGAATCGGAAATTGCGAGTCACACCGACTCGCAATTTCCGATTCGCAAAATCGGAAATTGCTACATCTGGCCCTTAATTTCTTACATTCTGCGAAACCTAGCCTATTTATTAAAAACAACAAGTGAAAAGTGGAGGTATCAGCTTTTATAAAGCCTTCTCATTATTTAAAAACAATCTCTAGAAAAGAAAATGCAATACATACAGGTAAACACAAACATATTCAAGCAGACTTAATTATCACTTTGCAATGAATAACAATATGGATAAATCTGCATTTATATTTGAAACCTATATGTAAATAAACAACATATATAATGCCAGGAGGGACTAGAGAAATATATAGAGCCTTATTACAACCTTGACGGAGGGGTTTTCCTGCTTCACAAATGTGACGGATATTTCATCTGCCGTATTACGATCCCGTTGTATTCAAAGGAGTCCGTAATACGATGGACGGGATATCTGTCACATTTGTGATGGAGGAAAACCCTCCGTCAAGGTCATAGTAAGGCCCATAGGGTTCATAAGAGCTGTTTGGAGGCCTATTGCCCCATAAAACATAAGTACTACAAGTCTACTAAGGGAGCAGGGTAACTTGGACCTGCATTCTATGTTTCTTCCACATAAAGTGGCTCACTTCATGTAAACAGGAGCCATATTGGCAAATAATGTGCATGCAAAAGACAGGCAACTCTCAACATGGCAGCCCTCCTGCGGGTGGAGCGACAGTGGTGTTGACACCAGTCTAAATCCAACAGTAAGCGTCTCCAGTGTTGAGTACACTGACCTGAAGCAAGAATGATTATGTAGGAATACAGCATGATGCAACTGAATATCCAAAGAAAGATATTTAGAAATTGTTGAGGCCAAATTAAAACAAACATTGGCAAAGTCAAATAGACCTAGGCTTGGTCCTGGAAAGGTGGTGTAACAGTTACATTATTTTTATGGAAAGCTTATGCCATACATATAAAAAAGAACATTAAAAAAGCATGATGTACACTTGAAGGCCATATGGTAGCTGGAATGTTAAAATATTAGGACCCATATTTATACTTTTTGATGCAAACCTGCGCAAGCGCAGGTTTGCGTCAAAAAGTATAACGCCGGCTAGCCCCGATCCTGGACGCCTGCTGGGCGTCATATTTATGGATTGTTGCTAGCTGGTGCTAAGGCCAGATTAGCGTCAAAATTCCTGATGCTAACCGGGTGGGGGAGTCGTAGGGGAAAAGGGAGATTGTGCGTGATAGAATGGCACTAGACAGGTTAGAGTCAGAAAACCGACGCTATCCTGATTAGTGCCATTCTATCTATGTACAACCCCCAATGACATGACTCCTGTCTTAGAGAAGACAGGAGTCACAGCCATTGGGCACAGTGCCATGTGGGGGGGCCCAAGTTAAGCCCCCCATGGCATTTAAAAAACAAATTAAATACTTACCTGGACTTAACTGGGATGGGTCCCCCCATCCTTAAGTGTCCTCCAGGTGTGGGAGCAGGTAGGTGGAGATGTCCCTGGGGGCAGGGAAGGGCACCTGTGGGCTGTTTCCAGGCTCTCTGACCATGGAAAAAGGCCCACAGGTCCCTTAATGCCTGTCCTGACCCAGGTGCTAAATAATGGCGCTAATCAGGCTTAGCGCAATTATTTAAGGCCCTCCTCCTCCCGTGTGTGAATTCAGCATCGGAGGATAAATATTGCACTAGGACCATAGCGTGGGTTTTTGCCCAGAACACCTACCTTGCATCTTATTGACGCAAGGTAGTTTTCCGCAAGCAAAAACCGACGCAAACTCCATAACTTTGGTGCTAGACGTGTCTAGCGCCAAAGTATAAATATGGAGTTAGGTTTTCACTGAATTAGCGTAAACAAAAATTACATTAATTCGGCGCAAACCGAGTATAAGTATGGGCCTAGGTGCTTCACAACAGGCAGGTATAAACAGGACAGGCATAGCAACCTTTTTTGTTTTAAAGCACAGGAAACTATGATTTTTACTAGCACAAGCAAAAGTTACTATTAGCTCCGAATTTCTGTAACCTAAAGACATGGTTTAAATGCACAAGGCTGACAAAAAAAGAATAAAGAAGGGAAAGACAAAAATCCCTGCTAAGTACAGTGTTGTTGTGGCATGGAATACATTTAGGTTATTGTGCTCATTCGATCAGTTAAAATGCCATCAGGCACGGTGAAGAGGGCCAAAAGCTGGAATTGGCTGACTCATTGCTCCTTAATGCAGGCTATGCTATATAGACTCAGAATGTGAATGGCAGCTTGACAGGCCAATTAATGAAGAGTGCTGAATGAAAGCACATGTGTATATATATATATATATATATATATATATATATATATACCTGATGCAAAATGTATTTTTGGATTTAGAAATCCACCCAAAGCCTGATTTGCATAGCTTTGTGTGGCTTAGTAAGTAGAAAGTAATACAATGTAGTACATGGTGCAGGCTTGCTTTTCATTGCATCAGGGAGGCGTTTCAGTGGGGGGCCTGGGCGTTCCCCTGCATGCACCCACACCCATGAATTCTGACGCAAATGCAGATTTACTAAAGTGTGTCAAAATGGTGTGGAAATACAAAAAGGAAGGGCCGGGAGGTTACAGGTCCAGTGTGCAATCTCCCAATGCTAATTCTAAGAAAAAGGGTACACTGTTCCGATGAAAAAGAACACGATAAGGGGACCTAATACTACAGGAGCGAGAACCCTCATGCATCACACTGGATGACTAGCATCATCATTGGGAAGGCTCCTTGTTAGGCCGGTACTGCAATGCCTAACGGGCTCCCCGAGGGGGGCTCTTAACCGTATTGCTCTGAAAGTAGCGGATGGAATCAGATCATATAGATAAGGTACCTAGATTCAAGTACCAGAGCAAAATGGAGAGAAAGAAATAATAAAATTGGTTATCCATCTAGAAGTATTCGTCATAAATTTAATCAGTATTGATAAGATGGAGACCAAGATTAAAAGCAAGGTGGGAATAAATGGGTGAGTAATAATGCTCACGTATTCTCAACAAAAACACGAGAGGATTAAACCAATTCTGGTGCCTCTAGTCATAAGGTCAAAATGGTGTGCCTACCCGAGGCTGATGTAACAAGGAGAAATATCCCTATAACTCCTTGTGACCACCTTTTTCCATGTGTGCTGCATTCCATGTACTAAGAATTGCTTTTGTGCAGGAAGGCTTTCCTTGCTGCACAAAAGCAATCGTGCCCGTAACGCAGGCACCATTGCGCCATGGTGACTGCATTGGTGCAAGGCAGCACTCAATGCACCAGGGCTATGACAGGCCAGATATGAGCCATATCTTAGTAGATATAGTGCATTTCTGCTCTCTTCCTTTCACACAACGCAGTCCACCAAGCTACCTTGCTGCATTGTGTTGCATGAAAGGTTAGTAATTCTGACCAAGAAGGTCTTGTCTAAGGCAGACCACAAAAAACATAGGGGCAGATTTAAGAGGCCCTTGCGCCACTTTAGTGCTGCCTTAGCGCCATGCTTTTTTATGCTAAGGTGGCCTTTTCCCTGAGCCATATTTACAAAGTGGCACAATGCATGCATTGCACCACTCTGTAACCCCTTGCGCCACATTATGCCTGCGCCTGGCATAATGTATGGAAGGGGGAGCATTCCCCCGCTAGGAGGCCTGAAAAAATGGTGCAGTGAAATTTAAAAGATTTCACTGTGCATTTTTTCCGTCATTTTCAACACCTGCTTAGAGCAGGCGTTAAAGTGACGCACCCATTTAAACCTATGGGCCTCCTTGCGCTTTGATACACTAGAGTCAACATTTTTGATGCTAGCGTAGCAAAACGCCAGAATAGCATCAAACATTTGCATGCTATTGTTCTACCTAACGCCATGGGCCGCCGTATCTTAAGTATGGCGCACACATGGTGGCATTAGTGGGTGCAGGGGGGGCGCAAGAAAAGTGGCATTGCCTTGGATGCAGCTCCACTTTTCTTAAATTCGGCCCATAGATGTTCACGCAAATCCTCTAAGACTGGACACTGCCCGTGCAGTCCAGCAGCCACATTAGCTCAGGTTTATGCAGCATAACATCTAGAAGGATCTCGAGACATCGGTATTTCTCAGGTAATTTGTGATTGAGCGATGTTCCTTTTCATTCTTTTGGTATTATCAACTTAGTTTACTTAGTTTTTTCTGTTTGGACCACTTCTATGCTTGTGAAGTGTTTATGGGTTATTTGTTTTGCATCAAACAACACTGACACTGACAGCTACGGTTACCTAATATTTTAGAACCGCAGCACTTCTTTTTATATAGTGACCATACGTAATGACAATGGAGGATGGGCACTCGCAGTGTCTCTTCGGTCTGCCCACAAGCCCTGACATAGATAGGGGCATCTACTATAAAGTGTTGTTGTTCAGATTTTTAAGAAATGGGAAGCAAGGAGGCCACAGACAAGGATGGATCTCCTGGGGAAGAAGACACAGGCAGAGCACCATGTTTCTTCTTGTGAAACAGTCTCTCTTGGACTCTTTCTTGAAACTGTCCAAGGAAACAGAAGAAATTTGTAAACCTTTGCAGAAACATCCAGAGAATATTTTGATTTTCTGCTCTGCCTTAGTAGACTTAGGCCCATTTTTATACTTTTTGACGCAAAACTGCGCTAACGCAGTTTTGCGTCAAAAGAATTAGCGCCGGCTAACGCCATTCTGAAGCGCCATGCGGGCGCCGTATTTATTGAAAGACGTTAGCCGGCGTTAGCCGCCGGCGCCGTCTGGTGTGCGTTAAAAAAAACGACGTACACCAGGCAGCGCCGGCGTAGGGGAAAATGGAGCTTGGGCGTCAAGAAATGGGGCAAGTCAGGTTGAGGCAATTTTTTCACCTCAACCCGATTTGCGCCATTTTTTTTCACTCCCAACCCCCATAGAAATGACTCCTGTCTTAGCAAAGACAGGAGTCATGCCCCCTTGCACAATGGCCATGCCCAGGGGACTTATGTCCCCTGGGCATGGTCATTGGGCATAGTGGCATGTAGGGGGGCACAAATCAGGCCCCCCTATGCCACAAAAAAAAAAAAAAAAAAACTTACCTGAACTTACCTTAATGTCCCTGGGATGGGTCCCTCCAGCCTTGGGTGTCCTCCTGGGGTGGGCAAGGGTGACAGGGGGTGTCCCTGGGGGCATGGGAGGGCACCTCTGGGATCCTTCAGAGCCCACAGGTCCCTTAACGCCTGCCTTTTGCAGGCGCTAAAAAACGGCGCAAAAGCGGCCGTACGTCATTTTTTTTGACCCGCCCACTCCCGGGCGTGAATTTTGCCCGGGAGTATAAATCCGACGCACATGCCTCGGAGTCGATTTTTTAGACGTGAACGCCTACCTTGCATCTCATTAACGCAAAGTAGGTGTCCACGCTAAAAAATGACGCAAACTCCATGGACTTTGGCGCTAGACGCGTCTAACGCCAAAGTATAAATATGGAGTTAGTTTTGCGTCGAAATTGTGTCCAAAAAAACGACACAATTCCGGCGCAAATGGAGTATAAATATGCCCCTTAGGGTCTGATTTAGAATTTGGCAGAAGGGTTACCCAGTCACGATGGTGACGGATATTTTGTCCGCCAAATATATAAATCCCATAGGATATAATGGGATTTATATTTCGGAGGACAGGATGTCTGTCACTGTTGTGATTGAGTAACCCTGCCGTCAAACTCTAAAGCAGACCTTGCGTTTGCCACGTTGGCAACATTCAGAGTAGCCTTTGAGTCACCAGCCGTCAGGGGCCTGCTTGAGGTCGATAAGGCTAACAACATCCAAGTGCTCATGGGTAAGACTATCATTGTCCTGAGGTCGCTCCTCATCATGCGAGCACTGATTCAACACTGTGAAGAAGCTCTTCTTCAGGCACTCAACATGAAGTGGACCAAGATGTATTTTATTATAAAGGTTAATCCTTCAGGGACAATTGAACAGGGACTGTGGGGGCCCTGAAATGGCTAATCCCGTGCCAGTGATGCCAGCCAACATCGAGGTGAGTACTTTCATGTGGAACCAGATTGTGACCAGTTGCTCACTCATTTTGGGTCTGGCCTCGTCTTAATACTCATATATCTCCCAGGGGAAGAATTGCATCCATCCATGTCTTCCCGCCATATCTCTTTCAGCTATTTTCAGTAAACTGATGTGAACATGGATCAAATTCTTTAATACTGGTCACTGCTCTTGTGGATTCTGAGGTTCCGTCATTTCCAAGGGATTTCATGCTAGCTGTGCCCCACGACATGTGTCTGACACAAGCCTCAAGCAGACCTGTGTGCTCCTGGGCTGGCCTACGGGTCCCTACCTATATGTTTAAGAACATGTTTACCTGCAGACAGTTGCTGTGTTGTAGGCAATCAGAGGTCATCTTTACAAAGTTCAACCTCATAGACACTTCTCAACTGATTATAGAGACAATAAAAAGCTAGATGGGGTGTGGAAGAAAGAGCCAATGTTTTGGCTTCAGGTAGTTAGCCAGAATTTCTCGAAAGGCATAAAGTTTCTATCAGATATACGTCTCATGAAAAACTAAGGATTGTCACAGGTGCAGTAGGATGACTAGGCCTTCTCAGATGAACTTGTAAGAACTGACTTAGCAGAGCTAGCTCTCTCAGATGTCGCTCATGGAATAGGGGCTATGTGGGTAAAACAGGTAATGTTTTAAATAAATATATATATATAAAATTCTATGAATTGATCATGGATTAATTATGTAAATTGTTACACTCATTTAATTTTAAATTATTATAAAAATATTTGTGGGTATCTTCTTTTCAGAAAATCCATTTATTACATTTTTAAACAGTTGTGGAGTGTATTGAATTTTGGTGGATCGTACTATTTTTAAAGTGTCTATAAATTATTGTTGATTGTTTAATATTTCAAATGTGTAATTTTTGACATTGCTACTTATTTACTTTTTTATCATTTTACATTCATTATTTTTGGGATGTGGGAATTATGTGGGGATTGGGTGGGAAGTCTTTTATTTAAAATATATGAACTTAATATATTAATTGTGTTTTTATTTGATTTTTTATTTAATAGTTTCATTTTAGTCATAATTGAAGTATGTAAATAGATTTATATAAATAGAATTAAAAAAATAGTTATCACATTTTTAATATGGTTTGGGGTATAATGGGAAATAGTCAGTGTTTTTAAAAAAAATAATTATTACAATGTAAAGAATTTAAAAGTAAAACATCTAGAGTTTAAAAATTATATTATTTTTTTAGGTTGTGAAATTAATTTTTCGCTATCGTAATTGGTTTCATTATTTTTCTTTTAGCTTTGTGTGTTTTATGAGGGAATTTGAGGGATACATTTTATTTTTAAAGTTATTTATTTTAAGTATTCAAACAGTTTCTTTTTACAATTTTGATATATTGCCACATTTCCATAAAAATAATATTTTAACAAATTATTAATTTTTAAGATATTTATTTTTAAGGGGTTTTTTAGTTTCTGAATTTGTTTTTATTGGTGACCTATATTCTGTGGACTTAATGAATCTGACCTCCATCATTTGGGTAAGAGATAGAGTTACATTTAGTGTAAAGGTAACACCTTCCAATTTTAAGAAACCAAGTTACATCAATTTAATTTAATGTAATTTATCAAGGGAAATTCAAATTGTGCTCGGTGTTACTAGGGGAAGGATGCCATATTCTATAAAATTAATATAAACATAATTTAAACACACAGTTTCCAATAGTTAGGTTTAAGGTTACCATTAAAATTAGAATTAGAATAATTTGTATTAAAAGCATAATATGAGGATAACTGAATACTTGTCATTAGTGAGAGACAGGGGTATGCGTTATTGACCAACTAAACGTCAGACAAGGACATAGGGGGTCATTCTGACTCCCGCCGGGCGCGGTCACCGCGCGCCCGGTGGGAGCCGCCAAAATACCGTACCGCGGTCGGAAGACCGCGGCGGGTATTTTGAGTTTTCCCCTGGGCTGGCGGGCGGTCTTCAAAAGGCCGCCCGCCAGCCCAGGGGAAAACGACCTTCCCACCATGAAGCCAGCTCGTAATCGAGCCGGCGGAGTGGGAAGGTGCGACGGGTGCTACTGCACCCGTCGCGTATTTCACTGTCTGCTATGCAGACAGTGAAATACAAGCGGGGCCCTCTTACGGGGGCCCCTGCAGTGCCCATGCCATTGGCGTGGGCACTGCAGGGGCCCCCAGGGGCCCCGCGACACCCCCTCCCGCCATCCTGTTCCTGGCGGGCGAACCGCCAGGAACAGGATGGCGGTAGGGGGTGTCAGAATCCCCAAGGCGGCGCAGCATGCTGCGCCGCCTTGGAGGATTCTGACGGGCAGCGGAAAACCGGCGGGAGACCGCCGGTTTTCCTGCACTGACCGCGGCCAAAGCGCCGCGGTCAGAATGCCCTGCGGGGCACCGCCGGTCTGTCGGCGGTACTCCCGCCGACCCTGGCCCCGGCGGTCTGAGACCGCCGGGGTCAGAATGACCCCCATAATGTGTTAAGGCAATAGTAATCTGAGTGTGAAAATTAGCTCCTAACGCAATAGAGTAAGAGGTGAAAATTGCAAGGTAAACATTTAAAGTGTGATGGTAGAAAAGGTAGTGGTAACTTTACGGAGCGGGTTCTGCATGGAGCATAACTCAGGACATTAATACCCAATAACCTAAGTGCTGCGGTAGGTGAACATTGCAAAAGATCCCATCAAGATGTGCAGCACAGCAGAACACCTTGGCATGCATCTCAGGTGAGATTAGGTTTAGGGAGCCTGAGGCCTTCAACACGACAGTAAACAACTTGTCCCGTGAGGTCACTGAAGCTAAGTACAGAGGGATTTCCAGCATTCACGTCCTGTCTCTCAGGTGAAATCCTTTGCTAGTCGACTGTGGGGTTCTCAGCGGTGAGCGTTAAGTTGTGAGAAATGTGTTGATCCTATCGCAGAAGTGGACTGATGCACAAAAACTCTCATGACAGAGGTGCAGCGGTATCAACACTCAGTGTGAACCGAGTACACTGCTGGCAACTGTTGGCCAAAATATTCTACATGACCTAAAATGGCGGGATGTTCTCTTCATCTGTACTCCTGGCTAAGGACTTTGATGAAAGAGTGATCATCAGGTCAGTGATGGCATCTCGCCTAGACTAGACAAAGGTGTTGTGCATTTGGCCGTGCACAGAAGTCATCCCACATTTCAGGAGCACTGAGAGAACCGCTTAATAGCTACTTTGATGAACCAGTAAGGTACAGTCAGTGATCCTCAGTCAATGCAGGGTTGCACCTTCAGAGCTGGTTCCTAACTGCTGGATCTTTCACAGAAAGGAACAGTGATCCACGGGGCAGAAACATAATACACCACCCGTCACACCACTAAAGAACGTTATAAGCAAACGCTAACACGACCGTGGCTTAGCTCGGTCAGAAGAAAAGGCAAACTTCTCTTCAGGGCTCCCATCAATGTTTGTTCATGTGGTATGTGTGGGTAGAAATAACCAACAAACTAGGCTTAGATCAACAGAGTGCTGAACACTGAGGTATCAGGGTGCAGAGACTTTTAGGGGACATGACTTTTACATAGATACAAGGTGGTCTTTTAGCACCGGTGAGACAGCCTTGATGGTGGCCAGAATATGTTGACTAGATGTTCCTGGAGGAGATGTTTCTTCAGATCTTTCCTGGAGCAATGGGGACCTGGCGCCTGGAGTTTTGTTCCATCACATTCTAGCCACAGGAGCGGAGAGGGTGTAATAATGGGAATTTGCATTTTTCACCTCTTGGGGGGGTGCCCTGTTTTCTTGTGATGCATTGGTCACTTCAGATGTTTAATTTCTTGGACTGGTGGGGACACGCAGTTCACGAAATACAAGAAACAAAAGCGACGTGTTGTCGACAACTCTCACAAGATTTGTGATCATGAATGAGCATTAGAGCCATACCGAGTGATTTCCCAGTTTCCAGCATTATTCTGTGTTTGTAATTTTATTAATATATTCGCTATAGAACTATGATGAGAACTGAATACTATCAGGTTCTTCACACAAATAGGGTTTAAACAAAAAATCTGTTTGTTTTTTTGTCGGGAAGTTATTTTGTATCAAATGCAGCTCCTCACTGGCTCGATGTCTCCCAAATGAACACAACCCCAAAACGTCTCCGCGACCCCAGCGCTTCGAGGCGCAGTCCGAGCGGGCCACCAGCGGCGGGATACGTTGCAGCCCTCCAGTCGTGCATAGCGCACCAGATGCAGAAATCTGTTATTTTAAGTGGCTTCCCTCAGACACTTAGCGGAGCCTCGTGTGCCCCATATGTGCTTAAAACGCAAGTGGTAATTCCTCGCCGCGGCATCTTCACATCTCTCAGGAGAAGTCTCGGTAGCCAGATGTTGACTGTGTACACATTTCTTTGTGTTGCTTGCATAAACAGTATAATCACATATAGACAACAGCCGAGATACAATATTTGGAAAACATTTTTCCCACCTCCTTATTAAGCGAGACGATCAAAATTATGAGTCATCAGCCTTATTGTTTCTTGTTCTGGGTGAACAGTCGCAGACATCTGGTTTTAATACAATAGGCGCCGCTCAGGGAATTAATGGTTGATTCCTCGTCGCCACAAAGATATCTTGTCAGATGGCATAATGAGCTGGAGAATATACATATATCTATTAATGTCCCCACATACGTCTCCCTTTCTGCAAATCAGAGAGACAACACGTCTAAAAGAGAGAAGGAATACAAATAAATGTTTTTCCGAGCAGTGATGGGACCAGGCAGGGAAGAACGCTGCCGCTTTCATTCTGTTTGTGATGCTGAGCATATGTAAGTTAGCAGGAGCGGGCGTGTACGCTGCCTTTCTTCGGGTCCTTTCACAACAACACCAGCGCGCTGAGGCTCCAGGGAGATTTGTATGGGATCTGACGCCTGTATCAGCCCTGCAAAAAAAGGGGAAAAACAAGCAAATTACACAGTGAGGTGATGCAAATGATATCCTTGCGCATCTTCCCCCAATGCTCCTGCGAGCTTCTTGACAGCTGATGGCTGGATTAAACAAAAAGGCCAGTAACATATGAGTATTAGCTCAAAGCAATCATGCCTCATTATTTCAATTACATGGGTAAATGCGTGCAATCACATATCAAATGCCTGCTTCCTTTTCAAGAGCTCCTCTGCTGAGCGGGATTTCTGCCAGCGAAAAATGTGCAAATATTGACACTGCTTTTTTATCCAACTCAACCTTTGTTTGGCAAAACCACCCTATGGCTACAATTTTTGAGTGATATTTTGAAGAAAGGTAAAAAAAAAAACAACCAAAAAAAGCAGGGAGGGGGAGGGTAGCTTGTGGCGGCTCATTAGCGCTTGGAGTCAGCCACCTCCTGTTTCTTATTGCTACCTGACTGGTCGCTGTGAAAGCCGGCCCTGTCCCTGTCCCCAAATGCAAGGCCCTGGCGCGCGCTGCAGCGCCGGCCACTCTGGCTACTGATGGATGAGTCAGGCCCGCGCCGGCGCGCTCATGAATTATTCAGGCCCCGTCTCTCAGCAGCCAGAGGAGCTGACAGCAGCGCCTGACACCGCCTGAGCGCCGCTCACGTACAAACCACTTGCGAGCGGCAGTAAAAATAGCCGCTCGCGGGGCTCTGCGCGGCTTCTGCGCGCGTCCGGCACGGTCCCGGGGCCCTGCGCGGGGCGAGGATGGGCCACGCCCGCCTGTGCGCCGTCCGTCCGTTCATCCATCCGTGCTCCGGCTCACCCCCAGCTTCCTAAACTCTTTATTTAGAAAGACAAGACAGATGGATGGACAACGTTTCCCCAAAAATCCCAGGGGAGGCGGAAATGATCAATTATTTCATTTTATGAACGTATTTGCGATATTTTAAAGCCTTTTTCCTCATAAATACCTGACAAAAAATGATACATTTGGCCACAAAAATTGCAAAAAAATAATTTTGTTAAGGTAATAGAAGTATCGATTTGTTGTTTTTCAGCAACAAATAAATACATTATTGTAAAAATATATAGTTTCACGTGGTTTCTAAAAATTGTAGATTTAAAAAAAATACGTTTATGACCAATATTAATTAAAAAGGTAAAAAAATAAAGCTTTAAATGTAGAAAAATTAAAATATTTATGTGCCATGCAACATTAAAGTCCCCTCAATTAAACAGTGTATTATATTTCTGTGCTTTTTTGTGTTAATGGGGATATGTGATGTCTTATGGTGTTTTAAAGCAGTTTAAACGCTTCTTGAATTTTTGTGTTAATGTTACATTATGTCATGTTGGTTCCTGTGAAGTGTGTCAGTGTGTATAGGTAGGTTAGTTTTTTTGTTTACAGTTTGTTCATCTCTGTTGTTTTTGTGTTTTTTTTTAATGACTTTCAATATCATATTTTAGATCTGATATTTTGTATGCTGTTTGTAATAGAGTTTGAAAAAATGTTGTGCTTGTGTGTGATTGGCTTATGTACTGTTCATGTTTGTGCTATATTGTGTTTCGTTTGTTTTCAAGTTGTTTTTACCTTTTAGGAAATATAGATATATTTTTATCTTTAGCACGTTAACCCTTAATTTTGCCAAAATTGAAACTTCAAATTTTGTAAATATTTTTTGATGTAGACGCTAACTATAAAATGTTTTCCTTACTACCTTTCCTCACTAGAGCCCATATGGCGTCAGGCCTCCATTATCAAAAAAGTGTATTACTCACTGCATAGGTTTTCATTTTACAGATAGCACCAATAAACATACAATGTCGATGATATTTTTGCAATGAGGTAGGACACGAAACAAAATCGGTTTATTACAACCATTGATAAAAGCAATAGGCCAGGTCATGACAAATTGGAGCAATAGTTAATTAAAAAATAAATTTCAAGCATATGTCACAAAAAAAAGAAAAAAATAGAAAAGATGGTATGTATAAATTTGGTGTCCATATACTTACAATAAAATATTACATTTAAAAATAATTTCCTATATTTTATATAGAATTGTGTAGAAGGTTTCTGGCAGGCAGATTTACTTACTTAAAACAGGTGTAGAAACCTTTTTCAGTGTAAACCTATGCCACCAGGAAACGTGACATTGGTGGAAAGCAAACATACTCTTGGCGTTGAATTATTGCCACCTTTAGATATAGTTTAGACACACAGGGATGTCTGAAGAATTTAAGTAAAGGATAAAGATTGAAAGAACAAACGTATTGGCTAATTGACATAATGTCTCAAAAGCCCTGGCACTGAAAAGCACTTCTTTTCAGGCGGATGTGCACATGTGATCAAGTCAATGCAATCACTCACAGTGCAAGAGGGCCAATGGCCAAAGTGGGCTGAACCATTGCCCCTTGCTCCATGCTGCGGTGGGCGCAAGTGAATTACAGTAGAACAGACAACGGTTGAGCCAAAGCCGCACTATGTTTTTATATAAGTATATTTTTTATATAGGTATATTTTTTATTTATGATATTTTTGATAATACACAACTGCCTAGACGGCTAAAGCTATCAATAGGCCAGACTAAAGAGTAAATTTATATTTGAAGTCAAATAAAAACTTGCTTTAATAGAAGACAACAATTTAGGAGGGTGTGTTACAGATGGTTCTTCTGATCCTGTGTGGCAGGGTTGCTGCTACTTGATGCATAGTTATGTATGTAGTAAACACTGCGTAGATGAGTGGGTGCGGAGCGTGGGTTGGACTCAGGAGTGATGCTCATGGGGAAGATGCTCAGCCCTGTAGTCATGTCACCAGTGGGTGGAAGCGGGCATCTACTACACTGAGGTTGCGTTATGCACGTGTCTGGTGTTGCCCAGATAGATGTAGGCTCTTGTGGTGTTGCTCAGAGTGGTACTGGTTTTACTCATGAGTGATGCACATGGCTGGAAGTCTGAATGCTCCATGCTGTGTAACCAATCTCAATGCTGCAGATGGTACGTATGTGGGAGTTCCCACAAACCACGCCGTGGTACGCCCATTACCCACCCCTGGCGTGGGATTGGGATTTAGAGGTATGGCTGTATCCGAACTCTTGGTGGAGAAATCCAAAATGGTAAATCTTTTTACACCCGCCAGGAACCCTGTTGTGAATTCCTTGTATGTGTAACAGACCTATTCTCGACATTAAACATATGCTTATGACCATACATTCCTTTGTTAGTAAGGACACGTGTTTTAATAAGGACACATATGTCTACGGACATGCTTGGAAGCAGCTGTTCGACTCAGGTGTAGTTTGGAACAGAATCCACCATAGGTTGCCCACAGGATCGCTTTCTAATCCCCTAAAGAAAGTATAGACATCACAATGTGAAGTTAACCACACTGGGTATTGCACAAACATAATGTGTACGAATATGTGCGTTTTGGGTGTTGTCTGCTTGAGGGGCGGGGCTCTACCATATAAAAGCAGAGATAAAGATCATACAAATGGAGTTAATACTGAGCAGACTTCAATTTTTTAAAATAAAAACAGCATGGTTGGAACGACGATGTATTTAACTAGATGTCCTCAGTTTTAAGTCGACAGAACATTTAAATAAGACCATTGAGCTGCCCATCTAGAATTTGTTTTAAATGAAATTCAACAAAGATAAAAAAGAGGCCCGAGGGGAGCCGTCCCCCGATGCTGGGTATTAACGGCAGAGGGGCCCCCGTCGGAGGGACCCCTCGGTTCACAGTCCAGGGCGGGATGCAACGAGCTCAGGGGCGTCTCTTCTCACGGGGGCTGCGGGCCCCGGTGTTTACACGAAGGCAGGGCCGGGGAAGCACCGATGCTGTTCATCCTCCAATGTAAGCAGTGTGCTCTGGTGTGTGACGATTCCTTCTCCACTCGCGCCGGAAGACAAAGGGGGGCTCGGCGTCGGAGAGAAATTAAAAATGGGGTTTGAAGTCACAATATTCTGATTTCCTCATCATCCCTTGGTGCGCTGACGTCCAGCGAGGAGACAGATCCCTCCTGCTCGCTCGTGCGTCCTGTCGGCTTTATTTTAGGGCAATATTGTCAGATTGTGATCCGAAGGGAAACCAGGAACGCGAGACTCCAAAAACTGCACATGGATGCGCGCGCGACCTGCAGGAGGCAGAACACTGCCAGGGCCCCGCCGGCGGGGCCAGCAATGCTTGATGCCTCAGGTGTCCCCTTCTGCTGCTGTGGGCCAGTGGAGAAGGGGACATGTCTACTGGGACATCTGCACATCCCTCCTGCAAGAGGCCACTGGTGGACATGTGATGCATGTGTGTGGGAGCGCTAAATAGACCATTTGTGGGCTTTCAAACTGGTGGAGTTACCGGTCTGTCTGTCTGTCTGTCTGTCTGTCTGTCTGTCTGTCTGTCTATCTATCTATCTATCTATCTATCTATCTATCTATCTATCTATCTATCTATCTATCTATCTATCTATCTATCTATCTATCTATCTATCTATCTATCTATCTATCTATCTATCTATCTATCTATCTATCTATCCACCGACTCACCTATCTATCTATCTATCTATCTATCTATCTATCTATCTATCTATCTATCTATCTATCTATCTATCTATCTATCTATCTATCTATCTATCTATCTATCTATCTATCTATCTATCCACCGACTCACCAATCTATCTATCTATCTATCTATCTATCTATCTATCTATCTATCTATCTATCTATCTATCTATCTATCTATCTATCTATCTATCTATCTATCTATCTATCTATCTATCTATCTATCTATCTATCTATCCACCGACTCACCAATCTATCTATCTATCTATCTATCTATCTATCTATCTATCTATCTATCTATCTATCTATCTATCTGTCTATCGACTGACTCACCTATCTATCTATCTATCTATCTATCTATCTATCTATCTATCTATCTATCTATCTATCTATCTATCTATCTATCTATCTGTCTAATCTCTAAAAAAACAAAGGTTACATGGACGAGTTACGTTCTGAATTTACTGGCACAAAACCATAGAAGTTCACCTGCTATAGTTAAGAGTTCTTTCAAGTAAGTATCTATAACCTCTGCCCTAAGGTAACTATAACTTAAACCCTCACCATGCACAGTTTTCTCATCAATAATTTTACTATATATATATATAACTAAAAAACGAATGTTAAAGTGGCATTATAACGTTATAGTTATGTTTGGTAATAATATCTTTTTTTTATATTAAAAAAATAACAAACACATACAAATTCACTGTAAAAACAAAGGCTAAAATTAGGTGAAAGTAAAGTGAAAATGTCAGTTAAACAATACAGTTTTATCACCAGACCTAACTATAACATCACTTCAAACATAGTTTTTTCAGTGAATTTCTAGCTGTTTTTACCATAGGTAAAGTAATACTAACATACCTAGCGGTATCGAATAGACGCATTGCTACATAAGGAGGCGTGAATCTGTGGAGGGAGTGAAGTCTCCGCAAAGTGTTGCGCAGAGAGTGCAGCCTCTCTGTAGTAGTGGATTGCCCACCTATATGTGCTTTGGTGTCTGAAGGGAGTGGCCTTTCCAAGGAGAGCAGAGCTAAGAGCGCAAGCTGTGCGTAGTAGAGGTTGCCCACCTAAGGTGGATTGGGTGCCCGGAGGGAGTGGGCTCTATACTCAGTGTGCACACCAAGTGCTGCCCATGTGTAGTAGGTGTTTGTCCATTTAATGGGTCTCCATAGTGTTCTGGGAATGCACGCTCCCTAATGAGCTCTGCGCAATCCAAGGCAGTGCTTTCATTTTTTTGTGTCCCTCCCGTTCCCACGGGACTCATCTGGGACCACACTGCACCTGGGCTAGTTCTTATGGGAGGTCTGCGGGAACAAGATGACATTTCATTTTTTTTTGTTTTTAATTTTGACCTGACCCCCCCCTCCCCCCCCACAATGACTAGGAGGCCAATATATCCCTACCTTGTCCCCCTAAGTCCTTTTTAAGAAACTTTCCAATCTATCTATCTAGACCAAGTCCCCAAATTCTCTAATGGCAGCTGCAACACTTTTCTTCATGTTGTGGCTGCCAATCAGGCCCCTGGCTCCCAATCAACTCCCGCAGGACAGCCAATCAAATGTATTTTTTTGTCATTTTTCCCTGTGGAACTCCCATTGCAACAGAAATGTATATATTTTGGACCTTCATTTCTCTAAAGTGTCTAAGCAGATTTACACCAAATTCCAAGAAGAATGCTTCCTGAGAAAAGATCTAGATTCCTGCCAAAATTGGTGTAATTCTGGTCAGCCATTTTTTTCTGTATCGTTGTCTAATTTTCTAATGAAAATTGCGTGGGGAAAATACATTTTGTGACACTCCCCCTTTTTCTCGACCCCTTCACCTCCGAACTTACCAGGAAGCAACTTAGGTGGATAAACTTTTTGGAAAGCTTTGTGAAGATTCATTCAGTGGCAGCAAAGTTACTGCCTATAGAAAGTCTGACCTAAATACAACCTTGCAGTGTCAACACTGTGTATAACTTCACCAGTTGTGCTTTGCAGCACGAACCATAACTCATGACTCCCATTTGCTTTGAGTGACTTGTGCTTCAAGGAGTGATGCATATTGTGATGTCATCAACATTGTCACTTATGATGTCATCAGAGTGTAATGTGTGGTGTCATATACAGCTCAAAGGGGAGGTATGAGTGATGGTTTGCACTGCGAACCATACCTGGCGAATTTTGTGGCTTTGTGTGTTTGAAGCAGAACTATATCACACATTTTAACTGTGTTTTTTCATAGTGAATTTCATTTTTTATACGATGTACTTAATTTTCAACCACTGCTGAGCAAGGCCTTTGTCTGTGTGCAGAGGGATTAGGACACAGGACCTGTCCTGAAGCCACACCCATCACAAAACCTGCCAAAGGAGGATAACCGCCATTAAGCAGCAACCAAACCTTGATTTGTGGGGTTTGGACACAAGCCTGGTCTGTAGTCAGAACTTAAAGGCAAGTCCCCGCAAGCACTTAACTTCTAACGCTGCCTGGCTCCACTGAACCTGCACCCAGTAACGCAGAGACACAACCCCCTGTAGCCTACTGCCATTGTTCATGCGCAGCTTGGTTGGGCACAAGCAGCAGAAGTTGGCTTGAGGGACATGCCTGTGGCAAGTCCCTTTGCCTAACCCCCTGTGGGCAGATAAAGAACGCCGTGCAAGCCTTGGCCCCATGCAGCAGAGGTTTGGTGCAGCGCCTTGTCTGCAGTGAGCCCTTGCGCCCAAATCTCACAAGTGCGCATCCCCTGCTGGGGCGTTCTTTAATTTGATCAAGCCCCACATTCACCCAAAGGCCCTTTGCAGAGCCTACTTATGTTGTTTAAAGGCACTTTTTAAATTCTTTTATGCAGTCTAGTTCTCTTTATTTTTTTCAAGAGACAAAAAACTTTATGGCAGTTCTTTTTTTTGTATTTAGACTTGACTTGCGATCTTTGACTTGCAAGTCACTTCAGGTTTGCAAATGTTTTGCTAATGAAAATCTGCTGCTTCTTTCCATTTTTTGTTAGCCTTGTAATTTGATGTCCCTCTGCTTTCCCTGATCTTTTGTCCTAGTTTACCAACGTCGCAGATCTATTTTCATTTCTTATTGGCTGCATGACTCGTGATTCATTACTGACTTGCAAGTTTCACACATGCGCAGTCCTAAATCCTTCCACACATTTTGTGCCAGGTTACAGGTGCGGCCATTTTATTGAGGGACATACAGATTTGGTATCTGCAAGTCTTTTCGGTACATTTTTTGTTCAGAATTGTGTATTTAGATGCACGAGGCACACTCAAATTTAATTGTAAATTTGCTAGTCACCCACGACTCGCAAGCCACCTATTTGACATTAAAAATTTTGATAGCCAACCACATACCACTTTTTTACCTTCATGGATTTAATGTATATTTTTTAATCTGAGTAAGTAAACTCTCCATAACGCTATGCATTTGTATGTAGGTGAGGCTCCCATCTATGCCTCAAACTTATTGGGCCAGTCCCCATTTATGAACACACCCTTGTGCAATTTTCTCTGTATTTCCTCATTTTGCTCTAGTCTTCTATGGATGTGGGAGTGTGCTTTCTGTGTTGTCACAGAAATGGACAGACACACAAAGGGATTGTGATCCGGTGGTGCCTGGGTCAGTGTGGTTATAGTTCCATGTGTTTGCTAATCTTTGCAGCCTTTGTATGGTTTTTATATGGTACTTGGTATGGGGGGAGATATCATACTTATATACTTTTAATTGTCTTTTAGGCTGCTTTTTCTCCTTCTAATTAGTATTGTCAAGATAATATGAAGTTAGGTCTCTTATCCCTTTGTAACTCCTTACTTGTTCTTTTTTATTATAACTTTCAACTTGTCATGAAGCTGCTTACATTTTTGAGTGTGTTTCTAATTGTGTTCCTACGCCGTTGTGTGAGTGACACATGGAAGGTGTATGTGTAGGTCAGTATGCTTTTGCCTCCACTGTAACTACACTAAGCCAGTGATTGTGTGGTTGATCTGGTCCCTGATCTGTGCCTCTAAGAGTGTGTCTGGGTGAGTGGTCACATGATAAACCCGGTCTCAGGGTGTGGCAATGAGTGTATCACTGTTTCTTTACCTCCACTGGAGTGACAACAAGTCAGAGACTATGAAATATTCTGTTTGCTACCTGAGGGTGCCCCTGAATGTGTGTCTTTTGAACTGATGGTTTGCTGACATATTTCCAGGGATGGGTCCTCCATTAGGGCGGAGGAGCATCACCCCCCTCCCGTCAGCAGCAGCTGTAAACCTTTACAAGGAAATGATAGTAAACAGTGTTTATTATCGTATCCTTATAAAGGGGCGGGCCACAGGGGTTACGAGGAGAGAGGGGGAGTGCTCAGCACTCCCACTCAGAGCACATGTGTGTTTGGCCGGCAGTCTCGGAATGGCCAAACACACACGCGCAGTGGGATTTCTCCAGCCGAGCAACACAGTTGCTGGGCTAGAGAGAGCCTGCACAGGCTCCCAGTCTGCCTGGGAGCGCCCTGGCTGGGTGCTCCCAGCCAATCCTGATGCTGCTTTGAGCAGTGTCAGGATTGGCCGCAGGGCAGGCTGGGAGCCAGTGCCTGCCTGCAGCGATGGAGACGAGGAGTGGTGCGACGGAGGAGGTAATTATTATTATTATTTTTTTAATTTAATTGTTATACCCACCAGACCCCCCCCCCCTACCTCCATCCTGCCCCACTCCACCCCTCCCCTCCTCTTTTGCAAATGTGAGCTGCAACTGCATATGTCCCCTGGTGTAACTCTGACTCTAATTCTGACCACGTCACAGAGTCATTCCTCCGTTGGAGTGTCACTGAGTTAGTGACAATGTTGAGACCCCAGAGTAGGCTTGCTAGTGTATGTCTTCATGATTCTTGATGCGTGGACATATGTCCTTGGATGTGTCTGAGACTAGGCCATGTAGCCTCTATATCGATTACAGTGAAACAAAGTCAGTGATGGTGTGCAATTTATTCTGCAAGTGTGCCCCTGAGTGTGTGTCTGTATGAGTGGCAGTGTGCTGACACATCTTCCTGGGTGTGACTCTGGGTACATCAAAGTGTCTTTGAATCCACTGGGGTGTCACAGTCAGACTCAGTTTCCATGTTCTGGTCACTGAGTGAACACCCAAGTCTGGGTAGGTAGAAGTAGTTGACTGCCGGCACATCTCTCTGGGTGCAGCTACATGTTACAGTGCCGTTGCAGCCATTGGAGTGACACCAAGACTTTGATGGTGTGCATGTTTAGGCCCAGCAGTGTGCCCCTGAGTGTGTGTGGGTTGTGGCTGTGTGTAGAACACTAATGGTGTCATTGTGTCTCTGCCTTCATGGGAGAGTCACTGAATGTTTGAAGTTTTGCATCTTCAGGTCTCTTAGAGTGCCGCTGTGAATGTGTCCTAATGAGTGTCATTGAACAGAATCATGACTAGGGGTGGGCGGAACTCGCAGAGTTTTACCCCATAGAATTCTACTGAGTTTTTTAACTTTCTGGATTTAATGTATATAGTTTAATCTGAGTAAGTAAGCTCTCTTACTACTACTATGAGTTTATATGTATGTGACTCATCTCTATGCCTCAGTCTTATTGGGTCAGTCCCCATTTATGACCACACCCTTGTGCAATTTTCTATGGACTTCCTTAATTTGCTACAGTCTTCTTTGGAAGTAGGAGTGCAGTTTCAGCGCTGTCACAAAACAGATTGTGAGCCTCAGTCCCTGTGGCCTGGGTATGTCCCTTATACAGTATTATATGTGGGTGGGGCAAATGCACATACCTCCCTTTTAAATGCCCTTTAGCCTGTTTTCCTCCTTTTTATTAGTATTGTCAAGCTAATATGTCATTAGGGCCCATATTTATACTTTTTCAGCACCACATTTGCGTCATTTTTTGACGCACAAGCGGCTCAAACTTACATAATATAATTGTATTTTGTAAATTTGTGCCGCTTTTGCATCCAAAAGCGGCACAAATGTGCGCTAAAAAAGTATAAATATGGCCCTATGTTTCTTATCGCTTTGTAACTTTTTACTTGTTCTCTTTATTATAACTTTTGACTTGTCATAAAACTGTTTGAATTTATAAGTCTGTTTCTGATTATGTTCCCAAGCCTTTGAATCTCTGTATGAGTGACTCAAGGTGAGTGATTGTTTTAGTCTTTGAATATACTCAGTGTGCCTTTGCCTCCTCTGTAGTTACACCAAGCCAGTGACTGTGTGGGTGTTCTGTTCCCTGTGTGTGTCTGGGTGAGTGGCCGTGTGATAAACCAGGTCTCAGGGTGTGGTACTGAGTGTGCCGCCATCTTTTAACCTTCAGTGCCTTGGCACCAAGTCAGAGACAATGGAATATTCTGTTTGTTGCCCGAGTGTGCCCCTGAATGTGTGTCTGGTGAACTGATGGTGTGCTCACCTATATCCCTTGGTGTAACTGACTACGTCACAGACCTTCGTCTCAATTGGAGTGTCACTGAATCAGTGACGATGTTCAGATGCCAGAGTGTGCCTCCTAGAATATATGTCTGAAAGATTGTTGCCTGAGATTAGGTCACTTAGCCTCCGTATCGATTGCAGTGACATAAAGTCAGTGATGGTGTGAAATACATACTTCACGGGCCTATTTACAAAAATGTCACGCAGCGCTGCAAGTCACTGCGCTGCACAGCATCACTGTGAAAGGGCAGGAATGTGCAGTATTTAAGGCGACACAATGCATTCCGGCCGTTTACCCTTGCCGTGTTGCACTTTTGGCACTCTAGCGCCAATGCAGGCACTCTTGCACCATGACGCAATCAACAGGGGCTCTGTTGATGGGAAAAAAAAGTTCAATCGTCTCTAAATGTCGAAGGTGGAAAAAGGGTTTGCCAGACAGGCTAATATGTTGCGTTTTTCAGACTGTTCATATTCCCAAATTTAGACATGAGCTGGTATCTGAGTGTGTGTCAGAGTGTGTGAACTTGTACTTGTGTTGGACACCTACTGCCTCACTGTACCTATGCCACTATTGGAGTGCTCGTATCCCAGTTTGTACCCCTGAGTGTATTTCAGTCACGGCTGACGACTTGGAAAAGTGGCGGGTGGGGGAAACAAAAAAAATATATATATATATATATTAAACAAATAAAAAATGACCTTCTCTGCACAGCCACACCTCCTCTCTCTGCCGCGCTGCAGGCACAGGCTCCCAGCCTGCCCTGCGGCCAATCATGACTCTGCTCAAAGCAGCGTTATGATTGGCTGGAGTGCCCTGGCTGGGCGCTCCAACGCAGACTGGGAGCCTGGGCTTGCTCTCTCCAACCCACAACACAGTGCCCGATTGGAGAGAGCCCTTGTGCGCATGTGTGTTTGGCCGGCCAGAGATGGCCAGCCAAAACATACATGCGCATTGAGGGGAGTGTGCTGTGCACTCCCCCTCAGTGCTCGTCACTCCCATGGCCCTGCCCCTTTAAAAATAAAACAATAATAAACATTGTTTATTATCGTTTTATTTTTTAAAGGTTTGCAGCTCCTGCTGCTGGCTGGGGGGCGACGCTCCTCCGCCATAGCGGAGTAGCCGCCCCTGGTGTATTTGGGAGAGAGTGGTGGAGTGCTTGAACTTCTACCTATGTTGGACACCCACTGCCTTGCTGTACCTTTGCCTCCATCAGAGTGTTATTATACCTATGTGTGGTCTATACACATGGTCAAAGCCCTTGTACAACACGGGGGACCAGGCCTGGGATGAAGCCCTGCACCTATCCTGCACAAGGTAACTTGGGCACAGAGCCTGCGGCGATGCTCTGCACCAAATACTTGCCTTTTAAGCAAAGATAACCACTCTTGTTAGTGTCTGACTTTGCTTCTGCCTTGTCTTCACGTTGCCTAAAACTGATGAGCCAGAAGCGACAAAATGTCGGTTGAATCCAGCACCTAAAATGGCCACTGACAAACTTGTGACTTGGCTCTGACTGGAGATTTGCCTGCCAATATCAGCATTACTGTTAGGAGATTCGTCACGCCTGTGACCCCTAACCACTGCCTCAGGGTTCATAACCTTTTTGGTTGTCCTCACTTGGCTGTGTTAATTTTTTTGAGTTTCTAAATCGCCTAAAAATGTGTAGCTCTAATCATAAGCTGTGACTCACAAGTTAACATGGCAGAGATGCACAAAAGTGTTAACCCCTTAAATCCTGCATGGACTCTTTTTGAAATGCGCACACCTCAAACACTACTAAACGGATTTACACCAAACTACAAAAGGATAGCAATCTGAGTAAAGATCTTCTGTCATGCCAAGTTTGAAGTAAATTCATTCGGCCATTCAAGCTGTGAGCAAAATGTCCAAAGGGGAATCAAGTGAAAACAAACACATTTTTCACTCTATTTAAGCTTTATTTCCAAGGATAGATCTTAGCTGACTGAGTAAGTAGATTTCCAAATTTTGTGGGTCAAAAGGTTTAGGCAAATCAAATATTGCCTTTTCATCTGAACCATAACTACACAGTGGTGAACGCCACTGTGCAATTACTCTGGCAGCAAGAGTTCCAGGGTAGTTTTGGTTAGGTCAGAGTTTCCACAGGAAAGTCATTTTTTGTTTTCTTTATAATGTTGGTGCTGTTCAATAAATCTGCATGAAACTTTCTAAAAAAGAGCACATTTACTTTGGGTTCCTCATGGTAAGTTTTAGGTAGATCTGCCAGATACGAGCCTAAAAGTAGGGGCATACCAAAAGTGAACTTTCCTATTTTAATTCCCCATATGATTCTTTGCTCCTCTATATAGAACAAAACTGCTGAATTGAATCACACCAAACTTGGCAAGAAAGCACATTTGTTATCAAGGATGTGCCTTTGCTTGCTTTGGCATGAATCCATTCAGTAGTTTTCTAGTAGCTAGCATTTAAAAAGGATTCTGGTCTGAACTTGAAAAGGTTGAATTTTACAGATAGCTGAAACATTAATCCACAGATCCTCTGTGGATCTGAAAACAGAGAATTCACAAATCAAATTAAAAAAAGAATGGAGTACAATTGGAGAAAGGAGCTTTTTCTGCTGTTGTTCATTGCAGACTTACAAATCTGACTGCAAATCAGTGAATCTGCTACACTCTTTGAATGGCCACCACAGAAAACCTTAAGTTGCAGATGGCGTTACCCAACATAGTACATGAACACTTAGGACCTGATTTAGAACTTGGCAGGCGGGTTACTCCATCACAACGGTGATGGATATCCCATCCACCAAAAACAAAATCCCATTATATCCAATGCAATTTAGTTTTCGTTCGTCAGGTTCTAAATCAGGCCCTTAGTTGGGAAACCTAAAATGAAAAAGCCCATAAGTGGGCCACGTGAGTCTCCATGACCACCAAGCCCATGTGGGAGGTCAGAAAGGGATCTCTCCCAGCAATAAATTAAATATAAAAGAATATGGGCCACATGTAGAAAGCATTTTTCTAATCGCAAATGGGCCGATTCGCAGAATCGGCCCGTTTGGGACTAGAAAAATGCTTTTTGGGATGTACAAGGCCCAAACTGCAATTCGGTAACTTGTTATCGAATCGCAATTTGGGTTTTGCGATTTGGTATTAGTAAGGGCCGTGTTCAGGGCGTCCCTTCCTAATACCGAATCCAAATGGTATGTATGATTGTTTTGTGACCATGAATGCGGTCGCAAAACAATTGCAGTTAGCAGCAATTTCAAATTGGTGCTAACCCATTCGCAAAGGGGAATTTTTTTATTTAAAAGCAATCACAGAAATGGTGGTCTGCTGACACTAGCAGGCCACCATCCCTGTGAGTTTTGCGATTCCCGGTGGGTCGCAAATTTTGACCTACCTTAATATTAATGAGGCAGGTCTATTTGGGACCCACGGGAATCGCAAAAGAAACTCACTGGAATTTCTTACATTTGGATTTGCGATTCCCTAATTGCGATTCGCATGAAATCACAATTAGGAAATCGCAAATCAAAATATTTGTACATGTGACCCTATATTTTTATTTTGGGATTTACGAACTCTGTGCCAGTTTAAGGATTCATGGTCCCTTTTGGGGTCCTTTGGATTCAAAAATCCTAAAAAAAGTGAAAGAAATATTCAGTGCTGTATGGCTCTTGGCTACTTATGGGAGGATGGGAGCACGGCCTAGTTATAGTAGTCCCATTCTGACAACCATTCCAAGCTGTGCATGCTGGAATACCTTGCGCAGTGTGGGGTGGAAACCTGTGGAGGGTTGGGACCCTGCAGCCAATCCTGTTGTGCACAGCAGAAGGCCTTGCACAGTGGTGGGGAGTTGGGGGTTAGCTGCATGCTGCAGGTTGGACACAGGGACTGGCTGAAAGGAAAACCATCTCCAGTCTGCACAGCCTTTGCTTAGTTAGCCCACCCAGGAAGGGCTGGGGACAGCCCTAGGCTGCAGGCCAGACTCTGTGTCCAACCACCACTGGGCATGGTCAACGGCAGGGCGCAGCAGGGACTGGCTTCCTATGGTTGATTAGTCACACAGAAGTGTTGCACGTGGTACATGATAAAACAGAAAATCCATGGGAAAAACAATAGTTAAAGTTATGGGTAGCTGTGGTTATAGCGCAATCACATAGGTTTAAGAAAACCTTAGAAGTCCACCGAAGAGCTGGAAATATGGATTGGTTATCCCGATGAGCCAAAGGAATCCCAGCTATTGAGAACCATACTTGACCGGGTGCACACAAGGGCCTAATTTCCCACTTTATGCACCCGTAAAGGATGACAGGCAAATAGATATAACCAGATCTCCAGGGGTGGGACGAGGACCTAGACTACCCATTAACAGGTAGTGAGTGGCGGAGAGCTAAGACACAGGTGCCCGAGACTTTGAGTAATGCCAGATTCAAATTAACGCAATTCTATTATTATGTGACCCCACAGCAACTTAGCAGGATATACCCTATGCACACTGCTGAGTGCCCACGGTGTGGTATGTCCCTGCCTGATTCATCCACAATACATGGATTTGCAGAAAACTGCACCCATACTGGACGCAAGTTACAGAATCCCTGACCCAAATTAAGAGGGTGGGTTTGATCCAGTCAATCCGACATTGCCTCGTGGGCCTTCTGCCACTTCCTAGGGAAGGCCGCAAAATGAATTACGGATTCACACTCTTAAACCTGGTACTGGCCAGATGCCGCATAGCCATTTATTGGACTCAAGCAACGCCCCCGGCATACGATGGATGGCGAAAGGATATACTAGAAACAGTGATCGCAGAAGGGGTACAGCTCCAAGGAGCATGGACGAACACTCGGAGCGAGACCTTGCAAAGTGGGATGAGAAGGTGGATAGCATAGGGGGTGAACTGTTGGATGAAGCAGAAAGCTCACTAGAGGGGTCCCCCTGAGCAGGTGGAACCTCTCTTACCACCCACACAACAGACCTGCAAGCGACCAACTGCAGTCAGCAGGTGGCTCCCCTCGGAGCGGTATGAAACAGTGGTGAGGGCGTGTGTACCCGTGTCATGAGCATATGGATGTGTGACGTGATTAGACCCTTCCCCTTGAACACTCCCCCCCCCATTGTTTTATATTGTACTACAATGCAATGGTTATGACCTCACAATATTTATCCCAAAAAGAAACAACACAGATCAAAATGTGGTTAAGTAACATGCACACCCCTAAACAAAGCTACTTTCATAGTTGTCTCTTTCATATGGTTATGTGTCATACATAATCATAGGGTTATGCGTTATACATATGAAATATGTAATATCATCTTTAAAATTATTTACGCCAGCTGCAAATGCATCTGTCAGATGTAAGGTCAAGAGCATTGCATCTGCTGTGCAAGTTATGGTTTGCATGTCTGTTCTTTGATTTATGGATTGTAGTCCTAACCATAACCGCCAGAAGACTATGTGCATTAATATGACCTGACATAAATATATTGCCCTAAATATTGTTTATAGAAATGTCGCACAGTTGGATGTACGTATTCTATTATTAATGCCAATGGAGTGATATTGTTTATAGAGATATTGTCCTGCTGAGTCAAGGTTTTCTGTTATGAACCCCAAAGGAGTCATATTGTTTACAAAAATATTGTCCTCTTAAGTGTCGTTTTTCAGCCAGATTCCATTCTTATTAGCTAATTTAGTAACTTTAATTTCTTAGAGTAAAAAACCTTTTGAAAAATTAAAGCACACTTTTCAGATGAATTAACCATATATATTTTCTCAGTACTCCACCCACACACAAAGTACCAACGGCCCACTTCTGGCCTCCATGCTGGACTCTGGGGTCACGGTCAACGCAGAAGGTGCCTTCCTCTGTCCATCACCGGGACCATCTGTTGGGCACTAGGGATGGTGGCAGCTTCATCCCAGAAGCCGAGCAGGATCCACTCATGTACCTGTAGTCTGGATTAAGGACTGAGGAAGAGGCCTGAGGCAACACTGCATGACTCGGCCTAAACGCTAGGACCACAGGGGGGGTCAGGATGCGGCTCTCTCACACCCTCACCACTCTGCTCCCTTGCTGATGTGCCTGACATGCTCTACCTTGTTGATCATCTGAAGTCCACCACGTCATGCTTTGCGGAGGTCTCCAACAAATAGATAACTGTCCTGCACAATGCGACAAGACCTCAATGGCAGTGGCCATGTTGGCAGTAATAATGGTTTCCTGGTCATTCATCTTTACCAAGTCCATCTCAAGTCAATAACGAAGGCTAAATCTTTGAACCAGACAATTGACATTAGTCAGTGACTCACTTGGGTACAGGATGGGGACACGACTACGCTGCATCCCTGTATGTATTACGCCGTTCGTGACATCATGGGAGGCTGGTGAGGGTGGAGAGGGCTGGTGGTGGTCCCATGGCAACAGGTCTCTGCCTATCTAACAAAGGGGATGACCATATAGTCAAGCCTACAGGTTTTGGCCTGCATGTGGCCGTGGTATTTGTACACAAAGTTCCTTTGTTGTTTGATTGTGATTCTTACCTTGAAACCTGTCCTCAGTCGCGTGTAACAAACTTAAGCTCTTACTTATGTTTCTTATGTGAAGCACTCTGGGGGTCATTTTAACCCTGGCGGTCGGAGACCGCCGGGGTTAAAGTGGCGTCCGTACCGCCAACAGGCTGGCGGTACGGAGACCCATATTACGACCGCGGCGGCAGCGCCATGGTCGCACCGCCGGGGCCGGCTGTTTCCCACCGTTTTAGCCCCGGCGGTGATAATCTGCCAGAGCAGCGCTGCAAGGAGCGCTGCCCTGGGGATTATGACTCCCCTACCGCCAGCCTGTTCCTGGCGGTTTGCACCGCCAGGAAGAGGCTGGCAGTAAGGGGAGTCCAGGGGCCCCCTAACAGGGCCCAATGCAGCTTTTCACTGTCTGCATAGCAGACAGTGAAAAGCGCGACGGGTGCTACTGCACCCGTTGCACGGCCGCAACAGGTTGTAAACTAGGTTTGCGCCCGCCGGTCCAGCGGGGGTGTTGTAATGGGGACCGCGGGAGTGCGGCCGCATTGGCGGCCGCACGGCGGTTACAGCTTGGTGGGCGGCGGTAGCCGTCCGCCAAGCCTGTAATGACCCCCTCTGTCTTGTCTGCACTATATATAACCACCTATAAATACATTACTAAGCATTGCCATCAGTGCCCTTTACTAACTGAACTTTGAGCCCGCGAACAAAATTTGCTTTTCTACAACAATTTCAAAACACAAACAGTCTCCAGTAAAACCCCACCTGCTGACCGAGATCAATGAACATGTTTTCATATCCCTTTTACCCCGGACTAGAGACAACAGAACAGTATGTTACAGTGTCCTGCTTTCAATAATCATTTTCCTACTTAGAAAGGTAAAACATATACTTTTCTCGCCAAGGTAAACCACAATGAACACTTTATTATAAGACACAAATAGCTGCTCCCTGTGAATTGCAAAGCAAGCAATAATGCCATTTCCTGATTCAGGTGACATTAATAAACTGCTTGCCCTGTCGTCCTGCTTGTCTGTGGATAAGTGTTTCAAAAAAGGAACTTTTCGTTTATGTAGGCCACATAAAAATGCACAGTGGCTAAGGTGTGTTATGGACTTATGAGGCCATTGGCATGCCAAGGCTCTGGTAAGATCCACGAACCACCAGGATTTGAGCCTTCTAGCAGTGGCACTATAGGGCCTTTAAACACTAAGGGGCATATTTATCAAGTGTTTGCGATGGCCTTGCGTCACGTAGTTTGATGCAAGGGCGACACAAGCAGCAAGTCATATTTAAGAAACTACACAAGTGCACAAATGCGTCCGTTTTATTAATTGCGTGATGTATGAATACAGCTGCATCCCTCAGGAATTAATATATGCAATGTAGACGTTCCCGAGCAAAATGCAATGCAAATGTAATGCAGTGGTATTTAACATGATATCACTGCGTCACGTATCATGGCATAGTGCAGCCCAATAATAGGAAAGTGTCAGAATTGCTTCACATTGGCAACCCAGGCGTAGGAAACCACTCAGTGGCTGGAGTGCAAATTCTTCACCATCACAGTACACCCTGGCAAGCTAAATTATGCCATGGAGGTCAATGTGCTACAACTAGGAGTCACTAGGAGACCACCACATAGGCAGCGAACGAGGAAGGAAAGTGTTTTCCGTCAGTGCATACCCCTTATTGACCTCAAGGAAGAGGAGGTCATACAGGTCTACAGACTGAAGCGGGAGTCCTTCGCGGAATTGCTCAAGCCTCCAGCAAGCAACTTCAAGGACCAATGCCATCCCAGCACACGTAAAAATGATGTTGGCCCCAGGATCCTTCCAAGTCACATCGGCCACCTTAGCTGACATTTCATAGGGAGAATTTTCTGTCTTTTTCCCATCTGTGTTGGATGACATAATAAAACCCACACCCAGTACTTTCTGTTCCCCAAAACTACCCAACAACAAATGGATACCAAGCAAGGCTTCTACAACAGTGCTGGATTTCCTCATGGGCTTGGAGCTCACATGTCCAATTTGTGCCCTCTGCGGTAACACCGTACCTGTACAGAAACCGCAAGCACAACTACTCGATAAATGTCCAGACGATAATGGACCATCATGAAATTTGCAGGAAGTGCACATGGAATGTACATCTTCCACCACAGTAACATCAGTGAGCGGTTTCAGAACAGCAGATATGAGAATGGCCTACTCATTGGTAAGGAAATATACATTATCCCAACTAAGAAGTTGTGAGGTATATCATAATAGCCATCTCTGTGTTTGAGTCTGGATCTTGTGCCATGCGCATATATTGGGATTATCTTACTCTAACATGTAGTCAATGCTGTCCCGTTGTGTGATTCCCCCACTGAATCTGCAATGAAAGTAGAAAAAATCCCACAGTGAGAAGTATTTTGTCATCTCACACAGTGTGAGCGGACAGAACCACAATTTCTGCAATGCCCAACACATCAACTGAAAAATGATGTGGCCCACAATTATATCCAATATAAGAAGAAAGGATAAATCGTACCAAAGTATGAGATGTGTGTATGTTCAATGGTGTGACATGTCTGGATCATTTGTAAATGTCCAACAAAAAAAAAACAATTGTTGTACAAATCTTAAGATCCAAAGCATACGTGTCACACATATTTGTAGGCTGATCAAAGTATCCGGAGCACAAATGGGAGAAGAACATCAAAGTTCATATACCACTGGAAGTGTGGGGTGGTCAGAGATGAAGGTGAAACTGGATTAGTGCACCCTCAACTAATAGTACCGATTAGGCGTTGGTTTCATCATCATCATCAGCTTTATTCGATCAATTGACCATAAAAGCAACAAAAACAATAAATAGTAAATAAATAAACGATCACTTTTTAAATACAACATCTCTGAATTAGTTTAAAATCATTAAAACAAATGGTAAGATCAAATTTACACATAAAACTTTAAGAACTTATCTAAATCAATTATATGGAACCTTATATTGCTTTTTGGAAATGGCAACGTATGCGCCATGCTGCCATTAAGTACTTGCTTACTGCAAGAGTTACATCAACTGAGTTATGACTTTTTAACACCCGTAAAGCCGAGGAGCAATTTTTAAATCCCATAGCCCTACAAGTATTGCGAATCCATTTTGATCGCGGGATCACATATGCTGGGCAGAAGAACATAAAGGGCCTCATTACGACTTTGGCGGGCGGCGGAGGCCGCCCGCCAAAGTACCGCTGTCAGAATACCGCTGCGCGGTCAAAAGACCGCTGCGGTAATTCTGAGTTTCCCACTGGGCTGGCGGGCGACCGCCAGAAGGCCGCCCACCAGCCAAGCGGGAAACCCCCTTCCACGAGGATGCCGGCTCCGAATGGAGCCGGCGGAGTGGAAAGGGTGCGAAGGGTGCAGTTGCACCCGTCGCGATTTTCAGTGTCTGCTATGCAGACACTGAAAATCTTGGTGGGGCCCTGTTAGGGGGCCCCTGCAGTGCCCATGCCATTGGCATGGGCACTGCAGGGGCCCCCAGGGGCCCCACGACACCTGTTACCGCCAACCAGGTTCCGGCGGTCAAAACCGCCAGAACCAGGCTAGCGGTAAGGGGGTCGGAATCCCCATGGCGGCGCTGCCTGCAGCGCCGCCATGGAGGATTCCTCAGGCCAGGGGAAAACCGGCGGGAAACCGCCGGTTTCCCTTTTCTGACCGCGGCTTTACCGCCGCGGTCAGAATAGGCCTGGATGCACCGCCAACCTGTTGGCGGTGCATCCGCGGTCCCCGGCCCTGGCGGTCCATGACCGCCAGGGTCGTAATGACCCCCAAAGTGTTCAATGGTTTCAGAAGTACCGCCACAGGCAGGGGGGCGTTGGCTTAATTCTATGGGGAGGTGTGTGTGGAGTGTCTCTATGAGGGTGGCTGTATCTTACAAAAGGGAGTTCCTTTTACGGACTAGGTGGTCTCACACACATAATAGTGTCATGCTTCATCATTTGACCACCTAGCCCCACCCAGGTAAGATAGTACTACCTGGGCGGACTCAACCTCGTTGTTAAAGGAACGACAGAGGAAGTGCTGAAATAAATCTTACTGGATAATTATCAGGGACCCAGATGGGGTGAGGATAAAATTACCGTACATGTCACCTATCTCAATTGATTAGGGGGGTCATTACAACATTGGCGGTAAAAGCCGCTTACCGCCGTGCAGAAGACCGCCAATACCCCGCCGCGGCCGCGGAATTCCGCCACAGCCATTATGACCCACATCTCGGAATCCGCCGAAATTCAGACACCCACACAAGTCCGCCACACCAAAGGTCAGTGATAAACTGGCGAAAACAAAACCTCCACCTCCATGCCAACAGAAATACACCCACACTATCACGACACACGAATCCACGCGGCGGTCTTTCAACCGCGGTATTCCATTGGCGGTACACACCGCTGCGCTCAAAATACACACACATCTCCAAAACACCGCCACATTGGACAATTCAAAATACACACACCTGATACACATACAAACACCACTCCCACACCCCCAACACTATATAAAACACACACCCACATCACCCACAAACCCCTACGACCAAAAAATCACGAACGAAGGCCAGAGAGAGAGCACAGAATAGACAACCCCATCACACAGAGGCACACAACACCATCACCCACAATACATCCACGCACAAAACACCACACACCACTACACATCACCACACTCATCACCACATACACCACCCCACACATCACACACACCACCCCATGTCACGACAAAGACACCCCCGCTTCTCCGAGGAGGAGCTCAAGGTCATGGTGGAGGAAATCATCCGGGTAGAGCCACAGCTATTTGGCTCACAGGTACAGCACACATCAATAGCCAGGAAGATGGAGCTATGGTGCAGAATAGTGGACAGGGTCAACGCCGTGGGACAGCACCCAAGAAATAGGGAGGACATCAGGAAGAGGTGGAACGACCTACGGGGGAAGGTGCGTTCAACGGTCTCCAGGCACAACATCGCGGTGCAGCGGACTGGCGGCGGACCCTCACCTCCTCCCCCACAACTAACAACATGGGAGGAGCAAATCTTGACCATCATGCATCCAGAGGGCCTCAGAGGAGTCGGTGGAGGATGGGACACTGGTAAGTCAAATCTTAACTATCAGATCCCCCACCCTACCTGCATGCTCTCACACACCCCCACCCTCACACCCTCCCCTATCACTCCAACTCCTCACTAATGTACTAAGAACACAAACCACACATCCCAACACCAAGCCCTGCATGACACAACAAAGCATGGACACCAACGCATGCTCACTGCACATACCCAGAACAACCCCCTAACCATCATCACACAAGCCCACACACTGGAATGCTTGCACTGGGGTACACAGACACCCACCCATTGCACACCATCACACACACATGCAATAATCATGCCCTTATGCCCCTGCAGGAACCCGAAGGACCGTCACCACACCAGAGGGTCCAGACAACACCACTCCACCCCCAGAAGAGGCCCACAGTGACGATAGCAGCTCTGCCCTACTGGATCCTGATGACCAGCCCGGACCATCGTGGGCCTCGGGACAGTCAGTTCCCCTTGCACAGGCACAGCCCAACACTGACCTTCCACCCTCTGGTAACACCAGCACAGCACCCACCCAGCGGGCCCAAACCTCCCTACCCAGGACAGGTCAATCAGCGGTGTGTCCACCACTACAGGGAACCCAGGATAACCCACCCCCCCAACAACAACAGGGACCTGGGGGCAGTGGTAGTGGGCACACGGTCCAGGGGACGGAGGCACAGGAACACAGGGGAACTGGGAGGGCTGCTGTGCGACAGGGGGCGGACAGGCCAAGGGAACCCACTCTCCACGAGGCCCTCTCCTCCATCATGGGAGCCTACCACCACTCCCAGGAGACGATGGCGACGGTCCTGGCCAAGTTTCAGGAGACCCTGCGCCTGCAGGAGGAACAGTATTTGGGGTTCAGGGAGGAGCTCAGGACCATCAGCTCCGCCTTGGGCACCATCGTAGGGGTGCTGAAGGACATACAGAACACCATGAGGGACACCGTGGCACTCCAAGGGGCCCCTGACACTAGCCAGGATGATGAACTGCCCACCACCTCCGCCGGTGCTAGTGGACAGGACGCCCTGCCACAGGACCAACACACCAGCACCCCACCCCCTGCAGACGGACAACCACCACGCAAGCGGTCTCTGAGATCCAGGAACAGGACAGAGCAAGATGGCAAGACCCCCGCCAGGAAATGAGACCACCCTGTTTGTCCTCCCACTGTACCACCTTGTTACCCTGTCCATACTTAAACTGCCCCAGCTCCACTTCCTATGCCCAGATGGGCAGTGCATCTGTGAGACTAATAGACTGGACTCTGCCATGGACATTCCTACGCCATCACCCATCCTCTTTTTACAACCCCCTCACATTTCTGAGCACTTCAATAAACACCCTTGAAACACAAAACAATCTTGAGTCAGTCTGTGATTTACTAATTATGTATTATCAATGACAGTGTCATAATGCGTTTCCCATTGTAAGGCTAACATACCTATGTCACATATCACAAGTCCTTGAAGGATGCAAGCAGTTGACACGTAGGTTACCACACCTGTGAAACCGTAATGGAAAGGTACAACTCAGTTACCAAATAGTGTTTGAAATCGACAAACCGGATAGAGGTAGACGTGTGAAAGTCAATGTAATGTTAAACATGCAAATGTTCTCACCTGTGTGTCACTGGAAATATTGCTGTATGACTGACTCCCTGTTGTCGTTGTCTTCTTCCTCAGCTTCCTCCTCATCACTGTCCACAGGCTCCACAGCTGCAACAACACCGTCATCTGGATCATCCTCCTGCAGAAAAGGCACCTGGCGTCGCAAAGCCAAATTATGGAGCATGGAGCAGGCGATGATGATCTCGCACACCTTCTTCGGTTAGTAGAATAGGGATCCACCTGTCATATGGAGGCAGCTGAACCTGGCCTTCAGGAGGCCGAAGGTGCGTTCGATCACCCTCCTAGTCCGCCCATGGGCCTCATTGTAGCGTTCCTCTGCCCTGGTCCTGGGATTCCTCACTGGGGTCAATAGCCAGGAAAGGTTGGGGTAACCAGAGTCCCCCAATAGCCATACACGGTGCCTCTGGAGTTGACCCATCATATCAGGGATGCTGCGATTTCGCAGGATGTAGGCGACATGCACTGAGCCAGGGAACATAGCATTTACCTGCGAGATATACTGGTCTGCCAAACAGACCATCTGGACATTCATTGAATGATAACTCTTCCTGTTCCTATACACCTGTTCACTCCTTTGGGGGGGGACCAGAGCTACATGGGTGCCATCAATGGCACCTATGACGTTGGGGATATGCCCAAGGGCATAGAAGTCACCTTTTACTGTAGTCAAATCTGCCACCTCAGGGAAAATTATGTATCTCCGTACGTGTTTCAGCAGGGCAGACAGCACTCTGGACAACATGTTGGAAAACATAGGCTGGGACATCCCTGATGCCATGGCCACTGTTGTCTGAAAAGACCCACTTGCAAGGAAATGGAGCACTGACAGCACCTGCACGTCAGGGGGGATTCCAGTCGGATGGCGGATTGGTGATATCAGGTCTGGCTCCAACTGGGTACATAGTTCCTGGATTGTGGCACGGTCAAACCTGTAGGTCACGATGACATGTCGCTCTTCCATTGTCAACAGGTCCACCAGCGGTCGGTACACCGGAGGATTCCACCATCTTCTCAACTGTCCCAGCTGACGGTGCCTACGAAGGACAACAGCGAAGAATCAGTCATTATTCCTCCAGGTATGTAGCCACAGTTACACACAAGACTACACCACTCACAGAACCCTTCCTGTATGTGTGTTGAGTGTAGGCCTAGCTATGTGTGACGCAGAGGTAAATTAAGCCATGTGGGCCCCTGAAATGGCGGCTGCCTGACCTCCAAACTGGGACAATGGGATTGTGGGGTAACAGCGCTGGCGTTGCACACCGTCGCGGTAGGCGGTCGTAGACCGCGGCGCAATGCTGCATTGGTTAACTTTGGACCCTATGGGTCCCAGGGGCCAATGAACAGGTGCGCCGGCGGTGATGATGCGCACCGCCGCGGACGTCACCGCCATTTTCTATCTGTTCAATCACTAGATACCTGACCTTCGACAGGAGAGGACCTACACTGCTAGTGCTGCTGTGACCTCGGTCTGGAAGCGACGATGGCTGCTGCGTCTGGGGAAAGGGCCCCTGCCTTCACTGCACAGGAGTTGGAGAAACTGGTAGACGGGGTCCTCCCCCAGTACACGCTACTCTACGGTCCTCCAGACCAACAGGTTAGTACACAGGGAGCACGTGGGATGGGCTAGGCCTGGGTGGAGAGGGCTGGTTGGAAGCGGGAAGGGGGCAGAGTTCATAGTACATTAATGCAAGGAAATGAATGGGCCACATGGCCAGAGTAGGGAGCGGGGCTAGTCACAGCGACGGTGCAGTTGTTAATGATTGTTCCTCTTTCCTTGTGCATGTCATGTAGGTCAGCGCCCACCAGAAGAGGGACATTTGGCGTGCCATCGCCAAGGAGGTCCGGACCCAGGGGGCCCACCAGAGACGGGGCACCCACTGCCGTAAGAGATGGGAGGACATTCGCCGCTGTAGCAAGAAGACGGTGGAGGCTCAGCTGGGGATGGCCTCCCAACGTGGGAGGGGTGCCCGTCGCACCATGACCCCCCTGATGTTCCCGATCCTGTCAGTGGCCTACCCGGAGTTGGATGGGCGCTTGAGGGCATCACTGCAGACACATGGGGGTGAGTACACTCTCATTCAGCGGACTTTGCGCGCAGTGGAGGTGTCTGGGTGGGGGAGGTGGGCTGTGGGTGTCCCTAGGCCAGGGCGAGTTCGGTAGGCAAGGCCCCTCCGTAATGTAGGCCATGTGGCACTCTACCCCACCTCAGCAGAGTGCCAAGTCGAGGTATAGTTGCCCCTGTGGTATCCATGTGCGCAGATGTCCACCATTGCCATGTAGGCCATATCCCAGGAATTGCATGTGCAGAGGGCAGGAGCACGGCGTAATGCAGGGGGCTGCTGTGTCTGTCTTGTCCGCCAACGGTAGCGGTATGCCATGCACTAAAACTCTCTTTCTTCTGTCTCCCCCCCTTTTTCTGCTCTCCCTGTCCTTTTGTACATCAGCATCATCAGGCGGAGGTACAGTGGCACCGGAGCACGAGGGAGCTGCATCCCACATGGCCATGGAGGGCCAGACCAGGGACTCTGAATGCACCAGTGGGATGGAGGGCGAGGGGAGCTTCACGTCGGCCACTGGATCACCAAGCAGCGACACGGACTCGTCCGCCGATGGGGGCTCCCTTGTGGTGGCGGCACCATCTGTGCGCCCCACTTCTACAGGTACAGCCGCCACCTCCCCTACCAGCACCGCCCTCCCAGCAGCCCCTCAGCGTTCGCCCCGTGCCCGCTCACCCAGGAGGGTGGGCATCACCTTCGCCCCAGGCACCTCAGGCCCTGCCCCAGTCACCCCTTCTGCCCTCAGTGAGGAGGCCATTGACCTCCTGAGGTCACTCACTGTTGGGCAGTCTACCATTGTGAATGCCATCCAGGGTGTAGAACGAGAGTTGCAACACGGGAATGCATTCCTGGAGGGCATTCATTCTGGTCAGGCTGTCCTTCAGCGAACCCTGCAATCTCTGGCCTCAGCACTGATGGCAGCCATTGTCCCTGTGTCTAGCCTCCCCCCTCCAACCTCCTCCACCCAGACCCAATCTCCTGTACCCAAGCCCATCCCAAGCACACCTACAGACCAGCATGCACACAAGTCAGCACACACAGGTAGCTCAAGCAAACATAGGCACCACACATCCCACAGGCACTCACACAAGCATCACCCACATACAGACACAGCAACATCCACTGCCTCCACTGTGTCCCCCTACTCGTCGTCTCCCTCCTCCCTCCCAGTCTCGTCTACACTCTCACCTGCATGCACTACATCTACAGGCACCAGGGCTCGCACCAGAACACCAAGCACCACACCCCGCTCACCTGCACTCACCACCTCCACTCCCATTTACACGTCCCCTGTGTCCTCTCCCAGTGTGTCTGTGACGCCCCCTCCCAAAGTACACAAACGCCGGCAATCACTCACCCAACATCCATCCACCTCACGACAGCCTCCAGTACCTGCACCTGCGCCCAAAACACCTAAAGTGACACCTCCTACAACCACCTCCTCTTCCTCCACTCCCAGGCCCCCTCCAACTACCCATCCCAGTGTTCGTCAGAAACTGTCCCTCTGTAAAGTGGACCTTTTTGCCCCCCCCTCCAATTCATCAGTCCCGTCGTAGCGCCTCAGCCAAAAAGCCTCCAATACCAGTGGTGCCTGTTCAAGGTTTGTGGAGTGCTCCGTCCACCAGGGCAGGCAGTATGACCCGGAGCCAAGGCACTGGCAGCCCACCCCCTGTAAAGGCTCTAAAATTGGAGAGTGGACGACGGGACCGTGTGAAGACTCCTGGTGGGAAAACAACTCACATGGGTTCCAAGGGGATTGGAGAGTCAGCTGTGACTCCACCAAAGGTGGGGAAGGGCCAGAGGAAGTCTGCCCAGCCTGTTGTGAGTGTCACGGCGGAGAAGTGCGCCATCATTTCCGGAGGTCTAGACACACCGCCAGAGTCACAGCCCAGGAGGGCACAAGTATCGTCACTGATCAGGAGACCACCGCCAGAGTCACTGCCCAGGAGGGCACAAGTATCGTCACTGGTCAGGAGACCACCGCCAGAGTCACAGCCCAGGAGGGCCCAAGTATCGTCACTGGTCAGGAGACCACCGCCAGTGTCACTGCCCAGGAGGGCACAAGTATCGTCACTGGTCAGGAGACCACCGCCAGAGTCATTGCCCAGGAGGGCACAAGTATCGTCACTGGTCAGGAGACCACCGCCGGAGTCACAGCACAGGCGGGCCCCGGCTGCCACAGCCCAGGTGGGCTATGATGGAACGTCATGCCACACACCAATGTCCGTACCAGAACCGCCATGTCGAAGCACCGCTGAACAGGGCAAAGACCACCATGGCAAAGCACCGCTGAACAGTCCTGAACCGCCATGTCGAAGCACCGCTGAACAGGGCAAAGACCGCCATGGCAAAGCACCGCTGAACAGTCCTGAACCGCCATGTCGAAGCACCGCTGAACAGGGCAAGCACCGGGTAGGAATGATTAGACCGCCACATCAGGCACCCTTATCCCATGTGCAGCTGGGACAGTGACAGGACAGGAACTTTCACGGGGAGACTCATCCAGTCTGGGCACCAGTCCCCCCCAGTACCAGTGGAGACCTGCATCTACTTGAGAGACTGTGGCTTTGCACTCCCCAGGATGGCACAGTGGGCAAACCACCCACTGGAGAGACTTGATAGACTGTGGCTTTGCACTCCCCAGGATGGCACAGTGGGCAAGCCACCCACTGGAAAGACTTGAGAGACTGTGGCTTTGCACTCCCCAGGATGGCACAGTGGGCAAGCCACCCACTGGAAGGACTTGAGAGACTGTGGCTTTGCACTCCCCAGGATACATAAATGGGCATGGAGCCCTGTCGTGGATCTGGCTTTGCAGTCATCCGGCTGAGGTGCCCCCCCTTCCCTTCCCCCTGAGGTGCCTGTTGTATTTCTATCTGATGCCCTGGCAGTGTTCTCTCCGATTGTGGTCAGGTATCCTTTGTGGGCCTCGCCCATGCATTTTTGGACTGTTGGTGCACGGACATTGTTGTGTACATATCTGCACTACTTCTCGTACTGTATATAATTATGACTGATTTTCATATATATCTGTATATTTTTGTATGACATGTATATTGCCACATTACAGTGTTTGACCGAATTTCGCTTTGTCTTTTCTTTCTTACGGGGGGATTGTAGGTTGTTACTGTGATTTTTGTGAATGCTTTGGTGTGTATGTTGTATAATGCAAGGTTGGGGGTGGGGGTGTTTGGTGGGTGTCCCCCTAACTTTTGCCTCCCCCTCCCCCATGTCATAGGTACAGTACTCACCGTTGTCTTCGGCGCCTACGTAGATGATGGTCGTAGAGGAGCAGAAACACAAGGGCAGGGAGTATTTGTAGTTCCGGGTCCATGGAGTCCTCGTTCCTCGTGGGATGTGTTCAGGTGAGCATTTTCCCATTGCCAAAGCTGTTTCCGCCGTGTTTTTATCCACGGTGAATCCGCCCCGGAAAAGGTGGCGGATTGGCGGGTTGTGATACTATGGGCGGTACATTGTCCTCCGCCTGTCTGTTGGCGGTGACCGCCGCGCTTCTTGTCTGTACCGCCGTGGCGGGCGGTGTGTTAAAGTGGCTGTCTTTGTTGGCGGCTCCCGCCAGGGTCATAATTCTCTTTTTTTGTCCACCGGCCTGTTGGCGGTCTTACCGCTGCTTTAACACCGTCCGCCAGTGTTGTAATGACCACCCAGGTACTTTGATAAAGGTGCATACAGGTAAGGTTAAAATGGGAATGGGACTCAGTTGAGTGCTAATGTCTCATAGAGTCTAAAAAACAGGGACCAACATGTTTCTGCCCTCTCTATGTGCTGGAAGGTCAGGGGCATTCGTCAGGGTCTAGGATCCCCTAAGCACAGCTGCTATTAGGCGTGCTCGCTAAGTGAAAGAAAAGAAGGTAAAAGGGCTACCTGAACAGTTAGTTCATACTAGGGTAGGTCTGTAGAGAGAATTAATAAATTGGAAATTAAAATAAGTATGGTGGAACAGTGTTACAAACCACAGCACAAAACACAGCAAACAAGGTGATAAAAACAGTGCTAAAAATAGAAACACACACTCAAACACATGCAGTGGTGACTTACCCCAGGAAAAAAGGCGATTAGCCTCTGGTCTGGGTAATGCCGGGGGAGGTATCCCTTGTAGTCACACTCTATAGGGAGAATGAACAATAACAAAGACAGAGAAAATTGCAGGAGAGAAGAAAGTGAGGCACTGGGACAAGCCCAGCGGAGTTGAGTCGATGGCCAAAATGGTAGGCTCAGTAGGAAATACCTACAGAGCTGAAAAAGGAGGGGACATAGACCTCCGTCCAGAAAGGGTACAAATCAGAAAAAGCCAAGTTGCAGGCGAAGTCGATACTATTAGTTGAGGGTGCACTAATCCAGTTTCACCTTCATCTCTGACCACCCCACACTTCCAGTGGTATATGGATGTGTTAATTTGTCTTGGGAGTATGTGTGGGGCGGTATGACTCCCACCACTCTCTTTTGTGTTCTAATAACATCAAAGTTCAACATTTGCCATGCACTGAAAGTGTAGTAATAACTCTTCATTACATGTGTACTCCAGTATCACATGTGATACCAGAAGATCAAAGTGCAGGTAATTCACAGGCATTCCATTAGTCAAGGTCCAAATATACATACTGATTAGAAACTACATTGACATACTTCATTAATGTGATAGATTGAGAGGTTAATGCCTTAAGCTGGCTACATTTGCTGCATCTCAGTTCATCAATGTCGTAATGACACAATGAACACATAGGCTGAGAAAGATGTCATACACTACGAAATAACCAAGGTGAAATGTAACCAAGGTAAGGTCTCACAATGTAATTATAATCAAAATGTGAACCATCTCATGCTAAATAAATGGTGTAAGAGTCAAGGCACATAAGTACAGGTTCGCTAACAAGGCACAATCATATACCTACATGTAAATACAGGTAGTGTGGTGTAAAAGTCTGTAGGACAAAGTCACTTTTTCACCATCATGTTGTCCCAGACACAAAAAGACTACAGTGTCATATCTGTCATACTAAGTTCAGCAAGACAACTCGCCATGCAAAAAGCATTAGGTGTTGTATCAATAAACAAAACTGAAACATCCGTGTTACATTTTCAATACCTGTTACATATCCTAAGTAATCAGCCGTGCACACTTATGTAAACTAATCCAAGGTTGTGCAGCTGTCGTGTAGTCGAGCAGGGACATCATAGCTGAAAATAGGACAAATGTGCGTGTGAGTGTCAAACCTTTTGCCACTGTCACTATCTGTGTATCTCAGAATGTGTGCGAGGTAACCTCATCCTAAGTTATTACATTGTATATGTATTGAGTGCAATCTCACGCAGCACAAACAAACATTATAACTTACTTATCAAAGTAATCTTCTTCCTGAACATGAAAGTGGGCATTCTGAAGTCTTGCATGAGTTACACCATGTACAATATGCGCAATGACTCATATGTTGAACATACATGTGTAAAGCAGTGGTCAACTGCACCTAAGATGTATCCATTAAAAGTGAAAGAAATGTGTTAGATTTTGCCTGCATGCATAACACACATAGGGGGTCATTCTGACTGCCCGCCAAAGTTACCCCGTCGAAAGACCGCTCCGCGGTCAAAAGACCGCGGGGGTCATTTCGACTTTCCCGCTGGGCCGGCGGGCGACCGCCAAAAGATCGCCCGCCGGCCCAGCGGGAAAGGCCCTGCAACAATGAAGCCGGCTCCGAATGGAGCCGGCGGAGTTGCAGGGGTGCGACGGGTGCAGTTGCACCCGTCGCGATTTTCACTGTCTGCAATGCAGACAGTGAAAATCCTTGTGGGGCCCTGTTAGGGGGCCCCTGCACTGCCCATGCCAGTGGCATGGGCAGTGCAAGGGCCCCAGGGGCCCCACGACACCCGTTCCCGCCATCCTGTTTCTGGCAGTGAAAACCGTCAGAAACAGGCTGGCGGGAAGGGGGTCGGAATCCCCATGGCGGCGCTGCAAGCACTCATTCTGACCCTGACGGTCTATGACCGCCAGGGTGGAGGCCGGCTGAAGCACCGCCAACAGGCTGGCGGTGCTTCATTTCTTATTCCGACCGCGGCTGTGAAGCCGCGGTCGCCCAGCCGGGTCCGGCGTTTTCCCACCGGATTTCCCCCGGCTGGGGGAATCCTCCATGGCGGCGCTGCTTGCAGCGCCGCCATGGGGATTCCGACCCCCTTCCCGCAGAAACAGGATGGCGGGAACGGGTGTCGTGGGGCCCCCTAACAGGGCACTACAAGGATTTTCACTGTCTGCATTACAGACAGTGAAAATCGCGACGGGTGCAACTGCACCCGTCGCACCCCTGCAACTCCGCCGGCTCCATTCGGAGCCGGCTTCATTGTTGCAGGGCCTTTCCTGCTGGGCCGGCGGGCGATCTTTTGGCGGTCGCCCGCCGGCCCAGTGGGAAAGTCGAAATGACCCCTGCGGTCTTTTGACCGCAGAGCGGTCTTTCGACGGGGTAACTTTGGCGGGCGGCGTCTGGCGCCCGCCAAAGTCAGAATGACCCCCATAGTTACGTATGTCAAAGTAACAATGTACCAAATCATTGAATTTTGGCTTTTTCCAGTTTGCAGGTGACCAAGGATATGCTTTGCAGACATGGATCATGACCCCATTTGAAAATCCCCAGACGGATGGCTAGAAAAAAATGTACTCAGCTCTGAGCAAAACAACAAAATGTTGTGGAATGAATGTTTGGGGCCCTAAAGTCCCATTTCCGTTGCCTGAACAAATCAGTTGGAAGACTCCTGTACTCGCCTTCTATGGTCTGCAAGATCATTTTTAGTCTGTGCAATATTATATATCATGTGTCTCAAAACAAATGTGCCATGAGACTCTGAGATTGCAATCCCACCGGAACATGAAGAGGACGATGAATCTGACGCAGATATAGAGCACACGTTGGCAGGTCATGTCAGATGGGGCTAAACAGGTGCATTTTCCCCCCAATCTTTGTAGAGTCACTTTTCCATGATTTTTGAGTTGTAAAAATAAATCACTTTTTACACCTAAAAAACTCATAACGTTTGCATCCTTTATATTTGTTTGAAAATGTTGACCTAATCACTGTCACAGTCATCCAAAAGATGTGCAGACTTATCAGACAAGTATGTGACTTACCACTGTAATGTTCTACAGGCAATATATTGATGTTGTAAATTATGTATTTGTGACATCAGATCCAATATCAACAAATACTGTTTGGAATGGTCATGCTTGTGAACCAACATAAATGCACATTCCTTAATGTATGGATCTTAGAAAATGATATTCCATCACATCACCATGACTGTTCAGCTGTCAACGCTCCAAAATACAAGTTCCATTTGCATCATTTAATTCCACAAACTAAAATGACTGTGTGATGACTGGAACTGAATCAAAGCATGAAATGTCTCTAAAATAAGCCTACAAGTGGCCTATCAAGCATATGACACTCATAGAAAACCATGTCCCACTCAAACTGAGACATGCAGCAATCCGCTGTGTACTGTGGCCATTGTCACAAAGATGCGAGATGAGAAGCCCTGTCACCCAGTGAGTAAGGTGGATGTGTGTTCGGCCATCTGTACATATCCATGTTGAAGGTGATCGTGTAATGGATGTCACACCAAGGTATGAGAGCAATGTATAGTACAAAACAGCGCTTAATTTGTAAATGAAAGAGTCCTGGTGCCAGAAGCTCTGCTCTGCAACACGAGGCTGATGAAGTTAAATGTGCACGCACAGAATACCACCTCAGCCTTCCTAAATCCACTGCCACACACTGCTGCCCCTTCTGCACACTCTTGCAGGTAGTTGTTTGCTCCCATTGACATGGTTTTCCTGTCTTTCTCTTCCTCCGTCTTTCCTGTTTATGTGTTTTTACCTCTCTTACTCTTGTAAATGTCTATTGCAGAAAAATAAGTGCAGGTCCTCAAAAATAAGCGATGATGCCCCCCACCGCCAACCATTGGCGCAAATTAGGCACTGGTGCAAAATCTACATTAGTGAGGGAGTGCACATCTGTTGGACCTGGCCCTTTCTACAGGGTCATCCCCAAACTTTTTGCCTTCTCCTTCTAATTTTTCTTGCCCTTTTTGGCTGACGGTATGGCTCTGGGCACTTTACCACTGCTAATCAGTGCTAAAGTGCATGTGCTCTCCCTTGTAAACCTGGTATGATTGGCTTATACCTGATTGGTACAATTAATTTACCTGTCAGTCCCTTTTACAGTGGTATCCCTATACCCAGGGCCTGTAAATTAAATGCTCCTAGTGGGCCTGCAGCGCTGCTTGCGCCACACACTGAAGTAGCCTTTCAAACCTGTCTCAGGCCCGCTAGTGCAGGACCTGCGTGCACCCCTAAGGTAGGCCCTAGGTAGCCCTATGGGCAGGGTGCTATGTATGTAGAAGGCAGGACATGTGCCTAGTACCGTAGCCTGTCCTGGTAGTGACAAACAGCCTATTTTCTTTCTCACTGCTGTGGGTGCTGCCTTCTCAAAGGATTGTATTCGAAATGCCCTGCCTTATGTCTAGGGGGTATTGTCTGATTTTTGAGGGGTAGCATAGGCGTGTTTGGTATGGTTGTAATGGTAGTGAAAAATGCTGCTTATTGGTGTGGGTGGATTTTTTGTTATCATTACAGAAATGCCACTTCTAGAAAGTGAGCATTTCTCTGTGCTTATGAATCTGGTGTTTTGCAGCTTGACTCCAATCCCCGTCTGGGGTAGAGTGACATCTGGGCCTTGTGCATACTTCTCAGACAGCCTGTACAGAGGGAGGGTGGAGGTGTCACAGAGGTGCATCTACATTTTGAGCATTCTTCCTGGGCTGAGAGAAGGGGGAGGCGGGACACACATGCATCTATAAAGGCTGTGCCCTGACTTCACACAAAAGGGTCATTTACCCCCAACTGATGTTTGGAGCCTGTGCTGGAGGAGAGAGGGAACACCCCCAGAACCTGTTGTAGCTGGTTGAAATACCCCTCTCTTGTTCATTGGAAATGCTTTGCAAAACTGGGTATGAGTACAGGGGACTTTTCCCCCAATTTGGACAAGAAAAATACTTGGAACTGGACACAGAACGCTGCTGGAAGGACTCACCTTGGACTGCGGCTGCTGTGATGACCTGTAACCTGCTGGGTCACTAAGAGGGACTGCCACTGACTGCAAACCTTTGTGCTGGCCTGTTTGTTGGGACTTGCAGCCCTGTGCTCCCCCACTTCTGTCTCCAGGGGCTGGATGCTGTGGCCCCTGCCCCCTGCATCTATTTATTTTACCATAAGGAAGTGCTTTGGTCAGGTTCTTCTAGGAGCGCACAGAAGAGCGCTGCATCTGAGGTGTGAGCGCCCTGTAAGCGCTTTCCTTTTCTGGCCCTAGTGCCTTGTCAAGTGCTTTTATTGGCCCCCAGCGCTCGTAAGCGCAGTCCTGTGGACGTTTCTGCCATTGAAGTTCACCGCCACGACCCGGCTCTCTGAGGAATCCGAGCGTTTCGAGACGTACTGCATATGGTGCCCCTGGTGCACGAGGAACCAACGATCGGAGCGTGAGTGCTCCTCTGCGTGCCCCCCAGGGTGAAGCGCTGATATGTTCCTATGACTGGCCATATGTTTTCTAATGTTTCTGGTATGGGCATTTATGATATTTTTATGACAAGTGCATTTCCTTAGTAATGTGATCCCTGACTACTGCTTATGTTGCAGAATAATAAGTAACCTGTGAGTAATGTGTGACTACTGCTGGTCTCTGCAGAGTAACTATTGTGTAACGTTCTGACAACTGCCTGAGTAGCAGGGTATTACTGACATGTGGTGGTTGGTCTAATTATATTTTGTGCAATACAGTTTATTTTGACATAACTTGGTGTTGTGTTCCTTTGTGGTGTCTTTATTGCATCACGTGTGTTTTGGGTGTTGTGCAAACGCTTTACACACTGCCTCCGGGTTATGCCTGACTTCTCATGCCAAACTACTAAGGGGGTTATCTTGGACATGTAACTCCCTTGCCCTGACTAGGGTGGGTGGGTTCTGCCTGGCTTAGGTGCATACCCTGGCCAACCAGGAATCCCATTTCTAACAACATCACATTAACGTAAAAAGCACAAAGTACCACTACAGATATATCATGCAAGTATATTAATAACCACTGAAGTCAAAAGAAGACAAACATGTACAAAGTTATGCATACAACATGTTGGGCATACCAGCTGACTCCCAGCCAGTGGCTATTGTATACCAGTAATCACACTGAACTATTAAAGTTGACGCACAAGCAGTGGTATGACGTAACCTGAGTGATGAGAAAGCTTGGGAACTCAGAGCATCAAACCAAAAGCATCACATTCTTTGGTCTGGTGACAAGTCATATTTTTTAAATTTACATGCACCCCCATACAGGTACAGGTATGTGGTAAGATCCACGACCAGATGAACAAATGTTGCTAGATTATGGAACGTGTCCTAGTTGTACAACTCCTCACCAGAGGAGCATGCGGGTAACATACTGCATTCTCTCAGCCTTGTCTGAACTGTCTAAGTGCGCTGTATTGCGTAGCACACTTACACATGGGAATGCGCCTCAGAAGATTCAGTGTGTGCTGGAAGGTGCACTTTCCTGCACCCAAAATAACCCTATTATGGAAGGGTGGCTGTTTTAGTGCCAGGTAGCCAAAGGTTTAGTAGTAGCCCTAGGAAAGGATAGGAATGTTATACATGAGGAAGAATATGAAGCATTCTAGCCCTTTCCTTTTCACATGCCACAGACTAGCAAGGTGCTTTGCTGTGCTGCATATATGTATCAAACATATGACTCTTTGTATGCATTACTGTGCTGACACACATATACAGCTGCAATATAGATCCATATACGTGGCATATTTTTACATTACTGCTAAACTATATTGCTGAAAAAATCTACGTATATTGTTGAATCCTTCCTTGTGAAGGCAAAAAAGACACCATCATCATTCCAGTTGTGTGGCGCTCAGCATTGCTGTAGTTGGGACACTGGGTGGCCTTTAGCGTTCCTGTAGTTGAGGCACAGTGTGGCCCTTGGCGTTGCTGTATTTGGGCCACTGCATGGCCATTGTCATTGCTGCATAAGTATGACTGCTTGACTGTGTGCCATGCTCTCTATAGGCCACTGTGTAGGTAACATGCATGTTGCTTGGCTATTTGCAGCACTCTACAGTATATAGACCATTGCATGTCCCTTGGCATTGCTGCATTAGTGCTACTGCATGACTGTATGCCCTGTGCTACATAGGCCACTGCATAGGTAATATATATGTTGCGTGGCTATTTGCACTGCACTATGCAGGCCATTGCATGTCCCTTGGTGTTGCTGCTATGGATACCATTTAGGAGTCACAAGTGGTCGCAACTTTGAGCCCTGGCTTGCCCCTTGCAACCCTGGCACTGCATTGCATTTGCGACCCCTGACTCATAAGTGGCAAAATCAGTGCCAGGAACACACCGGCAGCTTGTACTTATGGACATTGATTGGGGCTCAAATCTCCTTGGTTTGTTTCAGTGTTTTTATTACACATATAGTAAATACTAATATTCACTATTAGTATAATAAAAATGTAATACAATTTGATGGCGTGTGACCTTCCTTCATAGCTGAAGTAAGTACCAAATGTTTTTAAATGCATGTTGTGTGCATGAATGCAGGTGAGAGTGTGTGCATGTGAGAGAGAGTGAGAGAGAGTGTGTATGTGTAAGCATGTGTACGAGTGAACTTAAAGGTCAAATGGTGCATGATGTCACTTCCGCTACTGCTAGGCTTTTAGTGAATTGATGTTCATGGTTGCTTCATAAGTGCTACATCCCGGGTGTGTGCGCTGCGCTATACAGGCCACTGCATAGGTAACATAAGCGCTGCATGGCTGCTTGTGGCACTATATAGGCCACTACATAGGTATAGCGTCGGCCATTGCATTGTTTGGGTGAGAGTATAGCATCACGCAATGTACATTTGTGTAGCAATGTATCAAAAAAATCAACACACATTACAACCTGCAAATCTCACCCAGGAAATGATGCAATGGGTGTGGCTGCATACCAGGAAGTGTAAATGTTACTTTCCTTTTCTGTTAGTGTCTGTTGGTTGCTTCTGGTTTGTGAGGAGTGCTGTGTAAGATTGTTGGTTTTTGGCTGTTTCTGGAGGAGTCTGTGTCCGTTCTGTCCCTGTTAAGTATATTTGTGTAGTTTTCGTGCCTAAGTGTTGTTTTTAGTATTGTTGGGTGTTTGCCTAATTTGGGGTAGTAGTCACTTAGGTTTAGTTAGGGGATTTAGGGTTTTTTCTGGGTTAAGGATAGATAGATCTTGTTCCATTGTGGCCGTGTCTGGGAAGAAGAGAGAACGTTTTCACACCAGGGCTTTAATCTGGCTGGTCATTCACTTCTTGCCGCAGATGCTGGCAGCAGGAGGAAGGGCCAGAAAAGGTAGCAGGCCATAGGATGATACGGGTCATTGGGAGTGGGTGCGGTGGCATATGGCCAAGGTGGCCCATGAGAAGTGCTTGATGTTGCCACTAAATGATCATGGGGTGGACGTTATTTCCTGTGAGGCTGATGTGCTGGACCTGCTGGGTTTGGAGATTGGAGGTCCCGCAATTATGTATAAATGCACCATCAGCATGTATTAATGTTGATAACTTAGTTAAGGTACATATCAATATCAAAATTTAACTGCAATGTGCGGATGCCTTGTGACACACAGGGCAAGGCGAATGACACCAGATGGCAGATGTATCAAACTATCACAGAAAGCAGCACACCTGGTATAAATGCTGTGTTGTATTACAGGGAGCTAGCACTCCTGACGCTATGTAACGCAAAGCAGCCCCTTGCCCAAATGAGGGTCAGTATTTAGCAATATCCAGCACTAAAGAAAGTCTGGCCTTGTAAATGTAATAGGATTTATCATTTATTGGTGTTATCCCTCACTCTTGTGATGCAATCAATGCACAATATGTCCCTAAATCAGCCCCTGTGGCTAGATTCGCAATACTGATTGTAATCCGCAATGCACAAGGCATAAGGTATGCGTCTGTGTCAAGGCTAGTATGTATGTACTAAGGGGCACATTTATCAATACTTCACGCAGTGCAGCACAGCAAGTGACCTTGCTGTGCTGCGTGAAAGTTAATGGCAGGAATGTGCCGTATTTAACATATTATGGTGCATTCCTCTCCTTTCTTAGCTATGGCGCCCTCTTGGCTGCCTAGTGCCAATGCTGGCATCCTTGCTTCATGGCGCAAGGCGCCTGCGATGAAGCTGGCCAGCAGTTCTTGCTACATCCCATGCATGGGGCCTGATTTTGCCATATTATGTGAGACATTTCTGACCTTTCACCCCCAGGCAGATCAACCCTGTGAGGTGATTAGCTGTGTTCCATGGTCTGAAAATGTATGCATATGTGTGTACAGCCATCTAAATGTGCCATTAGACTGGTATGCCATAGCGCTTAGTTTAGAATTGGAAGTGCGTGTAGCTGATCTAATTTTATAATGCAATTTTTGCATCGTTGTTTTGCAGGTGGACAGTTCCGATTTACAGAAGGTAAAATTGACAGCTTCAGGGATACTGATCCAGAAAGTAAGTGGCATGACTACATGTATATACCTCTGTGACAACTGTGTATAATCCATGATAGTTATAACAGTGTGATGTGTATAGGGAGATATTCATCACCTGCATAAAATCATGCAGATTTACTGAGTAAACATGTCACATATTTCAATAGATTGTAAAATAAACAAGGAGGAGTGTTAATTTTAATATACTGTCAATATAGTATGTATGTACATATGTCTACAGTACCACACTTGAAACATGTGAATATTATACCTGTAAAAGTACCTGTGTGTCATGCCTAACAACACTTTGCATCGACATTCATGAGAATGCCACCAGGTTAGCCATCCCATTGCAATCACTGCACAGCAGATAGATGTGGAAATGTGCAAGTTACATCCAAACGTTAGTTATATCTTGTAAACAACCCATAAAAAGGTACAACTGATATCTCAACATGTGCTACCGCAGGGATGCGAGTCATTTGTATGACATTTAAACATTCCTTTATTAGCACTTACCTGAGGTATGGCTGTTGTACTCCTGTTTCAGATGTGAATGACCCTCCATCAGAGGCGTCAATGTCAGACCTATGTAGAGTGGAATGACAGTGGCACCATTACACTGATGCCTGAAGGCTGTGAGGATGTAGGACAGCTAATGTATCAATCCAAGGTTTGTTTCAACACAATAGCTCTCAGCTTGTCTAATGCTCATTGCAAGGGTAGATTCCACATGGCACGGAACTTGTGCTGTGGCCTGGCACTTGTTCCATAGATCGCAGACAGAATTTCTCAGTTACATTCGTATGTGTAGAGCACGGAGTAGTATTATAATTGTTGTAAAACCTATGGCGCCCCAGTAGGCATCACTGCATGGATACAAAGTAATTGGCCTAAGTTTGGCCAGCAGGACATATACACTAGATTATCCATATATTGGCATATCAACAATGCCAGCCACGTGGGCATAACCCATGTATATTTATGTCAAGTTTTCATACAGTGCAACACAGTGAGCCACCTTGCTGCACTGTGCGAAAGGGCAGGAATGCACAGTGATTCCAGGATACAGTGTATTCCTTTCCTTTCCTACTAGTGGCAACGTTTTGCCTGCCTATCGCCAAAGTACGCACCCTTGTGTCATGGTGCAAGGGGAATGCAATACAGGTGGAATGTTATTTGGCGGGGAAGGACAGGTGCCTGCATAAACACCTCTTGGGAGGCTTTTTGCTCTTTCTGTGAGTCCTGCAGAGTGCAGCACAGGGAGAATGAGGTAACAGAAATGTGAAATTAGATTTGTTCTTCTGGTTTAGGTTCACCTGTGGACCAGATGCATTATGACACGTTTCCAGGGGTAACACTGATGCTAAATCTGTGATGCTGTCAAAACAAAGGTGTTGATGCAGTGAGAGCGCCACCCTCCGTCTATGGAATGGCTTCCTGCCGCAAAGTAAGGCATTTCAGCAATGTGCACTTCCTTGTGTAACTCCAGATTAGTTAAGACAAGCAGAGCCACACAAGCTGCCATTGCTTACTTTTACACATCTCACTTAGGTTTTGCCTTGACCTTGCCCCCCTTGTCTGATGCCAGACCAACAGCAAAAGTGTACATATACGGGCCATGGGTTTTATTTACCACTGACCCATCAGAATGAGTGATGATCACTGGTATGAGTGAAATGCATGGTTCTATATTGTGCCTAAATAGATTTACACTAGATGCACCTACACTGACCTTACTTGGGATAGTTTGATATATTGTAGTTGGAGAAGTCATTGCAATGAAGATATATTGCATATTTCTCTATGCCAAGAATATGTGTAGGTATGGACTGGCACTTATGATTGCATAACAATGTAATTTATAGTTTTTAATATGTGATGTACATACAACACATGCCTTAATATGAGGTACAATTTTCTCCCTAGCTTACAAGACACCAGACATGACAAAAACTTTGCTTTGAGACAGGCATGTTATTGGGTGCATCCGGAAGATAGCCCATAGGTTCCGGAAAATGGCCGAACATATCAGAAGGCAGTGTCTGCTGGTGTTTGGAGGGGATCTACATGATCACAGGCACAGAAGACCCCCGCAAATACAGCATCTCAGGTTACCCCTAAACAGCAGAGCACATCACAGCCCACTCCTGGACAAGGTGGACAGCAGCTGGAAGCCACAGGACAGAAAAATGGAGGTGCAGCACAGGACATTTTAGAAATTTTGCTGGTAAGAAGGTTGCATTGTATGGGCCGGAGGATGGCCCATACTGAAAAGAAGCAGAAGCGCCAGGGAGGCATTTTGTTGAAGTGCAGGGTCCAGCACACAGGTAGTCTGCTTACCGCTGTGCCCTGTGTGAAAGGGAGAGAGCAGGTAAGTGTTGGGTTTTACATGAGACTACAGATTGCTGCTCCCTGTGCCCAGACACAAATTGTTGGGTCACACTAATGCACACACACTTGCACTATAGTGCAAGGAGGGCTGCATTGTTGGCTAGTTTATTTTTCTGCAGGAAGTCACACATGGCTGGACAAAATCAATCGTCATTGGCATTTACTCCTTTCTAAGTGTGCCACACCATGCAGTTCAATTAGAAAGAGGACAGAACAATATATTGTATTTATATAGCTCCTAATGTGCCCTTCCCTGCAGGTGTCTGAATGTTACAGGTTCCCTCAATCACTCAATAAAACAGCATTTGTATAGCACAGTACTATCACCCCCAGGGGTATCCAGGCGCGGAGGGTGCCATGTCTCCATCAAAAAGCCAGGACTTCTGCTTCTTTCTGAAGTCCACCAGGGAGGGTGCCATTCATAGGTGGAGGGGCAAGTCGTTCCAGGACTTGGCAGTTATGTAGGAGAAGGAGGGGCCCCTGCTTTGGCTGTGGCAGATGCTGGGGGTGTGTGCGAGGGCAAGTAAGCTGGATTACAGGTATCCTGCAGGCAGGTGGAAGTTAAGTTGATGGTTGATGTAGGATGGTCCCTGTTTGTGTAGAGCCTTGTATGTGTGCGCGAGGATCTTAAGCTGGCATCTGCTCTGGATAAGGAGCCAATGAAGGCTTCTGAGGTGGGGGTGATGTGGGTCCATTTGGGGAGGTCCAGGATGAGTCTGGCTGCAGCGTTCTGTATGTTCTGGAGCTTTCTGAGGTGCTGGGTGGAAATTCCAGCATAGAGGGCATTGCCGTATTTGAGAAGGCTCGTGATGAGGGCCTGCATGACGGTCTTTCTGGTGTTGATTGGGATCCATCTGAAGATTTTACAGAGCATGTGAAGGATGTGGAAGCTCGAGGAGGCGACTGAGTTGACTTGCTGTTTCATGGTAAGTTGGCTGTCAGGGATGATGCCCAGGTTGCGTGCATGGTCTGTCGGTTTGGGAGTTGGTCCAAGTTCTGCTGGCCACCAGCCATGGTACCATATGAAGGTGTTCTTCCTGAAGATCAGTACCTCTGTTTTGTTGAAGTTGAGCTTGAGGCAATCGTCTCTCATCCAATTGACTATGTGGGCCATGGTGTTGCAGAATTTGTTTTGGCGTTGGCGGGGTCATTGGTCAGCGAGAGGATGAGTTGAGTGTTGTCTGCGTATGAGATCATGTTGATTCATGGTTTCTGATGATGTCTGCTAGGGGGGAGGGGTCATGTAGATGTTGAACAAGGTGGATAATCATTGGGGTACGCCGCATATGATGTTCCTAGGTGAGGAAGTGAAAGGGGGCAATCGGGTGCTCTGAGTGCATCCTGTGAGAAAAGATGCAATTCACTTCAGGGCGTTTTGGGAGATGGTGCAGAATGCAGCAGAGAGGTCACGGAGGATCAGGGCCACACTTTCTCCACAGTCGATGAGTGTTCTGATGTCTTCTGTGGTGGCAATCAACACAGTGTCAGTGCTGTTGTTGGCCAGGAATCAGATTGAGAGGCTTTGAGTAGGTGGCTTTGTTCCAGGTATCGGGTGAGCTGTTGGTTGATGGCATTCTTGAGTTTGCTTGATCTGTCACTTTTGCAAAATTATATGTGCAAATGATTTAATGTGTTGATGTGTGGATGTACTCACTCTCATCACATGTGTAGGGGTGTGCAGGGAGCTCCGCTCCGCTGGCAGAGCTAATAGAGTTTTTGGAACTCTGCACTCTGCTTGGACCATGGAGTTAGTCCAAAAACCCTGCTAGCCCCGCCAGCAGAGCTCAACCGGTGCGTGCTGCAGCCCAGTTATGGGCTGCACAGCGCAAGCGCAGACAGTCTGCGCTTTTGCCGTGCAGCCCATAACTGGGCTGCAGCGCACACTGGCAGAGGAGCCCGGCAGCAGAGGCAGCCGCTGCAGACTCATCGCCGTTGGACGACAAGGAGAGGAGGACCCCCTGGAAGACCCAGGTAAGTCCTTGTCTCTTTCTTTTGTCATTGTTTGTGCACATTGGTGTACAAATGTAGGAGGCTGGACTGGCTTGTAGTGAGTACCAAGGGGTACTTGCACCTTGCACCAGGCCCAGTTATCCCTTATTAGTGTATAGGGTGTCTAGCAGCTTAGGCTGATAGATAATGGTAGCTTAGCAGAGCAGCTTAGGCTGAACTAGGAGACGTGTGAAGCTTCTACAGTACCACTTAGTGTCATATGCACAATATCATAAGAAAACACAATACACAGTTATACTAAAAATAAAGGTACTTTATTTTTATGACAATATGCCAAAGTATCTTAGAGTGTACCCTCAGTGAGAGGATAGGAAATATACACAAGATATATATACACAATAGCAAAAATATGCAGTATAGTCTTAGAAAACAGTGCAAACAATGTATAGTTACAATAGGATGCAATGGGGAAACGTAAGGATAGGGGCAACACAAACCATATACTCCAAAAGTGGAATGCGAACCACGAATGGACCCCAAACCTATGTGACCTTGTAGAGGGTCGCTGGGACTATTAGAAAATAGTGAGAGTTAGAAAAATAACCCTCCCCAAGACCCTGAAAAGTGAGTGCAAAGTGCACTAAAGTTCTCCTAAGGACAAAGAAGTTGTGTTAGAGGAATAACGCAGGAAAGACACAAACCAACAATGCAACAACTGTGGATTTCCAATCTAGGGTACCTGTGGAACAAGGGGACCAAGTCCAAAAGTCACAAGCAAGTCGAAGATGGGCAGATGCCCAGGAAATGCCAGCTGCGGGTGCTAAGAAGCTTCGACTGGACAGAAGAAGCTGAGGTTTCTGCAGGAACGAAAAGGGCTAGAGACTTCCCCTTTGGTGGACGGATCCCACTCGCCGTGGAGAGTTGTGCAGAAGTGTTTTCCCGCTGAAAGAACGCCAACAAGCCTTGTTAGCTGCAAATCATGCGTTTGGCGTTTTTGGACGCTGCTGGGGCCCAGGAGAGACCAGGAGGTCGCAAATTGGACCTGAAGAGAGAGGGGACGTCGAACAAGACAAAGAGCCCTCACTGAAGCAGGTAGCACCCGGAGAAGTGCCAGAAACAGGCACTACGAGGATGCGTGAAACTGTGCTCGCTGAAGTTGCACAAAGGAGTCCCACGTCGCCGGAGACCAACTTAGAAAGTCATGCAATGCAGGTTAGAGTGCTGTGGACCCAGGCTTGGCTGTGCACAAAGGATTTCCGCCGGAAGTGCACAGGGGCCGGAGTAGCTGAAAAGTCGCGGTTCCCAGCAATGCAGCCCAGCGAGGTGAGGCAAGGACTTACCTCCACCAAACTTGGGCTGAAGAGTCACTGGACTGTGGGGGTCACTTGGACAGAGTTGCTGGATTCGAGGGACCTCGCTCGTCGTGCTGAGAGGAGACCCAAGGGACCGGTAATGCAGCTTTTTGGTGCCTGCGGTTGCAGGGGGAAGATTCCGTCGACCCACGGGAGATTTCTTCGGAGCTTCTGGTGCAGAGAGGAGGCAGGCTACCCCCACAGCATGCACAAGCAGGAAAACAGTCGAGAAGGCGGCAGGATCAGCGTTACAGAGTTGCAGTAGTCGTCTTTGCTACTATGTTGCAGGTTTGCAGGCTTCCAGCGCGGTCAGCGGTCGTTTCCTTATCAGAAGGTGAAGAGAGAGATGCAGAGGAACTCGGCTGAGCTCATGCATTCGTTATCTAAAGTTTCCCCAGAGGCAGAGACCCTAAATAGCCAGAAAAGAGGGTTTGGCTACCTAGGAGAGAGGATAGGCTAGCAACACCTGAAGGAGCCTATCACAAGGAGTCTCTGACGTCACCTGGTGGCACTGGCCACTCAGAGCAGTCCAGTGTGCCAGCAGCACCTCTGTTTCCAAGATGGCAGAGGTCTGGAGCACACTGGAGGAGCTCTGGACACCTCCCAGGGGAGGTGCAGGTCAGGGGAGTGGTCACTCCCCTTTCCTTTGTCCAGTTTCGCACCAGAGCAGGGGCTAAGGGGTCCCTGAACCGGTGTAGACTGGCTTATGCAGAATTGGGCACATCTGTGCCCAACAAAGCATTTCCAGAGGCTGGGGGAGGCTACTCCTCCCCTGCCTTCACACCAATTTCCAAAGGGAGAGGGTGTCACACCCTCTCTCAGAGGAAGTTCTTTGTTCTGCCATCCTGGGCCAGGCCTGGCTGGACCCCAGGAGGGCAGCTGCCTGTCTGAGGGGTTGGCAGCAGCAGCAGCTGCAGTGAAACCCCAGGAAGGGCAGTTTGGCAGTACCAGGGTCTGTGCTACAGACCACTGGGATCATGGGATTGTGCCAACTATGCCAGGATGGCATAGAGGGGGCAATTCCATGATCATAGACATGTTACATGGCCATATTCGGAGTTACCATTGTGAAGCTACATATAGGTAGTGACCTATATGTAGTACACGCGTGTAATGGTGTCCCCGCACTCACAAAGTTCAGGGAATTGGCTCTGAACAATGTGGGGGCACCTTGGCTAGTGCCAGGGTGCCCTCACACTAAGTAACTTTGCACCTAACCTTTACCAGGTAAAGGTTAGACATATAGGTGACTTATAAGTTACTTAAGTGCAGTGTAAAATGGCTGTGAAATAACGTGGACGTTATTTCACTCAGGCTGCAGTGGCAGGCCTGTGTAAGATTTGTCAGAGCTCCCTATGGGTGGCAAAAGAAATGCTGCAGCCCATAGGGATCTCCTGGAACCCCAATACCCTGGGTACCTCAGTACCATATACTAGGGAATTATAAGGGTGTTCCAGTAAGCCAATGTAAATTGGTGAAAATGGTCACTAGCCTGTTAGTGACAATTTGGAAAGAAATGAGAGAGCATAACCACTGAGGTTCTGATTAGCAGAGCCTCAGTGAGACAGTTAGTCACTACACAGGTAACACATTCAGGCACACTTATGAGCACTGGGGCCCTGGGTTACCAGGGTCCCAGTGACACATACAACTAAAACAACACATATACAGTGAAAAATGGGGGTAACATACCAGGCAAGATGGTACTTTCCTACACAACCCCCCCCCAAACGAAGGACAATAAGACTAGCCATGACCTGATGAGTCTTCATTGTCTAAGTGGAAATATCTGGAGAGCCCATCTGCATTGGAGTGGCTACTCACAGGTCTATGTTCCACTGTATAGTCCATTCCCTGTAGGGATATGGACCACCTCAACAATTTAGGATTTTCACCTTTCATTTGTTTTAGCCAAAGTAGAGGTTTGTGGTCTGTTTGAACAATGAAGTGAGTGCCAAACAGGTATGGCCTCAACTTCTTCAGAGCCCAGACCACAGCAAAGGCCTCCCTCTCAATGGCAGACCAACGCTTTTCTCTAGGGGTCAACCTCCTACTAATAAAAGCAACAGGTTGATCCTGGCCCTCAGAATTAAGTTGTGATAGGACTGCCCCTACTCCTAATTCAGATGCATCAGTTTGGACATAGAATTTTTTAGAGTAACAAGGGCTTTTCAGGACAGGTGCAGAGCACATGGCCTGCTTCAGCTCCTCAAAAGCTTTCTGACAGTTTGCTGTCCATAATACCTTTTTAGGCATTTTCTTGGATGTGAGGTCATTAAGAGGGGCTGCAATGAAGCCATAGTTCTTAATGAACCTCCTGTAATACCCAGTGAGGCCTAGGAAGGCTCTCACCTGAGTCTGAGTGGTAGGGGGAACCCAATCAATAATAGTTTGGATTTTCCCCTGAAGTGGTGCAATCTGTTCTCCACCAACAAGGTGTCCCAGATAAACCACCTTACCCTGCCCTATCTGGCACTTTGAAGCCTTGATAGTGAGGCCTGCCTTTTGCAGGGCCTCCAAAACTTTCCATAGGTGGACCAGGTGATCATCCCAGCTGGAGCTAAAGACAGCTATATCGTCCAAATATGCTGCACTGAAAGCTTCCAGCCCTTGCAGGACTGTGTTCACCAACCTCTGAAAAGTGGCAGGTGCATTTTTCAAACCAAAAGGCATTACAGTAAACTGGTAATGTCCTCCAATGGTAGAAAATGCAGTCTTAGGTTTAGCATCTTCTGACAATTTGATCTGCCAATACCCTGCAGTCAAATCAAAAGTGCTTAGATACTTGGCAGATGCCAGTGTATCTATGAGCTCATCTGCCCTGGGTATAGGGTGAGCATCAGTTTTGGTTACCAAGTTGAGACCTCTATAGTCTACACAAAACCGCATTTCCTTCTTTCCATCTTTAGAATTGGGTTTTGGTACCAGTACCACAGGAGAAGCCCATGGACTGTCAGAGTGCTCAACCACTCCTAGTTCCAACATTTTCTGAACTTCTTGCTTTATGCAGTCCCTGACATGGTCAGGCTGCCTATAGATCTTACTTTTGACAGGTAAACTGTCTCCAGTATCTATAGTGTGCTCACACCAAGAAGTGGTGCCTGGCACAGTAGAGAAGAGTTCTGAAAATTGTCCTAGGAGATTTATGCAATTATCTTTCTGCTCAGCAGTAAGACAATCAGCCAAAACTACACCTTCCACAAGAGCATCTTGTTCTGTGGAAGAGAAGAGATCAGGTAGAGGATCACTGTCTTCTTCCTGTCCCTCATCAGTTGCCATGAGCAGGGTGAGATCAGCCCTGTCATAGTAGGGTTTCAGGCGGTTGACATGGAGCACCCTAAGGGGACTCCTGGCAGTGCCTAAGTCAACTAAATAGGTGACTTCTCCCTTCTTTTCAACAATTGTGTGGGGCCCACTCCATTTATCTTGGAGTGCTCTTGGGGCCACAGGCTCCAAGACCCACACTTTCTGCCCTGGTTGGTACTGCACCAAAACAGCCTTCTGATCATGCCATTGCTTCTGGAGCTCTTGGCTGGCCTGAAGGTTTTTACTGGCCTTTTTCATGTACTCAGCCATCCTTGATCTGAGGCCAAGTACATAATCCACAATATCCTGCTTAGGAGCTTTTAAAGGTTGTTCCCAACCCTCCTTTACAAGTGTGAGTGGACCCGTAACAGGGTGTCCAAAAAGAAGTTCAAAGGGGCTGAAGCCCACTCCTTTCTGGGGTACCTCCCTGTAGGCAAAAAGGAGGCATGGTAGAAGGATATCCCATCTCCTGCGGAGTTTTTCAGGGAGACCCATAATCATGCCTTTGAGAGTTTTATTAAATCTCTCCACCAGTCCATTTGTTTGTGGATGATAGGGTGTTGTGAACTTGTACGTTACACCACACTCCTTCCACATGGCCTTTAAGTATGCAGACATGAAATTGCTTCCTCTGTCTGATACTACTTCCTTTGGGAAGCCCACCCTGGAAAATATTCCCAGGAGGGCCTTTGCCACTGCAGGTGCTGTAGTGGTCCTTAAAGGAATAGCTTCAGGATATCTTGTGGCATGGTCCACTACCACTAAGATAAACCTATTGCCTGAAGCAGTAGGAGGGTCAAGGGGGCCAACTATGTCAACCCCTACCCTTTCAAAGGGAACCCCAACCACAGGCAGTGGGATAAGGGGTGCCTTTGGAGTGCCACCTGTCTTGCCACTGGCTTGACAGGTTTCACAGGACTTACAAAATTCCTTTGTGTCCTCAGACATCCTAGGCCAATGAAACAGGGGAACAAGCCTGTCCCAAGTTTTCATTTGTCCTAGATGCCCAGCTAAGGGAATGTCATGTGCCAGTGTTAGGAGGAACTTTCTGTACTCCTGAGGAATCACTAATCTCATGGCAGCTCTAGGTTTAGGATCCCTATGCTCAGTGTACAAGAGGTTGTCCTCCCAGTAAACTCTGTGAGAGTCACTGACATCCCCATTAGCCTGTTTGACAGCTTGCTGTCTGAGACCCTCTAATGTGGGACAGGTTTGCTGTGCCACACTCAGCTCCTCTCTGGCAGGCCCCCCTTCACCCAAAAGCTCAGCAGTGTCTGCTTCCAGCTCTTCTGGTGTAGGTTCTGCACAGGGAGGGAATTCTTCTTCCTCAGAAGTAGAATCCACTGTAGAGGGAGGGATAGTAGGAAGTGGTTTGCTTCTACTAGCCCTAGCTTTAGGGAGCACTTGGTCCATTGTTCCAGGATCCAAGCTTCCCTGTCCTTTTTGCTTTTTGGCCTGAGCCCTTGTCAAAGCAAAAATATGCCCTGGGATGCCCAGCATTGCTGCATGGGCCTCCAACTCCACATCTGACCAAGCTGATGTCTCCAAATCATTCCCTAATAGACAGTCTACAGGTAAATCTGAAGCTACCACAACTTTCTTTGGACCAGTTACCCCCTCCCAGTTGAGATTTACAACAGCCATGGGGTGGCTTTGTGTTATGTTGTGAGCATCGGTTACTTGGTACTGGTGTCCAAGTATGTGTTGTTCAGGGTGCACCAGTTTCTCAATCACCATTGTGACACTGGCACCTCTGTCCCTGTAGGCCTGGACCTCAACACCATTTATTAGGGTTAGTTGCTTGTACTTCTCCAAGTTATGGGGGCAAGCAACCAAAGTGGCTAAATCAATAGCCCCTTCAGAGACTAAAGTAGCCTCTGTGGTCTCCCTAATCAGACCAACCCCAACTAAGTTACCAATAGTGAGCCCAGCTACTCCCTTGGATTGGCTATTAGTAGGTTTGCTCCCACCACCACTGATATTAGTAGGGACACTAGGTGTAGCAGTAGGGGTTGTAGTGGTAGGAGCAGTGGTGCCTTTCTTTGGACAACTGGGATCTGTTGTCCAATGGCCTTTTATTTTACATAAATAGCACCATGGTTTCTTTTCCTTGTTCTGATTAAAGGAGGATTTGGACCCACCACCCCCACCAGAGTGTTTTTGTGGGCCTGATGAAGACTCATTTTTAGATTTGTCCCCACCCTTGTCAGAAGACTTACCATCCTTCTTTTTGTTGCCATCTTTGTCACCCCCTGTATGAACTTTTCTGTTCACTCTTGTTCTGACCCATTTGTCTGCCTTCTTTCCCAATTCTTGGGGAGAGGTCAGATCAGAGTCCACCAAGTACTGGTGCAACAAATCAGACACACAATTATTAAGAATATGCTCTCTCAGGATCAAGTTATACAGGCTGTCATAATCAGTAACGTTACTGCCATGTAACCACCCCTCCAAGGCCTTCACTAAATGGTCAATAAAATCAACCCAGTCTTGTGAAGACTCCTTTTTGGTCTCTCTGAACTTTATCCTGTACTGTTCAGTGGTTAAGCCATAACCATCCAGGAGTGCATTCTTAAGAACTTGGAAATTATTAGCATCATTTTCTTTCACAGTAAGGAGCCTATCCCTACCTTTTCCACTAAATGATAGCCATAGGATAGCAGCCCAATGCCTTTGAGGGACATCCTGTACAGCACAGGCCCTCTCAAGTGCAGCAAACCACTTGTTAATGTCATCCCCCTCCTTATAAGGGGGAACTATCTTGTGCAGATTCCTGGAATCATGCTCTTTTGCAGGATGACTATGGGGAATACTGCTGCTGCCACCATGGGTATCTAAACCCAACTTCTGTCTTTCCTTCTCTAATTCAAAAGATTGTCTATCCAAATCCAGCTGTTGCTTTTTAAGCTTCAGCCTGGTTTGTTCCACCCTCAACTTATTGAGTTCCCTCTCTAACATTCTGTCATCAGGGTTGGTGGGAGGGACATTTCTAGAAACAGAGCTATGATGGGAATGAACAGAAGGAGACCTGTCCCTTACAGAAGCCACCCTAACAGCTTGGTTTACAGGAACATTACTACCAGTATGGTGAGAATAAATGCTTTTGCTATGATGTGAGACAACACTATTTATTTGGTGTGGCTCATCATCATTACCATCTATGCTAGATTGTCTAGTAATGGGCAGGCTAGGAAGTTTCTTTCCTGAATCTTTTCCTGGGGGAGTCCCTGAATCAGATTGGGAACTATTAGGTACTTTTTCAACAGATGGGGCACCTATGGCCTTATCCTGTTCTCTAAGCATGTTAAGTAACAGTTCCAAGGAAGGATTCTTCCCTACACTCAAACCTCTCTCTATACAGAGACTCCTTGCTCTTTTCCAGCTAAGGTTGTCATATGCAAGTTTGGACAGATCAACACTTTGGCCTGTGCCAGACATTTTTTAGAGAGAGTTAAAAGTGATAGAAAAAAAGGAAAAAGTTTTCAGAACTTTTGGAAAGACAGGAAAAAACTTTTTAAACTTTTAAGAACTTTTTGAAAGTTTAGAGGTACTTTTCAGCACTTAGAAAAGAGTGAAAAGAGGAAATGCAAAACTTTTTGGCTATGTGTATATACACTGACCTTGTTTTGTATATTTTTCTCTTATGAAAAGTACAATGACAAGAGTGGTAAGTAGTCTCAAGCACTTATCCCACCACTGCACAACCAATGTAGGAGGCTGGACTGGCTTGTAGTGAGTACCAAGGGGTACTTGCACCTTGCACCAGGCCCAGTTATCCCTTATTAGTGTATAGGGTGTCTAGCAGCTTAGGCTGATAGATAATGGTAGCTTAGCAGAGCAGCTTAGGCTGAACTAGGAGACGTGTGAAGCTACTACAGTACCACTTAGTGTCATATGCACAATATCATAAGAAAACACAATACACAGTTATACTAAAAATAAAGGTACTTTATTTTTATGACAATATGCCAAAGTATCTTAGAGTGTACCCTCAGTGAGAGGATAGGAAATATACACAAGATATATATACACAATAGCAAAAATATGCAGTATAGTCTTAGAAAACAGTGCAAACAATGTATAGTTACAATAGGATGCAATGGGGAAACATAAGGATAGGGGCAACACAAACCATATACTCCAAAAGTGGAATGCGAACCACAAATGGACCCCAAACCTATGTGACCTTGTAGAGGGTCGCTGGGACTATTAGAAAATAGTGAGAGTTAGAAAAATAACCCTCCCCAAGACCCTGAAAAGTGAGTGCAAAGTGCACTAAAGTTCCCTTAAGGACAAAGAAGTCGTGTTAGAGGAATAATGCAGGAAAGACACAAACCAGCAATGCAACAACTGTGGATTTCCAATCTAGGGTACCTGTGGAACAAGGGGACCAAGTCCAAAAGTCACAAGCAAGTCGAAGATGGGCAGATGCCCAGGAAATGCCAGCTGCGGGTGCAAAGAAGCTTCGACTGGACAGAAGAAGCTGAGGTTTCTGCAAGAACGAAAAGGGCTAGAGACTTCCCCTTTGGTGGACGGATCCCTCTCGCCGTGGAGAGTCGTGCAGAAGTGTTTTCCCGCTGAAAGAACGCCAACAAGCCTTGCTAGCTGCAAATCGTGCGTTTGGCATTTTTGGACGCTGCTGGGGCCCAGGAGGGACCAGGAGGTCGCAAATTGGACCTGAAGAGAGAGGGGACGTCGAGCAAGACAAAGAGCCCTCACTGAAGCAGGTAGCACCCGGAGAAGTGCCAGAAACAGGCACTACGAGGATGCGTGAAACAGTGCTCGCCGAAGTTGCACAAAGGAGTCCCACGTCGCCGGAGACCAACTTAGAAAGTCGTGCAATGCAGGTTAGAGTGCCGTGGACCCAGGCTTGGCTGTGCATAAAGGATTTCCGCCGGAAGTGCACAGGGGCCGGAGTAGCTGCAAAGTCGCGGTTCCCAGCAATGCAGCCCAGCGAGGTGAGGCAAGGACTTACCTCCACCAAACTTGGGCTGAAGAGTCACTGGACTGTGGGGGTCACTTGGACAGAGTCGCTGGATTCAAGGGACCTCGCTCGTTGTGCTGAGAGGAGACCCAAGGGACCGGTAATGCAGCTTTTTGGTGCCTGCGGTTGCAGGGGGAAGATTCCGTCGACCCACGGGAGATTTCTTCGGAGCTTCTGGTGCAGAGAGGAGGCAGGCTACCCCCACAGCATGCACAAGCAGGAAAACAGTCGAGAAGGCGGCAGGATCAGCGTTACAGAGTTGCAGTAGTCGTCTTTGCTACTATGTTGCAGGTTTGCAGGCTTCCAGCGCGGTCAGCGGTCGTTTCCTTATCAGAAGGTGAAGAGAGAGATGCAGAGGAACTCGGCTGAGCTCATGCATTCGTTATCTAAAGTTTCCCCAGAGGCAGAGACCCTAAATAGCCAGAAAAGAGGGTTTGGCTACCTAGGAGAGAGGATAGGCTAGCAACACCTGAAGGAGCCTATCACAAGGAGTCTCTGACGTTACCTGGTGGCACTGGCCACTCAGAGCAGTCCAGTGTGCCAGCAGCACCTCTGTTTCCAAGATGGCAGAGGTCTGGAGCACACTGGAGGAGCTCTGGACACCTCCCAGGGGAGGTGCAGGTCAGGGGAGTGGTCACTCCCCTTTCCTTTGTCCAGTTTCGCGCCAGAGCAGGGGCTAAGGGGTCCCTGAACCGGTGTAGACTGGCTTATGCAGAATTGGGCACATCTGTGCCCAACAAAGCATTTCCAGAGGCTGGGGGAGGCTACTCCTCCCCTGCCTTCACACCATTTTCCAAAGGGAGAGGGTGTCACACACTCTCTCTGAGGAAGTTCTTTGTTCTGCCATCCTGGGCCAGGCCTGGCTGGACCCCAGGAGGGCAGCTACCTGTCTGAGGGGTTGGCAGCAGCAGCAGCTGCAGTGAAACCCCAGGAAGGGCAGTTTGGCAGTACCAGGGTCTGTGCTACAGACCACTGGGATCATGGGATTGTGCCAACTATGCCAGGATGGCATAGAGGGGGCAATTCCATGATCATAGACATGTTACATGGCCATATTCGGAGTTACCATTGTGAAGCTACATATAGGTAGTGACCTATATGTAGTGCACGCGTGTAATGGTGTCCCCGCACTCACAAAGTTCAGGGAATTGGCTCTGAACAATGTGGGGGCACCTTGGCTAGTGCCAGGGTGCCCTCACACTAAGTAACTTTGCACCTAACCTTTACCAGGTAAAGGTTAGACATATAGGTGACTTATAAGTTACTTAAGTGCAGTGTAAAATGGCTGTGAAATAACGTGGACGTTATTTCACTCAGGCTGCAGTGGCAGGCCTGTGTAAGATTTGTCAGAGCTCCCTATGGGTGGCAAAAGAAATGCTGCAGCCCATAGGGATCTCCTGGAACCCCAATACCCTGGGTACCTCAGTACCATATACTAGGGAATTATAAGGGTGTTCCAGTAAGCCAATGTAAATTGGTGAAAATGGTCACTAGCCTGTTAGTGACAATTTGGAAAGAAATGAGAGAGCATAACCACTGAGGTTCTGATTAGCAGAGCCTCAGTGAGACAGTTAGTCACTACACAGGTAACACATTCAGGCACACATATGAGCACTGGGGCCCTGGGTTACCAGGGTCCCAGTGACACATACAACTAAAACAACATATATACAGTGAAAAATGGGGGTAACATGCCAGGCAAGATGGTACTTTCCTACAAGAAACAAGGACTCAAACAGCAGCTTTTGCTGCCTACGACCCTGGCCTGAATTGAGGCTGTGAAAGCTGCTGTTTCAGGCCATGGCCGTAGGCAGTGAAAGCTGTCATTTCAGGCCTCTTGTGCACCAGCCTGTCGGTGCTCAACGGGCTAGGCAGCTTCCGCTGCATATGCCCTCGCCTGAATTCAGGCATAATGCGTCTGGTATAATGTATGCAAGGGGCATTCTGGAACTAGGAGGCATGCAAACATGGCGCAGTAAAATCTGCAAAATTTCACTGCGCCATTTTTTCTGTCATTTTTAATGACTTCCCAGAGCAGGCGTTAAAATGACGGACTCATTAAAATCAATGAGCATCCTTGCGCTTTGCTACACTAGCGTCAACATTTTTGATGCTAGTGTAGCAAAGCGCCACAATAGCATCAAAAATGTTTACGCTATTGTTCTAATGACTGCCATGGTGCACAGTATTATAAATACAGTGCACACATGGGCCCTCATTACGAACATGGCGGCCCGTTCCGCTACGCCGGTGGTGGCGGTAGAAACCGCCAACAGAGGAGCAGTCCGGACCGCCAAATAATGATCCAAACTAAACACACGCATCGCGTGAACCACCCACCGGCAGGAGAGGAGTAACGCTGACGACGTCAGAGTCCACCCACAGGCCGTCGGAAAGGCCTAACCCGCCCATCAAATTATTAACCACCATTCCGCCGCCAGTTCCGGGGCGGGAACCACTGCCACACAAAGCCGGGTGGAAATGAACTAAATATAAGGAACCACGTACCGGAGTCCCACAGAACTTGCAGCGGCAGCCATGGATAGAGAGCTGCAGATCATGTCAGCCCTGCTCCTTGCCATATACCTACACGACCGAGACTGCCGACGAAGGCGACGACGGTAAGTACTGCAACCTACTAAACAAGGGAGGAAAGGGCACAGTTACATACCCACCCACTCCACCCATCAGGCAACACCCCCCCCAACCATTCCTAGCAGCACAAGTCATACACCCCACACCAAGAGGGATGTACCCGACACAAGGCAAATGCAAATTGACCATAGTATAAACAAAAGCCCCACACCCATAATAAAATAAGCAAACACCAGGGTGTAACTGCGTCCAGCCCAATCACAGGCCACACAGAAACTTTAATAAGAAGCTCACTGAGCCAAACAGTGCAAACAGGGCCAATGGCCAGTCCGTAAATTCCCAATTGTCATGGGATCACAACGGCCCACACTTGACTCCCACAAGTGCTGGGTACTCCACGGAACGGGGCTCCATATGGGGATCCAGGCACCTCATGGAAGGGGGGCAGGGGGTGGTGGGGGTGGGGATTTTCGACAGGGTGGGCTTTTGACTTTCTTGTGGAGGGTGGGGGGGTGGTCTTCTCCTGTGAAGGCGGTGGGGGCTGTTTGGCTCGGGTGGAGCTGGATGGCCTAGGCTCAGACCGGGCCTTCTTCTTATCTGGGGAATGGGCACGGGAATGTGAAGGGTGGACCAGGGTGGGCTGTGATGTGGAAGGAGCGGAAAGGGCAAGGAGGTGGGCACGTTTGGGGACAAGACGGGGTGAGCCAGTGGGTTGGAAGAGGTCAGCACGGGAGAGGAAAAGTTTCTTGGGAGCAATTGGGGTAGGCGTGGATGAGGGCGTGGGAGTGGAGGCAGAGGGAGTGGATGTATGGGGTGTAGAGGTGCGTGTAGTGGGTGCAGGTGACTGCTCAGTATGCTGTTGTGTGGTGGATGTCTGATGGGCGGGTGTCTTGGTGCGTTTATGTGTCTTGGGAGGTGGGGGGTGGACACAGTGGGAGAAGACAGACAGCTAGTTTGGATGTAAGTTGTGTGGGTGTCTGCAAGTCTGGTGAGTGTGCTGCATGTGTCAACTACAGCAGTTGTGGTGAGTGCAGGTGTGGTGTCTGGGGTGCATGTATGGCTGTCTGCTATTGTCGTGAGTGCAGGAAGAGGAGCATTAACAGTGAGTGAAGGTGCAGTGCATGAGGGTGTGGATGTAGAGGCGACAGACAGGGAGGCGGGAGAGGCGGGAACACTGGGGGAAGTGGACGTTGTTGTGTGTGCAGGTGTCTGTTGGCTGTGTGAATGCTTGTGGTGGGAGGTGTGGTGCTTGTGTTTTGAAGTGTGCTTCTTGTGTGTTGATGTGCCTGTCAGCTGGTCTGATTGTGTGCTTTGGACGGGTGAAGTGAGTGGCGTGCTGGAAGGGGTAGAGGAGGTTGGAGGGGGGACGGAATGGCAGGGAAACTGGCTGCCGTCCGAGAGGAGGCCAGAGCCTGAAAAGATCTCTGTAGGGCGGACAGAGCACTGTGAATTCCATCCAGATAGGCATTAGTCTGCTGCACCTCTGATGCTAGCCCCTGGATGGCATTGACGATGGATGTCTGCCCTACAGAGATGGTTCTCAGGAGGTCAATAGCCTCCTCTGTGGGGGCAGCAGGGTTGACTGGGGCAGGGCAGGAGATGCCTGGGGTGAAGGAGACGCCCACCTTTCTGGGTGGGTGGGCACGGGCAACTCAGTGGTGAGCAGAAGGGAGGGCGGTGATGGTATGGGGGTGGCGGAACATGTCACGGTAGTGGTGTGTGCACTAGGGTCCGCCACCGGCGGGGACCCCCATCGGAGGTCTCAGAGTCACTACCTCCTGTGGTAGTAGCCTCCCCCGTGGAAGTCCCCTCGCCCTCCCACCCACTGGTCCCCTGGGCGTCCGTTGTCTCTGCCTTGGAGGATCCGTGGGCCGCTGCCTCCCCACTTGCCGGTGCCTCAGCTCCCTCGCCTGATGTTGATGCTGTGCCAAACCAGCACAAGAGAACAGGGATGGGGGGACAAAACAGGAGAGACACTTGTAAATAGCTGAATGCAGATACAGAATGGCCAGACATACACCCACCCAGCAAACACACCTAACAGGCAGCACCGTACACTATGCCCATGGCCATGCCCCTGACTACTGACCAGAATACTGCTCTACACCCATCCCCAGAATTACTTTTGGAGCTGAGGTAGGTGAAACCTGACAGGGACACCTCTACACCCTTTGGGGAACATACAGTAGATGGACACCAGTCAAATTCCCTGCTCTGAGACGCATGTGCCCTATTGCACACCCAAACATCCTTCCAGACTGAAGTATGGGCAATGAGTACTCACCCCCTTGTGACTGCTGTGCAGCCTTCAAGTGCCCATCCAGATCTGGGTACGCCACCGCCAGGATCCTTCGCATGAGGAGTGTCAGTGCCCGACGGGCACCCCTTCCACGTTGGGAGGACTTCCCCAGCTGGGCCTCACTGATCTTTCGCGCCCAGCGACGCAGGTCCTCCCACCTCTTTCGACAGTGGGTGCTCCGCCGGTTGTAGACCACCAGGGTCCGCACCTCATTGGCGATGGCATGCCAATGTGCTCTCTTCTGGTGGGCATTGACCTAGAAAGGCGACACAGAAATGGAAAACTGAGGTCAGGAACATGCACGATAGGAACAGCTTGCAAATTGTCCAACATGTGACGGACAGTACTCTCAGACATACAGGACAGTCGCACGCAGCATTCCATGCACCATGGCCCATGCAGGCTCAGAGGAGCACACATATGTCCAATCCACACCATCCTTTACACACACAGTGCCCTCCAAACCCAAACTCACCTGTACCTCTGGCCGTCCGTAGAGTTTGCCGTACAGGTGCAGGACCCCGTCCACTAGCTTCTCCAGTTCTTCCTGGGTGAAGCCCGGGGCCCTTTCACCTGCACCATGTGGCACATCCATAGCCAGAGACAGGCCACAGCAGTACACAGAGTAGAGTATCTCTCCGCACAAGATCAGGGAGTCAAGTGATCAAACGATGACAAACGTGTGTACGTTCCGTGGCGGTATGCACCGTCACCGCCGGTGGCGGTCATGATACACCAGGGTTTCCCATTGGCATCCATGTTAGCCAATGAGGATGCGAACAGCGGTCAACACGGCCTTACGCTGTGACGTCAACCGCTAGCGGTATGAGGTCACTTCCACAATGAAGGGGCAGATCTACAGTGGGCAGACATTTTGCCATCACCTACGCATCTTGAATTTCCTACTACTCACAATGCAGGGCCTACTAGTCACATGAAGCACCTAGGCCTCTATCCATTCTATATAGTAGCACACATAAATTACTCTGTTTCCTCCCAGTGATGTACATATTTATCTGTCAGGTAGCAGTTATTGTAGAGACACTACAATGAACAATGCAGTGCAGAAATGTTGAGAAGTGTGTCTATGTATGTGTCTACATAACTCCTTTTTGTAACCCCTCGTAGGTACCGACCCTTGTGGCGAGGAAGGGCACCATCGGTGTACAGACCACTTGTGGATATGGGGACCATGGTGGAGCGTCAGATCATAATCACTTACAGACTCACACGTGCAACTATTCAGGACCTTTGTGCATTACTGAATCCTGCACTAACTCCGGGAAATCGTAATCAGCATGCCACTCCAACTGAGGTGCAGGTGCTCTCCGCACTCCATTTCCTGGCCACAGGCTCATTTCAAGTGACAGTGGGCATGGGTGCTGGTTTCCCACAGCCAATGTTCAGCCAGGTACTGACAAGATTTCTGAATGCATTTGTACAACATCTGCAATCCTATGTGCAGTTTCCCCAAAGTACTGACTTCCCTGCCATCAAGTCTGACTTCTATGCCTTTGCAAACATTCTCCATGTCATAGGTGCCATCAATGGCACCCACATACCCATCATCCCCCAAGAGTGAGTGAACAGGTGTACAGAAACAGGAAGAACTTTCACTCCATGAACATCCAATTGGTGTGTACTGCAGACCAGTACATTTCCCATGTGAATGCCATGTGTCCAGGTTCAGTCCATGATTCATTTGAGTTGAGGAACAGTAGTGTGCCACAGAAGATGGAACAACTACAAGAGGACAGAGGATGGATCATAGGTAAGTGTGCCTGTAGGTAACTGACACATTGCTGAAAACCAGCCTGTCTGACTAAGGGACATAACAATGATGAGTCTGTATTGAACCATTTTGTAGGTGATTCTGGCTATCCAAACTTGCGTTGGCTCCTGACACCAGTGAGGAATCCCAGGACAGATGCAGAGAGGAAATACAATGAGGCCCATGGACGTACTAGGAGGGTAATAGAGCGTACTATAGGTCTCCTGAAAGCTAGATTCCGGTGTCTACATATATCTGGGGGTTCCCTGTCCTATGGCCCTGATAAGGTGTGTAGAATAGTGGTGGCCTGCTGCATGCTGCACAACGTGGCAGTTAGACATTCAATCCCCCTCTTGGAGGTGGGGGGTGCTATAGGTCCTGATCAGCTACCTCAGAGAGGTGAGGAGAGTGATGGTGAGGATGAGGAAGGGGAAGATGCCCAGTCGAGGAACCAACTGATACAACTCTACTTCCAATAACTGTGTGGGACTTAAGCCTGTCATTGGGGTTGGTGACTAATGCTGTTAGTGTGCTCTGTCATATAGGGGGTATTGGTCATGATAGGCGTTACATGGATCACTTCTGCATGGTACTGACAGAAAATATTTGCATTCCCTCCTGGCCACCATTTGGGCACACAGTACCACCATCAAGCAAACATTGACAATAAAGTTGTTCTCTGCCAGTTACATCCACTTTGTTCACAATTTAAGACAGGGAACAGTGTTACAGGTGAGAAATGTGTTTTATTGGTAGAATTTAGTTAACTGTGCTATATGCAGTGATGGGAGTCGTAAGGGTTGGGTGTCCTCAAAACCAACTTGGTGGCAGCCCTGTTGGATGCTTTAGATGGGTCCATTTTGTCGAACAGTACTTCAAATTGCCCTCAGCTATGTGTTGTTGGTGAATGTGTGTGATGGTTGCTTTGCATTAGTAGCAGAGTCAATTGTTGAAGGGGGCCTTGTTCTTAGCTGGGTTTCCAGTGCCATATCTTGGCCTAAGAGTGCGTTTGGGCGCCTGCTGTGGAGATTCTTGGGGTGGCATGGTTGCCCTTGTGTTTCCTGGGAGGGTATTTCCTGTGATGTTTCTGCTGCTTGGGTCATCAGTTGCTGGTTGTTCTGGGCTGTTGTGGGGGCCTCTTGTCCGGTGTGGGTGTCAGACTGTTTTTTTACCAACTGCAGCAGTGCTCCAGCAATGGTGGCCATTGTGGCATTGTGCTCTTTCCACTGCTCCATGGCCTGTTGGTGTTGTTGCTGCTGCAACCTCTGACTTTGCTCCAGGGTGGACACAATCTGTGCCAACCTGTCTTGGGTATCTTGGTAGGCCCCCAATACCTGTGCAATAACGTCCTCGGCTGCTGCATCCATCCTGTGGGTTTCCCCCTGGCCCACTGGGACACTTGAACTTGACCTAGCCCCCTGTGCCTGTGTCCCATGCACAGGTCTTGACGTGCCACTTGTTCTGGGGCCCTCACCTTCCTGCATGTTGGGAGTGGGAGACTGTGGCCTCTGTAGCTGTGTTCCACTAGTCTGTGCCCTGGGTACACTGGTGTGGGTACGCCTCCCCTGGCCTGCTGGTCTTGACTGGGTGTTAGGGGTGACAGTGGTTTCCTGGGTGGGGTTGCTGCATGGTAAGTATCCAGGACTGTGTGAGGGGCCTGCCTGCTCATCAGTGTCAGGGATCCTTCGCCAAGTTCTTCTGAGGTGGCTCTGTCTCCCTGAAGGGCTGTGGCACTCCTTGTCCTGTCCGTTAGGGTTGCATGTTTGGTAGTGCCTGTTGGGGGACATACACATGTCTGTTACATATGCATGTAGGTTTGAGGTGTACAGGACTGTGCTATCTATTTTGTGCTGGTGTTAATTTCAGTGGCCTTCCAGGGTGCTTTTGTGAGGTTGACATAGCATTTAGCGCCAGTGGTGGGGTTGCATTGTGGTGGGGGGTATTGTTCCATTGTGGGTACGTGCAGGGGTGGGTGGCTGTGCACAGCGGGAGTGATGTGGGCCTGTTAGTGGGTTGTGGGTAATGCAGGGTGGTGGATGTGGTGGGTAATGGCTGGGTGGGGTGTAGGTCCAGGTGGGTGAGGGTGGGGTGGTGCATACATTGCAATTGTGGTGTATATGTGGTAATTGTAGATGACTTACCCGAGTCCATTCCTCCAGTGTGTCCAGTGAGTCCCTCTGGGTGCAGGATGGCGAGGACCTTCTCCTCTCAGTGGGTGTAGTCGGGTGGTGTTGGTGGCGGCCCTCCCCCAGTCTTTTGCACTGCGATGTGGGACCTAGATGCTATGGCCCTGACCTTCCCCTGCAGGTCATTCCATCTCTTCCGGATGTCATCCCTGGTGCGTGGATGGTATCCCACTGCATTCACCCTATTGACAATGGTCTGCCACAGCTCCAATTTCCAGGCGATGGGTGTGTGCTGCACCTCGGCCCCAAATATTTGTGGCTTCACCTTCAGGATCTCATCCACCATGGTCCTTAGCTCCCTTTCAGTGAAGCGTGGATTTTGAGGTGTGGGACAGGGTGAGTGTGGTGGATGGCGTCGGGAATGGGGACGGGGTAAGGGTGCTCCTCTGTGGGTTGATGTGCGTCTCCTGTATGCTGCAGTTCTCTGTCTGGCTCTGGTGCTCTCCTTCTTGTCCTGGTTTCGTTGCAAGGGATTGTGGGGTGTGTCTGAGGGTGTTTTATGGGGTTCTGGATATGTGTCAGGTGTGTGTTTGATACACCTATCCAATGTGTGCAATTGTTGCTGTTGAGTCCACTTGCTGCCTGTGGCGGTCGCAGCCGCCAATGGTCGACCGGCCTCCACTGTCTGCTGAGGTGATTAGTGCATCATTATTTGGAGGGCAGGATGTGGGTGTGCTTGGCGGTGGCGGGGTGGGGTGGGCCGGGATTCCCGCCGACAGTGTCCTGGCGGGGAGTGGTGGTGTGGGAAATGTTGGCGGGGTTGGGATTTTCGATCATTATATGGCGGGTTTCCATTCACTGCCAATGGCGGGATTCTGTTCACCGCCGGCACGGCGGTCGGCGTTCTTTCCCGCCATGTTCATAATGACCGCCATGGTACCGTTAGGTGGGGCAAGGGCGACGCAAGAAAAGTGGGAATCATTACTGATGCGCCACTTTCTTGTAAAGCTGACCCATAGTGTCCCCATCCCATGGGTAACTAGTGATATAGATGTGCAAAAGATACAATGTCCCCATTCCATAAGTAACTATAGTGATTTAGATGTGCAGAAGGTAAAAGGTCCCTGTCCCACAGGTGACTGATTGGGTGATTGATTATAGTGATGCAGATGTACAGAAAGATATAAAAATCCTATAGAGGAATTTTGTGATAGCATAACTGCTGAAGAAGTGAGACCCTCGCCCCATGGGGGATTATAGTGATACAATAGTGCAGAAAGTATGGGACCCCCATCCAGTGGGGGCTTATAGGGCCAGATATACGTAATCGCAATTTTGCATTTCCTAAATAGCGACTTCATAGAAATCGCTATTTAGGAAATGCAAAATGCTCTGTACCAAGATACCGATTTCATAATAGCGAGTCGTACAAGGAAATCGCAAATAAGAAATACCATTGCTTTTGAGTCAATGGGCCTGGTTTTGCATTTCCCAAATAGTGATTTCCTAATAGGAAATCAGTAACTGGTAATTGCAAAACCAAGGATGGCTGTGGTCAAAAGGCTCCCCCCGAGATGCACCCCAAAAATAGTGGTGCACATATAGAGCACACATTTGCCCAAGGGGCATGAGTGTGCTCTATTGCACTTAAAAAAGCATTTTGGGGCACTTTTTTTAAATTGCACATGGTTACAATTACTTGAAGTCGATGGTAATTGCATTTCCTAAATGTCCAATTCGCATTTAGGAAACGCTTTGTACATCTGAACAGGAATCGCAAATAGGTAATACCTATTTGCGATTTCCTATTCAGAGGATTGCAAGTTCCAATTTCTACTGGGTAGAAATCACAATTTGCAATTCGATAAAGGGATTTATACATCTGAAATGCCCATTTTGCATTTCTTAATGACCCGAAATAGTAATTCGGACCATTAAGAAATGCAAAATGGCTGAAAGGCTGGGGCCCTATGCTAGGGACCACTTTGTCATGCCTGAGACTCGTCTAGGCCCCCGACTCTCTATCAGGTGGTGGTATGGCATGAGGCCTGGTAAGTGATGAAAATGCGTTGAGCCTATTGCTTACTCTTTGTATTGTAATTGCATTTGTATAGCACTTCCTACCCCTGAAGAGGCACCAAGGCGCTTTGTTGGCTGGGGAGCATGCCACGCTGTAGGGGAGTACTTGGTTGGTGGTGCTGTGTTGCAGTGTGCTCTGCGCAAGCAGGGTCTTGGGCTCATGCTTCAGTGACCACAGCGATGCTCTTGTGATAGGGTGTAATATTGTAGTGGTGGTAAGAAAGAGTGAGAGATAGCACACATGCAGGTTACATTCTTTGTTCAATGTAAATTATTCTGCAGCCCACCAAAAAGAGATGGAGAGTACAGAGATGAATATACAGGGTGCACCCCAAGCCTGCAGGTGGCTAGATGAATATACAGGTGCACCACAATGCCGGAGGGTTGATAGATGAATGTATAGGTGTACCCCAAGGCTGGAGGGTGGCTAGATGAATGTACAGGTGTACCCCAAAGCCAGACAGTGGAGAGATGTATATGCAGGTGCACCCCAAGCCCGCAAGTGGCCAGATGAATATACAGGTGCACCCCAATGCCAGACGATACAGGGGTGTACCCTAAGGCTGGAGGGTGGCTAGATGAATGTACAGGTGTACCCCAAGGCTGGAGGGTGGCTAGAAGAATACACAGGCCCAACCCAAAGCCGGAGAGTGGGGAGATGAATATACAGGTGCACCCGAATCCAGAGGGTAGATAGATTAATGTATACGTGTTCCCCAAAGCTGGAGGGTGGCTAGATGAACATAAAGGTGCACCCTAAAGTCAAAGGGTAGATAGATGAATACACAGGTGCACCCAAAGGCCTGTGCTGGCCAGATGAATATATAGATGTACCCCAAGGCTGGAGGGTGACTAGATGAATGAACAGGTGTACCCCAAGGCTGGAGGGTGACTAGATGAATGAACAGGTGTACCTCAAGGCTGGAGGGTGGCTAGATGAATAGACAGGACCACCCCAAAGCTGGAGGGTAGATAGATGAATATACAGGTGCACTCCAAGGCTGGGGTGGAAGGGATCTGATGAATATACAGGGCCACCCCAAGGCCGGGAGTAGATAGATGAATATACAGGTGCAACCTGATGCCAGGGTTGGATAGATGAATATACAGGTGCACCCCAATGCCGGGGTTGGATAGATGAATATACAGGTGCACCCGATGCCAGGGTTGGGTTAGATAGATGAATATACAGGTGCACCCGATGCCAGGGTTGGGTTAGATAGATGAATATACAGATGCATCCCAATGCCAGGGTTGGATAGATAAATATACAGGTGCATCCAATGCCAGGGCTGGATAGATGAATATACAGGTGCACCCTGATGCCAGGGTTGGGTTAGATAGATGAATATACAGGTGCATCCCAATGCCAGGGTTGAATAGATAAATATACAGGTGCACCCTGATGCCAGGGTTGGGTAGATGAATATACAGGTGCACCCCGATGCCAGGGTTGGATAGATTAATATACAGGTGCACCCTGATGCCAGAGTTGGGTAGATGAATATACAGGTGCACCCCGATGCCAGGGTTGGATAGATGAATATACAGGTACACCCGGATGCCAAGGTTGGCTATATGAATATACAGGTGCACCCCAATGCCAGGGCTGGATAGATGAATATACAGATGCACCCCAATGCCAGGACTGGATAGATGAATATACAGGTGCACCCCAATCCCAGGGCTGGATAGATGAATATACAGGTGCACCCCAATCCCAGGGCTGGATAGATGAATATACAGGTGCACCCCAATGCCGGGGTTGGGTAGATGAATATACAGGTGCACCCCAATTCCAGGGTTGGATAGATGAATATACAGGTGCACCCCGATGCCAGGGTTGGATAGATGAATATACAGGTGCACCCTGATGCCAGGGTTGGGTTGGATAGATGAATATACAGGTGCATCCGATGCCAGGGCTGGATAGATGAAAATACAGGTACACCCCGATGCCAGGGTTGGGTCAGACAGATGAATATACAGGTGCATCCCAATGCCAGGGTTGGATAGATGAATATACAGGTGCACCCCGATGCCAGGGTTGGGTTGGATAGATGAATATACAGGTGCATCCGATGCCAGGGCTGGATAGATGAAAATACAGGTACACCCCGATGCCAGGGTTGGATCAGACAGATGAATATACAGGTGCATCCCAATGCCAGGGTTGGATAGATAAATATACAGGTGCACCCTGATGCCAGGGTTGGATAGATGAATATACAGGTGCACCCTGATGCCAGGGTTGGGTAGATGAATATACAGGTGCACCCCGATGCCAGGGTAGGATAGATGAATATACAGGTGCACCCCGATGCCAGGACTGGATAGATGAATATACAGGTGCACCCCGATGCCAGGGTTGGTTAGTTGAATGTACAGGTGCACCCTATGATCGGGCTGGATAGATGAATATACAGGTGCACCCCAATGCCAGGGTTGGTTAAATGAATATACAGGTGCACTCGATGCCAGGGTTGGATAGATGAACATACAGGTGCAACCCGATGCCAGGGTTGGGTTGGATAGATGATTATACAGGTGCACCCCAATGCCAGGGTTGGATAGATGAATATACAGGTGCACCCTGATGCCAGGATTGGATAGATAAATATACAGGTGCACCCCGATGCCAGGGTTGGGTTGGATAGATGATTATACAGGTGCACCCGATGCCAGGGTTGGATAGATGAATATACAGGTGCACCCCCGATGCCAGGGTTGGGTTGGATAGATGATTATACAGGTGCACCCCAATGCCAGGGTTGGATAGATGAATATACAGGTACACCCCGATGCCAGGGTTGGGTAGATGAATATACAGGTGTCCCCCAAGGCTGGGGCGGACGGGGTCTGATGAATATGCAGGGGCACCCCAAGAGCTCGAGTCGATATTTGATTATTCCCGTGCACCCCAATGTCAGGCTTGATTGGGAGTTGTCCTGAAGAGTTGTCTACATGTCTAGCATGGGGCCGGGGGAGGGGGGTAACAGAGGAGCACCTCTGGCGCTGCACAGGGTACAAGAGATGATAAATGCCTCTATGGGGGGCAAAGGGAAGTTCAGTCCGTGTCAGCACTGATGACTGTCAGCCCTGCTAGGGCGCCATTGCAAGGGCTTTCCCTGGACAACTTCAAAGGCTCTGCTTGCCAATACTCGGGGTCGAGGAAGGAGATTCACTACATTTCAATCAAAAATAGATGTTAATCTTCCGTTTTCAAAAAAGTCTTCCGGTTCAATTGAAGTTAATGAGAAAATAAAATTATCCGTCTTCACCAAATGAAGAGGCGGTCCCGAATGTTGGCACGGGTTTTCCTGGTGGCGCATCCGGGGTAGTTTTAGAAACTGCTATCAAAGTTATTGTTATAATTATTAATAATGAGGTGAGTCTTTTCACATTATCAATAAGTCAGAGAAAACACTTCGACTCGAAGGATTTTTACAGTGAGCTGAAGCCGGCCATTAGCCTCTCCCGGGATCCGAAGGTCGCCAGTTAAAATCCAGGTAGGGCCGACTCAGGCCCCATCATTCCCAAGTCGGTAAATGGAGTACCGTCAACTGCTCGGTGAATAATCTAAACTATTCTTGTATTTATCAGGTCTAGTGCCCTGCCAGAGGGTAGCGCGTGATGCGCCGAGCACGGGAGGGGCGCAGGCCATCCCCAGGCCCCCCTCTTCTCGCCCCGCATTGTATGCGCATGAAAGGCCGGTTTAACTTGTCCAGCAGCGAGGGGCGCAGGGCTCGTGGCGAGAGGACATTCCTCGGGGCCAGGGCCTTCTCTTCCTGCCCCCACAAGCCTCCACCCTCGGCTGGCAGGCCTCCCTCTCACCATCTGCCCGGGCCCTTTCTTCACCGACATCTGATTAATTAGCGGCTGGGAGGAGTCGAGGGCCTCGATGACCCCCCAATTGTGCCGCCCTTGAAGAAACCCCACATTTGTGTGAGAGCACTCAAAGGAGACGGGGCGCAATTAGCGCCTCTTGCCTCCCGCGGAGCAGGGAGCGCAGCGATGCCGAGGCCCGGCCAGGATTACAGCGGGGGCCCGGGCGGCCCATTCACCGGCTCCTTGGTATTTCCCACAGAGACAACCTGGGAGGAGGAGAGAAAACAGGGCCATAAGCGCCGTACAGCCAGTGCCCCCCTAGCAGGGCAATTATGGGGGCGCACAAAGGCGCGCTGCGTAAAGGGCTGAATGAGGCTCCGCGGACCGGGTTTGTCCCCTAACATCCCCCGCACATTCTGGGCCTGTCTGTCATTGTCAGACAGCAAGGGGCTTGTGGTGTGTGGGGTGGGGCGGCGAGGGGACGGTGTGCAGGAATGGCACGGAGGAGAGGCCGTCCTGGCTCTGCGCACGCGGGGCTGGGGCAGGGTCACGGCCCTGCACACGCCGGGATCACTGGGCTTCTGACAACTCACTGCGGACAGACCACTGGCCTACTGACAACTCACTGCGCATCACTGGGCAGGAGATAACTCACTGCGCATCACATGCCATGTCATAAGTCACTGTTCATCACATGCCATGAGATAAGTCACTGTGCATCACATGCCAAGAGATAACTAACTGCATATCACATGCCATGGGATAACTCACTGCGCATCACATGCCATGGGATAAGTCACTGTGCATCACATGCCAAGAGATAACTAACTGCGCATCACATGCCAAGAGATAACTCACTGCGCATCACATGCCATGTCATAAATCACTGTGCATCACATGCCATGAGATAAGTCACTGTGCATCACATGCCAAGAGATAAGTCACTGTGCATCACATGCCAAGAGATAACTAACTGCGCATCACATGCCAAGAGATAACTAACTGCGCATCACATGCCAAGAGATAACTCACTGCGCATCACATGCCATGTCATAAATCACTGTGCATCACATGCCAAGAGATAATTCACTGCGCATCACATGACATGAGATAACTCACTACGCATCACATGCCATGAGATAAGTCACTGTACGTCACATGCCATGACATAACTCACTGCACATCACAGGACAGGAGACAACTCACTAAACATCACATGCCGATAGATAACTTACTGTGCATTACAGGCAAGGACACAACTCACTGTGCATCACAGGGCAGGAGACAACTCACTGCGCATCACATGCCAAGAGATAACTCACTGCGCATCACATGCCATGATATAACTCACTGTGCATCACATGCCATGAAATAACTCTCCGCGCATCACATGCAATGAGATAACTCGCCACGCATCATATGTCATTAGATAACTTGCTGGGCGTCACAGGCCAAGAGATAACTCACTGTGCATCACATGCCAGGAGAAAACTCACTGCACATCACAGTTTATGAGACACCTCACTGCACATCACTGCATGAGATAACTCACTGCACATCATATGCCGTGAGATAACTCACTGCATATCACATGCCAAGAGATAACTCATTGCGCATCATGGGCTAGGAGCCATCTCACTGCACATCACATCATGAGATGACCCACTGCACATCACATGCCATGAGATAATTCAATGCCCATCACATGAACAGGACGCAACTCACCGCATGTTACATGCCATGTGATACCTCACCTCATGTCACATGCCATGAGATCACTCACTGCGCATCACAGGACAGGAGATAACTTACTGAGCATCACATGCCAAGAGATAACTCACTGCACATCACGGGCTATGAGACACCTCACTTCACATCACAGCATGAGATAACTCACTGTGTATCACATGCGAAGAGATAACTCACTGCACATTGCACGCCAAGGGATAACTCACTGCGCATCACATGCCAAGAGATAACTCACTTCTCATCACATGCCATGAGATAACTCACTGCACATCATGGGGTAGGAGACACCTCACTGCACATCACAGCATGAGATAACTCACTGCGCATCACATACCATGAGATAACTCACTGCACATCACAGGTCAGGCGACAACTCACTGCACTCCACATGCCAAGGGATAATTCATTATGCATCACATGCCATGAGATAACTCACTGCGCATCACATGCCATGCAATAACTCACTGTGCATCACATGCCATGAGATAAATCACTGCACATCACATGCCATGAGATAACTCACTGCACATCCCGGGCTAGGAGACACCTCACTGCACATCACAGCATGAGTTAACTCACTGCGCATCACATACCATGAGATAACTCACTGCACATCACAGGTCAGGCAACAACTCACTGCACATCACATGCCAAGAGATCATTCATTATGCATCACATGCCAAGAGATAACTCACTGCGCATCACATGCCATGCGATAACTCACTGTGCATCACATGCCATGAGATAAATCACTGCACATCACATGCCATGAGATCACTCACTGCACATCACGGGCTAGGAGACACCTCACTGCACATCACGGCATGAGATAACTCACTGCACATCACATGCCATGAGATAACTCGCTGTGGATAACATGCCAAGAGATAACTCACAGCACATTACAATCCATGAGATAAGCCATTGCACATCGCTGGCTAGGAGACACCTCACTGCACATCATGGCATGAGATAACTCACTGCGCATCACATGCCATGAGATAACTCACTGCTCATCCCAGGACAGGAGACAACTCACTGCGCATCACATGCCAAGAGATCACTCACTGCCTATCACATGCCAGGAGATATCTCACTGCACATGACATGCCATCAGGTAGCTCAATGAGGATCACATGCCATGAGATAACTCTCCACACGTCATGGGCTAGGAGACACCTCACTGCACATCATTGCATGAGATAACACACTGCGCATCACATGGCAGGGCATAACTCACTGCACATCACATGCCAAGAGAACTCACTACGCATCACATGCCATGAGATAAATCACTGCACATCACATGCCATGAGATAACTCTCTGCACATCACATACCAAGATGTCACTGCACACCACATGTCATGAGATAACTCACTGCGCATAACATGCCATGAGATAACTCACTGCGCATCATATGCCATGAGATAACTCACTGCACATTACATGCCATTAGATAACTCATTGCACATCACATACCATAAGATAACTCACTTCACATCACATGCTTTGAGATAACTCACTGTGCATCGCATGCCATGAGACAACTCACCGCACGTCACATGCCATGACATAACTCACCACACACCACATGCCAAGAGATAACTCACCGCACACCACATGCCATGAGATAACTCACCACATGTCACATGCCATGAGATAACTCATTGCACATCACATGCCATGAGATAACTCATTGCACATCACATGCCAAGAGATAACTCACTGTGCATCACATGCCATGAAGCCAACTCATCACACATCACAGGCCTGCCAGCAAACTCACCACATATCACAGCACATCTCAGCCCTGCAACCAGCTCTCTGCACATGCCGAGCCATCAACCACCTCACTGTACAAACTGCAGAAACCTACATCCACCTTACCATGCGGGTGCCTGCAACTAATGCACTACACATCACAGGCCTGCATTTAATGCACTGCACATTACAGGCCTGCAGCCAGTGCATTGCACATCACAGACCTACATCCAGTGTAGTGCACACATCCTTGTAGCCAATGCACTACACATCACAGTCCTGCAGCCAACTCACTGCACACAGACCTGCACTCAGCTCACACTGTGCATCACAAGCCTGCAGTGAACTCACTGCACACAGGTCTGGAGCCAGCACACTGCACATCACAGCCCTGCAGCCAACTCACTTCACACAGACCTGGAGCCAGCATACTGCACATCACAGATCTGAAGCCAGCTCACCACACACCACAGGCCTGCACTAAACTAACACTGCACATCGCAGCCCTGCAACCAACACACTGCATAAAGGCCTGCAGCCGACACACTGCACATCACATATCTGAAGCCAACTCACCACACATCACAGGCCTGCAAGCTTACTCACCACATATCACAGTACATCGCAGCCCTGCAGGCAGCTCACTGCACACCGCAAGCCCTTAACCACCTCACTGTACACACTGCAGAAACCTGCATCCACCTCACAATGCGTGGGCCTGCAGCCAATGCATTGCACGTCAGATGCCTGCAGCCAGTGCAGAGGACATCAAGGGCCTGCAGTAAATGCACTGCATGTCACAGACCTGAAGCTGATGCAGAGGATATCACAGGCCTGCAGCCACTGCACTGCACACATCCCTGCATCCAAGGAACTGCACACAATCCTGCAGCCAATGAACTGCACACAGGCCGGCAGCCACTGCACTGCATTCAGGCCTGCAGCCATTGCACTTCACACAGGCCTGCAGCCAATGCACTGCACACAGGCCTGCAGCCACTGCCCTGCATACAGACCTACAGTCACTGTACCGCAAGTAGGCCTGCACCCACTGCACTCCACACAGGCCTGCAGCCACTGCAATGCATACAGGCCTGCAGTCAATGCACTGCGCACAGGCCTGCAGCCACTGCACTGCATACAGACCTACAGCCACTGTACTGCATATAGGCCTGCATCCACTGCACTCCAAACAGGCCTGCAGACACTGCAATACATACAGGCCTGCAGCCAATGAACTGCACACAGGCTTGCAGCCAATGCACTGCACACAGGCCTGCAGCCAATGCACTGCGCACAGGCCTGCAGCCAATGCACTGCACATCACAGGCCTGCAGCCAATGCACTGCACACGGGCCTGCAGCCAATGCACTGCAAATAGGCCTGCAGCCAATTCACTGCATACAGGCCTGCAGGCAATGCACTGCACATCACAGACCTGCACCTAATGCACCACACACAGGATTGCAGCCAACACACTGCACACAGGCATGCAGCCAATGCACTGCACATCACAGGCCTGCAGCCAACGCACTGCACACAGGCCTGCAGCCAACGCACTACATACAGGCCTGCAGCTAATGCACTGCACACAGGTATGCAGCTAATGCACTGCTTTCAGGCCTGCAGCCATTGCACTGCACACATGCCCACAGCCAACGCACTGCACACAGGCTTGCAGCCAATTGCGCTGCACACAGGCCTGCAGCTAATGCACTGCATACAGACCTGCAGCTAATGCACTGCACACAGGCCTGCAGCCATTCCACTGCACACATGTCCACAGCCAATGCACTGCACACAGACATGCAGCTAATGCACTGCATTCAGACCTGCAGCCATTGCACTGCACACACGCCCACCGCCAATGCACTGCACACAGGCCTCCTGCAGCTAATGCACTGCATACAGGCCTGCATCCATTGCACTGCACACATGCCCACAGCCAACGTACTGAACACAGGCCTTCAGCTAATGCACTGCATACAGGCCTGCAGCCATTGCACTGCACACATGCCCACCGCCAACACACTGCACACAGGTCTGCAGCTAATGCACTGCATACAGGCCTGCAGCCAATGCACTGCACATCACAGGCCTGCAACTAATGCACTGCATACAGGCCTGCAGCCATTACACTCCACACATGCCCACAACCAACACACTGCACACAGGCTTGTAGCCAACGCACTGCACATCACAGGCCTGCATGGTGTGTTTTCATTGTTCACTGAGCTAGAGACACTTTACAATGGTAGCAGTGTGCTATATATGCTTGATGCATGTTGCACTACAACCGCCTCGCACTGAAAAACAGGTGCTCAAAGTAATTTCTCTGTCTTGTCAGGTCAGCCTCTCCTTTACAGATGAACCACTCTGAAGGTATGATGACACCACTCATAGCTGAATTGGGATTGGACACTTCAAGCTTTATTTAGGTTCCAACCACTGTGTGGATTAGGGCGACATTGGTCCTGACAAATTGGCATTTGATTATCATTGACTTAAAGCAGGAAGCATGATGACCTTGTCTCCCAACACATCTATCATTGATCTTTGTGTCTTTGACAGCCACTACGCTTTTAACCTGCCAAGTAGTCTCATTCAATAAAATTCTATTTAGAGGACAACTTAGTCATTTTAGACATTCACCTAGATTCACTTATCCACGGCTATACACCAATCTACACTCTCGGCCCTACACACATACTTCACATACGGCACTGGACTAAAGATCTTCACCAAAGAGCCCTCCCTCTGTGGGTGCCCATCGAGCATTGCAGTGCCGGCTCGACGAGGGGCAGGCCCTATGATGAAGCATGACACCCATTCGTGTGTGTGAGGACTCTTTTTCTTAAAGGAACAGTTTTCCCTTCCGCTCTTGGGGTGTCTGCACGACCTCTTTTCTCTTCCCGTTTCTGATTCTGGCCTGAAAGGAACTGCATACTTTGGTTGTTTAGGATGGTCAATGGGTTTTTCACTGGGCATAAGCAGGTGTTCTGAGTGGGTATTAAAGACGGAATAGACTTATCTGAGATATGTGGTCTGGTGCTCACTCCTACTGGGGGAAACACCAGTAAGTGTTTCCCTTAGTGGGAGGCAGCAGCCGTACCCTAACCCCGGGCGGAATGAGGTGTAGTGTGACCAGATATTGACCAGGATCCCACTGCATACCGTGGGATGCCAGGGAGCAGGAGGCTTTTCAAATTCCAACAAGGCACTGGTAAACAAACTACACCAATTCACACATGAAGAAACAAAGAAACGCCCAAGTAGAAGGACTTGAGACAAGAGACAATGATGATGGGCATCGGCATAGTGCTTCTAATCTAATGAGGTCTTCAGTAAGTATTGTCCTCTAACTCTGCTGATCTCCCCCCACTGGAATTTAATTATTTTCTTGGTGAAATTGATATTGGGCTGAAGAATGGTGGAAACATCTTGGATTAAATGACAAGAAAAGTTTTGCTATGGTGAGTTACAAATATTCAGCCATCATTAATAATGGTTTCATTTATATAATCAAACCTACTATGAGATTCAAAAATATGTTTATACATACTGTCAAAAATACAAATCTGTTTTACAAGTAATAAGCCAGATTTACAAGGCCCTTGAGCCTCGTTGCGCCACACGAGCGTCATTTTTTTAAGCTAATGTGGCTCAAGAAGGCAATTTACGCCTCGCCATATTTTCAAAGAGGTGCAATGCATGCATTGCACCACTTTGCGACCTCTTGTGCCACATTATGCCGGCGTCAGGCATAATGTATGCAAGTTAGCGTTCTGTCATTAGGAAGCCCGCAAAAATGATGCAGTGAAATCTACAAGATTACACTGTGCTACTTTTGGCGTCATTTTTAACATCTGCTCAAAGCAGGCGTTAACGTGACACACCCATTTTAATCAATGGTCCTCCTTGCACTTTGGTGCGCTAGCGTCAACATTTTTAAGCTAGTGCAGCAAAGCGACACAATAGCGTAAATTTTTTAATGCTATTCGGCTAACGTGTGCCATGGTGAGCAGTATCGTAAATGCAGTGCACCCATGGTGTCGTTAGGTGGGGCAGGGGCCAAGCAAGAAAACTGGTGTATCCACAGCGCCAGCCGGACGCCATATTGAAGGAATGGCACAAACCGGCGCTAAGGGTGGGCTAACATCAAGGAAAATGATGTGAGTCGGGTGGGAGTGATGGTATGGAGAAGGGGGTTTTGCACTGAAAAATGACATTAGGCTGAATAAAGTTAAAAAAATTGCCATAACCAGCATAGCATCATTTCTTAACGCAAAACCTACCAAACCACATGACCCCTGTCTAATAAAAGACAGGAGTCATGCCCACCATCCCAATGGCCACGACAGGGGACATGGAGCCCCTGGACATGACCATTTCACCCAGTGCCATGTACGGAACCCATTTCAGGGCCCCCAATGGCACTTTAAAAATGAAATACTTACCTCTACTTACCCTACTTACCTGGGATGGGGTTCCCCCATCCTCCAGTGTTCCTCTGGTTTGGGTGGGAGGGTACATGGGGCCTGGGGAGGGCACCCGTGGACTTATTCCATGATGTTCCACCATGGAAATAGGCCCGCAGGTCCCCTAATGCCTGCCCAGACCAAGGCATTAAATAATGGCGCTAAGCAAACTTAGCGCCATTATTTAGTCCCACCTCCCTCCCGTGCACCATTTTTGTACAGGAGGATAAATAAGGCACCTGGGCTTTAGAGTCATTTTTTTAATGGGAACGGCTACTTTGCATCTCATTGACGCAAGGTGGGTTCACACATCAAAAAATTCCTTGTACTCCAATGTTTTGGCGTTAGACTAGTCCAGCATCAAAATATAAATATGGAGTTAAGTTTGCGCTGAATTAGCGTACAAACATTACGCAAATTCAGCGCAAACAGAGTAGAAATCTGGGCCTAAGTGCGCACAATATGTCCAGATGTGGGTCCCGGGTTCACTGCCCACTGGCATCAAGCTTTACCGGTCCTAGGTTGCTTGTGTTCTGGTTCAGGGAGAGCCTGGCCCATGTGGAGCAGGGTCACCTTGTTGTTTTTGTAGTTATAGTTAGGACCATGTTTCCATAGGAAATGGATTTGGCGCATTTTGACAAATCTTCACAAAACTTTCCTAGAAAAGGTTCATCCACCTCAGCTCCTTCCTAGAAAGTTTAATAGATATCCATCAGGCGAGGGTTACGAAAAACGGGTGGTCCCAGAATGTGTTTTCCCCATCCAGATTTCTATAGGTAAATTGAACTATACAGAAAAAAGTCTGAACCGAATTACACCAAATTTGGCAGAAACCTATACCTTTACTCAGAAAGTGCGCCTTTTGTGATTTGGTATAAAACCATTCAATAGTTTTGAAGAAATGAAGGTTGAAATTTTATAGATATCTGGTATGGCCAAGCAATTTAATTACCAGGCAACAAATTGTTTTGCTAATAACTTTGATGCAGTTTTACAAATGTTCACAAAACCTTCCAAAAACAAAGTTCATCCATCTCAGCTCCTTCCTGGATACTTCTGGGGTGATCCATCAAGCAAGGGACAAGATTAAGGATGGTGTCCCAAAAATCAATTTCCCTATGCAATTTCCATATGGATTATTAGATAACGGCTGAAAACAAGTACACCATATTTAGCAGACAGTTAGACTTTAACCAGAAAGTATGCAGTTTTAGATTTGATGTCAATCTCTTGAATAGATTTTGGGAAATTAAAGTTAGGGCAGACCCTGCAGTCAACCGTCATTGTAAAGGGCCAGAGGGAGCTGTAAATTTATTGTAACATTAAAAACTGCATTTCACTGAACAAAACCACAGTTAAAAAATGAGTTGTGGTTCTTCCTCAAACTTAAAAAAGAACTGATATTTATCTCTTATGGTTATCTGCGAACACGGCACACTTTAAGTCGTGCCACACACCATGCTCATATCACCAATTTTCCAGGGCCACACACTGACAGAAATAACTATCAGGTTAATAACATGGTGGATGCCGTGTATGTTAATACCCGCAGTTGAAGCATTTTAGTGGTTTTTACATGTTTGAACCAGAACCAGAACTCAGATCTCCAGGTGAAAGTCGGCTCGAAATGAGGAATTACTGAGTGAATCTGACCAGGAATTATCAATTTCCCCAGTAATTCCTCATTTCTTAGTGGGCCCTCAGGGTCCAATCCAGAATAGGCTGGATTTTCCCCACCTCTGAAGTTACTGGTACCTTGGTATTTATAACTCCAGGGTGGGAAAATCTGGCCCTTGTACTGCGCTCTCATAATGAGGGCCCAGGTAGGTGTTTTATACTTAAACTTGGTAGCCAGTGCTTGTAGATCTTTTCCTACAACTTGGGTCCCAGAAGTTACTGTCAGGTAAGTGTCCATTAGACAGGTGTTTAAAGAGCTTCTCTCGTGAAAGGCATTTCTTCTTCTGGTTGCCTCAGATTCCGGTGTGGCAAAGATTTCAGTATCTTCCCGCTAGAGGGTCAAGTAAATGAAAACAAAAGGAAACTATTGACGTCATAATCTGAGTAACCCATTAGATGTCACGTGATCATAGAGAAAGAAATGGCAGTTGAATTGAAGAATTTCATTTCATAGGTAAGCAGCCAGATCCCTTTAAGCATCACAATATTTTCTACTCAAAATGATTTCCACAAAAGTACTTCATGTCATTAAAGCATTGTTGCTACAGATCATCAAACTTTGCGGAGAGTCAAATCTGGTTTCAAATAGTGGACTGTAGTGATGCCACCCATTAAAATACAATTGAGTTCAATTAACCCCACTGTAGTTGGAGTGATGCCTATTCTGGTCCCTGATTTAGGACCTGAATTAGAGTTTGGCGGATAGAATACTCCATCACAAATGTGATGGACTTCCTGTTTGCCGCATTACAATCCCATTGTATCCTATGGTAATAATAATGGGGCGGACGGGATATCCGTCATGTTTATGACAGAGTATTCCATCTTCCGAGAGTGAAACAAGCCCTTAGTCCTAAAACATACTTTTGTAGCTAAAATATTTACATAGAGCTTTTAGATTGCATTGGTAACCAGACTCCTGGGGGCTCAGAGGTCTTTAGGACGAGGGCCAAGAAAAAGATAAGTGGGTAGTAAAATGGTGCTTTGCAAACACCCGGTAATGGAGTATGAAGTAGTTGATCATGTAAGCAAGGGGCGTGCAGAGCTCGTCCAACATTCAGTGTGTCCTACAACAGATTGTGCTACAAAATATCAAGGATATGAATACTGTGGTATCAGAATATCATGGACAGAGAATCGTTGACAGAATGTCAAATGACAAAATATCGTAAGGTTAGTGCATGAAGAGGAAGTATTAATTTGCCATTGATAATTTCAAAACTGTTCACCTTGAATATATATATATCACCAACGTACATATATGTGGAGTTAGGTATAGAACATCTCTACTTACTTCTTAATAGTTCAGGCTTGATATTCTGGTCACGATATTTCATGCATCGAGATTCCCGTCTCAATATTCCAGGAGCAAAACCCTAAAAGAGGCCAATGTCTTCAAAGAATAGAATCCCGACACCCAGGATGGAGATGACATATGTCTTGAAGAGGACTGGATTATCCAAATGTCAGGGAGAAAAGGTGAATCTACAAGGCTTTTTTGGATTTGACAAGGTCCTTTCTCACTCTCAGATGTAGCAGTAGGAAGATCCACAGGGATAAGCCGTAACGGTGTAAAGTTTGAACACCAAATCTTGTGCATTTTGGTTCGGTGAGTGAACAAGAAACATGTTAGGCCAGACATTTCTTTGCAGAAGATAAAGGATGAACAGTTTTGTGAGCTAGTTCGGTGATCGACTATGGTGTGCCTTGTGTGCTTGGTGAAGAGTTTTGAAAATTGCTCTTTCTTTTGCTGTAAGTCAAAAGAGGGGTTTTGAGTCGAAGAGTTGTGGTCAGGTGGTTTCAAACCAAACAACAGGTGGGTTGCATAGTTTTGAACTCTCTGGAGTTTTGACTGTGAAATGGGGAGGCTGTGTATGAACTGTTACACTAATTCTAGCGGTACGTGACCGCAGGTATGATTAGTTAGATTTTAAGAGATCAGTGGGGGAGCAGCAGCAGAATTCTTTTAAGCCAATCAAGATTGTGAAATGCAATTTTGGAGAGCACATTTAAATGATAGGTGAAAGGAGGGATGAATGACCATCATCAAATAGTATACTGGTGCAGATACAGTACAATATTCCCAATATTCCCATGTCTGCATAAACTTTTGGCACAGCTTTTGGGACTTCCTGTAACTTCGCTCTCAGTTGACCAATCTGCATGAAAATTTATAATGTGTTTCAAAAGTGCTTCCATACGTATTGGTCATATTCGGCCAAATATATACATTTTCCTGTTTTCCTGTGTAAATTTAAAAATCCACCTTCAGGATTTGCTCCTAATCAGGCTATTGTTGAGTTATAGCAGCTACAAACACTAGTTACACTATTAAGCTGCATTTAAGATTCTTCACCTTTTGTAAACCAAACATTAACACATTGTTTCATTGCACTTGGGCACATCCTAAATGCTTGACAGAATGCTGGGACGTAGGATCTAGAATGTAGTGTGGGTCCCACAGAGTTGTGGTAAGGTTGAAAATTTACACCCACCAATGCAACATCTGTAAGTAAGGTCAGAGGATGATCTCAAACTTAGTACATTTGTCCTAAGAAAGTAATCTGTTCCTGATAAAAGTAAGAGTGCAACAATGCAATGATCCATAGACAGAACATTGTATTTTCAAAAAAATTGAAATAATTGACTGGGATCCAGTTTTGAATGACCTGGAGCTTTTGGAGTTGAAATGCTAGTGAACTTAGACATACTCAGCGTAGTCTATCAGAGAAGCAAAGGTTGATGTTATCTTTAAGTTTTCAGTGTCCACATTCGGGAAGGCCATGGCCTTTACCAGCCGGCAGAGCTGGAATGGGGTGGTTGAGGTGACAGAAGAGATCTGGATGAGGTCACCGTTGGATTACAACCCAAGATTGCACAGTAAGGGTGCCAGACAGGGTTATTTCAGCAGGCTGATCACTACTATTATAGTACAGGGTCTGCATTCTTCCACACCACATGATCATTGTCTTTCCTGCATTAAATGTAACTTGTGGCCCGATACACTCTACTATCTGCCCCACACAAAGTTAAAAAGATGTAGCCCAGGATAGTGTGACATGAAATGGGTGATAAATTCAGAGTCCTCAGCATACATATAAGCAGAAGCCATGGGAGCATATAATATGGGTTAGATTTCCACATAAGTGTTAAATAGTGGCAGGACAAGGCCCAGCTCTGGAGAACTCCACGGTACAGTGGGCAAGGGGTCAAAAGAATATAATGATAGCATGACTGCAACTGACTGGTCAAAAAAGATAAGTCATCAGTTCTGGCCATCTCTACATGGCCAAGGAGGGTGGGATGGTGAGCACTGCCAGTCACTGCCAACAGATGAAGAACACCTGTGAGACATCCTCTGCCCATTAGGTCATCCAGGTGGGGAGAAGATCCGATCTTGTGATTGGCCCAGGTCCGCACCCTATCATCAGCATCATCACTGAGTTATAGCCTTTCAGGTGTTTTGCCAGTGCAGGTACCAAAGATAGTGGGTGATAATTAAGAAGCTCCTGAGAACCAACATATGCTTTTTTAATATGGTACTAGACCTCCCTTTGCCATAACGCCCTTCCCCTCACCCCCAGACCACTCTGCTTCCAGTTGTTGCGTGGCCTTCAGGCTGTTATGGTTGTAGCAGAGTCCTCGACTAGCCAGTTTCAGTGTTTTTTAGGCCCAGATTTAAGAGCCCCTAGCGCCATTCTAATGACATATCAGCGTCATGTTTTTTATGCTAATGTGGCATTAGGTGGTCAAAAACACCACGCCAGATTTACAAAGTGGCGCAATGCTTGCATTTCACAACTTTGCAACCCTTTTCGTAACATTGTGCCTGTGCCAGGCATAATGTATGCAAAGGGGGCATTCCCTCGATAGGGTGGACGAAAAAATGGCACAAAGAAATCGAAACTATTTCTTTGCGCCATTTATTTCGGCACTTTTAACGCCTGCTCCGAGCAGGCGTTAAAAGGAGGCTCCCATTGGTTACAATGGGCTTCTGGGTTCTTTGCATGACTAGCATCAACATTTTTGATGCTGATCCTGCAAAGCGCCAAAGTAGCATAAAAAATTCTGAGTCGAGATTTTCTATACCTAACTCCACATATATATATGTTGGTGATATATATATTCAAGGGTCAGTTCCCTAACTACCACCATGGTGCGCCCTATATTAAATATGGCGCACACATAGTGGCGATAGGGGGCCGCTAAGACACACAAGAAAAGTTGTGCTACTCTAGATGCAGCGCCACTTTTCTTAAATATGTCCCTTAGTTTTTAACATTTTTAATAGCAACATTTTGGGTTCTTATTTGAAAAAATGCCATTCTTGTTCGTAAAACGTGATCTTGCGCAGTGTGAATGTGTGTGACTGTGCGCAGCATTTGGTTTGTGAACTGCAAACTTACTGCTCGCGATCACACCCCATTAGGGTGCCCCCTGTTGGCGTGCGCTCTAATTCTTCCTTCAATTAACCCGTGAGTGTCCATTTATAAAACTTTTTTTAGAGCATAGTTCCAAACTGCAGGCTCATATTCACAACCCACATAATTGTGGACAGGGCGAAAATCACGAATTTATCATCAGCCAATTTAGCTCAAACATCTCTTACAATGAAATAAATGCTAATAAAATATATACAACGCCTCAGTACTGAAAAACATCCAAAACAAGCCTTAAAAGTTCATGATTCATAAATGATACCTCCACGATGCACAACTAACTTTCGCTCAGGCACCTAGCACGAGTTGATGTGCGGCCTAACGTCAGAGATGCTGCTGTTTCATTAAATCACATTCGGACACAGTTTCACGAACCTCATGCTAATTATTTTCAGGATGGCTTGTCTTATTCCACCTTTCTATGCCCACCACAAGAATTATGCACTGGTAACTACTTATCATCACTTATCAAACAAGCACAAGCAAATCCAATAGATCTGCTGTTGGCCACCACACTTTTGCCTTAGTTAATGCTTGTTTTTGCAAATTTTACTGTTGAGGTTGCTTATCTATCAAAACAAATCGTGGCTAAAAGTAAAAATACTTTTATAGGCTCAAAAATCACACAGAGCTTTAGCAGTGGTCCCTGGCACTGAAGGGAACGACTTTCTGTGCGTACGTGCTCCTTGTTAAGGGGATAAATACTGTCACTCACAGTGAAGGTAGCTAATGGCTGACATGGGCGGACCCATTGTTCAATGCTGTATACTCTACTGGGTATAAGAAAATGTGAATGACACAATAACAGGCCAATGGATGAATAGGACTGGCTGAAAGCCCCTGGAAGAAAGCATATTAAACATATAATTTTAGTAAAATCAAAAGCTCTTGACTAATGCCAGAGCTAGAAATGCAATATTGTTTCTTGTGGTAGCCTATTGCACTTACAGGCAGGTTCGAAGTAAAGATTATTCGTTTCACTTTGTGAGCAAACATAGCGGCGACCAAAGTTTTGCTCAGAAGCCCGCAGCCGGCGCTATCAAAGGTTTGGGTGCCGAATACAAAGACTGCATGGCAGTAGCATAACAAAACTTGAAGGGGCCTCCCTACACTATACATGGAGGAGGCTCCCTCCCCAGCCAGTCAGGAGCTCTCAGGTCGGGGGTTCGCCGCCTGTGCACAGTGTACTGTGCTGAAGGGGTCCCCTGGAGCTCGGGGGCCCACTGCATGGGCAGCCCACTGCTGCATAGACTTGATTCCACCACGTACCTCTTTAATCCCCCACCAGGCACTCCCTGCCTCTTTATATCCCTCTTGCAGGTTTGTTTCACCCCAGATCTCTCCTTTTGTCCCTGTTTTTCCATTTGTCTCTTTCTCCGTCTTTCTTCTCTATTGAACTGGACCAAAGTCTGTTCATGAAAAATAAGTTGTGGGAGATGAAAATAAGAGCCGGCAGGCGCCACCTGCAGAAACTGGCTCAAGTTAAGCACTAATGCTCTCCTTGTGACTGTGTGAAGGGAGCCGATATCGTGTGACAAACAGTGGTGGCGCTCTGTGAGTTGGCAGGTCTGCTTTTGGAATCAGGACCTCTGGGGAATTCCAGTGGTACTCATTGGTCCTGAATGTCCACAGAAGCTTAATCCGATTGGGCAGGGGTACGCGCAGCCATTTTCCGCCCACCTAGGATGGCTATCCTTTGAGTCTAAAGGGAGCGGGGCAGGGCCTGAGTCAGCGAACTGCTCCTTGGGTCAGTGCGCCATGCGTCAAATATGAACTAACAAAGTTGCAAGAGCGATGTCTCGAAATTAGTGAGAAATCCAAATGTGAGATATCAGCAATACCTCACCGGAGCCCATCGCCGCGTCTTCCCCTTAGAGCTAGATTCTGTAAGCAGTGACTTCAAGGACAGGAAGAGGTGTCAGTCTCATGCTGAGAGTGGGAGACATGGTGCATTACTTTTTTTGCTTTGATATTTGCCTCATCACTTTCTAGCTGATGTGGTGTAAAAGGAGCATGCTTTATTAAAAAAAAAATAAAAAAAATAAAGGTCTGACTTCCCCCAATCAAGAGGCAAAATATACTCTCACAGTGAAGCTTTGGTGTCTCTGTATTTGCTTGAATGTTATTTTTTAATCTCCATTTATTTCTACATTCTTGGCCAATGCTCCAGTTACTTAGGGTAATCTTCATTACTCCAAGTCCAAGTCTTCCCCGATACAAGCCTAATATTCCCGCCCTCCCACCCCTTGGGAGTTGATTATACGTTGGTGTTATTTATGTGGTTTACTCTGTACTACAGGATGTTTGGCGTGAGTCCTTCCCCTTTGCAGTGGCACCTGGGTAATGGCGCCCATGTTGGGGGAAGTATTTCGAGTTGGCTAGGGAATAATATCTGCTAGGAGGAGATACGATCTCGTGTAAGGACCAGATCGGGGAAGATGGACAAGGATCCATCAGTAACAAGGCCCACCTTTCTTAGGAGGGTTTTATCTCGTATGGTTTGCGCTGTAAGCACCTCTCATCGGCATCACCCATCCAGAGTGCCTCTGCTTTCTTCATGGTGTTTTAACAGTCTTACGTCATACTGGCTGTGGGTTAGTATACACATAGATTTGGGCATTCTTAAACAGCCTGGAAAAAAATTCACATCAACACCTATTGTGCACTACTCAATTGTACGAGGAGTTAATATATTCAGTGTGTGCGCAACAAATTCAAGTGAATGAAAAAGAAAAATCTGTTTTCAGAAAGAAAATAAAGGTATCATTAAAATCTGAATCTAGGAATAATAAAAGTAATGTGCCTATTTATCCTTGATTTTTCTCTGATATATATATATATATATATATACATATATATATATATTTGGAGATTAAAAAGATTATTTTCCTTATGAAATGTTGATTTTTTGATTTAATCATAAATGCAGATGGTTTGAAGTGGAATACGAAAGGTTTTTCTTCTGTAGCTGGTGTTTCTGGGCCTTTTACCATTCCAAGTTGTGGTGTTACATGGTCAGCAAACTTGAAACTTGTCTTATGTTTTCTAAAAGAAACATGAATCAATATAAATACACCTGAGGCAGGTATACTCGGGAGACACTACTAATCTTGGTACCTCCCTTTCCATCTCTGTTGGGGTGCCAGTGTTTTAGATTTGATTTGGAGATTTGCAAAGCGCAAACAATTGCCCGGGAGCGTCTAGGCACTTTATGAACAAGGACCAGCGCAGCTAAATCTAAATACTGGACAGTCATCAGGCTGGCAATTGCCAGACGTAACCTACTGGCTGTACAGCCAGGTTTATAAAAGTTTCCGAAATGAAAGGAAAGAACTTGTAGATTTTACTTCCGGAGGACGAAGATTCCCGTTCCGAGCTGTGCACCCCACAAAACTTCTCCCACCCCAAGAGGAAAGTTTATGAGAAGGCACGACCAGTTTGTTTCTGAACTTGAACGAAGGATCTTTGATAGGAAAACCAGCAGTTTCCGTAAGATACAGTGGTCCTGTCCCACGTAGGGACTTACAGGCGATGCAAAGCGCCTTGGAAACAATACTGGTAACCAGGGCAACGCGCCTATGGCTTGAGAGGCCGAGTGAATTCTGGGAAACTTTAGTAGCATCCGAACTGCTGCGTTTTGAGAATCTGCAGCTTGTGCAGCAGGGTTTCAGGCAGATTTGGATATAAACCGTTGTAGTAATCAGTTCGAGACAGCACAAGGGCCATGACCACTCCCTTCAGCAGGTCTGAGGGAATGAACAGCTGAATTTTCCTGATAGCTCTTAAGATACAAAAGCAGTATGAGGTGACATTATTGACTTGCTCTTTGTAAATATGTCTCTCATTTATTAGGACCCCAGGGTTCTTTACTTCTTTTACTGGGGTCGAGAGGTGGCCACAATCATCTGGGCACCAGCAAGGGGACCAGAAGGACGTATTATTACCGAAAAGGATAACTTCAGTTTTTGTGGAATTTAATTTCAGGCAATTGTTGTCCATCCATGGACTCACAGCGCACAGACACTTCCGAAAGGTATCGCTCGGATTCGGACCTTTACTACAATGTGGGTGTCACCAGGGTATGCAACTAATGACCACCCAAAGGATTGTGCAAGAGATGCCAACACTCACATAAAGGTTGAAAAGAGTGAGGCTTAAGGACGAACCCCGCGGGACCCCACATGGCAAAGAAAATGGATCTGAAGTTAAACCATTTAGGCAAACCGACTGGTTGCGACCCGTAAGGAAGGACCGCATTAAAGCAAGAGCAGATCCTTCCCGCCCTAAGCATTCTAAACATGCTAAGATAACTCTAGTGATTAATGTACCTGCTGCAGAGAGATGGAGTTTTGTCTTTTGGCAACTTCGATTCATCTAAGGTAGCGCAGAGGGCTAATATGGCTGCTGCAAAGAAGGTGTACTATGCAGATCACAGAACAGTATATACGCAGGGGATACATAGGCAGGGCTTCACATTTAGACCAGTTAATTTTATAGCCAGAGAATTTTGAGAAATTGATTAATTGTGAGATTAATGCGTTTGCCGGCGCTTTAGGGTGCGATAGGGTCAAAAGTATATCATCCGCATAATAGAAGGCTTTGATTTCTCCAGCTGTAGTGTTTATGCCCTTAATGTCGTTATTAGAATTTATGGCACTAGCTAAAGGTTCCAGTGCCAGTAAAAATAGTCAGCGCTGGACACCTCTAAACGTATCCCTATGGGGAAGACTACAGATCATAAAAATTAATTTGACTCCTAAATTCAATTATGTTTTTAGCATGGTACTACGAGCCACATCTTTAAATCACTGAATTCCATGACCTTCTGTTTTGTATGGGACAGTGAAGTACCTCGCTTAAACAGTTGTAAATTACACTCTACATCCGAAAAGGGTGGTCTGAGACCCCCTCACTTGGAATACTATCGGATTGCGCAGCGTTTAGCGCATTCTATTTACATGCTGCCAACTCATAGGAATACACTGTTAATGGGTTACGTTAGAACGATCCCTTCTTCGATTGGATATAGATTTAGCAATCTATTATACCAAAAGAGTAAAATTTATGAATTCTGTTAACCCTATTATTTACGCCTCACAATTAGCTTGGCAAAAAGCACGTAAAGTCATAAAAAATCATCCTCGCCCCCCACTATGAAGCTCCAATACGGTATAACACAGATATTAAATGGAGGGGATCTGAACTCATCTAGCCTCCGTGTATTAAACATAAAATGTACCGGATATCAGATGTGATCACATTACCCCACTCTAGCAAACTTTTTTATAATATACAACAGGAGTATGAAATTCTGTCTTCTTTCCTTCATAACTAAACTTGATTAGACTCAGCCCTCACTTCAAGCCCGACAAAAACTCCTGATGTTTTATCCCATTCACGAATTGCACGTTATATTTAAGGGAACTGTGTCAGGTTTATATGTCATTCTCATAGATTACTCATTCTCCATGGAAAAGTCTTCTAATTTAAAATCTTGGTGGCCTACACATCTGAACGTGGTCTTTGATGAAGACGTCGGGGAGTTCACACTAGAGAGTTGCTATAAAGGAATAATGGACTCTCGCCCTTGAACTCAACTATTTCAAAATATTACATTGATGGCACTGGTCCCCATCTAAATTTTATTCAGCTAAACTGAGCTCAGACCCCCTTTGCTGGCGATGCGGATCCTCAGGTGAGGATCTTGATATTGTTCATTTGATATGGGAATATCCCAATATTCGACCATTCTGGTTTCAGATTGAAAATTATCTAAAAACAAATGCAGTTATTAATGTTTCTCTTTCAGATTGTCTGTCACTCTATATGATATTTCAGAATTGCCACCTATGTCCACTCATTTTTTAAAGTGGCTGTCCACTGCACTTAGTTTAGCTAAAATTAGCATTTAAAATTTTTGGAGATCCAAGAATACTCAATCTTGGCTTGAAGATATGTTTGAAGTGTCTAAATTTGAAAGAATGTTTTAAAAACTGAATGACAATCTGGTTCAATTTAAATATATATGGGGTCCTTTCATAGACTCACGTTAGTTAAACATACTGGGTACATATTAGGAATTTAGGTTAGTTTTGAATGTGTATAAATTTATATTGCTCATGAACACATATTTATATTTTATTTTTCTTCTGTTTTCTCACCAGTATGTTGTTTATTTTATCAATGTTTGTATTTCGGGACTACAGTATTACATTATTATGCTGGTTGGTTATTAGACATCTTCATTTAATCTTTCATTTCCTGCTGTTGTAATACATATTACACTTATTAAATGGTATCCTTAGATAAAATATGACTTGTAATTGTTATTGAACATTTTTGTAATGTTTTAAAAGTTCAATAAAAAATTGTGAGAAAAAAACAGTATTTTATGTGCACAGCTCAGTGGGATACTGCTTTTGTCAAAGAGGTCCTTTTCTTACAGTGCAGTACATAAGTTACAATCATAATTTAGCTATGAACTGCCATCAAAGAGCTGCATGCAAACTACAGGTTAGAAAGTTATGTTTTTTTCTCAGCCTTTGGCTATCCTAATTTTGCTAAAAAGGGTTTGTTTTTGTAGAAATAAATTATTAGTAAAGTCAACCCTGACCACAGTCTTACATTCTAAATCTCAACTTTATGCTTCCCCAGGCCAAGCACTCTTAAAAATGCCCATCTGTGTGGATGACCGGAATCCTACACCCTGAAGTCCCCTTTGTCTTATATAACATTTTCTTAACACATATTTTTTATCTCCCTAGGTGTGTGTGATGTAAAGTGATCCAACCCTCTAGGCTGGTAAGCGAGGCGCTATCAAAGAAATGAAATACATGTGAGAAAGGGTTTATGGTGAGATGAGAGGCACTGTTAGAGGGTGAGAGATGGGCTGTGGAGAGATACATGTGAGAGAGGGGCTATAGAGATGAGAAGTACTGTTATAGGGTGAGAGAGGGGCTGTGGAGAGATACATGTGAGAGAGGGGCTATAGAGATGAGAAGTACTGTTATAGGGTGAGAGATGGGCTGTGGAGAGATACATGTGAGAGAGGGGCTATAGAGATGAGAGGCGCTGTTAGAGGGTGAGGGAGGGGCTGTGGAGAGATGAGAGGCACTGTTAGAGGGTGAGAGATGGGCTGTGGAGAGATACATGTGAGAGAGGGGCTGTGGAGAGATGAGAGGCACTGTTAGAGGGTGAGAGGGGGGCTATGGAGAGATACATGTGAGAGAGGGGCTGTGGAGAGATGAGAGGCACTGTTAGAGGGTGAGAGGGGGGCTATGGAGAGATACATGTGAGAGAGGGGCTGTGGAGAGATGAGAGGCACTGTTAGAGGGTGAGGGGGGGCTGTGGAGAGATGAGAGGCACTGTTAGAGGTTGAGAGAGGGGCTATGGAGAGATGAGAGGCACTGTTAGAGGATGAGAGATGGGCTGTGGAGAGATACATGTGAGAGAGGGGCTATAGAGATGAGAAGTACTGTTATAGGGTGAGAGAGGGGCTATGGAGAGATACATGTGAGAGAGGGGCTATGGAGAGATGAGAGACGCGGTTAGAGGGTGAGAGAGGGGCTGTGGAGAGATACATATGACAGAGGGGCTATGGAGAGTTGAGGGGCACTGTTAGAGAGTGAAAGAGGTGCCGTGGAAAGATACATGTGAGAGAGGGGCTATGGAGAGACGAGAGGCACTGTTAAAGAGTGAGAGAGGGGCTATGGAGAGATACTTGTGAGAGAGGGGCTGTGGAGAGATGAGAGGCACTGTTAGAGGGTGAGAGGGGCTGTGGAGAGATGAGAGGCGCTGTTAGAGGGTGGGGGGGCTATGGAGAGATACATGTGAGAGAGGGGCTGTGGAGAGATGAGAGGCACTGTTAGAGAGTGAGGGAGGGGCTGTGGAGAGATGAGAGGCACTGTTAGAGGGTCAGAGAGGGGCTATGGAGAGATACATGTGAGAGAGGGGCTTTTAGAGGGTGCGAGAGGGGCTATGGATAGATGCATGTGAGAGAGGGGCTGTGGAGAGATTACGGGCACTGTTAGGGGGTGGGGAGGGGCTATGGAGAGATGAGAGGCACTGTTAGAGGGTGAGAGAGGGGCTGTGGAGAGATACATGTATGAGAGCGGCTATAGAGAGATGAGAGGCACTGTTAGAGGGTGAGAGAGGGGCTGTGGAGAAATACATGTGAGAGAGGGACGGTGGAGAGATGAGAGGCACTGTTAGGGGTGAGAGAGAGGCTATGGAGAGATACATGTGAGAGAGGGGCTGTGGAGAGATGAGAGGCACTGTTGGAGGGTGAGGGGGCGCTGTGGAGAGATGAGAGGCACTGATAGAGGGTGAGAGAGGGGCTATGGAGAGATACTTGTGAGAGGGGCTGTGGAGAGATGAGAGACTGTTAGAGGGTGAGAGAGGGGCTGTGGAGATATGAAAGGCGCTGTTAGAGGGTGAGAGGGGGGCTATGGAGAGATACATGTGAGAGAGGGGCTGTGGAGAGATGAGAGGCACTGTTAGAGAGCGAGGGAGGGGCTGTGGAGAGATGAGAGGCACTGTTAGAGGGTCAGAGAGGGACTATGGAGAGATACATGTGAGAGAGGGGCGGTGGAGAGATGAGAGGCACTGTTAGAGGGCGAGAGAGGGGCTATGGAGAGATGAGAGGGGCTGTGGAGAGATACATCTGAGAGAGGGGCTGTGGAGAGATGAGAGGCACTGTTAGAGGGTGAGAGAGGGGCTGTGGAGGGATGAGAGGCGCTGTTAGAGGGTCAGAGAGGGGCTGTGGAGGGATGAGAGGCACTGTTAGGGGGTGAGAGAGGGGCTATGGAGAGATACATGTGAGAGAGGAGCTGTGGAGAGAGACATGTGAGAGAGGGGCTTTGGAGAGATGAGAGGCACTGTTAGAGGGTGAGGGAGGGGCTGTGGAGAGATGAGAGGCACTATTAGAGGGTGAGAGAGGGGCTATGGAGAGATGAGAGGCACTGTTAGAGGGTGAGAGAGGGGCTATGGAGAGTCACATGTGAGAGAGGGGCTGTGGAGAGAGACATGTGAGAGAGGGGCTTTGGAGAGATGAGAGGCGCTGTTAGAGGGTGTGAGAGGGGCTATGGGGAGATACATGTGAGAGAGGGGCTGTGGAGAGATGAGAGGCACTATTAGAGGGTGAGAGAGGGGCTTTGGAGAGATGAGAGGCACTGTTAGAGGGTGAGAGAGGGGCTTTGGAGAGATGAGAGGCGCTGTTAGAGGGTGAGAGAGGGGCTGTGGAGAGATGAGAGGCGCTGTTAGAGGGTGAGAGAGGGGCTTTGGAGAGATGAGAGACACTGTTAGAGGGTGAGGGAGGGGCTGTGGAGAGATGAGAGGCACTGTTAGAGGGTGAGAGAGGGGCTTTGGAGAGATGAGAGGCGCTGTTAGGGGGTGATGATGTGTGAATCATTGAAGAGCCCCAATAAATATTGCTGTTTTCTGGTGCACTATAAGACCATCATTTAGTATGCTTTAAAAACGAATACAGCTCAATATATAATGAAAGACGCGTTGTAAAACACTGTTTTTGCATCTTTTTCCAAATGTTCCAAATGTTCAGGTGGGGGGAGCCCCACTGTAGGGGTCAGGCTCGCCCACTATGCACCCTCTGGGGGCCGGTCTGACACTATCTTCCAGGGCTGCTTTAGGTGCCCAGTCCGGCCCTGGACCCTCTCCACTAGTGACCCCGGTTCCACCCCATGTTACCAAACAGCCCTAGCCCCACTCCGTCCCGCCCGCTGCCCACATGATCAGTCAGCCCCCCAGCCCCGGCTCCACGGGCCTCTCCCCCTGCCTCGGAGGTGGGCAGATGCGGCGCTGTCACCGGTAACCTGAGCAGGGGGCCCCATCTGTCTCTCCCCAGCAGCACCCCCTCCATTCACACATCCGCGCAGAGCGCGCGCCGCCCCCCGGGAGGGGTAAATACAGGGGGAGCAATAGGTCGGCGTTTCACACACTCTGCACAGGGGTTCTGGAGTGGGGGTGGTTTGGGGTGTTGGGGGAGGGGGTGGCAGTCAAAGTTTTCACTCCGGGGTTGGGGGGGGCAGGGCCCTGACATGTGAATGAAAGTGGCGGTACAGACTGGCAAGGTTGCTGCAGTCTCTGAAATGCAGGTGCAGGAGAGTACCTCCTACTCACAAAGTACCCTCACATTACAAGTACTCCCTCCCCAACTGAGGGCTGCTGGTACCCTCCCTCGGGGATACTCCGTGCCTGGCAGTACCTGCGCATTAATCTTGACAGGTGGGACCCTTCTCTACCCCAGTCCTGTGGCTCACCCCCGGGCTCCACCAATGCACCTCAGTGCTGCTGTGCAGCACGGCTGGTATGTCAGTCCTGTGGCTCACCCCGGGCTCCACCAATGCACCTCAGTGCTGCTGTGCAGCACGGCTGGTATGTCACTCCTGTGCTCCACACCCAGCCCCACCAATGCACCTCAGTGCTGCTGTACAGCACGGGTGGTATGTCAGTCCTCTGGCTCACACTGGGCTCCACCAATGCACCTCAGTTCTCCTGTACAGCACGGCTGGTATGTCAGTCCGGTGGCTCACTCCGGGCTCCACCAATGCACTCAGTGCTGCTGTGCAGCACGGCTATGTCAGTCCTGTGCTCCACACCCAGCTCCGCCAATGCTCTTCATTACTGCTGTGCATCACGGCTGGTGTGTCAGTCCTGTGGATCACACCGGGCTCCACCAATGCACCTCAGTGCTGCTTTACAGCACGGCTTGTATGTTAGTCTTGTGCTCCACACCCATCTCCACCTATGCACATCAGTTCTTTTGTACAGCACGGCTGGCATGTCACTCCTGTGTCTTACACCGAGCTCCACAAATGCACCTCAGTTCTGCTGTGTAGCACGGCTGGTATGTTAGTCCAGTGCTCCACACCCAGCTCCACCAATGCACCTCAGTTCTGCTGTGCAGCACGGCTGGTATGTTATTCCTGTGGCCCACACCCAGCCCCACCAATGCACCTCAGTTCTGCTGCGCAGCACGGCTGGTATGTCAGTCCTGTGGCTCGCACCCATCCCCACCAATGCACCTCAGTACTGCTGCGCAGCACGGCTGATATGTCAGTTCCGTGGCCCACACCCAGCTCCACTAATGCACCTCAGTGCTGCTGTTCAGTACCGCTGGTATTTCAGTCCTGTGGCTCACACTGGGCTCTACCAATGCACCTCAGTGCTGATGTGCACCACGGGTGGTGGGTCAGTCCTGTGGCACACCCTGGGCTCCACCAATGCACCTCAGTGCTGCTGTACAGCACGGCTGGTATGTCAGTCCAGTGCTTCACACTCACCTCCAACAATGCACCTCAGTGCTGCTGTGCACCACGGGTGGTGGGTCAGTCATGTGGCTCACACCGAGCTCCACCAGTGCAGTGTTCATTTACCGGGTATTTCATCCATGGAATCCACACATACAACCCCACACACATCTCTGCTCATGCACCTCACTCCTTACTGAAGCCACGCCCCGGCAATCAGTGCACCTTCTCACACAAGTAGCCTCATAATGCCTTCTGGGTCATTACCTGCTGAGAACCTCCTGTCCTAGTAACACACGCAGCTCATCCAGTGCACTGCAACCACGAACTGCAGCAACATATATTCCAGTGCCGGGACCCAGGCACAGACCTTCTCGGGCCCTTCTGTCCCGCACTGCAGACCCCACGTCTGCCGCAGTGCCCGGACCCAGACACAGACCTTCTCGGGCACTTCTGTCCCGCACTGCAGTGCCAGGACCCACGCACAGACCTTCTCGGGCCCTTCTTTCCCGCATTGCAGACCCCGCGTCTGCCGCAGTGCCGGGACCCAGGCACAGACCTTCTCGGGCCCTTCTGTCCCGCACTGCAGACCCCTCTTCTGCCGCAGTGCCGGGACCCAGGCACAGACCTTCTCGGGACCTTCTGTCCCGCACTGCAGACCCCTCTTCTGCCGCAGTGCCGGGACCCAGGCACAGACCTTCTCGGGCCCTTCTGTCCCGCACTGCAGACCCCTCTTGTGCCCCAGTGCCAGGACCCAGGCACAGACCTTCTCGGGCCCTTCTGTCCCGCACTGCAGTGCCAGGACCCAGGCACAGACCTTCTCGGGCCCTTCTGTCCCGCACTGCAGACCCCTCTTGTGCCCCAGTGCCGGGACCCACGCACAGACCTTCTCGGGCCCTTCTGTCCCGCACTGCAGACCCCTCGTCTGCAGCAGTGCCCCCTCTTCTGCCCCAGTGCCGGGACCCACGCACAGACCTTCTCGGGCCCTTCTGTCCCGCACTGCAGACCCCTCTTGTGCCCCAGTTCCAGGACCCAGGCACAGACCTTCTCGGGCCCTTCTGTCCTGCACTGCAGTGCCAGGACCCAGGCACAGACCTTCTCGGGCTCTTCTGTCCCGCACTGCAGTGCCGGGACCCACGCACAGACCTTCTCCGGCCCTTCTGTCCCGCACTGCAGACCCCTCGTCTGCTGCAGTGCCCCCTCTTCTGCCCCAGTGCCAGGACCCAGGCACAGACCTTCTCGGGCCCTTCTGTCCTGCACTGCAGTGCCAGGACCCAGGGACAGACCTTCTCGGGCCCTTCTGTCCCTCACTGCAGTGCCAGGACCCAGGCACAGACCTTCTCGGGCCCTTCTGTCCTGCACTGCAGTGCCAGGACCCACGCACAGACCTTCTCGGGCCCTTCTGTCCCGCACTGCAGACCCCTCTTCCGCCGCAGTGCTGGGACCCACGCACAGACCTTCTCGGGCCCTTCTGTCCTGCACTGCAGTGCCAGGACCCAGGCACAGACCTTCTCGTGCCCTTCTGTCCCTCACTGCAGTGCCAGGACCCAGGCACAGACCTTCTCGGGCCCTTCTGTCCCGCACTGCAGACCCCTCGTCTGCTGCAGTGCCCTCTCTTCTGCCCCAGTGCCAGGACCCAGGCACAGACCTTCTCGGGCCCTTCTGTCCTGCACTGCAGTGCCAGGACCCAGGCACAGACCTTCTCGGGCCCTTTTGTCCCGCACTGCAGACCCCTGTTCTGCCCCAGTGCCAGGACCCAGGCACAGACCTTCTCGTGCCCTTCTGTCCCGCACTGCAGTGCCAGGACCCAGGCACAGACCTTCTCGGGCCCTTCTGTCCCGCACTGCAGACCCCTCTTGTGCCCCAGTGCCGGGACCCAGGCACAGACCTTCTCGGGCCCTTCTGTCCCGCACTGCAGTGCCAGGACCCAGGCACAGACCTTCTCGGGCCCTTCTGTCCCGCACTGCAGACCCCTCTTGTGCCCCAGTGCCGGGACCCAGGCACAGACCTTCTCGGGCCCTTCTGTCCCGCACTGCAGTGCCAGGACCCAGGCACAGACCTTCTCGGGCCCTTCTGTCCCGCACTGCAGACCCCTCTTGTGCCCCAGTGCCGGGACCCACGCACAGACCTTCTCGGGCCCTTCTGTCCCGCACTGCAGACCCCTCTTGTGCCCCAGTTCCAGGACCCAGGCACAGACCTTCTCGGGCCCTTCTGTCCTGCACTGCAGTGCCAGGACCCAGGCACAGACCTTCTCGGGCTCTTCTGTCCCGCACTGCAGTGCCGGGACCCACGCACAGACCTTCTCCGGCCCTTCTGTCCCGCACTGCAGACCCCTCGTCTGCTGCAGTGCCCCCTCTTCTGCCCCAGTGCCAGGACCCAGGCACAGACCTTCTCGGGCCCTTCTGTCCTGCACTGCAGTGCCAGGACCCAGGCACAGACCTTCTCGGGCCCTTCTGTCCCTCACTGCAGTGCCAGGACCCAGGCACAGACCTTCTCGGGCCCTTCTGTCCTGCACTGCAGTGCCAGGACCCACGCACAGACCTTCTCGGGCCCTTCTGTCCCGCACTGCAGACCCCTCTTCCGCCGCAGTGCTGGGACCCACGCACAGACCTTCTCGGGCCCTTCTGTCCTGCACTGCAGTGCCAGGACCCAGGCACAGACCTTCTCGTGCCCTTCTGTCCCTCACTGCAGTGCCAGGACCCAGGCACAGACCTTCTCGGGCCCTTCTGTCCCGCACTGCAGACCCCTCGTCTGCTGCAGTGCCCCCTCTTCTGCCCCAGTGCCAGGACCCAGGCACAGACCTTCTCGGGCCCTTCTGTCCTGCACTGCAGTGCCAGGACCCAGGCACAGACCTTCTCGGGCCCTTTTGTCCCGCACTGCAGACCCCTGTTCTGCCCCAGTGCCAGGACCCAGGCACAGACCTTCTCGTGCCCTTCTGTCCCGCACTGCAGTGCCAGGACCCAGGCACAGACCTTCTCGGGCCCTTCTGTCCCGCACTGCAGACCCCTCTTCTGCCCCAGTGCCGGGACCCAGGCACAGACCTTCTTGGGCCCTTCTGTCCCGCACTGCAGTGCCAGGACCCAGGCACAGACCTTCTCGGGCCCTTCTGTCCCGCACTGCAGACCCCTCTTGTGCCCCAGTGCCGGGACCCAGGCACAGACCTTCTCGGGCCCTTCTGTCCCGCACTGCAGTGCCAGGACCCAGGCACAGACCTTCTCGGGCCCTTCTGTCCCGCACTGCAGACCCCTCTTGTGCCCCAGTGCCGGGACCCACGCACAGACCTTCTCGGGCCCTTCTGTCCCGCACTGCAGACCCCTCTTCTGCCCCAGTGCCGGGACCCACGCACAGACCTTCTCGGGCCCTTTTGTCCCGCACTGCAGTGCCAGGACCCAGGCACAGACCTTCTCGGGCCCTTCTGTCCCGCACTGCAGTGCCAGGACCCAGGCACAGACCTTCTCGGGCCCTTCTGTCCTGCACTGCAGTGCCAGGACCCAGGCACAGACCTTCTCGGGCCCTTCTGTCCCGCACTGCAGTGCCAGGACCCAGGCACAGACCTTCTCGGGCCCTTCTGTCCCGCACTGCAGACCCCTCTTCTGCCCCAGTGCTGGGACCCACGCACAGACCTTCTCGGGCCCTTCTGTCCCGCACTGCAGTGCCAGGACCCAGGCACGGACCTTCTCGGGCCCTTCTGTCCCACACTGCAGTGCCAGGACCCAGGCACGGACCTTCTCGGGCCCTTCTGTCCCGCACTGCAGTGCCAGGACCCAGGCACGGACCTTCTCGGGCCCTTCTGTCCCGCACTGCAGTGCCAGGACCCAGGCACGGACCTTCTCGGGCCCTTCTGTCCTGCACTGCAGACCCCTGTTCTGCCCCAGTGCCAGGACCCAGGCACAGACCTTCTCGGGCCCTTCTGTCCCGCACTGCAGTGCCAGGACCCAGGCACAGACCTTCTCGGGCCCTTCTGTCCCGCACTGCAGTGCCAGGACCCAGGCACGGACCTTCTCGGGCCCTTCTGTCCTGCACTGCAGACCCCTGTTCTGCCCCAGTGCCAGGACCCAGGCACAGACCTTCTCGGGCCCTTCTGTCCCGCACTGCAGTGGCAGGACCCAGGCACAGACCTTCTCGGGCCCTTCTGTCCCGCACTGCAGTGCCAGGACCCAGGCACAGACCTTCTCGGGCCCTTCTGTCCCACACTGCAGTGCCAGGACCCAGGCACAGACCTTCTCGGGCCCTTTTGTCCCGCACTGCAGACCCCTGTTCTGCCCCAGTGCCAGGACCCAGGCACAGACCTTCTCGGGCCCTTCTGTCCCGCACTGCAGTGCCAGGACCCAGGCACAGACCTTCTCGGGCCCTTCTGTCCCACACTGCAGTTCCAGGACCCAGGCACAGACCTTCTCGGGCCCTTCTGTCCCGCACTGCAGACCCCTCTTGTGCCCCAGTGCCGGGACCCACGCACAGACCTTCTCGGGCCCTTCTGTCCCGCACTGCAGACCCCTCTTCTGCCCCAGTGCCGGGACCCACGCACAGACCTTCTCGGGCCCTTCTGTCCCGCACTGCAGACCCCTCGTCTGCTGCAGTGCCCCCTCTTCTGCCCCAGTGCCGGGACCCACGCACAGACCTTCTCGGGCCCTTCTGTCCCGCACTGCAGACCCCTCTTGTGCCCCAGTTCCAGGACCCAGGCACAGACCTTCTCGGGCCCTTCTGTCCTGCACTGCAGTGCCAGGACCCAGGCACAGACCTTCTCGGGCTCTTCTGTCCCGCACTGCAGTGCCGGGACCCACGCACAGACCTTCTCCGGCCCTTCTGTCCCGCACTGCAGACCCCTCGTCTGCTGCAGTGCCCCCTCTTCTGCCCCAGTGCCAGGACCCAGGCACAGACCTTCTCGGGCCCTTCTGTCCTGCACTGCAGTGCCAGGACCCAGGCACAGACCTTCTCGGGCCCTTCTGTCCCTCACTGCAGTGCCAGGACCCAGGCACAGACCTTCTCGGGCCCTTCTGTCCTGCACTGCAGTGCCAGGACCCACGCACAGACCTTCTCGGGCCCTTCTGTCCCGCACTGCAGACCCCTCTTCCGCCGCAGTGCTGGGACCCACGCACAGACCTTCTCGGGCCCTTCTGTCCTGCACTGCAGTGCCAGGACCCAGGCACAGACCTTCTCGGGCCCTTCTGTCCCTCACTGCAGTGCCAGGACCCAGGCACAGACCTTCTCGGGCCCTTCTGTCCCGCACTGCAGACCCCTCGTCTGCTGCAGTGCCCCCTCTTCTGCCCCAGTGCCAGGACCCAGGCACAGACCTTCTCGGGCCCTTCTGTCCTGCACTGCAGTGCCAGGACCCAGGCACAGACCTTCTCGGGCCCTTTTGTCCCGCACTGCAGACCCCTGTTCTGCCCCAGTGCCGGGACCCAGGCACAGACCTTCTCGTGCCCTTCTGTCCCGCACTGCAGTGCCAGGACCCAGGCACAGACCTTCTCGGGCCCTTCTGTCCCGCACTGCAGACCCCTCTTCTGCCCCAGTGCCGGGACCCAGGCACAGACCTTCTCGGGCTCTTCTGTCCCGCACTGCAGTGCCAGGACCCAGGCACAGACCTTCTCGGGCCCTTCTGTCCCGCACTGCAGACCCCTCTTGTGCCCCAGTGCCGGGACCCAGGCACAGACCTTCTCGGGCCCTTCTGTCCCGCACTGCAGTGCCAGGACCCAGGCACAGACCTTCTCGGGCCCTTCTGTCCCGCACTGCAGACCCCTCTTGTGCCCCAGTGCCGGGACCCACGCACAGACCTTCTCGGGACCTTCTGTCCCGCACTGCAGACCCCTCTTCTGCCCCAGTGCCGGGACCCACGCACAGACCTTCTCGGGCCCTTTTGTCCCGCACTGCAGTGCCAGGACCCAGGCACAGACCTTCTCGGGCCCTTCTGTCCCGCACTGCAGTGCCAGGACCCAGGCACAGACCTTCTCGGGCCCTTCTGTCCTGCACTGCAGTGCCAGGACCCAGGCACAGACCTTCTCGGGCCCTTCTGTCCCGCACTGCAGTGCCAGGACCCAGGCACAGACCTTCTCGGGCCCTTCTGTCCCGCACTGCAGACCCCTCTTCTGCCCCAGTGCTGGGACCCACGCACAGACCTTCTCGGGCCCTTCTGTCCCGCACTGCAGTGCCAGGACCCAGGCACGGACCTTCTCGGGCCCTTCTGTCCCACACTGCAGTGCCAGGACCCAGGCACGGACCTTCTCGGGCCCTTCTGTCCCGCACTGCAGTGCCAGGACCCAGGCACGGACCTTATCGGGCCCTTCTGTCCCGCACTGCAGTGCCAGGACCCAGGCACGGACCTTCTCGGGCCCTTCTGTCCTGCACTGCAGACCCCTGTTCTGCCCAGTGCCAGGACCCAGGCACAGACCTTCTCGGGCCCTTCTGTCCCGCACTGCAGTGCCAGGACCCAGGCACAGACCTTCTCGGGCCCTTCTGTCCCGCACTGCAGTGCCAGGACCCAGGCACGGACTTTCTCGGGCCCTTCTGTCCTGCACTGCAGACCCCTGTTCTGCCCCAGTGCCAGGACCCAGGCACAGACCTTCTCGGGCCCTTCTGTCCCGCACTGCAGTGGCAGGACCCAGGCACAGACCTTCTCGGGCCCTTCTGTCCCGCACTGCAGTGGCAGGACCCAGGCACAGACCTTCTCGGGCCCTTCTGTCCCGCACTGCAGTGCCAGGACCCAGGCACAGACCTTCTCGGGCCCTTCTGTCCCACACTGCAGTGCCAGGACCCAGGCACAGACCTTCTCGGGCCCTTTTGTCCCGCACTGCAGACCCCTGTTCTGCCCCAGTGCCAGGACCCAGGCACAGACCTTCTCGGGCCCTTCTGTCCCGCACTGCAGTGCCAGGACCCAGGCACAGACCTTCTCGGGCCCTTCTGTCCCACACTGCAGTGCCAGGACCCAGGCACAGACCTTCTCGGGCCCTTCTGTCCCGCACTGCAGACCCCTCTTGTGCCCCAGTGCCGGGACCCACGCACAGACCTTCTCGGGCCCTTCTGTCCCGCACTGCAGACCCCTCTTCTGCCCCAGTGCCGGGACCCACGCACAGACCTTCTCGGGCCCTTCTGTCCCGCACTGCAGTGCCAGGACCCAGGCACAGACCTTCTCGGGCCCTTCTGTCCCGCACTGCAGTGCCAGGACCCAGGCACAGACCTACTCGGGCCCTACTGTCCTGCACTGCAGTGCCAGGACCCAGGCACAGACCTTCTCGGGCCCTTCTGTCCCGCACTGCAGTGCCAGGACCCAGGCACAGACCTTCTCGGGCCCTTCTGTCCCGCACTGCAGACCCCTCTTCTGCCCCAGTGCCGGGACCCACGCACAGACCTTCTCGGGCCCTTCTGTCCCGCACTGCAGTGCCAGGACCCAGGCACAGACCTTCTCGGGCCCTTCTGTCCCGCACTGCAGTGCCAGGACCCAGGCACAGACCTTCTCGGGCCCTTCTGTCCCGCACTGCAGTGCCAGGACCCAGGCACAGACCTTCTCGGGCCCTTCTGTCCCGCACTGCAGTGCCAGGACCCAGGCACGGACCTTCTCGGGCCCTTCTGTCCTGCACTGCAGACCCCTGTTCTGCCCCAGTGCCAGGACCCAGGCACAGACCTTCTCGGGCCCTTCTGTCCCGCACTGCAGTGCCAGGACCCAGGCAGAGACCTTCTCGGGCCCTTCTGTCCCGCACTGCAGTGCCAGGACCCAGGCACGGACCTTCTCGGGCCCTTCTGTCCTGCACTGCAGACCCCTGTTCTGCCCCAGTGCCAGGACCCAGGCACAGACCTTCTCGGGCCCTTCTGTCCCGCACTGCAGTGCCAGGACCCAGGCACAGACCTTCTCGGGCCCTTCTGTCCCGCACTGCAGTGGCAGGACCCAGGCACAGACCTTCTCGGGCCCTTCTGTCCCGCACTGCAGTGGCAGGACCCAGGCACAGACCTTCTCGGGCCCTTCTGTCCCGCACTGCAGTGCCAGGACCCTGGCACAGACCTTCTCGGGCCCTTCTGTCCCGCACTGCAGTGCCAGGACCCAGGCACAGACCTTCTCGGGCCCTTTTGTCCCGCACTGCAGACCCCTGTTCTGCCCCAGTGCCAGGACCCAGGCACAGACCTTCTCGGGCCCTTCTGTCCTGCACTGCAGTGCCAGGACCCAGGCACAGACCTTCTTGGGCCCTTCTGTCCCGCACTGCAGTGCCAGGACCCAGGCACGGACCTTCTCGGGCCCTTCTGTCCTGCACTGCAGACCCCTGTTCTGCCCCAGTGCCAGGACCCAGGCACAGACCTTCTCGGGCCCTTCTGTCCCGCACTGCAGTGCCAGGACCCATGCACGGGTGCTCCAGTCCTTCACCAGTAGTTCTTTTTAGGAGTGCTAGTCACTCTGTGGGGTGCCACACGTCTTGTTGCTAACCCCTGCTCTAATAAGCATGTGTGTGGCCACCTTGGCACATTCAATGCGCCTGTTTTTACTGAGAGTTCGGTTTGTGGGGTGCAGCGCATAACACCAGTCCCCGGCCCCATTCGCGTACTATGGGGTATACTTATGAGAGGCTTGCGCCATCCTTGCGTCACTTTTAAAAAATGCTCCAGCAGTGCAAGCCCCAACCATATCCATGAGGCCACGCGGAGCCACGTTGCGTGGCTTTGAGTGGCCTCATAGATATGGAGTAAGACAACGCAGCGCAAATGTGCAGCACATAGAAAGAGGAACAGGCCGCTCGGGACTGTATTTGTGCAGGAAGGTGCCCCTTCCTGCATAAAACAATCCTGCATGCAAAGCAGGCACCCTTGACCACGGTGCAAGGGTGACTACGTTGGCTCTAGGCAGCCAATTCTGCGCCAGCGCAGGGGGAAGGATGGAATGCGCCGTATTTCATAAATATGGTGCGTTCCTGCCCTTTCACATTGGCGTAGGGCAGCGCAGCACGAAGACTTGCGGCGCTGCCCTACGGCAATTCCCCATACATATGGGCCTGCATTTGTAGTACACAAAGTTGTGCTGCAGTAGTACTACTTACTTACGACAAAAGTCAAGTCACAAAACTGCACGTGTAACTCTCCTACTCCACCTCTCCCATCTTTTCAATGGGGAGATCCTCACATACAGAAATTCACTACTTAGCAGTAAATGTGGGAGGGCCGGGGGACTGGCTGGAAAATGGGAAATACTTACTACTAAATGGGAGGGCTTTAAGGAGGAGTAAGGACAGGGTGACCAGACACCCCGGATTTGCCAGGACAGTCCCGGGTTTTTCACCAGATGTCCCGGCAGATTTTGGCTTTGACTTTAGCTCATGTCCCGGTTTTTACAGAGGGTCGACTGAAAATGGTGGGAGGTGCCTTTGTATGTTTTCCAAAACAGGGATAGTTTAATTAAGCAATGTAATTAACAGGCATGATACTGGCTTACATTTTTTTATTTGATTTATGTACTTAGGGGCATATTTAAATGTTTTGCCACAAAACTGCGCTAATGCAATTTTGCGGCAAAAAATATTAGCCATTCCACAGCGCCAGCCAGGCACCATACTTAAGCAATGGCACAAGCCGGCGCTAAGATTAGGCTGAGGCTAGCCGGGTGGGGTGGCGGTATGGGGTGAGGAAGTTGTGCGTCAAAAAATGACGTTAGGCTGGTTAGCAGCAAAAAAATAACACTAACCAGCCATGCGTCATTTCCAGGCGCACAACCATTCTAAAACATGACTCCTGTCTTAGAAAAGACACTTGCTCAGTGGGAGTTAAACACAGGAGCAGACCCTGTGCCTAGCCCTCTGTGAGTGACCAACCCACCCTGTGCATAGTCCTTGACTGTGTGCACTAGGGGTTGGCTACAGAGCCTGGGCTTAGGCCAGACCCTATGGCCAACTATTCACAAGTGGCCAACCCCCAACCCTCCAATGGGTGGCCACCCACTACTACACGCAGCCTTTAGCCGAGCACAGCAAGGGTTGGCTGCAGGTATATGGCCGGGCCATGTGCTCTAAACCTCCACGGGTGACCATACCCACTACACACTGCTAAAGGGTGACCAACCCCACTATCCACTGTGCTGAGCATGTTGGCTGCAGAGCATGACTTAGGACCAGGCCAGGAATCCATTGCTCCAAGGGTGGCGGATCCCCACTGCGTACAGCGTTTGGTTCTGTGCAACAGTGACTGGCCGCTGGGTCTGGGCTTCTGCTGCAGCTCCACGGAGCAGCCAACTCCTGCTGCACACGGTCTGCACAGTGGAGGGGAGCTGCACGAGCCAGACTATGGCCAGGCCCTGCACCCAACCCTTTGCAGACGCCTAACCCCACGACATACAGAGTTTGACTGTGAACAGAGGGGGTTGACCATGGGGACCGGCTGTAGGCCAGGGCCTGAGCTCGTTCCTCAGCAGACAGCCAGCCTCTGCTGCAGTCGTAGGTGCCATTTTTCCTCTGCTTACATTTTATACAATTCACAGTCTAAAGTCAGTAGCACTGTCGTAGATGATTTAAGCAGTGATACAATCAGTGATGTCATCAGTGATGTAATTTAATATTTCAAGAGTGATATCATGTGTCATAAGCAGTGCATGACAGTGGTGTGAGTTATGGTTAGTTAACCTAACCATAACTGGTGAATGTCAGTGGTGTTTAGGTTTCTTAAACATATTTTAAAATCTTATGACCAAAGGTAACCATGGGTTCTCTTTACCCTTTACTTTTGTTCAGTGATTTTTTTTTTTCATAGTATACCACATCAAACTGATCCTTGGAACTAACCTCATACTTACAGCCAACCTGCTAAGAGCACAGTATCCAACCCCCACGCCACACGCAGCTATTGGCGTCCAAGCTGCCCCAGGTGCCCAACCCCACTGTCCGATGCGCCACTTTTCTCGTGTGCCCCTGCCGCCACCTAACGACACCATGGTTGTGCTGTATTTACAATACAGCGCACCATGGCAGTCGTTAGCACGATAGCATCAAACTTTTTGAAGCTATTGTGGTGCTTTGCTGCTCTCGGGTCAACAATTTTGACATGAGTGCAGCAAAGCACAGGGAGGCCCATCGAATACAACGGGTGCAACATTTTAACGCCTGCTCTGAGCAGGCATTAAAAATGACACAGTGAAACGTTGTAAATTTCGCTGCGCCATTTTTCCGTGCCTGCTAATGGGTGAACACCCCCCTTGCATACATTATGCTTGGTGCAGGCATAATGTGGCGCAAGTGGTTGCAAAGTGGCACAATGCCTGCATTGCACCACTTTGTAAATATGGCACGGGGAAAAGGCCACCTTAGCGTCGCCTTAGTGTAAAAAAAATGACTCTTAAGTGGCACAAGGGGATTGTAAATATGCCCCTAAGGTACTTTTATTTTCATTTTTCCCAGGATATGCGAATGAGGTGCTGGATTCACGAATCCTGAGATCCTTGGAAGGTCAATGGGGCTCCACAAGGGTCTAGGATTCTCAAGTCTGGCACAGAAGTCAGAAATCCTGTAATAAACATATATTTTTTATATTAATTATAAGGTGGCGTCGCTTTACCGCCATCCTACTTGGGCCTGGGGGTCGCGCTCCTCTTTTAGATTATTTTTTGTGTCTCTTTCCCGCAACATGGTGCTTTGGGCACAATGTGGGGTACCGATAGCCCCAACAGAAGCTCTTCCGTGACGGCCAATCAAAGTGTTGCAGAGTTCCAGCTCGACAACTAAATTTGCAAATCCACAGTGGTAGGCAGGAGAAAAAGCCCCCATTCCATAGGTATACCTTCATTTTTATTAACTGGATCTGCAATTTCTCTCTGGATTTGCAAATCCATGAAGGACCTGTGGTTTAGCAGTCCAGAATTCTCAAAATAACCTCTTAATGTCCAGATTGAAAACCTTTATAAATGCAATTTTTTGAAAACTGCTGCAACAGCAGTTCCTTGGGTAAAGTTCTACTTTCATGCCAGGCTTGGTATAATGCTGTTCAGCTGTTTTTTCTATATCTAGGAGCAAGAATCCTATGCAGGGTCGGACTGTTAAGGTGGGCAGTCGGGCACTGGCCGATGGGCCAGTGACTAAAAGTGACCTGGGGGCCTGTTTTTTAGGGCCTCTATCCACCGGCCCACAGTGTGCCCTTACCCCTCATCCCTCCCTTGCCAGGCCATCGTCCTGAGGCTATGATGGGCGGGGGAGACCTTGAGTCTGCAGCCTCGCTGGGGGCCCTTTCTCACCTCTGCCCCCATTGGGGCCGGCCCCACCCAGAAACAGTGTCTTTTCCCCCATTACCCCTCCCCGCTGGGCCATTACATTCAGAGCATGGTAGGCGAGGAGGGTGTACGCATGCAGGACCTTGCAGTGGATGGGGTGAATAGAGTTAAAGTTAGACCTGCCGACTTTCAAAGAGGGAACTATGGGCCAGATTTACAGCAAACTGGTGCAGCGCGGTGCTGCGCCAAAATCAGCAGCATCAGTGCTGCGTCAGTTTTGAAATGCAGGGATGCGCTGTATTTACAAGAATACGGCGCACCGCTGTCTTTCTCCCTGCACCAGCGCTAAATTTGCCTGCTAACGCAGGCGCACTTACACCAAAGTGCAAGGGTGTCTATGTTGTGGGTATGGATTGTTTATGTGCAGGAAGGTATCCCTTCCTGCAGATAAACAATCATTCATGGTGTTTTACTCTTTCTACGAGTGTTGCAGAATGCAACACACATATAAAAATCAAAAACGAGGAGAAATGAAAGCATTTGCCCCATGCTAAAGCCACCCATGGGGTGGCGTCAGTTTTTGGCACTACCACAGATTTACAGATTCTTGTAAATCTGGGGCAGCGTCAAAAGCAATGGGTGTTGCAGTGAAATGCCAACAGCAGCACCCACTGCACGCCCCTCTGCCCCAGAAAACTGCATTGAGGGGCATATTTCAAGGCAGCGTTAAGCCACAAAAAGTGGCTTTCAACCGTCTCATAAATATGCGTGATGTATAGCACCACCTGAGTTCACAAACAGTGACTGTCCGTTGGCGCTATGGGGCTCGCAAATATGCTGCTATGTTCGATGAGTCCCGGCGTCAGGTCAGCATCCTGTGATCATTGACGAATCATTCTAAGCTTAATTTTTTTTTTAAACTGATCTTGTGTAATGTAACTAATTAATCGCTCCACTGCCCTTGGGCTGCATTCACACCATATAAAACTACGAGAAATAAAAAAAGTCCTAATTGAGCCTGTTTGAAGGTTCTGTAAAGGCCAGAGGAACATAACTAAGGAGGGCTCTTTATATAAAAACATCCGGATTTCTTTAAAAGATGGCTTTTATGCCTTTGTTTTGTTTGACTATTAGTCATAATGTCTGTTGTCTAAAGTACACAGTGATCAGAAGTAAGAAGTCTGGCTTTGGGAGCTTTTCCTTATTTTCCTGCCAGATTGCCAGGTGGCAACCCTCGGCTCATCAGGTGATGTGGTTCTCGGCCACTTTTTTCACCTCTTGCACGCGGGTAAAATGCAGCGCTTCTAGTTTACACCAATGTTACTTGCTCTATGAGCTTCAAGATGCTCATTTTTAAAAACATTCTCTAACAAATAGTCCAGTGACACTCAGCAAATAGTTTTTCATGAAAGGGCGCCATCAGGGATGTGGGACACTGTTTTTGGCACTGCCCGGACTAATTATGGTCCTAATCCAACCCTGATCCTATGGGAGGTAAATGGAAATGTCACCTTGGGATCTCCTTATGCTTTTGGCCCGTTTGATGGACCTCTGTGGAACTCGCCATGAAGAACCCGACGGGGATGAACATTTTTATTGGAAAATTTGTGCAGATTTTTCGAAATTATTTACAAAACCAAAAAATAGGAGTTTTAATGGAAAGTCTAATCTAACCATAGCTCCATGGGTAATATACATTAATTCTACATTTATAGTTATCAATAATACAATCAGGCTCATTATTCATATTATTTTTATTAGTTTTCTTATGATTTTGTCACGCGTCCCATCTTCTTCCAGCCCTGATCCTTTATTTGCCATCACTTTGTAGTCTGATTGTCTGACTGTGTTTTCCCCATTCTGAGTATGTGCCAGCATTACAAGCGCTGTTTGTAAAGTATCTGGACTGACTGAAAGGGTCACAATGCTATGTATAGCAAATATGTCATATGTGCACATAGGGCCATATGTACATAGTTTTGGCTTTGCTATTGGCAAATAGCGAATGTTTAGTATTTGGAAACACCCATGTACGAATGTGTGTTTGACACATTGTAAGAGCCACAATGGGTCGCAAATATACCTACCGCATTAATATCCATGAGGTAGGTCTCAATTTGCGACCCATTGGGAATTGCAAAAGTCAAACGGATGGTGGGCTGCTGGGCTCAGCTGACTCCCATATCTGTGATTGCTTTTCAATATAGTTTTTTTTTTTTTTTAAATGCAGCCTATTTCCCTTGAAGGAAAACAGAATGCTTTTCAAAAAGAAAAATGAACATTTTTCTTTTCTTTTTTTTAATAGTAAGCATTGGTCCGTGGGACCTCAAAGGGGAAGAGGTTTCCTGGGGGCCCCTTCCGATTTGCAAATGGGTCACCACCTACTTAAAGTAGGCGATAAAAAGTGAGTGTTTTGCAACCACATTTCGGTCACAAAATATTCACACATACCACTGAGATTTGCTATTAGAAAGGCACCCCTAAACACATCCCTTCCTAATACCAACTCACAAACCAATTTTGAAATGCAGTAATAGGTTACAGAATCGCAAATTGGGTCTTGGTACATACAAAAATGCTTGTTAGGGGTTACAAACAGCCCAATTCTGTGAATCGGACCGTTTGTCACCGCTAAAGAGCTTTGTATATGTGGCCCTTGCTTCCTACAGGACCGACCATGCGAGAACCTTGTAAAATGTCCTCTTTCCTAGTATTCTTTTTCCAGAGAACCCTTTCCATGGGTAAAAGAAAGTGGGGTGGCAGAGAGACACCCCTGAAGCTAGAACCCTAGGTGGAAGCTGCTAGAGGAGGGAGATGGCAGTTTGGGGGCGCAAGGCAGGCAGATGGGCCCTGCAACTGCTGCACGTTGAAGTCAGGGGGGCTGTATTTATGAGAGCTGTGCACTGTCGCAGCCTTGCAAGTGCTGGGACATCATTAGATGGCTCTGCTATTTCTGCTTTCCTGACGAGGTCCGACAAGCACGGGCATGGCAGCCCAGGCCCCGCGCTGAAGTGTAGTTAAACTAATTTCCTTGTGTCGCTATTTCTAATAATTGCTTAGCGCCCAAATATTTTGCCGTGCTTGTGTGCAGAGCAGCTCATCTGATGAGCCAACACCCGGGGTAAGCGCTGTGTGGCATCCATCAACAGCCTGGAGGAGAGGGCGCCAGACCCGCAGCTCGCACCTCAGCTGAGGAGAGCTGGTGCCTTGTGACCGGAAGAGGCGTCTCTGCACGAGGCAGGTGGGTCAGAAAGAGGAACTATAGACCAAGGGGTATATTTACAAGCCCCATGGACCACCAGAGCTCACTTTTTGTGACGCAGCGGTGGCGCAAATCTTTCAATCCTATTTATGAGGCCACGCAAAGCCACTTTGTTACCGAATCGCAAAAAAGGGTTGTTACAAATCAAAATACTATTTAGAGGTCGCAAGCGGACCAATTCTCTGTGTGCAACTGCTAAAAACCTGTATACGTGGCTCACAGTCTTTTAGTGCACTAAGGCCACTCCTGGGGAATCAGGCCCCTGAAAGAAGACCAGCAGCACAATCTCCTCAACCTTGTGAAACACTGACACAACAAATTGCACAAACTTGTACCTGAAGAAACCCTTAAACAGAAGTATCCGATTACCAGGACCCCTCATTCCTGCACAACCCTATCCCATGGTTTTGTGGCAGTGAATATATCTTCAGATTAAGGAATTTCAAGGAACATCCATACAATGATGACATCACAGGAAGTGACATCACTGAAGTTAATAGCCCTAACCTTCAGCCATCACATGCCGGATGAGGTCATACATTTTTGCTAATATTTGCTGTCCTTCCGATGCCAGCATTTCTCTGCAAATTATGGAATTCATAATTAAAAAAGAATGACTAATATAAAATGGTTGTTCTGTGTCCTGCAGTGAATGTGCTTTTGTTTGGGTTTTATCAGAGTAAAACACTTTGTATAGTATAGATTACATGAACAATACAAATAATGAGATTTGTATCTTGTGATGCACAGCAGGATGCATAATACCATGTTAAGTAATATGGAGCAGAGCGATAGGATGCACACTGCCAGCTACCAATGCCCAATGAACCCTCCCCATGTGCAGCTACAGCTTGCAATGCCCAATGCAACCTCTGCAGGTGTAGCTACAGCCTGCAATGCCCAATGCAACGTTTCCATGTGCAGCTACAACCTCCAGTGCCCGATGCAACCTCCCCAGGTGTAGCTACAACCTGTAATACCCACTGCAACCTCCCCAGGTGCAGCTACAGCCTGCAATGCCCAACGCAACCATCCCTGGTGCAGCTACAAACTGCAGTACCCAATGCAACTTCCCCAGGTGCAACAGCCTGCAATGCCCAATGCAACCTCTCCCGGTGTAGCTACAGCCTGCAATGGCCAATGCAACCTCCCATGTGCAGCTACAGCTTGCAATGCCCAATGCAACTTTTCCAGGTGCAGCTACAGCTTACAATGCCCAATGCAACCTCTCCAGGTGTAGCTACAGTCTGCAGTGCCCAATGCAACTTCCCCAAGTGCAGCTACAGCCTGCAATGCCCAATGCAACTTCCCCAGGTGCAGCTACATCCTGCAATGCCCACTGCAACCTCCAAAGGTGCAGCTACAACCTGCAATGTCCAATGCACCTTCCCCAGGTGCAGCTACAGCCTGCAATGCCCACTGCAACCTCCCCAGGTGCAGCTACAACCTGCAATACCTAATGCAACTTCCCCAGGTGCAGCTACATCCTGCAATGCCCACTGCAACCTCCCAAGGTGCAGCTACACCCTGCAATGCCCAATGCAACTTCCCCAGGTGCAGCTACAGCCTGCAATGCCCACTGCAACCTCCCAGGTGCAGCTGCAACCTGCAATACCCAGTGCAACTTCCCCAAGTGCAGCTACAGCCTGCAATGCCCAATGCAAATTCCCCATGTGCAGCTACAGCCTACAATACCCAATGCAACCTCTCCAGGTGTAGCTACAGCCTGCAGTACCCAATGCAACTTCCCCAAGTGCAGCTACAGCCTGCAATACCCAATGCAACCTCCCCAGGTGCAGCTACAACCTGAAATGTCCAATGCAACCTCCCCAGGTGTAGCTACAACCTGCAATACCCAAAACAACCTCTACAGGTGTAGCTACAACCTGCAATGTCCAGTGCAACTTCCCCAGGTGCAGCTACAGCCTGCAATGCCCACTGCAACCTCCCTTGGTGCAGCTACAACCTGCAATGCCCAGTGCAAATATCCCAAGTGCAGCTACAGCTAGCAATGCCCAATGCAAATCCCCCAGGTGCAGCTACGGCCTGCAATGCCCAATGCAACCTCTCCAGTTGTACCTACAGCTTGCAATGTCCATTGCAACTTCCTCAGGTGCAGCTACAACCTTCAGTGCCCAAAGCAACCTCCCATGGTGCAGCTACAGCCTGCAATGCCCGATGCAACATCCCCAGGTGGAGCCCCAACTTGCAATGTCCAATGCAACCACCCCAGGTGCAGCTGCAACCTTCAGTGTCCAATGCAACTTCCTCAGGTGCAGCTGCAACCTGCAATGCCCAGGTGCAGTTACAAACTTCAGTGCCCAAGGCAACCTCCAGGGTCTGGTGTTACCTCCCCAGATGCTGTCTGAGCCGCAGTCCCCAACCTGCAGCTTCTTGTGTAGCCTCTTCAGGTGCAGTCTGAGCATCAGTCCCCAGCCTCCAGTGCCGGGGGTAACCTCACCAGAGGCAGTCTGGGCCTCTATCCCCAGCCTCAGCCTTCAGTGCCTGGTGTAATCCCTGTAGGTGCTGTACAAGCCCCAGCTCCAGCCTCTGTCTCCAATGCATAGTGTAACCTCTCTAGGTGCAGTCTGACTCTCAATCTCCAGTCCAAGCCTCCAGTGCCTGGTGTAACCTCCTCAGGTGCAGTCTGGGCCTCTATCCTCAGCCTCCAGTGCCTGATCTAGCCTCCCCAGGTGCAGTCCGAGCCTCAGCTCCCAGGTTCAGCCTCCAGTGCCCGGTGTAACCTCTCTAGATGCAGCCCGAGCCTCAATTTCCAGCCCAACCCTCCAGTGCCTGGTGTGACCTCCTCAGGTCCAGTCCAAGCCTGTATCTTCAGCCTTCAGCGCCTGGTGTAGCCTCCCCAGGTGCAGTCTGAGCCTCAGCTCCCGGCCTCTGCCTCCAGTGCATAGTGTAACCTCTCTAGGTGCAGCCCGAGCCTCAATTTCCAGCCCAATCCTCCATTGCCTGTTGTAACCTCCTCAGGTGCAGTCCAAGCCTCAGCCTCCAGTGCCTGTTGTAACCTCCTCAGGTGCAGTCTGGGCCTCTATCCTCAGTCTCCAGTGCCTGGTGTAACTTCCCCAGGTGCAGTTCGAGCCCCCAGCCTTACGTGACACCATCAATTGTGAGCCTCCAGTGCTTGGTGTAACAATCTCCCCAAGTGCAGTGTGAGCCTCGATCCCTAACCTCACCCACTAGAGCCTGGTGCAACCTCTCTAGGTGCAGTACAAACCTCAGCTCCCAGTCTCAGCCTCCGGTGCCCGGTGTAACCTTGTCTGGTGCAGCCAAGTCTCAGCTCCTAGTCTCAGGTGCCTTTTGTAGCCAGGTGTAGTCTGAGCCTCAGTCCCAGGCTGAGCCTCCAGTGCCTGGTGTAGCATCCCCAGGTGCAATCCCAGCCTCAGCCTCCTGTGCCTGGTGTAACCTCCCCAGTTGCAGTCCGAGCCTCACTGTAGGAAGTTGGCTCTGTATGTGCTATTTCAAAGTAAGGAATAGCATGCACAGAGTCCAAGGGTTCCCCTTAGAGGTAAAATAGTGGTAAAAAGAGATAATACTAATGCTCTATTTTGTGGTAGTGTGGTCGAGCAGTAGGCTTATCCAAGGAGTAGTGTTAAGCATTTGTTGCACATACACAAGACAATAAATGAGGTACACACACTCAGAGACAAATCCAGCCAATAGGTTTTTATATAGAAAAATATCTTTTCTTAGTTTATTTTAAGAACCACAGGTTCAAATTCTACATGTAATATCTCATTCGAAAGGTATTGCAGGTAAGTACTTTAGGAACTTCAAATCATCAAAATTGCATGTATACTTTTCAAGTTATTGACAAATAGCTGTTTTAAAAGTGGACACTTAGTGCAATTTTCACAGTTCCTAGGGGAGGTAAGTTTTGATTAGTTTTACCAGGTAAGTAAGACACTTACAGGGTTCAGTTCTTGGTCCAAGGTAGCCCACCGTTGGGGGTTCAGAGCAACCCCAAAGTCACCACACCAGTAGCTCAGGGCCGGTCAGGTGCAGAGTCCAAAGTGGTGCCCAAAACACATAGGCTAGAATGGAGAGAAGGGGGTGCCCCGGTTCCGGTCTGCTTGCAGGTAAGTACCCGCGTCTTCGGAGGGCAGACCAGGGGGGTTTTGTAGGGCACCGGGGGGGACACAAGTCCACACAGAAATTTCACCCTCAGCGGCGCGGGGGCGGCCGGGTGCAGTGTAGAAACAAGCGTCGGGTTCGCAATGTTAGTCTATGAGAGATCTCGGGATCTCTTCAGCGCTGCAGGCAGGCAAGGGGGGAATTCCTCGGGGAAACCTCCTCTTGGGCAAGGGAGAGGGACTCCTGGGGGTCACTCCTCCAGTGAAAGTCCGGTCCTTCAGGTCCTGGGGGCTGCGGGTGCAGGGTCTCTCCCAGGTGTCGGGACTTTGGATTCAAGGAGTCGCGGTCAGGGGAAGCCTCGGGATTCCCTCTGCAGGCGGCGCTGTGGGGGGCTCAGGGGGGACAGGTTTTTGTACTCACAGTCTTAGAGTAGTCCTGGGGTCCCTCCTGAGGTGTTGGATCGCCACCAGCCGAGTCGGGGTCGCCGGGTGCAGTGTTGCAAGTCTCACGCCTTTTGCGGGGAGCTTGCAGGGTTCTTTAAAGCTGCTGGAAACAAAGTTGCAGCTTTTCTTGGAGCAGGTCCGCTGTCCTCGGGAGTTTCTTGTCTTTTCGAAGCAGGGGCAGTCCTCAGAGGATGTCGAGGTCGCTGGTCCCTTTGGAAGGCGTCGCTGGAGCAGGATCTTTGGAAGGCAGGAGACAGGCCGGTGAGTTTCTGGAGCCAAGGCAGTTGTCGTCTTCTGGTCTTCCTCTGCAGGGGTTTTTCAGCTAGGCAGTCCTTCTTCTTGTAGTTGCAGGAATCTGATTTTCTAGGGTTCAGGGTAGCCCTTAAATACGAAATTTAAGGGCGTGTTTAGGTCTGGGGGGTTAGTAGCCAATGGCTACTAGCCCTGAGGGTGGGTACACCCTCTTTGTGCCTCCTCCCAAGGGGAGGGGGTCACAATCCTAACCCTATTGGGGGAATCCTCCATCTGCAAGATGGAGGATTTCTAAAAGTCAGAGTCACCTCAGCTCAGGACACCTTAGGGGCTGTCCTGACTGGCCAGTGACTCCTCCTTGTTGCTTTCTTTGTTCCCTCCAGCCTTGCCGCCAAAAGTGGGGGCCGTGGCCGGAGGGGGCGGGCAACTCCACTAAGCTGGAGTGCCCTGCTGGGCTGTGACAAAGGGGTGAGCCTTTGAGGCTCACCGCCAGGTGTTACAGCTCCTGCCTGGGGGAGGTGTTAGCATCTCCACCCAGTGCAGGCTTTGTTACTGGCCTCAGAGTGACAAAGGCACTCTCCCCATGGGGCCAGCAACATGTCTCTGGTGTGGCAGGCTGCTGGAACTAGTCAGCCTACACAGACAGTCGGTTAAGTTTCAGGGGGCACCTCTAAGGTGCCCTCTGTGGTGTATTTTACAATAAAATGTACACTGGCATCAGTGTGCATTTATTGTGCTGAGAAGTTTGATACCAAACTTCCCAGTTTTCAGTGTAGCCATTATGGTGCTGTGGAGTTCGTGTTTGACAGACTCCCAGACCATATACTCTTATGGCTACCCTGCACTTACAATGTCTAAGGTTTTGTTTAGACACTGTAGGGGTACCATGCTCATGCACTGGTACCCTCACCTATGGTATAGTGCACCCTGCCTTAGGGCTGTAAGGCCTGCTAGAGGGGTGTCTTACCTATACTGCATAGGCAGTGAGAGGCTGGCATGGCACCCTGAGGGGAGTGCCATGTCGACTTACTCATTTTGTTCTCACTAGCACCCACAGGCTTGTAAGCAGTGTGTCTGTGCTGAGTGAGGGGTCTCTAGGGTGGCATAAGACATGCTGCAGCCCTTAGAGACCTTCCCTGGCATCAGGGCCCTTGGTACCAGAGGTACCAGTTACAAGGGACTTATCTGGATGCCAGGGTGTGCCAATTGTGGAAACAATGGTACATTTTAGGTGAAAGAACACTGGTGCTGGGGCCTGGTTAGCAGGGTCCCAGCACACTTCTCAGTCAAGTCAGCATCAGTATCAGGCAAAAAGTGGGGGGTAACTGCAACAGGGAGCCATTTCTTTACACTCACCCTCCTGTGCCTGGTGTAACCTCTCTAGGTGCAGTCCAAGCCTCAATTTCCAGCCCAAGCCTCCAGTGCCTATCTCCCTGCTCCCCTTCCCGGCAAAAGTCATCAAGAAGGCTGTCAACAGACAACTATCCTGCTTCCTCGAGGAGAACTGCACCCTTGACCTTTCCCAATCTGGATTCCACAGCAACCACAGCACCGAAACTGCCCTCATCCCCGCCACTGACGACATCAGAACCATACTGGACAGCAGCGAAACCGCAGCCCTCATCCTCCTCTGCTGCGTTCGACACCGTCTGCCACCACACCCTCGCCACGCCTCAGCATTGCTGGAATCCGCGACAGAGTCCTGGACTGGGTCGCCTCCTTTCTCACCGGCAGAACCCAGAGAGTCCTCCTCCCCCATTCCACTCGGAGACCACCGAAATCATCTGCGGCGTCCCCCAGGATTCGTCTCCCAGCCCGACCCTCTTCAGCGTCTACATGGCTCCATCACCTGATCCCACAACCTCAACATCATCTCATACGCCACAACACCCAGCTGATCCTCTCCCTTGCCAAAGACTCCGCCAAGACCCACCTCCACGAAGGAAAACCACTAACACCCATGCCAACAAAAAAGCTCCCTGGTTCACCGCAGACCTTCAGGCCTCCAAACGGGAATGATGGAAAGCAGAGAAGATCTGGCGCCTAGAACAAACAGAAAGCAACCACGCCACCCTCAAATCCGCCATTCGCAAACATTAACAGCTCATCCGGACCACCAAAAGATCCTTCTACAAAGAACGAATTGACAATAACACACACAACAGCTAGGAGCTCTTCAGAATCATCAAGGAACTCACCAACCCCAAGTCCTGCTCTGCTGACCACCCCACTCGCAAGACCTCTGCAACTCCCTCGCCACCTTTTTTCACCGCAACATCACAGACGTCCATGGCAGCTTTACACCGGCGTCCACCACCACTGCCAAGGTCGATACCAACGCACCCATCCACACCAACATCCTCAGTGCCTGGACCCCCACCAACGATGAGGAAACCACCAAGACCATGAGCACCATCCACTCCGGATCACCCGCCGATCCCTGCCCTCACCACGTCTTCAATAAAGCCTGCCAACTCATCGCTCCACAGCTCTGGACCATCATCAACAGCTCCTTCGAGACTGCCATCTTCCCGGAGAGCTGGAAACACACCAAAGTCAACGCCCTGCTCAAAAAGCCCAAAGCCGACCCCGAAGACCTCAAAAACTACTGGCCCATCTCCCTACTACCCTTCCCTGTGAAGGTCATCGAGAAGCTAGTCAACATCCAACTATCTCGCTTCTTGGAGGACAACAGCCTACTCGACATCTCTCAGTCTGGCCTCTGCAAGAACCACAGCATCAAGACCAACCTTATCGTTTGCACCGACGACATCAGGAGCAGACTCGACAAAGTTGAAACCGTTGCCCTCATCCTCCTTGATCTTTCCGCAGCATTCAACACCGTCTGTCACCACACCCTTCGCACACACCTCCACGACGCCGGTTTCTGCCACTGAGCCCTGGATTGGCTCACATCCTTCCTCTCTGGAAGAACCCAAAGAGTCCACCTCCCCCATTCCGGTCTAAAGCCACCAAGACCATCTGCGGAGTCCCCCAGGGATCCTCACTCAGGCCCACCCTCTTCAATGTCTACATGGCATCGCCAACATCGTCCGATCCCACGGCCTCAACATCGACTCCTACGCAGACGACACTCAGCTCATCCTCCCCCTCACGAAGGACCCTGCAAACCGCTAAGACAAAGCTCCACACTGGACTTCACGCCATCGCCAACTGGATGGAAGCAAGCCGCCTCAAACTGAACTCGGAGAAGACCGAGATCATCATCTTCGGCTCCAACAGATCAGCATGGGGCGACTCCTGATGGCCTGCCACTCTGGGGTCTGCCCCAATGCCCACCACCCACGCACTCAACCTCGGCTTCATACTGGACTCATCGCTCTCTATGACCCAGCAAGTCAACGCCATCTCATCCTCATGTTTTAACACCCTTTGCATGCTTCGCAAGGCCTTCAGATGGATCCCCGTTGAAACCAGAAGAACGGTCACCCGCGCCCTCGTCAGCAACAGACTGGACTACGGCAACGCCCTCTATGTGGGAACAATGGCCAAGCTCCAGAGGAAACTCCAGTGCATCCAGAACGCCTCAGCACGACTCATCCTCAGCCTCCCTCACCACAAACACATCTCAGCTCACCTCAGAGACCTCCACTGGCTACCCGTCAACAAAAGGATTGTCTTCAAACTCCTGATCCACGCTCACAAAGCTCTCCATGATGCCGGACCTGCCTACCTCAACAAGCGTCTCACCTTCCACATCCCAACACGCCAGCTCTGCTCCACCAACCTCTCTCTCGCAACCGTCCCCCGCATCCACCGGACCAAAACCGGCGGCAGATCCTTCTCCCACCTTGCGGCCAAAACCTGGAACTCCCTCCCCATCGACCTACGTCTGACCCAGGACCTCCCGACCTTCAGGAAGCGCCTCAAGACCTGGCTCTTTGATCAGTAGCACCCCACCCCCCCACCTCACCCCCAGCGCCTTGAGACCCTTCTGGGTGAGTAGCGTGCTTAACAAATTACTGATTGATTGATTGATTGAATGAAGGGTATCGCTGAATGGATGAAGAGCAGTTGCCTCAAACTCAATTCCGACAAGACGCAAATCCTCATCTTCGGCTCCACCCCCTCCGCATGGGATTACTCCTGGTGGCCTGCCACTCTCGGAACCGCTCCGACTCCCACCGACCATGCACACAACCTAGGATTCATCTTGGACCCCTCACTATCCATGACCCAGCAAGTCAACGACATCTCGTCCTCCTCCTGCTTCAACACCCTCCACATGCTCCGAAAGATCTACAAATGGATACCCATTGAACCCAGAAGAACAGTCACCCAATCCCTCGTAAGCAACAAGCTGGACTACGGCAATGCCCTCTACGCAGGAACCACGGCCAAACTCCAGAGGAGGCTGCAACGCATCCAGAAGGCCTCCACATACCTCATCCTGGACATTCCCCACCACTGCCACATCACAGACCACCTGAAAAACCTGCACTGGCTCCCAGTCAACAAGAGAATCAAACTCCTCACCCACACTCACAAAGCACTGCACAACACCGGACCAGAACACCTCAACAGACGACTCTCCTTCTACACCCCGACCTGGCATCTCCGCTCCACCGACCTCGCAACTATCTCACGCGTCCGCAGAACTACAACTGGCAGTAGATCATTCTTGCAACTCGCCGCCAAAACGTGGAACACTCTTCCCACCCACCTGCGCCAGACCAAAGACCTCTTTACTTTCAGGACACTTCTCAAGACCTGGCTGTTCGAGCAGTATAGCGCCTCCCCTCTCCATGGTGCCCCCTCCCCTCCTCAGCTCCTTGAGACCCTCACGGGTGAGTAATGCACTTTACAGATTACTCATTGATTGAGTGTCTGGTGTAACCTCCTCAGGTGCAGTCCAAGCCTCAGCCTCCGTGCCTGGTGTAACCTTCTCAGGTGCAGTCCAAGCCTCAGCCTCCAGTGCCTGTTGTAACCTCCTCATGTGCAGTCTGGGCCTCTATCCTCAGCCTCAGTCTCCAGTGCCGGGTGTAACTTCCCCAGGTGCAGTTCGAGCCTCCAGCCCGTACGTGACACCATCAATCCTTAGCCTTCAGTGCCTGGTGTAACAACCCCCCCAGGTGCAGTGTGAGCCTCAATCCCTAACCACACCCACTAGAGCCTGGTGCAACCTCTCTAGGTGCAGTACAAACCTCAGCTCCCAGCCTCAGCCTCCGGTGCCTGGTGTAACCTCCTCTGGTGCAGCCAAGTCTCAGCTCCCACACTCAGGTGCCTGTTGTAGCCAGGTGCTGTCTGAGCCTCAGTCCCAGCCTGAGCCTCCAGTGCCTGGTGTAGCCTCCCCAGGTGCAATCCCAGCCTCAGCCTCCGGTGCCTGGTGTAACCTCCTCAGGTGCAGTCCAAGCTTCTATCCTCATCCTCCGGTGCCTGGGGTAGCCTCCGCAGGTGCAGTCCAAGCCTCAGTTGCCAGCCGCAGCCTCCAGTGCCTGGTGTAACCTCCCCTAGTGCAGTCTGAGCCTCAATCCCTAACCTCACCCACCAGTGCCTGATGAAACCTCTCTAGGTGCAGTCAGAACCTCAGGTCCCAGCCTGACCCTCCAGCGCCTGGTGTAGCCTTCCCAAGTGCAGTCCCAGCCTCACCGTCCGGTGCCTGTTGTAGCCTCCCCAAGTGCACTCCCAGCCTCAGTTCCCAGCCTCAGCCTCCAGTGCCTGGTGTAACCTCCCCTGGTGCAGCCAAGTCTCAGCTCCCAGCCTCAGGTGCCTGTTGTAGCCTCCCTAGGTGCAGTCCCAGCCTCAGCCTCAGCCTCTGGTGCCTGCTGTAGCCTCCCCAGGTGCAGTCCGATCCTCCGTTCCCAGGCTCAGCCTCTGGTGCCTGGTGCAACCTCCCCTGGTGCACTCTGAGCCTCAATCCCTGCGCCTGGTGTAACCTCTATATAGAACCCATGCCTCAATCCCCAGGCCCAGCCTCCAGTGCCTGGTGTAATATCCCCAGGTGCAGTTTGAGCCTCAGTCCCCAGCCTCCAGTGCCTGGTGTAACCTCCCCAGGTGAAGTGCAAGCCTCCAGCCCTATGTGCCACCATCAATCCCCAGCCTCCAGTGCCTGGTGTACCCCCCTAGGTGCAGTCCGAGCCCCTGTCCCCAGCCTCCAGTGCCTGTTGTAACCTCCCCAGTGAGTGTACTGCAGTTTGATGTTCTCTCTGAGATGTATTAGTCTCTCGCATTACACTTTGCCACAATTGGAAATATCATCATCTTACCAGCTGTCATTACTACCTTCAATTACTTTTGTAATCCTTCCCTGTTGAGTTTGATGCTACGATCACGCTCGCCATTCAACTATATTTTTCCTAGAATGGAGGATGAGTGAACTGACAGCTAAAACGGAGAGTCATTTTCGGATGTCATTACACCATCAGGAGAGGCAGGTGGCAGGCTCCGGGGTAACATGTGCTCTTCAGGAATCAATCACGTCAGCCTGTGCATTTAATGTTGCATGACAGATATTTCACCGCCGAGGGGCTCTACTACCCTCATCACAACCGGTGAGTCTGTAGGAAGCAGGTTCCTCATGGTATGTGGCCGGAAGTTCCTGCTCCTAATTTCAGCCTTTTAGCACATGTGCGACAGTATCTGGTGCACGAGCTCTTCCTGTCACAAGCCTCGTCGCCAGTGCGCTACATGCTAAAGACGCATTCTTCGCCAACGGGGTGCTAGACTCTGAGATATTGGGGACCTCCCAAAGCGGTCCTCCCCTCATCCTGGGTCACCTCCATCCCAGTGACCAGTCGATGATACGGGGGCCGCCGACTCTAGTAGTGGGGTGTGGACATTGTTGCCTAAACGCCAGTGGGGAGACTCCGTCTTGGGGGGCTGTTTCCTTTCTCGGCCCCTCTCATGACCTCTAGGTGTATGTGGGGTGAGTTTCAGGGTGTTTGCCTGTGACAGGTAATGTGCTTGTGTCGGGTGTCGCTGTTGCACGTGTATAGCCCCTGAAATTATAGGGTGCCGAACAAGGCTAGTGGTAGCCATGGTTACCTCCCTGACGTTTCTCTGCAGGCATCCTTTGACGTGTGAAATGTGGTCTGTGACGTGGCCTATCAGATTCAGGAAGGACCATTTGCTGAAGATGAGTGAGACTGAACCAAGGTCCCCAGGTCAAGGTGTGACCTGGATAGACAGGAACATGAGCGCAGCACCTGTCACCTGAAGCATCCACAGGAAGGCAGGAGCGCCTCCTCCACGTGGCTGTCACACATGAAGCCAACCGGAAGGAGATGTGTTGGGCTGTGCACTTTCTTCCTTCGGTTCGGACTTCATTAGACTATTGTAGAAGGCAAGAGTCCGATAGGTTGGATATAGTGTGGCCTATTCAGGATGTCCATGGCCCCCCACCTCTGCACACCAGTGCAGAGAAAGGTGAGAACCGTGTACCTGCTGCTGAGGAAAAGCACTGCTTGGACTCCCCGGCGTGGAGAGATACTGCCGGTGTGATGGACCCTGCATCACAGCATCCTGTCCTGGGGCACCGTGTGATGGAGCCCTGCATCACAGCATCCTGTCCTGTGGTACCGTGTGATGGAGCCCTGCATCACAGCATCCTGTCCTGGGGCACTGAGAGGCACTGAGAGGCCCGTGTGATGGAACCCTGCATCACAGCATCCTGTCCTGTGGCACCGTGTGATGGAACCCTGCATCACAGCATCCTGTCCTGTGGCACCGTGTGATGGAACCCTGCATCACAGCATCCTGTCCTGGGGCACCGTGTGATGGAACCCTGCATCACAGCATCCTGTCCTGGGGCACTGAGAGGCACTGAGAGGCCCGTGTGATGGAACCCTGCATCACAGCATCCTGTCCTGGGGCACTGAGAGGCCCGTGTGATGGAACCCTGCATCACAGCATCCTGTCCTGGGGCACTGAGAGGCCCGTGTGATGGAACCCTGCATCACAGCATCCTGTCCTGGGGCACTGAGAGGCCCGTGTGATGGAACCCTGCTCCACAGCATCCTGTCCCGTGGCACTGAGAGGCCCGTGTGATGGGACCCTGCTCCACAGCATCCTGTCCCGTGGCACTGAGAGGCCCGTGTGATGGAGCCCTGCATCACAGCATCCTGTCCCGGGGCACTGAGAGGCCCGTGTGATGGAACCCTCCATCACAGCATCCTGTCCTGTGGCACTGAGAGGCCTGTGTGATGGAGCCCTGCATCACAGCATCCTGTCCTGGGGCACTGAGAGGCCCGTGTGATGGAGCCCTGCATCACAGCATCCTGTCCTGTGGCACTGAGAGGCCCGTGTGATGGAGCCCTGCATCACAGCAGCCTGTCCTGCGGCACTGAGAGGCCTGTGTGATGGAGCCCTGGATCACAGCAGCCTGTCCTGTGGCAGATGGTATTGGGAGGCCTGCGTGATGGAACTGTGGATCACAGCATCCTGTCCTGGGGCACTGAGAGGCCCGTGTGATGGAGCCCTGCATCACAGCATCCTGTCCTGTGGCACTGAGAGGCCCGTGTGATGGAACCCTGCATCACAGCATCCTGTCCTGGGGCACTGAGAGGCCCATGTGATGGAACCCTGCTCCACAGCATCCTGTCCTGTGGCACTGAGAGGCCCGTGTGACGGAACTGTGGATCACAGCATCCTGCCCTGTGGCCGTGAGAGGCCCGTGTGAAGGAACCCTGCATCACAGCATCCAGTCCTGTGGCAGATGGTAGTGGGAGGCCTGTGTGACGGAACCCTGCATCACAGCATCCTGTCCTGGGGCACTGAGAGGCCCGTGTGACGGAACCCTGCATCACAGCATCCTGCCCTGTGCCCGTGAGAGGCCCGTGTGATGGAGCCCTGCATCACAGCATCCTGTCCTGGGGCACTGAGAGGCCCGTGTGATGGAGCCCTGCATCACAGCATCCTGTCCTGTGGCACTGAGAGGCCCGTGTGATGGAACCCTGATCCACAGCATCCTGTCCTGTGGCACTGAGAGGCCCGTGTGATGGAGCCCTGCATCACAGCATCCTGTCCTGTGGCAGATGGTATTGGGAGGCCTGTGTGATGGAACTGTGGATCACAGCATCCTGTCCTGGGGCACTGAGAGGCCCGTGTGATGGAACCCTGCATCACAGCATCCTGTCCTGGGGCACTGAGAGGCCCGTGTGATGGAACCCTGCATCACAGCATCCTGTCCTGGGGCACTGAGAGACCCATGTGATGGAACCCTGCTCCACAGCATCCTGTCCCGGGGCACTGAGAGGCCCGTGTGATGGAAATGTGGATCAAACATCCTGCCCTGTGGCCGTGAGAGGCCTGTGTGAAGGAACCCTGCATCACAGCATCCTGTCCTGTGGCAGATGGTAGTGGGAGGCCTGTGTGACGGAACCCTGCATCACAGCATCCTGTCCTGGGGCACTGAGAGGCCCGTGTGACGGAACCCTGCTTCACAGCATCCTGTCCTGTGGCCGTGAGAGGCCCGTGTCACGGAACCCTGCATCACAGCATCCAGTCCTGTGGTAGTGAAAAGCCTCTGTGATGGAACCCTGCATCACAGCATCCTGTCCTGTTGTAGTGAGAGGCCTGTGTGTGTGTGATGGAACCCTGCATCACAGCATCCTGTCCTGTGGTAGTGAGAGGCCCGTGTGATGGAACCTTGCATCACAGCATCCTGTCCTGTGGTAGTGAGAAGCCTGTGTGATGGAACCCTGCATCACAGCATCCAGTGCTGTGGCAGTGAGAGTCCTGTGTGATGGAGCCCTGCATCACAGCATTCTGTCCTGTAGTAGTGAGAACCCTGTGTGATGGAACCTTGCATCACAGCATTCTGTCCTGTGGCAGTGAGAGGCCCGTTTTATGGAGCCCTGGATCACAGTATCTTGTCCTGCGACAGAGGATAGTGAGAGGCCCGCGTGAGAGAACCCTGCATCTCAACATCCTGTTCTGTCTCAGATGTTATGAGAGGCCTGTGTGACGGAACCCTGCATCACAGCATCCTGTCCTGTGGCAGATGGCAGTGAGAGGTTTGTGTGATGGAACCCTGCATCACAGCTCCCTGTCCTGTGGCAGATGGTAGTGAGAGGCCCGTGTGACGGAACCCTGCATCTTAGCATCCTGTTCTGTCTCAGATGTTGTGAGAGGCCTGTGTGACGGAACCCTGCATCACAGCATCCTGTCCTGTGGCAGATGGCAGTGAGAGGTTTGTGTGATGGAACCCTGCATCACAGCTCCCTGTCCTGTGGCAGATGGTAGTGAGAGGCCCGTGTGACGGAATCCTGCATCTCAGCATCCTGTTCTGTCTCAGATGGTAGTGAGAGGCCCGTGTGATGGAACCCTGCATCTCAGCATCCTGTTCTGTCTCAGATGTTATGAGAGGCCTGTGTGACGGAACCCTGCATCACAGTATCTTGTCCAGTGGCAGACTAATGTGAGAGGCCTGTGTGATGGAACCTTGCACCACAGTATCCTACCCTGTGGCAGATGGTAGTGAGAGGCCTGTGTGGTGCAACCCTGCATCACAGCATCCTGTCCTGTGTTACATAGTTGTGAGAGGCCTTCTTGATGGAACCTTGAATCACAGCATCATGTCCTGTGGCAGAACCCTGCATCACAGCATCCTGTCCTGTGGATGTTGGCAGTTAAAGGTTTGTGAGATGGAACCCTGCACTACAGCATCCTGTCCTGTGGCAGATGGTTGTGAGAGGTCTGTGTGACGGAATTCTGTATCACAGCATCCTCTCCTGTGGTAAGTGGTTGTGGGAAGTATGTGCGACAGAACCCTGCATCAAAACATCCTGCCCTGTGGCAGATGGCAGTTATTAATTTGTGTGACGGAACCTTACATCACAGCATCCTGTCCTGTGGCAGTGAGAGGCCTGTGTGATGGAACCCTGCAACACAGCATCCTGTCCTGTGGTACTGAGAGGCCCGTGTGATGGAACCCTGCAACACAGCATCCTGTCCTGTGGTACTGAGAGGCCCGTGTGATGGAACCCTCCATCACAGCATCCTGTCCTGTGGCAGTGAGAGGCCTGTGTGATGGAACCCTGCAACACAGCATCCTGTCCTGTGGTACTGAGAGGTCCGTGTGATGGAACCCTGCAACACAGCATCCTGTCCTGTGGCACTGAGAGGCCCGTGTGATGGATCCCTGCATCACAGCATCCTCTCCTATGGCAGTGAGAGGCCCATGTGATGGAACCTTGCTCCACAGCATCCTGTCCTGTGGCAGTGAGAGGCCCGTGTGATGGAACCCTGCATCACAGCATCCTGTCCTGTGGCAGTGAGAGGCCCGTGTGATGGAACCTTGCATCACAGCATCCTGTCCTGTGGCAGATGATTGTGGGATGCCTGTGTGACAGACCCTGCTTCACAGCATCCTGTCCTGTGGCAGTGAGAAGCTTGTGGGACGGAACCCTGCCTCACAGCATCCTGTCCTGGGGCAGATGATTGTGGGATGCCTGTGTGATGGAACCCTGCATCACAGCATCCTGTCCTGTGGCACTGAGAGGCTTGTGTGATGGAACCCTGCATCACAGCATCCTGTCCTGTGGCACTGAGAGGCCTGTGTGATGGAACCCTGCAACACAGCATCCTGTCCTGTGGCACCGTGTGATGGACCCTGCATCACAGCATCCTGTCCTGGGGCACAGAGAGGCCCGTGTGATGGACCCTGCTCTACAGCATCCTGTCCTGTGGCACTGAGAGGCCTGTGTGATGGAACCCTGCATCACAGCATCCTGTCCTGGGGCACTGAGAGGCCTGTGTGATGGAACCCTACTCCACAGCATCCTGTCCTGTGGCACTGAGAGGCTTGTGTAATGGAACCTTGCATCACAGCATCCTGTCCTGTGGCACTGAGAGGCTTGTGTGATGGAACCCTGGATCACAGCATCCTGTCCTGTGGCAGTGAGAGGCCTGTGTGACGGAACCCTGCCCCACAGCATCCTGTCCTGTGGCACTGAGAGTCCTGTGTGATGGAACCCTCTGTCACAGCAGCCAGTCCTATGGCAGATGGTAGTGAGAGGCCTGTGTGATGGAACCCTGCATCGCAGCATCATGTGGGAGATGGTTGTGGGAGACCTGTGTGATGGAACCTTGCTCCACAGCACCCTGTCCTGTGGCACTGAGAGGCTTGTGTGATGGAACCCTGCTCCACAGCATCCTGCCCTGTGGCATTGAGAGGCCCGTGTGATGGAACCCTGCTCCACAGCATCCTGTCCTGTGGCAGTGAGAGGCCCGTGTGATGGACCCTGCATCAGAGCATCCTGTCCTGTGGCACTGAAAGGCCCGTGTGATGGACCCTGCATCATAGCATCCTGTCCTGTGGCAGTGAGAGGCCCGTGTGATGGAACCCTGCATCACAGCATCCTGTCCTGTGGAAGTGAGAGGCTCGTGTGATGGAACACTGCATCACAGCATCCTGTCCTGTGGCAGATGATTGTGGGATGCCTGTGTGACAGACCCTGCATCACAGCATCCTGTCCTGTGGCAGTGAGAGGCCCGTGTGATGGAACCCTGCAACACAGCATCCTGTCCTGTGGCACTGAGAGGCACTGAGAGGCCCGTGTGATGGAACCCTGCATCACAGCATCCTGTCCTGTGGCACTGAGAGGCCTGTGTGATGGAACCCAGCTCCACAGCATCAGGTCCTGTGGCATTGAGAGGCCCGTGTGATGGAACCCTGCTCCACAGCATCCTGTCCTGTGGGAGTGAGAGGCCCGTGTGATGGACCCTGCATCATAGCATCCTGTCCTGTGGCACTGAGAGGCCCGTGTGATGGACCCTGCATCATAGCATCCTGTCCTGTGGCAGTGAGAGGCCCGTGTGATGGAACCCTGCATCACAGCATCCTGTCTTGTGGCAGTGAGAGGCCCGTGTAATGGAACCTTGCATCACAGCATCCTGTCCTGTGGCAGATGATTGTGGGATGCCTGTGTGACAGACCCTGCATCACAGCATCCTGTCCTGTGGCAGTGAGAGGCCCGTGTGATGGAACCCTGCAACACAGCATCCTGTCCTGAGGCACTGAGAGGCACTGAGAGGCCCGTGTGATGGAACCCTGCATCACAGCATCCTGTCCTGTGGCACTGAGAGGCCCGTGTGATGGAACCCAGCTCCACAGCATCCGGTCCTGTGGCAGTGAAAGGTCCGTGTGATGGAACCCTGCTCCACAGCATTCTGTCCTGTGGCACTGAGAGGCACTGAGAGGCCCGTGAGATGGAACCCTGCATCACAGCATCCTGTCATGTGGCAGTGAGAGGCCCGTGTGATGGAACCCTGCATCACAGCATCCTGTCCTGTGGCAGTGAGAGGCCCGTGTGATGGATCCCTGCATCACAGCATCCTGTCCTGTGGCACTGAGAGGCCCGTGTAATGGAACCCAGCTCCACAGCATCCGGTCCTGTGGCAGTTAGTTTTGAGAGGCCCATGTGATGGAACCCTGCTCCACAGCATCCGGTCCTGTGCCAGTTGGTTTTGAGAGGCCTGTGTGCTGTTTCTACTTCTCCTCCCGACCTCGTCCTCAGTCTGCCTCTCTGCATATTTCTCTCTGGCTATCTCAGCTTTTTCTCTTTAGTTTACATTTCTCCCTCCCTCAGCTATCTCTAACTCATCTCTTTCTCGACCTCCCTGCATGCTCTGCTCACATTTTTCACTGCACCATATTTCTTGCTTCTCTTCCCTCCTGTTTTATGCCCTCATCACCTCCCTTACACACCAGGGCAGGAGCTTACTGTATGCCCAGAGTAATGATCACAGGAGGGACAAGGCAGAGGAGGAGCATTCTTAAACAAGCATTTGCAATGCAACGCGTCTCGCATTTCTCTGAGTTAGAGCTATTAGCAGTTGTAAACTCCCAATCGGACCTTCTTGCCTCATTAAATGGAGAAAAAAAACGAGCGCGGTCGAGCTGCTAAACAAGCAAGATCGCGCTGCGAAAAAATAGAAAAAGTAGTCCACAAACCGGACGGAAAACAGCGAGCCTCGTATGTTTTCAGTACTTGGTCGCTGCGCTTGAGGAGGGCTAAAAACCGGAAAAGGCATGACGTATGCATGCATTCCACTAATGAAAGCAAGCAGATTTTAAAAGGCAAGCACACGAACCAATGAAAGACACTGACGTGACATGGACGGGGCTCCGAGCCCTTTTCTAACTACTACAGCATCTCACACGTGACACGCATGCGCAAGAGCATGGTACTCAGGCTTGACCCTAAAAATGATTCGAGTTTACTTGACCAATGGTTAAAATCATGGGTGCAGTGCTTTCACTTACCTGGTTAAGTGAATATGTAAATTTTTAAAGAGTGATTTATTTGTGCTCACTAGCATCAAGCAACTAAAACTACATTTTCAAGGGCTGTGTGTATGAGTCTTAGGTTAATGTTATGCCCTAGTCCACCAAACGATGCACCAAGTCACACGTGCCATATCTGTCTTACAAAACAGGTTGTCCAGTCTACTGAATTCCATGAAAAAATGTGTTAAAAGACAAAAAACTGTGTTCAATCTCAAAAGGAATGACCAGAACTGCTGATTGTGGAGCTGGGGAATCAGGTTTCAGGTCCCGGCATCAACTCAACATCCTGTGATTTTGGGCAAATAATTTAGGGCTAGATGTAGGAACATAAATAAAAGCAATTAATAAATAGTGTTTTTTTGCAAATCGCTATTAATAATGTACTAAAGTGAAATCAGGCCCTGATTTCCAAATTAGCGATTCTTTGAGAGTCGCAAATAGATCCACCTCATGAATATTAAGGAGGTAGGGTGCAATTTGTGATCCACTAGGATTTGCTGCCATCACAGGGATGGTGGCCTTCTGGGTTCAGCAAACCACCATGCCTGTGATTGCTTTTAAATAAAGCAATCCATTTTTTAAAATGCAGCCCATTTTCCTTGAAAGAAAAATGGATGCATTTAAAAATAAAAAAATGGAATGCTTCATTTTTATTTTTTAAGAGTAGGCAGTGGTCCATGGCACCACTGCATGCACTTTCAAAATATTTTTCAAACATTCTCAAAGGGGAAGGGGGCCCAAGGGGACCGCTCCCCATTTGCGAATGGATTGCCACCAATTTTGAATTGGTGGTAGAGTACGTATGTTTCGCAACTGCATTTTGGTCAAAACACATTGGTACGTACCTCTACGATTTGGTATTTGGAAGGCACGCCCTAAACAACCCCCTTCCAAGTACTGAATCGCTATTAGGTCACCAATCCAAATGTTTGTGCTCCAGACTGCTCCCATGTGGGCGAATGCATTATTGATGTTTGTGGATTCAACCTTGATTCTTGTGTGATTAATTCACTCAGTGCCTTGTTGGTGCTTCCTACATTATTTCTTGGTCCTGATGATGAACTACTGGTAATGTTTCTACTATTGGGGTCAAAACATCAGCAACACAAAAGGTTGATGGGCGGAGTGCTGAACAATGCAAACACCCACCCCAGTCACAGATCTGGGTTTAATCCATCGTTCTTTTGCTCACCATGCCACCCTCGTTTGGACCCAGCCATATGCAAATCAGTCATGACCCTGTTCCTCATGGGAACAGTCCAGCCCGAACTGCCAGGCGAGGTCCTCCCTGGACTGGAAACAAGCATCCTGGGACCGGTTTCAGGGTATCACCCTTCATCAGCCAGGCTAGCTTGAATCGAAACATTGACAGATACTTAATGTGGACTGTTTACAAATACTTATTTGAGGATTGATGACACTCTAAATAATGGGTGCTGTCTTATGAGAACATGGAACTTTCGACAGCCCCATTTATTCTATGTATATACTTGTGAATAACACTGATGCACTTTACGTTAAGTTTTTTCCCTTTTCACTGTGCCGTCACTCTGTGCGAGCACCTCATGCTTACTTTGCATTAATTTTATTGTTTCTTTAGATGTTGAGATTTGAGTTTGTTTCTGATGTACATATCTTATTTTGCAAAAATAAGAAAAAAAAAATTTCCATCCAAAATCATTAAGCAGAAGCCGTACCCTTTAGGAAGGTGTACTTTTGCCGTGGAAGTCAAGGCTAATACTTCCCCTGTATGGACCTAGGCCCTGATTTATAATTTTTTTGCGCCGCATTAGCATCATGTTTTGACGCAAAAGCTGCGTACGCCGCTTTTGCGTCAATAAATGACGCTAATGCTGCACAAAAAAAGTGTAAATCAGGGCCCAAGTTCTTTTCATAAACGATTCTATGAATCGGGGAGTTTTCAACTGCAAAAACCCTTGTACAACTAGTCCGTAGTCTCCCTGTGTTTAAAAAATGAATGCATCCTTCTGTTATGTAATCTGGCGCTCATCTAAAGTGGTCTATCACCCTTGAGGCACTTTGCGCTAAGTTTAATAAAAACGTCAAGCTACTAGTTTTCGTTTGATACTATTTTGCTGGTGACCCCTGGACAGGTTGAGCTTTCCAGTTTTTTTTGTGGGCGCCCATTTCTGATAGTTTAAAGTATAATACAATACTGCTTGCCTTCCCGAGAGCCTGAATTAGATGAATATGGATAATTAATTTAAAGTTGTTCTGAACAGGGGACCACAAATATATCTTACTGTGAGCCCGAAAGATACTTATGATAGCGCTGCAAGCATCCCTCCTATTGGTGCTATATGTCCAGCGGATTGCAGCTTCACTGCTCCCCGGCTGAAACTAAGGGCTTGATTTAGAGTTTCGCGGACAGGTACTCCGTCACACACATGATGGATATCCCGTCTGCCATATTATGACATCCATAGGATAAAATGGAATCATGATACAGGCTATCCGTCACATGCTTGTGATGGAGAGACCCCCTCCACCAAACTCTAAGCCAGGCCCTAAATCTGACACTGAGTTCAGCTGAAAGTTGTCTGTGCCACTCAACAACTTCCGGTCTCCCTGCTGCTGTCTCACGTGCTCTTTTATACCTGAGCTCTTAGGTGGACTTCCAAGCATGCTGAGGCAGACCACAGTGCCTACCTGCTGCTGTCCCACGTGCTCTTTTATACCTGAGCTCTTGGGTGGACTTCCAAGCATGCTGAGGCAGACCACAGTGCCTACCTGCTGCTGTCTCACGTGCTCTTTTATACCTGAGCTCTTGGGTGGACTTCCAAGCATGCTGAGGCAGACCACAGTGCCTACCTGCTGCTGTCCCACGTGCTCTTTTATACCTGAGCTCTTGGGTGGACTTCCAAGCATGCTGAGGCAGACCACAGTGCCTACCTGCTGCTGTCTCACGTGCTCTTTTATACCTGAGCTCTTAAGTGGACTTCCATGCATGCTGAGGCAGACCACAGTGCCTACCTGCTGCTGTCCCACGTGCTCTTTTATACCTGAGCTCTTGGGTGGACTTCCAAGCATGCTGAGGCAGACCACAGTGCCTACCTGCTGCTGTCCCACGTGCTCTTTTATACCTGAGCTCTTGGGTGGACTTCCAAGCATGCTGAGGCAGACCACAGTGCCTACCTGCTGCTGTCCCACGTGCTCTTTTATACCTGAGCTCTTGGGTGGACTTCCAAGCATGCTGAGGCAGACCACAGTGCCTACCTGCTGCTGTCCCACGTGCTCTTTTATACCTGAGCTCTTGGGTGGACTTCCAAGCATGCTGAGGCAGACCACAGTGCCTACCTGCTGCTGTCCTACGTGCTCTTTTATACCTGAGCTCTTAAGTGGACTTCCAAGCATGCTGAGGCAGACCACAGTGCCTACCTGCTGCTGTCCCACGTGCTCTTTTATACCTGAGCTCTTGGGTGGACTTCCAAGCATGCTGAGGCAGACCACAGTGCCTACCTGCTGCTGTCCCACATGCTCTTTTATACCTGAGCTCTTGGGTGGACTTCCAAGCATGCTGAGGCAGACCACAGCGCCTACCTGCTGTTGTCTCACGTGCTCTTTTATACCTGAGCTCTTAAGTGGACTTCCAAGCATGCTGAGGCAGACCACAGCGCCTACCTGCTGTTGTCTCACGTGCTCTTTTATACCTGAGCTCTTAAGTGGACTTCCAAGCATGCTGAGGCAGACCACAGTGCCTACCTGCTGCTGTCTCACGTGCTCTTTTATACCTGAGCTCTTAAGTGGACTTCCAAGCATGCTGAGGCAGACCACAGCGCCTACCTGCTGCTGTCCCACGTGCTCTTTTATACCTGAGCTCTTGGGTGGACTTCCAAGCATGCTGAGGCAGACCACAGCGCCTACCTGCTGTTGTCCCACGTGCTCTTTTATACCTGAGCTCTTGGGTGGACTTCCAAGCATGCTGAGGCAGACCACAGTGCCTACCTGCTGTTGTCTCACGTGCTCTTTTATACCTGAGCTCTTAAGTGGACTTCCAAGCATGCTGAGGCAGACCACAGCGCCTACCTGCTGCTGTCCCACGTGCTCTTTTATACCTGAGCTCTTGGGTGGACTTCCAAGCATGCTGAGGCAGACCACAGTGCCTACCTGCTGCTGTCCCACGTGCTCTTTTATACCTGAGCTCTTGGGTGGACTTCCAAGCATGCTGAGGCAGACCACAGTGCCTACCTGCTGCTGTCCCACGTGCTCTTTTATACCTGAGCTCTTGGGTGGACTTCCAAGCATGCTGAGGCAGACCACAGTGCCTACCTGCTGCTGTCCTACGTGCTCTTTTATACCTGAGCTCTTGGGTGGACTTCCAAGCATGCTGAGGCAGACCACAGTGCCTACCTGCTGCTGTCCCACGTGCTCTTTTATACCTGAGCTCTTGGGTGGACTTCCAAGCATGCTGAGGCAGACCACAGCGCCTACCTGCTGTTGTCTCACGTGCTCTTTTATACCTGAGCTCTTAAGTGGACTTCCAAGCATGCTGAGGCAGACCACAGCGCCTACCTGCTGTTGTCTCACGTGCTCTTTTATACCTGAGCTCTTAAGTGGACTTCCAAGCATGCTGAGGCAGACCACAGTGCCTACCTGCTGCTGTCTCACGTGCTCTTTTATACCTGAGCTCTTAAGTGGACTTCCAAGCATGCTGAGGCAGACCACAGTGCCTACCTGCTGCTGTCTCACGTGCTCTTTTATACCTGAGCTCTTAGGTGGACTTCCAAGCATGCTGAGGCAGACCACAGCGCCTACCTGCTGCTGTCCCACGTGCTCTTTTATACCTGAGCTCTTGGGTGGACTTCCAAGCATGCTGAGGCAGACCACAGTGCCTACCTGCTGCTGTCCCACGTGCTCTTTTATACCTGAGCTCTTGGGTGGACTTCCAAGCATGCTGAGGCAGACCACAGTGCCTACCTGCTGCTGTCCCACGTGCTCTTTTATACCTGAGCTCTTAAGTGGACTTCCAAGCATGCTGAGGCAGACCACAGTGCCTACCTGCTGTTGTCTCACGTGCTCTTTTATACCTGAGCTCTTAAGTGGACTTCCAAGCATGCTGAGGCAGACCACAGCGCCTACCTGCTGCTGTCCCACGTGCTCTTTTATACCTGAGCTCTTGGGTGGACTTCCAAGCATGCTGAGGCAGACCACAGCGCCTACCTGCCTGCTTGTTTCCCAGCGCGGACACAGATTCCCCGACATGCCTCGCCTAGCAGAGGGCACACAGTGGCAAACCATGATTGGCCCGTTTGCCCCATAATCACACAATGACATCACATGGTTGACTCCTTTGTCCCACAATTATCCCCTTAACAGCTTCTTATCTATCTCTGAGGACCTGGGAGAAGGTCCAGGGGTCTGATGTACTAAGAGAAGGGTTGCAAAAAGTGGTTTCAAATTGCACATTGACTTTCTGCTACCTGTCTGTAATCTTATGGTGCGACCAATGTACTAATATGTTGGGTCACAAATTCTTCAGTCGCAGGGAATGATCTGCTTCATGAATATAAATTAGGAAGGTCCCCTGATGCTACAAAGACTGGGATGGTGGCTCACAAGCAACAGCAGACCACGATCACTGTGTTTGCTACCCCAAAACTGTGGCAAAGTCTTCTTAACTTAGCGCTCCCAGTGCTCACTTTATGTGATACGGCCCCTGCTCGCCATTCACCAATGCAGAGGCAGACTCTCATCTGAGCTCTGTGTCTAGGAAGCAGACTGAAGCCCCCAGTCCAAGACCTCCTCCTGTGCTGTGCTTTGACTGTCAGCTAGCAGGCTCTGTTGGCGCGTGGAGGGAAGGGCAACCGAGTGTGGTAACAGATCCCATGTTTAGAACCCACACAATCAGCAGCTACAGCAGAATTCCTGCTTCAGGGTCCTCGTGGAAACATCACAAGTGAATAGTGTGGAAACTTCACGAGACCAGCGTTACCAGCTTTCTGTGCTGCAGGATAAATGAGTGAGGTTTGGTGACACTGAAAGCACACACACATCAGAATAAATATATTTCCACCGCACAGCAGGCAGCCATCATGCCTGTTAGATTTCCAAGGTACGTGCGGTTTGTCACATTCACGCAAAATGCAGGCAGCTTCAGGGCACTATCTTGCACCCCAGTCGAAGCAGCAAAACTACCACATGACAAGCAATGTGAGCAGAAGGTGCAACATAGAAGGAGGAAGGGTCAATGGATGTGTTGAGGAAGAGGAAGAAGAGGGGACGCAAGACACGAAGGAGGAGGAGACAGAAGAGAGAAGCCTAGGCAGAAACTCCTGGACATGCCTGAATGCAATACACTGACTTTACAGGAACACACTCAGAGATACTGACTGACATTCAGGAAGCACTGCAACCACCGTCAACACACAGAGAGCCAGACCCCCACTGCTGAAGCTCCTAACAAGGCTGTATTTTGTGTCACTGAGCTAGTTCAGCATCCAATGACAATTACCCCAGGAATATCCCATGCAAAAGGGTCCTATAACCCACAACAAGTCACCAGAGCTTCGTGGTTCGGGTCATTATATTCCCAAGTGACCCTCAGCATCCCCAGGACAAGTGCTTCAGGAGAAATTTGAAAACTGAGCTACTGAGACATGTTTCAGGTGAACTCAACACAGAACAGGAGTCGCAATCAAGGAATATCAAAAACAAGTTGTTATTCTGCCCGACTGGACTTTACCCTTCCTTTCTGTGGTTCTTTTGCTGCTCTCCGCACTTTAAAGTAGCCAAAAAGCAACACACACCGCTTTACATAACTTCTGAATAAACTTCTCAATATTGAAACACTGGCTCACTATGCTACATTGTGCACCAATGCTATATCTATGGTGTATATTCTGCTTTACAGCTGTGAGCTCATGTCCCTTGTTGAAGAGGTGATGACAACAAGGCCACGGTTTCTTGCACCTTGCAACCATAAAGAGTGGAGTTGCTGAAGGAGTGCAGCACTAGACAGTGCTACTCAGAACTCTTTACATGAATCAGCACATATTCGAAGAGACTTAGATGTGCTTAAGTTATGCACATTGGGGACAGCCAGGGAAGAAAGTCGGCGTGGGTCATTTCTAAAGACACATTCATGTTGTAGCACAAGATGTGTGGACACATACACACAAATGAAAATACGAAGACACACACACCCACACAAACACACAGAAATAGGTACCTGATGATAAACAGAATCAGACTTGCCACACTCACAGTCTCACCTGCCCATTCTTCTTTGGGTGGGGGTATGTCCCCTTGAAAGTGGTAGTCTAAACTGAGCTATGCAGCCTGTTCGAAAGCAGCCGCGAGGACCAGGGGGGGGGGGGCTGATAACTGATGGCACACAAAACAACAGACAACGATCACTGCTCCCCTAGTACATTTGCACTTGTCTATCAATATTGTTGGACTGGATCTGCAATGAGTGCTTCAGGCAGCCTTTTGATTTGGCTTAGGATTGCAGCTTGGAGCATGTTCCTCACCTATTGCTGGTGTGTGTGGCTATTATCGGGTCACTGGTGACAGCTCTGTTTTGACTTGGTTCCTGGATGATGGTTTATTGCTGCAACTACGGTGCTGCATTCTGTTGGGTTTGTAGCATAGGTGAAAGTAGAGGAGGGATCCCTGTCCTAAGGATCTCTTAGATGCTTGTCTTTTTAAACTAGAGTGCCACCACCTTGACCAACATCCCTAGCAGGCCTCTACCTGAGATGCAAATGTCACACTTGCAACCATCTCCCTTACCGGTGTGCCCTCACTGTCCAGTGTCCACAGCCACATGATGAGTTGGCAAGAGCTGGACGTTTCTGTGCTGTGGATGCAGCGAGACATCCAGAAAGATGTTGGTAAAAGCGATTGGACCAATCATCCCTCCGTCTTCTTTCGGGCAGCTGCCACAGGCATGGTGATGGATGAAGGCATTGGTTGGTAGTGTTGATGTTCCCACACATTTGTAAGCGTCCGTGTGTTGTACCCGCCTTTCACTGTCCTGCAGTGCACTAGCAAAGGAGAACACGTGCATGTTTTGTGGTCAACTTTTGACACTAAAGTGAAGTTGTTGTCATGTGTAGAGGTTGTGTTGCTTGTGTTTTTAATGTCTAGGTGTTCAACAATTACTACTATAGGCAATTACTTTGTGGAGGTACCGCTGCACAGTTGGTGGGTCTAAGTTGCTGCGGAGGGGTGCTGAAAGTGTACCCCGGTAAGATGAAAGCTGTCGGGAAGTGTACCCACAGCATAGCTGGTGAATAAGGAGCCACGTAGATGGTATAAAGGGACCATCTATCATCAGCGATGGATGCTGCCCAGGGAAGACCAGCTCTGTCAGGATCTCTGTGGTGAACCCTCATTGCTGCAAATGGCTCCAAATAGGACCCCCATATTACTCAGCCATAGGATTCCAAGATTACTAAATTCTCTGATCTGGTCTGGAGGTAATCCAGAGACGTTTTAAGGCATGGGCAAAGTGAGCTATGGCCCAGGGCCCCAGTCTTTCAGATAGAGCCAGCTCTGTTCTGTAGAGAATACCACACTGATGACCTTGAATAATTCTTAAACATGTTGTTTTAAAAACCGTTTATCTTTAATTTACTTTTTAATGTGGGTGATGTGTGAGGGTCTAGTACAGATATTTTGCAGAGAAATGTTGAATTTATGTTTCACGCAACATCCATAAACAAAGTTTCGTTTAGATCAAAACAGGACCTCACATATGAGAAATGGGAGGGCCTTAACATAGATTATTTGCAATAATATTAGTGAGCTGCTGCGGTGTTACAATATTCAAAACTCACCTCACTATACCTAGACTATTAGATGTAAACACATTAAGAATTTGGACGAGTGTGCTGTGTACTGCCAGTGACCTGGCCAAAAATGACATGAGAGAGCTGAAATTGGGTCATAAATTCAAGGCAGCTCCTGTGCTAAGGCACTAAAGCATGGCCCCACTGCTCTGAGCAGTGCAAAAAAGGAAAATTAAATGATAATAACACAGTGTTATTGGCGGGGCTGGGCTGTGTCACAGGGAGGAGGGGGTATGAGCACCATAAATGCGCATGACGGTTTGGCAAGCAGTGTTGGGCTGACCAAACAGATATGCACTCTTAGCTTTTTCCCACCCTGCTGTATTGCACAGCCGAGTGGAGACCGTGCCCAGGCTCCCCCTTCCTGTCTGAGCGCTGGACCAGGCCGGTCAGACTAATCATGACGCTGCTGTCATGCTGCGTTGTGATTGGCTTAGGAGAGTCTGGGAGCCTGTGTGCTGCCAGGAGTCAGGAAGAGGGCGGAGGAGAGACAGAACCCATCTCCCGACGGAACAGGTAAGTGTTATTTTTTTTATCCTTCCCACCCCACCACCCCTGTTCTATAGCAGCCGCCACTGACATTCAAAGCTGCTTCAAAAAAGGGGCCCTATATAGGTTTGGCCCGGGGCCCCCAAAATCCTTAAGGTGTCCCCGAGGTAATCAGTGGTATTATTAGGTGGGCTTTTACCAAACTAGACCACACAGACCATATGCAAGGCTATGCATCAATTGTGGAGACGTGTATCTTTAAATCCCGTATTCTTGAGAGTCTAGTGTGGGTAAAATGTCAATCAGATTGAGCGATTTCTGAGTTATCAGCATTTGAAGTGTTGCAGCATCAAAATATTCCAAATGTTTTCCCATTTGGAAGGGCTGCAGTTTAAAACATCTTAACCACATTGCACAATTAAAGAGACATTTCCCGTCTCCATTTTTCGCTGCAGTGGCCCCGGGGATTCCAGTTCACTTGAGCCAAAGGGAGACTGTGATGTGTGTTCTCTTCTCAGGCAGGGGAGGCTGTGATGCATGTGTGATGTGTGTGTGCTTTCTGCTCAGGCCGGGGAGACTGTGATGTGTGTGTTCTCTACTCAGGCAGGGGAGGCTGTGATGCGTGTGTGATGTCAATCAATCAATCAATTTTTATAAAGCACAGATACTCACCCGTAAGGGTCTCAAAGTGCTGGGGTGGGTGAGGGGCATCATCCGAAGAGCCACGTCTAAAGGTTCTTCCTAAGATGCTGAGCGATGGGCTTTGTCTGAGGTACAGGGGGAAGTTGTTCCAGCTCTTTGCTGCGATGTAGGTGGAGGAACCTCCGGCGGTGGTTTTATGAATGCGAGGGATGATGGCCAGGGCAAACTGGGCGGAGTGGAGGGATCTGGCGGGCTTGTGGAAGGAGAAGCAGTGGTTCAGGTAGGCTGGTCCTCCGTTGTGTATGGCCTTGTACGTGTGGGTGAGTAGCTTGAAGGTGATTCGTTTCTCGACCGGGAGCCAGTGGGGGGTCCTCAGGTGTTCAGAGATATGTTCTCGGCATGGGAGGTCTAGGATGAGTCTGGCAGCTGCGTTCTGGATGAGTTGTAGTTTTTTTATGTTTCTAGTTGAGGTGCCAGTGTAGACAGTATTGCCGTAGTCAAGCTTGCTTGTGACTAAGGCATGGGTGACTGTCCTGTGACAGTCTGCTGGGATCCGTCTGAAGAATTTCTGAAGTTTGTGGAGTGTGTACCAGCAGGAGGAGGCGAATGAGTTTACCTGGCAGGTCATGGATAGAGGGAAGTCAAGGATGATGCCTAGTTTGAGGGCATGCTCAGTCTGTGCAGGGGAGGCATGGGAATGTGGGCCACCAGGAGTCGTCCCAAGCTGAGGTGGCGTTTCCGAAGTGGAAGTTCCTTTTGGCAGTGTCCGGGTCTTCGGTGAGTGAGATGATGAGTTGTGTGTCATCAGCATATGACATGATGTTCATACCGTTGGGGACTACGCAGTTGACTCATGTGGGTCTGGATGTGTAGGGCGGGAGTCTGACCCTCTGAGTCCTCCTGGAGAGGAAGGAGTGGATCCATTCCAGGGCTCTTCTGTGGATTCCTATGTCGTGGAGTCTGGTGCATGGAGTGCTGTGGGAGACATGTTGAAGGCTGCTGAGAGGTCAAGGAGTGTGAGCGCTGCATGTTTGCCTGTGGTCTAGGAGTAATCGGATGTCGTCGGTGGCTGCCAGAAGTGCTGTCTCCGTGCTGTGGTTGCTGCAGAAACCAGACTGGGAGCTGTCCAGGGAGTTGTTGGCCTCGATGAAATTCAGTAGTTGTGCATTGACTGCTTTCTCCAGTACTTTGGTGGGGTAGGGTAGCAGCGAGATGGGCCGGAAATCCTATAGTTCTGATGGGTCGGCCAAAGGTTTCTTCAGGAGAGGGCGTATTTTGGCGTGTTTCCAGTCCTTAGGGAAGGTGCCAGTTTTGATGGAGCAGTTCATTGTATTTTAGAGCTCGGGTGATGGAAATGCTGGCTCTTATGTATATGTGTTATGGTCAGGGGTCCATGGGGTTCCGGAGTGGGTGTGGTTCATGATGCTGATTGTTTCCTCCGTGGTGATCATGGACCAGCTCAGGATGGTCAGGGTAGGTTCTGGGGGGGTGGATCATTCACAGGTTCTGGTGCCAGGATTTTCCTAGAGGAAGCTGTCATAGATGTCCTGAATCTTGCGGTGGAAAAAGGTGGCAAGTTTGTTGCAGGGATCCTGTGATGGGGGGATGCGGGTGGGTTTGGATAGGGGATTTGTGAACTCGCTGATGACCGAAAAGAGTTCCTTAGAGTTGTGTGTGGAGAAGTTGATGCAATCCTGGAGTGCGTCCTTCATTGCGTTGTTGGTGTTTCGGCGGTGCGTGGAAGTTGTGGCTCTGAAGGAGGCGAGGTCTTCACTGGTTTGGCTGTTCCTCCATTGTTTCTCTAAACATCTGCGGGTACGGTTTGATTCTTGGAGTTCGGTGGTGAGCCAGCTGGCTTTCTTAGGTATGTGTTTGACCAATGTCAGCCGGACGGGGGCTAGAGTGTCGGCATATTCGTCAATCCACGCATTGAGATAGCCCGCTGTTCTGTTGGCATCATCAGGGGAAGGAGAGAGGGATTTGGCGAGAGATGAGGGGAGTTGCTCATTGGTGATTTTGTTCCATTTTCTGTGGGGGGTCCTGGAGGGTGGCTGCTGGGTGCAGTGATTGTGAAGGGTATGCAGCGGTGGTCAGTCCAGTCTGGGGTGGAGATGTCTTGATGGTGATCCAGTTGCTTGAGGTGAAGATGGGGTCCAGTGTGTGTCCTGCAATGTGTGTTGGTGCGGAGACCAGCTGTCTCAGGCTGAGGGTGGTGAGGTTGTCAAGTAGAGCGGTGGTGTTTGGGTCAGCGCAATCCTCGAGGTGGAAATTCAGGTCTCCGAGGAAGAGGTACTCCTCTGACGCCAGGGCGTGGAGGGTAGCGATGTCTACAACGTCATCTATTAATGCTGGCGGGGGCAGGGTGGCCTGTGCACCAGGGTGCAGTGGATGGAGGAGTTGTGGTTGAAGTGGACCAGGAAGTGAAGGTGTTCCATGGTGGTGCATTGTTCTTCTGGGACGGCCTTGACACGTAGTGAGTACTTGTGTCTGATGGCGAGTCATCCGCCCGGGTGGGAGGGCCGTTCCCTCCTTAGGATACTGTATCCATTAGGAATGGTGATGGCTATGTCTGGTCCAGAGGGGGGTTGGTCCAGATCTCGGTAAGGAAGGCGATGTCCGGCGGGCAGTGTCGATCAAATCACAGAGTTCGGTGGCATGTTTGAGGAGGGAGTGGATGTTCAGGAGCAAGAAGTTGATGGGGTTGTGGAGGTTGTTGGTATCTTTGTGTGTGAAGAGTATCTTCAGCTTGTTGAGGCTGGCGCTGAAGTTGCATTTCTTGCAGGTGAAAGGTCCGTGGGTGTCCTTGGGGGAGATGATGCAGCAGTTGCTGAGACGTCCGGTGTTGAGGCGGAGGAGGGTCTCAGCATCGTAGAGGAGGCTGGTCAGGTGGTGGTTTAGCAGAGAGCCATGGTTCCTGGCACTGGGCGTGGTCCGGGCACAGACGGGCGCAGACGTGCATGCCTTTGGCACACATTTGGCACACCAGCGGCGTGGCCGCCATTAAGAAGGGGATAGTTCGGGGAGCGGTCAGCTGGGAGGCCGGAGGGTGGGAAAGGTGCTTCACGGGGAGGCAGGCGGGGACGCAGGGGCAAGAGCGGCATGGGAGAGGAAAGAAAAGGAAAAACAAGTGAAAAAAGGCAGAAAAAGCGAGAGTGAAAGAGAAACAGAGAGAAAATACTTACTTGTGATGGCCACTAGACCACCAGGGATGAGGCGCAGGGACGAGCCAGGCGGGTGGAGGAGGACTTCGAACTGAGAGTCGGAGGCTCTCAGTTCATTCCAGGCAAAGGGCAAAGGCAGAGGAAGCAGCAGCCAGAGAAGCTGGGGAAGGCAGCAGACGCTGACCAGGAGCTCAGGATGTGTGTGTGCTCTCTGCTCAGGTGGGGTAAGCTGCGATGTGTGCTCTCTGCTCAGGCAGGGGAGATTGTGGTGTGTGTGTTCTCTGCTCAGGCAGGGGAGACTGTGATGTGTGTGTGTGTGATGTGTGTGTGATCTCTGCTCAGGCAGGGGAGGCTGTGATGTGTGTGTGCTCTCTGCTCAGGCTGGGGAAGCTGTGATGTGTGTGTGTGTGTGTGATGTGTGTGTGTGCTCTCTGCTCAGGCAGAAGAGGCTGTGATGTATGTTCTCTGCTCAGGCAGGGGATGCTGTGATTTGTGTGTGCCCATGACACTGTGCTGTCTGAACCTCCATGCAGCCTGCTCTGAGCAAGCATGCATGGAGGGTCTGTGAGCCTCACTCTGCTAATCAGCTGAATTGAATCACCAGCACCATGAACTCTTTCCCCGTACCCACAAAAATCTGTGTTAGCATTGTTGTATGATTCCCACTAAAAGTAGGACTGCTTATTAGGACAACAGAAACTTCAGAATGCAGGGGCTCATTTCATCTGCACCATCAGGAAATGTCTGTCCAGTTCCTAGCTAGCTCGCAGTGCCTCACCTGGACCCCTAACCTTCCAATAGTAGCTGATGATATTGGCAACCTCGAACATCACCACTCTGATTCCCAAGTAAATTGTAGAAACAGATCTGTCCTCTTATTGTTGTACTCATGCATGTCCAAGGTAAACACAAGCAAGTTACAAATAAGGGTTTTCAAAAAATTATTGAACCAATAGTATTCTTGCATAAATAGAATGAGCTGTGATTAATAGACAGCTGAACCAAAGTATTGGAACCAGTATTACTATCATGGTGAATAGGATAAACAATCCAACCATGGCAACCTTATGTGGTTATATTTCTAGATGTTTCTATCATTACCTACACTCTGAGAGCATAGTGGGAGTACCCTCTGCCAGATTTAGAAGGATAGCCCGGACCCCTACACCTGCTTAGCTATGCCAGTGAGCCATTCTGATGTAGAGTAGGCAATCCTCTTCTGCTGGGTGAAAGGTCAGGGTCTGCAAAGATACATCTCAAACACAGTGCTTATCCCAGGACAATCTTGGCCAAAGTGCGCCTCTCACCCATGTAGGCAGCACACCATTTATATAATCAAAACCATACTGTGTTAGAGGTGCAGCTCTGATGCGATGATATGTCTAGGTTTTAGGAGCTAGCTCCAACGGACAACGCAAAGCACTAGAATATCGTGGTCTATGTTCCTAGCCTTCAACATTGTGTACAGATTACATGATGAGAAGGGGTTACTGGAGATTTGCAGCATGCACAATCCATTCTCAGTACATTATTGCAAAAGCATAAACTCATGAAAAATGAAGCATACTGAAAGGTGCAGCTAAAATGGAGAGCCAAGTTGGGCCCAAGAAGGCCTCACAACAAAGTCAACAGGCAAGTTTTATCCTCTTGTGGAAAAAGCATCCTGTTGAAGACATTGGGTATGGGCTAGATCATAGCTTCCCCTGTGACTGAGACTTTAGGCAACAGAGAATGTGTTGGGAAGACACCATGATCCCAGTCCAGTTCCCACATTCCTCATCCAAAAGGTGACATTTCTTCTTCCTTCCTGTATGTCTGCTGCTGTGATTAAGAAGTTACAAGAGCCACTTTTGTTTGCACTTGCAATCAGATGGTGCATGTGTGAATGGGGCCACTCCCAGAGGGTTTAGGACTTGCCAGTTATATTGTGTCTGTTTTACACATGCACAGAGTGTGGAACAAACATAACTATTTTTTCTACTGTCAACCCCATAACCTTTTTGTAGTTATGGAGGTAAACCCTGTTGGCATATCTCTGTCGCCATACTGGATTATTCAAAGCAAACCAACTCGCTGTGGAATCCGCCCCAATCCCCGCATGCTTAAAGCAGGTGAGGTAAAGAAACTTTAGAAGTCCTCCTCAATCTGGGAAAACCTGCGTAAAAGGGTCGGTAACTCTGAGTCTGGAGGAATATTCCCTAATCCAGGTAATTTAACTGATGACCCCAGTTAAATTATGAGGACATAATGGCTGGAATCGTTAATTCTGGCCTTGGTACTGAGTAATATAGTGGTACTGCCTGGTGGAGTCATCTGAGTCCAACAATGAGGGATGGAGAGAAGTATTTGGACCTCACTCTAGGGTGATCGATAAATCGATATAACAACAGGCGCAGTTATAGCACAATTTCCTCCACACAAATTGCTCCACGTAAATTTCATCAGGTTCTGGTGGAATGTGTGAGAGGAAAATGAAAACGCGTTGTGTTTTGTCCGTGGAACAGGTCAGAACTCGTGGCATTTTGTGTTATTCCTCATTCTAAGGTACAGAACTCAGAATGATGCAGCAGTAAGCACCTCCAGGATCAGGCGCATTGTGCAATATGCCACCAGCTCTGTGCTGCTTCACCCACCTGGAACTGGAAAAAACACACTCTGCCAACCCATACATTGGAGATCGCGTTGGGGTAGAGGAGCGGGTATGGAGTCACAAGGGGTGGAGTCATGTAAAGCGGAGTCTGGCAGTAACCGTCCGCAACGAGAGCAAACGCGACAATAAATCTGTTCTAGCTGGTTGCGACACCTGCTGCGGAGATCTTTGCCTGGCCAACGATCTTCAGGAGATTATGATAACGGTTCGGTAACTCTGGTGGTTAATGCAGTTCCAAGTGTGTTTTCTTCAGTCACAGTTTTGACTCATAAAGTACCACAGAGAATTAATATGTAACACTCAGATCACAGATTTATGCTTTATTTACATAGGTACATGGATGACTGCTTTTCATACAGAGATAATTTTGTTACATCCAGTTCATGAACTGAAATCCTTTTATAGCACTGTGAGAAATGAACCAGCATCAAGGAGCTGCACTCAAACTGCAAGTCATGGGTTTATTTCCTTTTTCCTCATTTCGCAATCTGTTGATATTCTAAATTTGCAGAGAAGACTTCTTTGGGTACCAATAAAGTCTTGTTATTACATACAGCTCTAACCACTGCATTATTTTTTAAATCCTTACTTAGTGTTTCTCTGGACAATGCAATATATAAGGGGTCATTATGAGTTTGGTGGATGGAAAAGGCGTATGCCAAACTCCTGCGGTTAGTTTGCCACCAGTGTGGGCGCAATCCTGCGCGCCCCATTATGAGTTTCCCACTGGCCCAGCGGGAAACAGCCTACAGCATTGAAACCCGCTAAAAATTGAGCCAGCGGCAATGCTGTGGTGCGTAGGGTGCAGCAGCACCCGTTGCGCAGTTTACTGTCTGCAAAGCAGACAGTGAACAGCACGACGGGGCTGGCCATGAGGGCCCTGCACTGCCCATGCCAAGGGCACCCCATCTCCACCAGTCTTTACATGACGGTTCTACCTCCATGTAAAAGCTGTCGAAGAGGGGGGTCGTAATCCCAAGGATTAGGACTGCCAGTATCGCCAGTCCCTCCTGTGGAGGGAAATTGGCGTGCTGGCAGTCCGACGGTGGTGCAACCGCCACAGTCGTAATGTGGCAGTCAGACAGCCGCCAAAGCGGTCGGACCACCACCGTGAGACCACCAGGGTCGTAATGAGGCCCATAATGTCTACAAGAATGGACAATATGTGACAACTGCACCTTATAACCCTCATCCTCATATGTAACCTTATGTGTACATTGATTTACACACTTGTATGACATATTGTCGCTTGTGCGTGATGTAAAGCTCTCTGACGCACAACACTGGGAAGGGTAGCGCTGTAAAAGAATGACAACATAAAATGAGTAAGTGGTACTTGAATAGGTGCGTAGTTACTCATACACACAGATACCACTGGCATTCCTACAGTGCATGCACACCGCTTACATGGGGGATGATCAGAGTCAAAGCCTTCCTCCAAAGCCTTCCTCCAAAGCCTTCCTCCAAAGCCTTCCTCCAAAGCCTCCCTCCAAAGCCTTCCTCCAAAGCCTCCCTCCAAAGTCTTCCTCCAAAGCCTTCCTCCAAAGCCTTCCTCCAAATGAAAGTTTTTCTAAAGTACCTGTGAAGCGACAAGCTGCGCGCCTTTGTTTACCTCCATTGCAATTGCTTCTGGGTGACAGGATCCAGTTAGCTCACAGCCAGGATGATACTTGAACAAAAGAAGGGCTGATGGCCCTTTAAATCAGTCCTTTGTTCTAGACCCAACTGGAAGCGAAATTGGAAAAGCCCCTTCCCGTCCGCAGGTTGCTGCTATGAGCAGAGAGAGCAGACAATGTGCAGGAAATGGTGACCTGTGTCCCAGTGTCGGAAAATGACTCCCGGACCAGCTCAGCATATTAGGGTCGTGCAGATGCCAGGTCAGGCTCAGAAACAGCTGCCAGGCCCAGGACCTGGCGGGGTCTCTGTCCTGGCTTCCCCCAAACATGGCCCGTGTTCCCTCTGTGTAGAAGATGGGGATGGAGGCTGGCTACCTGTCATGGCGCCGCGGAGCGCGCCTCCCTCCCGACGGAAGGCTGCCACAACACACATTTCTGCAAAGGTTCAAGCCGCACATATGTTGCCTTCAGTTTCAGACTTGTAGGAACACACTGCAAGATGTCAGGCGCAGACTGCGAGACAGAAAATCCAGCAGACAGCAGACAAATTTATGCAGAGTTGATTACTCCAGCCTCGCCAGTGGACAAGGCGGGAGATGCTCTTTTTCTAAAAAAAAACAAAAACGCTTCTGTTAAATATAAGGCCGGGGCTATTTCTCACGCGGGTTACACTCTGGTAACCGCGTGCCACAGTGTTAGTGAATGACCACTGAAACCTGGGAGTGTTCCACAGGCCACAGGTTCACGTGGAAAAGAAAACAGCCTTTCACTCTGCTGGGTAAATAGGATGCCTACTGAAGAGTTATTTTTTCACTTTTATTAATATTTTATTTCCATATTTTTATACCACATACAGGGCTCGAAAGGGCACCAGAGCGCTTTACATGTGTTATGAACGTATTATAAATATTACAAACAAGGGTAAAAGATTTGGGAGGGAGGAACATAAGACTGTGGAGAAGAAACCATTGGTGTCTATTGACCAAAATGCCAGGGGCGGCGGAAGTGACATCACACACCCATTGACCTTTATGGAATCACAAGAAATCACATCATATGACCTTTGGCCCTGAATCTTCCCTGGAAGTGAAGTCCCATGAACTTAACCTTGATGACACAAGTAATGTAACCAGTGCTTTAAATGGAAAAATATAAGTGCAGGTACTCTGTGCCAGAGTACCTGCTTGTTTCTGAGAAGTGCCGGTACTTTCCAATTAAAAGTATTACGGGGCATATTTATACTCCGTTTGCGACGAATTTGCGTCGTTTTTTTCGACGCAAATTTGACGCAAAACTAACTCCATATTTATACTTTGGCGTTAGACGCGTCTAGCGCCAAAGTTCATGGAGTTTGCGTCATTTTTTGGCGTGAACACCTTCCTTGCGTTAATGAGATGCAAGGTAGGCGTTCCCGTCTTAAAAAATGACTCCCAGGCATGTGCGTGGTATTTATACTCCCGGGCAAAAATGACGCCCGGAATGGGCGGGGCAAAAAACCCAGCATTTGCGCCTCTTTTTAACGCCTGGGTCAGGGCAGGCGTTAAGGGACCTGTGGGCTCAGAATGAGCCCAGAGGTGCCCTCCCCTGCCCCCAGGGACACCCCCTGCCACCCTTGCCCACCCCAGGAGGACACCCGCAGATGGAGGGACCCATCCCAGGGAAGAAAAGGTAAGTTGTGGTAAGTATTTTTTGTAAAAAAAAATTGTGGCATAGGGTGGCCTGATTTGTGCCCCCCTACATGCCACTATGCCCAATGACCATGCCCAGGGGACAGAAGTCCCCTGGGCATGGCCATTGGGCAAGGGGGCATGACTCCTGTCTTTGCTAAGACAGGAGTCATGTTAATGGCGTCTGGGCGCCCAAAAAAAATGGCGCAAATCGGGTTAAGACGATTTTTTTGCCTCAGCCTGACTTGCCCCATTTTTGGACGCCCAAACGCCATTTTTCCCTACGCCGGCGCTGCCTGGTGTACGTCGTTTTTTTCACGCACACCAGGCAGCGCCGGTCGGCTAACGCCATTCAATAAATACGGCACCCGCATGGCGCTTCAGAATGGCATTAGCCGGCGCTAATTTTTTTTGGCGCAAACTGCGTTAGCGCAGTTTTGCGTCAAAAAGTATAAATATGGCCCTACGTTTTTCCTGAGATATGCCGGTACTCTCCCTCTCAAAATAAAAAAGTGCCGGTAGTCGGTACCGGAGAGTACTGGCCCATTTAAAGCACGGAATGTAACTATACAAAAACAGACAAACCTCTGTTTTAGATGCTCCCATACCAGGGCGCGGTCATGGACAGTGGTGGGGGTAAAACTTGCCCTGAATTGTAGCACGTGAGACAGACCTCTTCTAAGGAAATGCAAGGTGGCTCTCACCCTCACCTGAGAACAGTTTGAGAAAAATTGAGTCAAATATTTTTGCTAAAAATCTGTAGGGTCGGACAGGACGCCTGTTAAAAATGCAAAGCCATTAAAAACTTTTGCTCACCAAGAGCTGAACCCATATTTTTCAAAATGTGTTATGGGTGCCCAATGTGTCAAAAATTACCTTTATTGTGCCAAGACCAGCATTTTATCATGGGTGCCCCCCATGTGCCATGCCTGTCCACCTACGCCAAAAATTACATACAAGGAAGCAGTGCCAGAATTTTGCCAATGATGTTCTCCATTTAATATGAGTGACACCTATGGCCAAATGTACATATACCTCCAGCGTTTCGCCACGTGTGCCACATTGCCAAGAATGTCCTCAAGTGTGCCAGGAACAGCAGTGTACCCGTAGTGACCCATTTGTCAAGTTTCCTCTAATAGGCCTCAGTAAGCCAGGTATTGCCTACAGTATGCGAGGCCCGGCAGCAGACCTGCAATCAGGACAGCACATTTTCACTTCTGTGAACTCACTCACTCTTATTCTAACCCACACTGATCAACTCATTCATTTCATTTCACTTTCTTGCACTTACACAATCAATCTCACTCTCACTCACCTGCTCTGCCTCTTCCACTCACTCCATCATTCTAACTCACTTTCCCTTATTTCCACCCTGACTCTTTCATTCTCACTCTAGTCTCACATTCATTCATACATGTCCCCTCTGACTCATTCTCACTCACAGTACCACTTACTGTCACTCATTCTCACTCACTAACACTCCCTCCCACTCAACCTTACTCATTCATTTTCACCCACACTCAGTCACTGAGAGCACTGAAATAAATACTCACACAAGGAGAATGAGGAGTGTTGTAAACAAAATCTACCTCAGAATTATGTTCCTGAAGTAGAATTTTTGAAAAAAGATGTGGTTAAATGAAAAGTCAGGATAAGTGTATGCGACCTGGAGAAAAGCTCATCTAAGAAGCAACATAGAGACATTGACATTAATATAAATAATACTTGAAGAGCAACTTCAGTAGATGCAATGGACTAGAGAGGAGGGATTTCCACCATGGGAGATTCAGGTGAGAGTCAACCGAGAGGTTAGCACCCCGGAGACATGGCAGACCCACATGCCCCCCACCCCACTCCCTGGGTGTCAAGGAAGTTCAGTAAAGAAAATGGGTGTCAAATTTGATGTCTATCTCTCTTTCCAACCTCAGGTTAAAATGATGGTGGGGACCTGTTTTGGAGATGTGTATTTTAAGGAAGTTTTTACATTTCCTCTCATTCACGGCCAGGAAACTGGTGGTTCAGACACTGATTACATTTAGGATGGACTATGGTAACGCCCTGTATGTGGGACTCCCTGACTATCTTACTACTAGATTGCAGGTGGTGCGGAACACAGCAGGCAGAATCCTTCTGGGACTATCTCTGAACACACGTGTCCCCTGATGTGCAGACTCTTCACTGGCTCCTGGTAAAGAAGATAATGTTTTTGAAACACTTGTGTTGTTCAAAAGGGCTCTGCGCCAGGGCCAGGATTAGCTTCTACCCCCTTCAAGGAATCTTCGATCAGCCAACACCCTCCTGGCCACAACTCCTAGGACTTGGCAGTCCAGGGCTTGGGGAAGGTCCTTTTCTTTGTTAGGGCCCTGAGCATGGGACAAGCTTCCGCTTGAGTTATTAGCTATTGCTGCAACCTCTCTGTTTAGGAAGAAACTGAAAACATGGCTCTTTAATCAGGATGAATTGGCTGGAATACACTTGGCAGTGATGGTTTGTGTGCAGAGCGCCAGGACACTCCTTGGAGTCACAGTGCAATATACAGGTTGCCTTCCATTCTAGGACATCTGGGTTGGCGAAAGGATGAGCCAACACTATGGGGCTTATTTAAGAGCCCCAAGTGCCTCCTTGACAACATTAGCGTAATTTTTTAAGTTTTACGCTAATGTCGCCCAACAAAGCCAAAATCACCATGCCATATTTGTAAAGTGACGCAAAGTATGCCTTGCACCACTATGTTAACCCTTGCGCTACATTATGCCCGTGCCAGGCATAATGTAAGCAAGAGGGGCGTTCCTCCTTTAGAGGGGCTCAAAAAATGGTGCACAGAAATCTAAAAGATTTCTTTGTGTCATTTTTAACAGCATTTGTAACGCCTGCTCAAAGCAGGTGTTAAAATGAGGCTCCCATTTTTTTTTAATGGGCCTCTCGGTGCTTTTTCAGGATTAAGGTCAACATTTTTGATGCTGATCCTGCAAAGTGCTAAACTAGCATGAAAAATGTTGATGCTAGTTCCCCTAACTACCACCATGGTGCACCATGCGTTGAATACGGTGCACACATGGTGGCTTTAGGGGGCTCTAAGGGGTGCAAGGAAAATGGTGCTGCATTGGGTGCAGTGCCACTTTTCTTATTTTGTTAAATCAGCCGTTATGTCCCTCAGTGTGGCCGTTATTTACAGCGCTACAGAACGGCAAATATGCAGCATTACGCGCTATTGGAAAGCTGAAGTTACCTTTGTTACTCATTCTCTGCTCTGTATTTACAATGTGTCAGTAAATGTATGCTGCTTTTACCAATGGCTTTGCTCCCGTGTCCAGACCTGAGAACTTTCCTCACGTCCTTCAACTCCTCTGTATTTCTGTCCTACATCTTCTCCCGTCCTCCCCTTTGTAAGGCTGCGGACTATTTGCTGCTAGTACGTATGTTCAAGGAAATGATGCACTGATCTAAAAAAACTGGACCTGGGCATATTTATGAGCCCCTCGGGTCGCCGGTCACTTTTTGTGACGCTCTGGTGGTGCAAACTACAAATCATATAGGCCACGCGGAGCCACACTGCCTGCCTTTGAATGGCCTCATAGAAATGGAGTAAGGTAAGGCAGTGCAAATGGCTGCGTTGTCTTACTCCGCACAAGGGAGGCGTTCCATGGCAGTTGCGGTGGGTGTTCCCACACAGCACCCATGGATTTTGACGCTGCCCCACATTTACAAAACCAGGTAAACCTGGGGATGTGCCAAAACCTTACAGCTACCAGGGTGAGATGCAACAAGGATAAATATCTTTATTTCTCCTCATTTTTCCTCTTTCCTGCGTTTTGCAGCACACATGGAAAGAGGAAAAGAGCCCCATGATTTGTTTCTGTGCAGGAAGGTGTCCTTTCCTGCACAAAAACAATCCTACACGCAACGCAGACACCCTTGCAACAAGGCGGCGCCAGCGCAGGGGGAAATGACAGGAATGCACCGTATTCATACGTATGGTGCGTTCCCGCCCTTCCACTTTGGTGTAGGGCAGCGCAGCAAGGTGACACGCTCCACTGCCCTGCACCAAATACCCATAACTGAGGGCCTGGGAGCTTAGACTAGTTATAGTTCCCTGAATCCATTAAACCAAATCCCTGAACGTTCTGGGAAGCCGATGAGCACCTTATGCATGTCACGTCACTGCAAGAAAGCCATGAAAATGCTAGTTTACATCTGATTTCTAAATCTGCTTTTCCACATATTCTGCACAGTAGGAAACCATTAGCTAGAAAATCGATGGATTTCACAATAAGATTTCACCTTTTCCTTAGATTAAAATATTTTCATGTTCCTTCCTGGGCACATCCCAAAACACTGGGGAATTTGTTACGTTTTCTACACTTCCCACCAGCGTTGCACCTGGATGCATCAGGTGTGGCTTGGGAGAGGTGTATAGTGGCATTAGTATATAGGTGGAGGATTTATAACCATTGCTAAGTGGGTGAGCATATATTTGCACAAGATTCCCTGACCACCCCTCCAGGGTACTACTGAGAAACCTGCAAAGCAGATTCATATTTCCAGCCTCTAGCATAGGCCCCACTGTATTGCGGCACCTGGGTTCCTATGCATTAAAATCTTTCATGATTTGCCTTCATTTTGAAGTCAGTAGTCAGTCTCTCTCTGCATTAAGTGCACACAGTGGTGATTACAAATGTTCAGAGGAGCCTAGATTAGTGGTCACATGCAATCATTCACAAGCCACAGTGTACTCTGCAAGACTGCATTTACTAGAATATATTGGGGTCTCACTCGGGACCAATAAATACTATAAAGGTGAGGCTGCCCTCAGGGCCAGCTTTAGGGTGGTGCGACTGGTGCGGCCGCACTGGACACTGTTGAGCAATAATTTACGATTTAAAAGCACCTGCTGCAGATTTCCTTGTGCGTCCAGCTTTCAGGCAGCAATAAAATCTCATGATAACTCTTGTGATTAAGATCAGAGTTTTTGGCTAGTGACAGTTTTGACTTCATAAAGTAGCACAGAGGGTTAATACGCCTGCTGCAAAGAACAGATCTGTATCTTATGTGGACATCTCAGTGGATTAGTAAAGCCAGACTTTACCAGCGCTTTAAAGCAAATGACTGCTATATGAGACAGGGGCAATGGGGAGATGAGGGGCACTCTTGCAGGTTGGCAGTGAGGGAATCCGAGGCGGAGGTCATGGGGGGGATGCAAAATCGATTTTCACATGGGTACCACCAGCGCTAAACCGGCCTTGGCTTTCTTGACTGATTGCAACCACACCTCCTTTTCAAACATATGATGAAAACTATGGGCCTGGATCACAAAGTTACCTAGTTCTCTGTGCACACACGTTAGCAAGGGATAGTAGCCACCAATTAAGCTGGAAATCTCTGCCCAGTAGTAGGTGCAAGGGTTTGGAGACTCCTGAGACAGAATTTATAACCATATTGTTACTATTAGTATCTATATAGCAGTATTGCTAGTATACTCTTGTTGGGGGACAGCTTTGCCCCAGAAAAGGAGGTCTTTGCACTCAAGAGGAGATCTCTGCCCCCGGGGTGGGGGCTCTGAAGGTAAGGGGATGCGGGGCACCACGCTCCTTGACCCATATCTCACATACCTGATAGCCCTTTTTCCTACAGTCTTATAAATACAGCCCACGTTCTAGGCTCGCGCGTTTTCCTCTTGGACTCTCTAACAAACAAGATGCCACACAACTACAGATTCTAAGGAGCGGGCCGTCCTACTTGAGAGGAAGAGGAGGAGACAGAACTTTTAGTTACTTTTGTAGTTGATCATTACAAAGAACAACATGGTTTGCCTCCGGGCACCCGCAGTGGTATTGAGAATGCAGAGGAGGCGGGTGAAGGAGAACTTCTCTAGGATACAGGCAGCAGATGCTCTTCCTGGAGGCGGACAGAGCTCCTGTCTGTCTCGTCCTCCTCCTGGAGTGTGTCCTTACCACATGCGCCCTGACCATATGACCTACCTGCTCCGGGGAACCCTAACGTAATGTGTTGATTATAGCAGAGAGGGGGACAGGGCACTCATTCCCTGAGTTCACCCCAAACTAGAGTTTTTAATCCTGCCAAGGGGGACCTAGAATAAAATTAGGGAGGGTACCATCTTACTCAGTTTTAAATGTATTCTGCACAGTCCATAAAAAACGTTTTGCTCCTCCCTGAGCGTTGGTCTGTGCCAGAGTGTTGTAGCAAGCCCTATAATGAAGCATGACACTATTTAGTGGGTGAGGGCAATTTTTATAAACCACTTGGGCATTCCCAGATTGTTAATTTGTGTTAGTTTCCCACTTTCCTTTCTTGTCTAAGGTTTAACCCCAACGTAAGGCCAGGTAAGCACACACATCCCCCCTCACAATTAGTTTGTGTATGATCACTTCTATCACTCAGGACTCTCCCACCCTGCACTTACGGACATACGTCAGCGCTTCGATGCTACGGCCGGAATGCGCTTTATAAATAGCAAATACAAATACAAATACATCACACACGCACACCTGTCCCTAATACACAGCCTCTAAGGCCACCCCCTTTCCTGAGAGTAAACTATTAACATTCTGCTCGTGCTCTCCACACTTCTGACACACAGTCCTCATATCTAATGCTTTGTTAGCTGCAGCTGGCGAGGGAGTGCTCCTGACTGAAGCAGGGTGAGAAACTGATGCACCTGGTTTGTGATGCGTCACACCACCAGCATTGGGACTGGCTTGCTGGTAAGATACCCAAAGTGTTTCCACAGACCAGATGGGAAGATTGAGTGGGCAGGTGGTGCAGCCATTATTTAGACAGGTGTAGGTATGGCCTGGGAGCCTGCTGTTGATGAACTGAGCTCCTGCTGCCAGTCTGCAGCCATGTAAAGGAGTACATCCAGCGAGGAGCAAACAGCTTGTTTCCCTGGACATACTAAAGATGTTGCTACTTTACCTGTAAATCTGCCTGGGGTTGCAAGCATGAGCACAGGGGTAGCCATCGCTACCCTGAACTAGCCATCAGTGATGCTTCTAGAATCTAGAGGTCCTGTGTCTTAGCCGCCTTGGTTTGAACGCATTTCCATGTGTTCTTATTCACCTCACGTACCGCACAGATATTGTGGAAAGTTTGGAATCACTGGGTCTTATGCAGGGCCATTGGAATTATGTGGCAGGAGTGGGCCAAATTATATGGCAGGTTTGAGTAAATTATGTGACAAGAAAAGGCTAATTATGCGGCATATTGCAGCACTTTTTGTATTGGCGTTATGTTATTATTTCATGATTTTAATCTTGGGAGCACTCACTGGGCTTTGGTTGCACCCCATTGGTACCAGTTTAGCCCCCAAATACAGCAATAAGCAACAGAAAGGTGACCAGTCCAGCTTCGCAAAGGTCCTTCCACAGCGAGACAACACTTGTTGTTGCATTTTCAGTAACTTTTGAAATGTTTGAGCTAGAAACAAATTTAGTTTTTTGTTAAAATCTGCAGATTATGGGGCAGATGATAGATTATGTGGCAAATCTATAATTATGCAATAATCGGCGCGGCCGCACAATCCCATAATTCCAGTGGCCCTAGTCTTAGGTAACTCTCTTACTGAAACCTGAAGTTGATACTTCTCCAGAGAGCACTAGAGAAAGCCTAAGGCAGTAGAAGTAATGGTGAGTTCACCTATAGATTTAGCTCAAAAGGTTGGGTGTAAAATTCTCTTCCACAAATTAACTGCTGCCTGAAAAAAGGTCATTGTCCGATGCTATATATTCATTGTTGTGGCGTTAGAGGTGTCCAGCTTCCACAAATCTTCTAATTTTCATAAAACCTGGCTGTGGAACTAGGTACTTGCGGCCATAAGTAAAAAACTTTTTTTGGCTGCAAACTCAGAGATGTGCAAAATCACAGAGTTTGCGACTTTAAAATGTTTTTTTTTATGTAATAAACAGTAGCGGCTCCCCCACTATGGTGGAGGAGCGTTACCCCCCCTGCTAGCAGCAACCGAAAAACGAAACTAAGTTTATTATCTTTTAAGTGTTAAAGGGGTGTGTAATGGGGGTGACGAGCAGTGAGGGGAGTGCACTGTGCACTCCCCTCAGGGTGGCGGCCGTCTCAGGCAAGCCAAACGCACATGCGCACTGCGCTCTCTCCAGCCCGCCACTGTGTTGCCGGGCTGGAGAGAGCAGGCACAGGCTCTCAGTACGCCTGGGAGCGCCCTGCCTGGGCGCTTCCAGCCAATCCTAGGGCTTCTCTGAGCAGCGTCAGGATTGGCCGCAGGGCAGGCGTGCAGGTAAGTTTTTTTAATTAAATTTTTTATTTTATTAATATTCCTTCCCTCCCCCGGGTGCCGCCCCGCCCCCTGTAACTCCTTCAAGCCGGGTAACAGGACACCGAATCTCAAAATGGGTCTAGAAATGAATGCTGCATTGCTATTTGGTAGGACGTGCTCAGGGCGCCTCTTCTAAATTATGATTCATTATGGTATGTGTCAATGTTTTGTGACCGAAATCCAGCTGCAAAACATTGGAAGGTTACTGACTCTGACTTGGGTGGTAAACCTTTTGCCAAAGGGAAGGGGCCCCCTTTGTGAATTTAAAAAAAGTTTGTTTGAGAGTAGGAAAGAAGGGGAGGACTGTTGTAAAAACAAAAACTTCAATTTTGTTTTTAAATGCAGCCCAGTTTCCTTTCAATGTAATCTCAGACATAGTGGCCTGCGGACCCCAGCAGGCCACCAGCCCTATGATGGCATCAAAATGTAGTGATTCACAATTTGTAGCTCACCTCATGAATACTGATGAGGTAGGTCTGATTGCCATCCACTATGATTCGGAACTTTGGGAACAGACCAATCAGCACAAAGGTCAGTTTGCAAAATTCTTTTCCATTCTCAAAAAGTAGGTGTGCAGTTTGTGACAACTTTTTGTGAGTGGAAATGTTGTACTGGGCTCTGAGGGGTTTATTTACAAGCCCCATGCGCCGCCCTTTGCGCCGCTTTTATAGGGGGGGGAAAGTGGGGCACCTGCTGGAGGGGGGAGGGGGGGATGTAAATCAGCCCCTGAGTCTATTAACAAAGCAAAGTTTGTCAGTAATCACGAAGAGTCTGGAAAGAGTTAATGACATCATGGATGACGTCCGCCATGAGGCAGTTTATATATGATTTAAATGTACTAATTAATACATTGGCTTGTGTCGCAATATTTTCTTACCAACTTGTTTTTTAATAATATGTTTCACATATCACTTGCCACCACAGTTACCATCTCCCTTTTCATTAAATTCGTTTTACTGTTTTTTATAAACACAATAAAGATAACTCATGGTTACATCTGACACGTATTTTTTCACAGTAGGATGGTGCGCCATCTGACAAGAATGTGTAGCGCTGACTGGGTTCCTAAATACGTCTAGGCTCCATCTTATTTGAAAGGCTTATATATCGAACCTAATGTGTGAACACATGTGAATGACATTTCCTGTTTCCGTCCCATACCTGGTGCAAATGGGAGATCGTAGAAATAACCATTTCTCAGAAAAATAAATAATAGTTTTTGCTTTTAATTAACTCAGTTGATCTGGGGGGGGAAACTATTCCAGTGGTGTTGTGCTGTAAAGTAAATTAATGGTGGGTGGCGCTATGGAGATGGGAGAGTGACGTGACCAATGACAATATTGACGAGGTAGTGAGAGACGCTGTGATAGGCCAAGACTCCTGACCTGTGATAGCCCGGACATTTGACACACCCACTGCCCCACTGCTAAAACCTGTCCTCAGCACATAGAAGCCCTTTTGGTGCCGCTCTGGTAGCAAACGCATAACACTGCGTCCCGTGACTCCACAGGTTGGCACAAAGGAAGCCCTGGTAGAGGGGACCTTCGTGGGCTCGTGCCAGCTGTGCCCACACCCAGCTCCACAGCACAGGAGGCAACAGAACCAGTCAGAGGGCTGGGCAGATGCTGGAAAACAAGACACTTAGCGCCGAGTGTAAACATTCATCATTTATTAACTGGTACATCTCTTAAACATGAACAAGTGGATGCTTCACGAGGCGCTCTCCGCTGCTCGCCACGGCTGGCAGCTTCACTCCCTCACCCAATCTCTCTTTAGGTCTCTGTCACAGGAGCTCCCTGCTCTCAGCAGGCCTGCTAGCCACTGCCTGCTAGCTGCAGCGTTCTATCAAGAGGCGTGCATTTCACTGCCTGCTAGCTGCAGCATTCTATCAAGAGACATGCATATCACTGCCTGCTAACTGCAGCAATGTGTCAAGAGACATGCATGTCACTGCCTGCTAGCAGCGGCATTCTATCAAGAGACATGCATGTCTGCTAGCTGCAGCATTCTATCAAGAGACATGCATGTCTGCTAGCTGTGGCATTCTATCAAGAGACAGGCATGCCTGCTAGCTGTGGCATTCTATCAAGAGACATGCATATCACTGCCTGCTAGCTGCAGCAATCCGTCAAGAGCATGCAAATCACTGCCTGCTAGCTGCAGCAATCCATCAAGAGCCATGCAAGCCACTGCCTGCTAGCTGCAGCATTCTATCAAGCGACATGCATGTCTGCTAGCTGCAGCATTCTATCAAGAAGCATGCATGTCTGTTAGCTGCAGCATTCTATCAAGAGACATGCATGTCACTGCCTGCTAGCTGCAGAAATCCATCAAGGGCCATGCACGCCACTGCCTGCTAGCTGCAGCATTCTATCAAGAGACATGCATGTCTGCTAGCTGCAGCATTCCATCAAGAGACATGGATATCACTCCCTGCTAGCCCCAGCATTCCATCAAGAGACATGCATGTCTGCGAGCTTCAGCATTCTATCACAAAATATGCATGTCTGCTAGCTGTAGCATTCCATCAAGACATGCATGTCTGCTAGCAACAGCATTCTATCAAGTGGCATGCATGTCACTGCCTGCTAGTTGCAGCATTCTGCAAGAGCCATACAAGCTACTTCCTGCTAGCTGCATCATTCTATCAAGAGCCATACAAGTCACTGCCTGCTACCTCCAGAGTTTTATCAAGAGACATGCATGACTGCTAGCTGCAGCATTCTATCAAGAAACATGCATGTCTGCTAGCTGCGGCATTCTATCAAGAGACAGGCATGCCTGCTAGCTGTGGCATTCTGTCAAGAAACATGCATATCACTGCCTGCTAGCTGCAGCAATCCATCAAGAGCCATGCAAGCCACTGCCTGCTAGGTCCAGCATTTTATCAAGAGACCTGCATGACGGCTAGTTGCTGCATTCTACCAAGAGACATGCATGTCACTGCCTGCTAGCTGCAGCATTCTTTCAAGAGCCATAGAAGCACTGCCTGCTAGCTCCATCATTTTATCAAGAGGCATGCATGCCTGCTAGATGCAGCATTCTACCAAGAGACATGCATGTCACTGCCTGCTAGCTGCAGCATTCTTTCAAGAGCCATAGAAGCACTGCCTGCTAGCTCCATCATTTTATCAAGAGGCATGCATGCCTGCTAGATGCAGCATTCTAGGTCCAGCATTTTATCAAGAGACATGTATGCCTGCTAGCAGCAGCATTCATTCAACAGACCTGCATTCCACTACCTGCTAGCTGCAGCATTCTATCAAGACGCATACAAGGCACTGTCTGCTAGCTCCGGCATTTTATCAAGAGACATGCATGACTGCTAGCTGCAACATTCTACCAAGAGACATGCATGTCACTGCCTGCTAGCTGCAGCATTCTTTCAAGAGCCATACAAGCCGCTGCCTGCTAGCTCCAGCATTTTATCAGGAGACATGCATGGCTGCTAGATACAGCATTCGTTCAGAAGACTTGCATTCCACTGCCTGCTAGCTATGTCATTCTTTCAAGAGACATGCAGGCCAATGCCTGAAGGCTCTAGCATTCTATCAAGAGACAAGCATGCCACTTTTTGCTATCTGCAGCATTCTTTCAAGAGACATGCAGCCTGCTATCTGTGGTGTTCCATTAGGAGACATGCATGTATGCTAGCTTCAGCATTCTATTAAGAGACATGCATGTCACTGACTGCTAGCTGCAGAAATCATTCAACAGACCTGCATTCCACAACCTGCTAGCTGCAGCATTGTATCAAGACCCATACAAGGCACTGCCTGCTAGCTCCAGCATTCCACGAAGAGACATGCATGTCTGCTAGCTGCAGCATTCTATCAAGAGACATGCATGTCTGCTAGCTGCATCATTCCACCAAGAGACATGCATATCACTCCCTGCTAGCTGCGGCATTCCATCAAGAGACATGCATGTCTTCGAGCTTCAGCATTCTATCAAAAGATATGCATGTCTGCTAGCTGTAGCATTCCATCAAGACATGCATGTCTGCTAGCTGCAGCATTCCATCAAGAGGCATGCATGGCACTGCCTGCTAGCTGCTGCATTCTATCAAGAGACATGCAAGCACCTGCCTGCTAGCTGTGGCATCATTTCACCTGGTGTGCCACTCACTGCATGCTAGCTGTGGTATTCTATCAAGATACATGCCAGCAAGACCTGAGTCAAGAGCTGTCTTCTACATGCAGTCTCTCTATACAGATGTGTGCCTCGAAGATTCAGTTTGAGGAGTGCGTTGTTGACATGTTTTGGATCCTGCACTGAATGCTGATTGCCAATCCGTCGTGCCCAGTCCCAGCGCACCACCTACCTGGACGGGTCCTCTGATCTGCGTTCCCACTGCTGACCTCTCACCCTTTATCAGTACTCTCTCTCACCCTATCACTCATTGCAACCTTTGCCACTCCTTGTCTCTCTGCCTCTTCTTTCACATTCACTCGTGGTTTCACTGCACTCACTCTTGCTCTTGCTCTTGCCAGCCTTTGCTTCTTTTTGTCTCACTGTGTCTCATTCCTTCCAGAACCTACAGGTCAGCTATAACTAAAGCTATTCATCCATCAGATGCTCAGATCGACTGTAGACTGATGTATTTAATTGCACGTGACAGCATCCTGAGTGAAGCCCAGGATGGTATTGACATTTACCTTCATGACGCAGGAGTCCCAGAAATTTGCCACTCAGTATGGATTTCACAGCAGCTGGCAGGTATTCTTTGGTCAAATTAATGTGTAAAATGATTGTCAACATCTGGGCTGCTGAAAAAATATTTTATCTCTATATCAACTCTGCCTTCACCTGTCTGTGGCTGGACCGCTCCCAGCACCACAAACCCTGGTCCTCCCACACCCCAGACTTACACCTGTCGGGCTCCACGGCCTCGCCCCTGAACACCGCCACGATCATTGCTGACACGCTGCCACTCTCTCCAAGGTAGGACCTTTTGCCTGCAGCACCTGCCACTTCACCTGCTGCACCATGTACGCTCCAGGTCCCCCACTCCACCTACAATTCTAAGCACTACACTAGGAACACATCAGCAGATCACTTGCACACTCCTCAGCACGCATTCGCTCACCACTCTTATGAGGTCTGGGATCTCATGGAATTGCTCGCATTGGACATCCTCTTCCTCATGGAGAACTGTCTCAACCCATTATCAGCCCCTGACACCGCTGCAGCCGTCCCAGAAAGATACAAGATCACCCTCCGCAATTGCATAAACTAACCATGAGAAGTCATCATCATCCACACAGAATCCTTCCAATGAACCACCTCCATGGATGACACTACCATAGCCACAGAACACATGAACTTCAAACTTCAGATCAACGAAAGAACAACCATCAAGGGAACACTCATATTCAGCCCACCATGAACACAAACCAACTTTGCACACACAACACCCTGTTCACCTGGACGAGACCACTCCATAACTCCACAGTACATTTCACCACTTCACAGGCCCCCACAGCAACCCTAGGCCCTAGCAATCCTGGCCTCAACTGGAGGAAAGTCACAGATATAGACTGAATCAATACACTCACATCCAGCCAGCCCGGATCTCAGCATCAGAAATTTCAACACCTGGATGACCTGGATCTCAGATTGTGCCAACACCTTGCACCAGTCCAGCACACTGAACTCAGAAGAATAAACAAGCAAAGAAGATGGTATAATCATAGCCAAACACTACTTAAAACAACTAGGAGGAGATGGAGAACCTGCAACAACACTATTGATGGGACCACATTCAAAAAGGCACTCTCCACTGCCACAACCAACTGTGGGAAACAAGGAAAAAAGTCCTCACAGCAAGAATCGAAATCAATACCAACAACAAGGAACTCTTCGCAGTCACCAAGGAATTCTCCAACCCTCAGCCACAGCAAACAACAATGTCACCCCTTTGCAAGAACTCTTCAACAGCCTCACCGATTAATTTCATGACATACTAGCCAAGATCTACTGAAACTTCAACCTAAGCCTTGTGACTTGATCAACCTCGCCACATCCACTACTGGCACGAAAGACAACTAGGTAACCGAATGGAGCCAACTTACTCCCCAGGTCATATCAGCCATCATGAAGGCAGTTCACTCGGGGGCCCACACCATGCCCCAACCACATCTTCAACCTCAGAGGACCGAAGGTCAGTCTCCCACTTATGAACCTCATCAAGGCCTTAATCTCCACTGCCACTTTCCCAGAAAACTGCAGCCACACAGATGTCAACGCCATCTAAAGAAACCATTGGCAGACCTAAGTGACTTCAAAAACTACTGAGCCATCTCACTACTACCTTTCTCTGTCAAAGTAATGGAGAAAGCAATCAACCAACAGCGAGCCAACCACCCGGAACACCACCTATACCTGGACAGCCCACAAACTGGGTTTGCAGCAACCACAGCACCAAAACGGCCGCCATTGCAGACATGGACAACACCCACCCCAAATTTGACCAAAGCAAGACAGCTTCACTCATCCTCATCAATCTCTCTGTAGTGTGTTACACCACACACTCATCTTTTGACTCCACCACACAGGAATCTGGGGATCAGCACTTAAGTGAATTACCTGCTTTCTAACAGGAAGAACCCAAAGAGCAAACCTACCTCCTTTCACCTCTAAACCCAAGAAAATCATCTGTTGATACCCACAGGGATCATCTCATCCCAACCTCTTCAACTCCTACATGACTCCACTAGCCAACATCATCAGATCCCACATCATCTCCTACGCTTACGACATGCAACTCATCCTCTCTCTCTCTCTCAATACCCCAACAACACCAGGAACAACTTCCACAACTGCATGACCAGTGTCGCAGGCTGGATAAAGGAGAACTGCCTGAATCTCAACATCATCAAGATGGAGGTACTGATCTTCGGAAGCAAGAACTCTCCATGGGCTTCCTCATGGTGGCCGTCAAAGCTCAGCCCCACATCGACCCCGATTGAGTGTGCCAGAAACATTGGAATCATCCTCAACAGCAAACTCTCGATAATACCACAAATAAGTGTCATCACATCCTCCTGCTTCTTCATCATGTGCGTGTTATGCAAAATCTTCATGTGGCTCCCCAAGTACTCAAGGCTCACCGTTACCCAGGCCCTCATCACAAGCAGACTGGATTACTGCAACGCCTTCTATATAGGAATATCAGCCCACCTCCTCCAAAAACTCTGACCATCCAGAACACCTCCACTAGACTCATCATTGACCTCCCTCGTCTCACCCACATCACCCCACACCTCAGGCAGCAGCACTGGCTCCCGGTGCAGAAATAATGCCTGTTCAAGCTCCTTACACACACATTCAAGGCACTGCACAACACCAGACCCTCCTACCTCAACCACAGCCTCCACTTCCACCAATCCTCCAGGCACCTTCGCTCTGCCACTCTCTCACTCGCCCTCGCACCCTGAGTATGCAGAAGCAGAGCCAGAGAGTGATCTGTCTCCCACCTTGCAGCAAAGCCCTGGAATGATCTCCCCCTCCTCATCAGGACCTCCATTATACTGCTGGAATTCCAAAAGAAGAGGAAGACCTGGCTCTTCAACTATACATTAGTCCCTCCATCATTCTCTGTCAGACTAAGATAACACCCTCCTAGCACCTGGACACTCTCACGGTGAGAAGCCACGCTCTACAAATCCACTAGCATAACAATCCAATAGTTTAGAAAGGACTGAGCCTTCACTCCTGGATGGCCAAGACTGCAGGGTACCTCTCATGCTGTGGCACAGTAGAGTGGCTCGGTTGCAGTTAGGCTCACACTTCAGGGTGCTTCACTCTTGTATGGCCAAGACTGCAGGGTACCTCTCATGCTGTGGCACAGTAGAGTGGCTCCATTGCAGATAGGCTCACCCTTCAGGGTGCTTCTATTGCTATATGGTCCAGACTGCAGGGTGCCTCTATTGCAGTATGACTTCTCTTGCAGTTTGGCCCACACTCCAGGGTTCTGCCGCAGCACTGCAACCTCTGTTGCAGATTGGAACAGATTGCAGGGTGCCTCCCTTGCAGTACGACCTCTGTTGCAGTTCCGCTCAGTCTGCAGGGTGCCTCGGTTTTTAGTGCGACCTCTGTTGCAGTTCACCGCCAGACCGTAGGGTGCCTCAATTCTAGTAGCACCACGTTCCAGAATGGCCCAGTCTGCAGGGTGTATCAGTTGCTGTATGACTTTTATTACAGTTCAGCCCAGACTCCAGGGTTCCTCCATAGCTCTGCGACCTCTGTTGCAGTTCGGCACACACTGCAGGGTGCCTCTGCTGCAGTACAAGCTTTGTTGCAGTAAGGCCTCGATTGCAGGGTGCCTCGGTTGCAGTATGACCTCTGTTGCAGCACACCCTTAGTGCAGGGTGGCTCTGCTGCAGTACAAGCTCTGTTGCAGGAAGGCCTAGATTGCAGTGTGCCTCGGATGCAGTATGACCTCTGTTGCAGCACACCCTTAGTGCAGGGTGGCTCTGCTGCAGTACAAGCTCTGTTGCAGTAAGGCCTATATTGCAGTGTGCCTCGGATCAGTATGACTTCTGTTGCAGCACACCCATAGTGCAGGGTGCCTCTGATGCAGTACGACCCCAATTTCAGTAGGGTCCAGAATGCAGGGTGCCTCCATTGCGGTATGATCTCTGTTGCTTTACAGCCTAGACTGAAGGATGTCTCCATTGTAGTACAGCATGGATTGGAGGGTGCCTCTGTTGCAGTATGACCTCTGCTACAGCATACCCAGTGTGCAGGGCGCCTCCGTTGCACTATGACCTCTGTTACAGTAGGGCCTAAAGTGCAAGGTGCCTCCGTTGCAGTATGGCCTCTGTTGCAGTAGGGCCTAAACCGCAGGGTGCCTCCATTGCAGTATGGACTCTGTTGCAGTTCATCCCAGACTGCAGGATCCATCCATTGCAGTTCAGCCCAAACTGTAGGATGCCTGCATTCCAGAACAACCTCCATTGCAGTACAGCCTTTACTGCAGGGTGCCTCCATTGTGGTATGACCTCTGTTGCAGTATGACCCAGCCTGTAGGGTGCCTCCATTTCTTTAGAAGGTCTGCTGGAGTATAGCCCAGACTGCAGGGTGCATTAATTGCAGTGTGTCCCAGACTGCATGCTGTCTACTTTTCAGTATGGCCTCTTTTGCAGTACAGCCCACACTGTAGGGCGCCTCCTATGCTGTCCGACTTCTTCTGCAATGTGGCCCAGACTGCATGGTGCATCTTTTGCAGTATGACCTCTTTTGCAGAACAACACAGACTTTAGGGTGCCACCTCTGCAGTATGACCTCTGTTGCACTATGGCCTAGACTGCAGTGTGCCTCTGTTGCAGTGAGACCTCTGTTACAGTACAACCCAGTACAAGCTTTCATTGCAGTATGGCCCAGGCTGCAGGATGCCTACTTTTCAATATGACTTCTATTGCAGTACAGCACAGACTGCAGGATGCCATCATTATAATACGACCTCTGTTGCAGGATAACCCATACCACAGGGTGCCTCCACTGCAGTACAAACTCTGTTGCAGTAATGCCAAGGCTGCAGGCTGCCTATATTGCAGTGTGACCTCTGTTGCAGTACACCCCAGAGAGCAGGATGTCTCCCCTGCAATACAACCTCTGTTGAAGCACACCCTAGATTGCATGATGCCTCTGCTGCAGTATGACCTATGTTGCAGCATGGTGGTCTAAACTGCACGTTGCCTCCATTGGAGTACGACTTCTGTTGCAGTGTGGCCCGGACTGCAGGGTGCTCCCATTGAAGTGCAACCTCTGTTGCAGTACAGCCCAGATTGTAAGGGGCCTCCATTACAGTGTGACCTCTGTTGTAGTTCCGCCCAGACTGCAGGGTGCCTCTCTTGCAGTATGACCTCTGTTGCAGTACAACCCAGGACAGCAGGGTGCCTTCATTGCAGTATGACCTTTGTTGCAGTACGGCGCAGACTGCAAGGGGTCTCCACTACAGTTCAACTTTTATTGCAGTACGGCCCAGGTGGCAGGGTGCCTACGTTGCAGCGTGATGCCTGTTGCAATACAGCCCAGATGCACAGTTCTTTTGTTGCAGTGCGACCTCTGATGCAGTAGAGCCTAGACTGCAGGGGACCTCCGTTGCAATGCAACCTCTGTCACAGTACGGCATAGATTGCAGGGTGCCTCCATTGCAGTATGACCTCTGTTGCAGTACAGATCACACTGGAGAGTGCTGCTGCAGCCCTGCAACCTCTGTTGCAGTACAGCCTAGAGTGAAGGGTGCCTGCACTGAAGTACGGGTCTACACACAACCTATGATGGACCGTTGGAAACAAATTTGTAATGATAGACGTCTGTACGAAGATGAAGTGGGAAAGAGATCCATCGTTTGAATGCGATATGAGAGAAGGCGCTTCCTGTTAAAGAAATGCAAGAAACCGAGGACCAGATTCTCAACCCTGTCTATCAACCCAGCACAGCACCCGAAGTTGCCGCGTTGCGTTGCGTGACAGCGAGAGGGCAGGAAAGCACCAGGTCTATAGTGATATGGCACTGGCCTCCCCATCCCTCGTGCTGGCACACAATCAGGCTGCCGAGCGTCAAACACACACCTTTGTATCATAGTGCAAACGCGTCTGCATGAGTCTAGTAGAGGTTTTGTACTGGAATGGTACCCTGCCAGTACTAAATACCACGCCTAGACAAACCGTAAAACTTTTCATACTTTGTATGTGTCCTGTAGAATGCAGCACATATGCTAAGTCGGAAAATACTTTTAACGCCTGCTCCAAAGTGGTGTAATGTCTTGGTGCAAAACCCTGGGAGGCAGATTAACAAATGTTTTGCACTGGGTTCGCATTTTGTGGGATGGAAAGTTGCTAAAAGCAACACGCAGCTTACAGCCTTTCATTTTACATGACTTATGCCGCGCTAAATCATAGCAGTTATAGTAACACTGATGATACCTCAAATGACATCCTTTATGAGAACACGGTGCATGGTAGAGGTGCCAGTTCCAGTTCACGCGGTCTGGCTAGCGAGTTCACAACACTGTCTACGGAGGTGCATAAGTTCTAGTATTTTACGTCGGGCATAAATTATAACTGTGTAGTTTAAGTTGGATTTCTAGTGAAATAATAAATTAAGTCTTCCTATGTATACCTAAGCTCTAACCTTGTTTTGATTGAATATTTCTATATCTCTATTCAAACAGAAGACCAAAGGTTAAAGGGGAGCTATATTTATGTGAAAATGTCAGTAAAAACATACAATTTTAAACTAACAAAACCACTGAAATTCACCATTTATAGTTATTTCGATTAAGCATGTGAACGGGTGGACTTGCTTGTCTAGAGTCTGTGAATGGGTGGAATCACTTGCCTAGAGCCTGTGAACGGGTGGAATTGCTTGCTTAGAGCATGTGAATGGATGGAATCGCTTGCCTAGAGCCTCTTATGGGTGGTATCACTTGTCTTGAGCCTGTGAACGAGTGGAATTGCTTGCCTAAAGCCTGTGAACGTGTGGAATCACTTGCCTAAAGCCTGTGAACGGGTGGAATCGCTTGCCTAGAGCCTGTGAATGGGTATTATTGCTTGCCTAGAGCCTTTTAATGGGTGGAATCGCTTGCCTTGAGCCTGTGAATGAGTGGAATTGCTTGCCTAAAGCCTGTGAATGGGTGGAATTGCTTGCCTAAAGCCTGTGAATGGGTGGAATCGCTTGCCTAGAGCCTTTTATGGGTGGAATCTCTTGCCTTGAGCCTGTGAACGAGTGGAATTGCTTGCCTAGAGCCTGTGAACGGATGGAATCTCTTGCCTAAAGCCTGTGAGCGGGTGGAATCGCTTGCCTAAAGCCTGTGAACGGGTGGAATTGCTTGCCTAAAGCCTGTGAACAGGTGGAATAGCTTGCCTAAAGCCTGTGAATGGGTGGAATCTCTTGCCTAAAGGCTGTGAACAGGTGGAATCGCTTGCCTAAAGCCTGTGAACGGGTGGAATCTCTTGCCATGAGCCTGTGAACGGGTGGAATCACTTGCCTAAAGGCTGTGAACAGGTGGAATTGCTTGCCTAAAGCCTGTGAACAGGTGGAATCACTTGCCTAATGCCTGTGAACGGGTGGAATTGCTTGCTTAAAGCCTGTGAATGGGTGGAATCGCATGCCCAAAGCTTATGAATGGGTGGAATCACTTGCCTAAAGCCTGTGAATGGGTGGGATCTCTTGCCTTGAGCCTGTGAATGGGTGGAATTGCTTGCCTAAAGGCTGTGAATGATTGGAATTGCTTGCCTAAAGCCTGTGAATGGGTGGAGTCTCTTGCCTAAAGCCCGTGAACAGGTGGAATTGCTTGCCCAAAGCCTATGAACGGGTGGAATCGCTTTTCTAAAGCCTGTGAACGGGTGGAATCTCTTGCTTTGAGCCTGTGAATGGGTGGAATTGCTTGCCTAAAGGCTGTGAATGATTGGAATTGCTTGCCTAAAGCCTGTGAATGGGTGGAATCTCTTGCCTAAAGTCCGTGAACGGGTGGAATTGCTTGCCTAAAGCCTGTGAACGGGTGGAATTGGTTGCCCAAAGCCTATGAACGGGTGGAATCGCTTGCCTAAAGTCTGTGAACGGAAGGTAGAGCAAGCCTTGAAGCGTCTCTCCAACGGTATTCCTTGCTGCAGCCAGCACAGAGGAATCCATGCTTGAACATCACATGGCTGCCCAATCTCGGCAAATTTGTGTTATGACTAAATCTGAATATATGCTCCTTGGAGAATGAGATGGTGGTTTGCTGTGATATACCCTTTACTTTGCACTATGGTTTGTTGTTTTTAAATACTGCTTTGTTTTAAGATGGATACACGCTAATCTACGCAGGGAATAAGTAGTTTATGGGCTGGGGAGAGGATCATTCAAATTTTTTAAAAGATGCTAAAGGTTTTTTTACAAATTATCACCTGTGCTCACATATAAATACTGCGGGACACATAGGGCCTGATTTTGATGTCGGCAGACGGGTTACTTCATCACAACAATGACGGATAGCCCATCCGCCGAAATATAAATCCCACAACAGTGACGGACAGCCCATCCGCCAAAATATAAATCCCACAACAGTGACGGACAGCCCATCCGCCAAAATAGAAATCCCACAACAGTGACGGACAGCCCATTCGCCAAAATATAAATCCCACAACAGTGACGGACAGCCCATCCTCCGAAATATAAATCCCACAACAGTGACGGACAGCCCATCCGCCGAAATATAAATCCCAACAGTGACGGACAGCCCATCCGCCAAAATATAAATCCCACAACAGTGACGGACAGCCCATCCGCCAAAATAGAAATCCCACAGGATATAATGGGATTTGTATTTCGGCAGACGGGAGATCCATCACTGTTGGGATGGAGTAACCCGTCCATCAATTCTAAATCAGACCCATAATTGGAAAGTGGATCTTAGATTGTTTAAAAACATGAACCAAAGGTCCTGATTTTTCATTGCTAGTTAGTTTTACAGGTCGTTATTCTGCATGCCCGGATTGACCTCCACTGTGATCTGACGGGATGGACATTTGAGAAGTGTTCAACTGGTGACTTTGGACAGGTGACTTTAGACGGTCAGCACTGACAGGCCTGCGTCCTTTGATGGTGCAACTCATTCCTACATTAGATCCAAAGTAAAATAACTTAGATGTTTATCAATTCTGGTCAACATTATATTCTCTTACAAATAAGCATGTCCACCTGTCAAAGAACTGGCAGTGGGATCAGATAGGTATTTTTTTAATCTTACCACTGCAAGAGGCAGCACCAGGGTGTGTGCCCACCACACCTGGCAATGAGGTCACAGCATCCCCAGTGGACCTACTCTCAGAGTACGCAAAGCTCACATTGGAACTTCGACTGAAGAAAGAAGAGAGGTTTTACACCATCCTTCATTGCACCTTTCCATAGGCAAACTTAGTGCAATGGAATTTGTAATCTATACCTTGTGAGTTCTGTTCCCATATCTGAATTTGTTTAAGGAAAAAGTGATAATTACATTTTGAAGCATTGATATCAATTAATAATTGTATCCTTCTACCTGAGTCCACTAATGCACCCTGAATTTATTGTTCAGTGAATAAACATGTTTGGCTGGCACGGAATGCTCCGAACCACTAATTAAGTGTTATTACAAAGATTTAAAGCATTATTTCAAAATAACATACAGTTGAGCCCCTGATGTATCCGACACCCACTTTATGAACTCATTATATAATTAATCAATGAAGACCCCCTGACTGATTAATTCAGACATACTAACTGCCACTTTTAACAGCCTAGGAATTAGGTGTTTTAATTAGTGCAGTTGTTCTTTTGATGTGTACTGTCCCACTGATTAGCTGCAGTCACCACTACTGAGCATCCTTCATTACCAAATGTGTATTTAAAGTTTAAACAGTGCATCTAGCTGATTTTCGTTTTACATAAATGCTGGAGTCACTATACATTAAGATTAAGTGAAATTGCCAATTATTGTCTTGATAGAATATATTTAGAATTATCTACCTGATAATGTGAATAATTCAATGTGATAAAATGCGGTGATATTCTGTAACAAAGTTCCAAACAAACAAATGCGATACAATGTATATTTTCAATTACTCCTGTATGTGTGTTTGTATGTATGTAGGTATGTATGTATACACGCATATGGTATTTCTATAGCATTAACCCAACCAAAACCAAAAAGCGGAGCACTGTACATGATCCCAGGGATCACTAACAGTATGTAGGTAACACAAATATTCTGTGGACAGGAGCGACTTGTAACCTTTGAAAGTGGAGGGGCGAGTGAAGTGCCCCATCACTTCCCCCCCAAAAAGCATAAAACACCCACACCCTCCAAAACCCCAAAGTAAACCACCCCTCACTCCAAAAGCCCAAGTAAAACCATAATACTAACTACAAAATAAAAACAACCACTATACGTACATGCATTACACACACATGCATTACAAATTTAAAATACAAAAAACACAACACTTACCCAGGGGCTCCACGTCCTCCTCCACGTTCTTCTCCTCTCCAGTAGAAGAAGAGCTCCCCTAACCAATCTTGACTCTGCTCTCATACTGTTAACCAGCATGAGAGAAGCACCTGGATTGGAAGGAGGGGGCTGGCTGGACGCTCCTTCAGGCCCTGGAGGCCAATGCTTGGTCGTCACCCAGCTGTCTTAAGACAGCTTAGTGGAGAGCTTCAAAGTGCTCATGTCACTTTGGGCGATGCAAAACAGCTGGCCAAAGTGACATGCACACTTTGGAGCATGCAGTCAGGCCTGCTTCAGTCCTCCATGCTTCCAATCGGCAGTACAGGACACGCCCAGTATATCTCTGGGCTAGTGCAAACTGCGCCATAAAAATTAAATGGAATTCAATCTTTTCATTTCCATTTTATTCTTGCCTGCATAGCTTGCAGCGGGCGGGGAGCGATGCTCCCCCGCCCTCGAGAAGAAACCATTGCTGTGAGTGGACAGAATATTGTGCCAAAAATATAAAGGTCCAAAATATCAAGAAGGTAAGTGCAAGTAGGTAAGTATAGATTTACAACTCTTAACTCCACATCTGCATACCATGATGGTATATACATATATATACATATATATATATATATATATATATATATATATATATATATATATATATATATATATATATTGTTGAGTTACATATATGTAGAGTCATATATAGTAAAACTTTGCTTACCTATAGATACTTACGTTCACAATATTTTCGCCCTCAATATTTTTGATGCAATATTTACTCCACGACATATCTTATCTGATATTTTGTCTAAGTACAGATCCAAGACCAGTATAAACTCAATGAGTAATGGGAGAGGTAGTTGAGTTGTGAATGGTTAATGCATTGGGCCTTCTCTAACTCTCCCTGACATTGGAGCAGCGTTGGCGGTCCTGATGGGTACAGGGATGTTGTTCTCCACTCACTGCGACCGCGTTTTCTCTCGTTCTCTCACATCTACTTCGACCAACATTGCTCCCACTGTTGTATTCAATGCCAGATTAAACCCTGCGGAGGCCCCTAGGCAGTCAACATTTTGGGGACCCTCTCGCAAATTATCTCCTAATACGTTTTTAATTTTATCAACCAACAGTTTTAATAAACCAATTTTATTACACAAAACTAAACATTACACATACATAGTTTGCACCCATTTTTTTTTACAAACTGACAGCTGACAGAAGATGAGCTTTTAAGAGACAATCTTTTGTGTGAATCTGATGTCTGTGGTTTATGTACTTTAAATTGTTAATGGGTACATTGCATTAATACAGTATTTTCTCTATAGATTCTTTAATGTAAAGTTTTCGTTTCTTTGAATTGATTCATTTTTTTCTATCTTTTGTAAACAATTTAAGAAAGCTTGATTGTAATTTTCTTTCAAGATAAAATTAATATTATTTTGATCTGTTGTCGTGGGGCCCCTAGAAGGAGTGGAGCCCATAGGCCAGTGCCTACTTTGCCCATTTGGCAATCCGGCACTAATTGTATTTGCGAAATTCCTCCTCCTATCTACCCTCTTCCTTCGTTCTCTCACCTCAATTCCCGGTTCTCCCTCACCAACACCTCTTCTTCGCTCACATCTGCTGTCTAGCTCATAGCTCCCTCTCGTTCCTAACCAGATTCCCTCTCATCTCTAGACCTTCATTTAAACTCTTTTAATTTCTCTCTCTCAGTTTTCACTCCCTTCCCTTCTCTCATGTATTTCTCCCAATGTCACTCTCCCCTCTATCTCTACTCGTCTTGTCCCCTCATTTCAATGCCTTCCAGTTGTTTCTTACCTCCACCTCTGTGTCATATCCTTCTCTACCAGTCACTCGTGCCACCATCTTTCATAGGTTCCATCTGTCTCATTCCCTATCCTCCATTTTCCCTCTGATTTGGTTCATTTGTATCCTCACGCCAACTCTATCAGTCTCAGTCTCACCTCTGTCTCTCCCGCTCTCTCTTTCGCACCGGCCTCTCTCATTCTGTTACTTCTGCCTCTCAGTTTCTCTTGCCTCTATTTTTCAGTTTCCCACTCGCCTTCTTCTCGCACTAGCTCTGTATCTCCTATTCCTCCATCTTTCTCTGATAGTCTCAGACACCACTTTCTCCCCCAGGTACCCTTCACACCATGTCATTAAAAGAAGAGTTCACTCTTGGTGGGGGCTGGATGAGAGTTGTACATCAGTGTATAACTTTAGAACCAGGCTCACCATCTGCACATGCATTTGCAAAGTTTTGTGAACACTTTCCTACTCTGGGTTTCAAAGAAAAAATGAAGAGACCTACAAATGTCTTCCAGATGCGCGGACGCTACATACGGGACCTGACTAAGGAACATCTTCAATGACCTCACAAACTACACTACAAATTACGTTACAAATGACATCATTGATGACATCACTGCGGCCGCATCTATAACAAAACAATTGCCTCAGGCATGAGGCTGGCGTTACACTGTAAGCCCCACACCTCAGTATGTTCAGCGGCAATCCATTCAGTGGCCTATACCATATTTTAAGCATTAATGACATCATATAGGAAGCCATTGATTTTATATATGAGGTCATGAGTAGTTCATTTTATGAAATTATGCAGACACAGTTCACCGTAGCTGACTCATTTCAGCATTTATCACACTTTAAATCCTATAAATAACTTTGTACATTTCTATTAGCATAGGTTAATACAGAGTTTTGCATACTGTGGTGATTGCAAATCAAATCTGGTGAGTCGGAAAGTCTGAGCAATAAATAACGGTGCTTTTGAATTCTGTGTTTATCTTGTCACATTTACCAGTGCTTCAAAGACAGAGGTCAAATGGCAGGCTATGTTTTATGACAAGCTCCTGCTTATTCTTTTAACATGGGTTTTGATGTTTACTTTCTCTGACTGCAAAGTGAGAGGAATTTTTAAAGTGAATTATGTGACAATCTTGCTGGGGTACAGGGAGTGTGAATGGAAACGCTGTAGGATGTCATTTTTTGCAACAAACAACACATTTAAATACCTGTAAATGAATTGTATGCATTCAGCAGTTAGGAAAACAAAAACGTGGCACTTTTTTTGTAATCCTCAAGTCTACTGGAAACTTAGATTGTGATAGGAACAAAACAAATCACGACATTACTTGGCATTGCATAAATGATAAATATTCACAGAATACCGATTTCCACACATTATCACTTAAGAGCTATGTACTTTTATCAGTAAAACTGTGTGTCTGTGCAACAGTAGTGGCCATGTCAATGGAAAATGTGCTGTCTGAAAATGACACCATGCTTTAATTACATCAAAAAATCTCCCATCTCATGTCCATTAAACTTAGGTGGGTTGCAAATGTTTGCCGTTCTGAAAAGAGGATCGCGGTCCTGAAAAGTCTGAGAAGCAATGATCTACAGGGAGGTGGAAGGTCTTCACCAGACCACGACTAGAAGCATCTCTGACCTGTCTGAGATGAGTCCTGGCTGCAGGAATCTGCCAGATACGATGATTCGTGAAGAAATGCAACTTTATTTGATTGAGTTCCACACATTAGATTGTGTCACGAGAGTACATGAAGATCCAATAGAATATGAATTTAAAAACCGTAAAACAACTTTGGAATGTAAAAAAATATGTTTATTCTGTTTCGTTATGAGTCATATACAGTGTGCTATAGAATGTAATGTATAATGCACCCACTGGAGAAAACGTTTCAGGTAATGAGAGTTTAGTGCTGCACTGTTTCGCCTGGAGTTCAGCAACCAAGTTTAATCTGAATGAAATCAAGTTATGACAAACATCACACTGATGCATGCAAACATTACAATTACATCAGCACAAATCTCTATTGGAAATGCCTTCTTTCATGACCAGTTAGCTCTTTCTAAATTCCTTCACATGTAATATATAGAACATTTCTAAGTCTGTTAAGTTTTTTGACAGTTTTATGACACATTATCATGTCATGCACATTGAATTTTCATCAGCAGTTCAGCGGGCTAGTAGTTAGAAAAATCAGTTGGCAACAGCCAAGTTACAACCACGAGCCACGAGCCAAGAACCCTCAGCTTATTGCACATTTACCAAAACATACTGACTGCTTTCTCTGTTGACAGAGCCCAGGCAACACTTCTTAAATTTTTTCTACTTTATTGGCCAAAAATTCACATTGGAGGAAAAAATATATGTTTTTCCTCATCACAGTTAAGACTGTCCGGTCTCACACCAATCCCACTCTAGTGAGTGAAGAGCTCGATTATAATTGAGGTCACGTGAACAGCTGTCTTGTATCCGTGATTCCTTTTTCATTAGTTGCACATTTCATACTGACATTATGCTGACTTCATCCTTCACATACCCATGTTAGTTCCACCATGTAATTGAAGGAGGTAACCTGGGCTTTTAAATGTAGGGAAGATCAGGGTCTGTCCATCAAAGGACTTCATCATCTCTTTGGGTCAAACTATCCCGATTGTGACCTGGTACCCACATAACATCCTTTCCACCTGCCATAATGCTCACACACCTCTTTCTGTTGCTTTCTGTCACCGAGGTCACTAACAAACTCGTGATGTAATGGTACCAAGTATACCATGCACTGATGCCACGTGAGCCATAAATAGTCTATTTGGTTCCTTTAACATTCTGATGATGTGAGTTAATGGGTTCCCCCTGGAATCACACTTCTGCCCTTTAACAGAGTAGCTGAAGTCAAAGGCCAACAGGGGGTCATTCATAAAAGAGAGTATATGTAGCCCAGATATTTAGGAGTCTATGACAGTGCTTAATTTGTGCTTGTTGTTTCCGGTGCTGAGCACCGGCACTTATTTGTGAGGGCTGGGGCTTATTCTTATGCCTCATGCATTTTCTGAAAGCAAAAGACACATATGTGAATAACGGAAGAAGGAAAAACTAAAAAGCGTCATAAAGGGAGAAAGTAGAAAGTTGCAGGATGAGCTGAAGGGGCAGGGTTGGCCGTAAATGGATTGAAGAGACCCGAGCTGGCTTCAGGATTACGCTGCCTCAGTATTCAGTGCTGGCAAATTTAATTACAGCAGCCTCGTGTTTAAGAGAAGGGCTTTGAGCACCGGCACCTCTTAATTTGCAAATTAAGCACTGGTCTATGATATGTGACATATTAAATAGAATCATACGAATGCAACACAATCAAGAATTATAGAATAACTTGACACAGTTCCACTACTCTTCTGTAATTTACTTATCATTAGCATAAATTCTACAGCTCATGGTTATGTTCTTCAGATTGTTTTTGAGATTGGATTTGGAGTTTTCCGATGACCTAGTACCCAAACTTGCAAAGGACTGTTTTTGAGATTGGACTTGGAGTTCTCCGCTGATCTGTTACCCAAGCTTGCAAGGGATTGTTCTTGAGATTGGAGTTGTCTGATGACCAACTACCCAAACTTGCAAGGGATTGTTTTTGAGATTGGAGTTGGAGTTGTCCGATGACCTGTTACCCAAACTTGCAAGGGATTGTTTTTGAGATTGGAGTTGGAGTTGTCCGATGACCTGTTACCCAAGCTTGCAAGAGATTGTTTTTGAGATTGGAGTTGGAGTTGTCCGATGACCTGTTACCCAAATTTGCAAAGGATTGTTTTTGAGATTGGAGTTGGAGTTGTCCGATGACCTGTTACCCAAGCTTGCAAGAGATTGTTTTTGAGATTGGAGTTGGAGTTGTCCGATGACCTGTTACCCAAATTTGCAAGGGATTGTTTTTGAGATTGGAGTTGGAGTTGTCCGATGGTCTGTTACCCAAGCTTGCAAGGGATTGTTTTTGAGATTGGACTTGGAGTTGTCCGATGATCTGTTACCCAAGCTTGCAAGGGATTGTTTTTAAGATTGGAGTTGTCCGATGATCTGTTACCCAAGCTTGCAAGGAGTCATTGGGTTGCCCTTCCTTTGTAACACACTTTGACAGATCAGGACACCTACCCAGTGTAATGTGTCAAGTCTGATGGAATGGGGAACTTCTGGTTTAGTGCTCCTAACCTTCAGCAGGTGTAGTCCTGCGAGCCCCATCTGAATGCTTAGATATTAACTGTACTTATAGAAGACGGTCCACTCTTTTCATGTAAGTACAGCAGCATCACTGGGCATTAAGCAGGACTGTACAACCCCGTCAAAAGCCGTAGCTGAGTCTCCAGATGTACCATTGTCAAGGGATACGGATCGGGAGGTACACTGTTACCCGAAATACAAACCACCCAGAACTTTACCTACTACTTCTATCGGTGCATGAGGATTTCTCCTTCCAAAGAAGAGAAGATGCATTTCCACCTAACATTCACATTGGCCTGTTGCTAAATCTTCACTCAGAGGTTTTACCAGTCGTGGCTCGTGAAAACCTGGAGGGGCGGGCAGCGCGTGGGGGGGATAAATAACAATTAAAAAAAGACTTTTTTTTAAAAAACACTTACCGCCGCGTGCCGCTCCTCTGTCCCTCGTCGCTCCAGGCACAGGCTCCCGGCCTGCCCTGCGGCTAAACCCGATGCTGCTCAGAGCAGCGTCAGGATTGGCTGGTGCCCAGCCAGGGCGCTCTCAGGCAGAATGGGGAGCCTGTGCCTGCTCTCTCCAGCCCGGCAACTGGCTGCGCTCGTGCGGCCTTATGGAGGAGCCGCCCCGGGGTTTTACTACTGCGAGTACTTCCAAGCACGTGTCCCTTTCAGGGCTCCTTCGCAAACACCAGAGGATCCCAGCAGGCCCAGCCAGAAAGTGGCAATGGTGAGATATGTTACCCCCGGCACTGCCAGCTGTTTGAATGCTCACTTCCGGGTTTTCCACTGCACACACAGCCTTCTTATTACAGTGCAAACAGACGATGCGTGTGCCTGTCTCTCTGTGTTACGTGCAAGGGTGCTTCACGAGCTCCACAGATCTCCCCACCGGCTTGTGTTACACTTTTTATCGCACGGATGATACGCACAAGCATCTGTCTGCATTCAGCTTGCACTCATGCATCCCCCGCACGCGCTTCACCAGAGGCAGCACCCTTTTCATTTACACACGGAGGAGCATGCGTAGGTACGTTCATCTTTCCTGTGCAGATAAAGAACTAACAGCTGTTTGACAAAGACACCCCAAGGCCAGAGCCAGACTTTCCTAACGCTGACTGCAGCGCCATCTAAGGCCCTGCTCGGCCTCATGAAGGCCCTCTATGCGCTTTATCTGTAGAGAATCTTCACTCACCTTCTTGTGATCTCGTTAATTTGGATTCAGTCCTTTATCCTAAATCTCCGATGCCTCCTTTCAGCAACAGCTTTCCACGGAAGCACTCCTTCCATCCAGAGTTTTGGGGCGCAGATATTTTTGGGATCCGTCGCCACGTGTTGAATAAAATACAAAGTCAACATTTCCCCCTGCTACAAGGTGGCTTTGCCCTTGTCTGGATAGCAAAACATTTACCCCCGCGCGCTTCCTTGCTGGGGTTTAAGGGGCCAGGTGAACGTCCGACCCAGTCCACAAAGGTGTCTCTTTCCACAGGGATCCTGGGGGACCACCTGGTGAATGACGTCATAATACCGCACAAACCCCAAGCATACGTCATCGAAGAAGCAGCACTGTAGAATACCTGCTGATGATTGCTAGAGATGGAGGTCTAATTAAAGACAACTTTTGGCAACATCTACACTGGATGCCCCCTTTAAAATTAAATGGGTAGTGTTACACTCATCTGGATATGTAAGGTTGCTGGTGGGGCCCACCAAAGAAAAGGCCCGCCAAGAAACGAGTACAGAAGCACTTCAGATGCACAGAACTGTAATGACGAAAGAAAACAAAGGTTTCCACAGTATTTCTTCAGATTCCAACAAATTATCATCTATCAAAATGGAAACTCCAAGGTGCAGCTCTTGTGGGCTGGCCCTGGCAATGTACCTCTCTGGTGCAAAGGTGCAGCTCTTGTGGGCTGGCCCTGGCAATGTACCTCTCTGGTGCAAAGGTGCAGCTCTTGTGGGCTGGCCCTGGCAATGTACCTCTCCGGTGCAAAGGTGCAGCGTGACTAGCCCTGAAAATGTACCTCTCTGGTGCAAAGGTGCAGCTCTAGTAGGCAGCCCTGTAAATGCACCTCTCTGGTACAAAGGTGCAGCTCTCATGGACTGGCCCTAAGAATATACCCCTCTGGTGCAAAGGTGCAGCGTGACTAGCCCTGGCAATGTACCTCTCTGGTGCAAAGGTGCAGCTCTAGTAGGCAGCCCTGTAAATGCACCTCTCTGGTACAAAGGTGCAGCTCTCATGGACTGGCCCTAAGAATATACCCCTCTGGTGCAAAGGTGCAGTGTGACTGAGCGTGAAAATATACCTCTCTGGTGCAAAGGTGCAGCTCTTGTGGGCTGGCCCTGACAATATACCTCTCTGGTGCAAAGGTGCAGCTCTTGTGAGCTGGCCTTGACAATGTACCTCTCTAGTGCAAAAGTGCTGTTCTTGTTGGCAGACACTGAAAATGTACCTTTCTGGTGCAAAGGTGCAGCTCTTGTGGGCTGGCACTGAAAATGTACCTTTCTGGTGCAAAGGTGCAGCTCTTGTGGACTGGGCCTGAAAGTGCACCTCACTGGTGCAAAAGTGCAGCTCTCGTTGGCTGGCCCTGAAAATGTACCTCTCTGGTGCAAAAGTGCAGAACATCTACAGTTATAAGTTTACTTTTTATTGTAGATTCACCACCTCTGGACACCAACTGTAGGAGGCTGGACTGGCTTGTAGTGAGTACCAAGGGGTACTTGCACCTTGCACCAGGCCCAGTTATCCCTTATTAGTGTATAGGGTGTCTAGCAGCTTAGGCTGATAGATAATGGTAGCTTAGCAGAGCAGCTTAGGCTGAACTAGGAGACGTGTGAAGCTACTACAGTACCACTTAGTGTCATATGCACAATATCATAAGAAAACACAATACACAGTTATACTAAAAATAAAGGTACTTTATTTTTATGACAATATGCCAAAGTATCTTAGAGTGTACCCTCAGTGAGAGGATAGGAAATATACACAAGATATATATACACAATAGCAAAAATATGCAGTATAGTCTTAGAAAACAGTGCAAACAATGTATAGTTACAATAGGATGCAATGGGGGAAACATAGGGATAGGGGCAACACAAACCATATACTCCAAAAGTGGAATGCGAACCACGAATGGACCCCAAACCTATGTGACCTTGTAGAGGGTCGCTGGGACTATTAGAAAATAGTGAGAGTTAGAAAAATAACCCTCCCCAAGACCCTGAAAAGTGAGTGCAAAGTGCACTAAAGTTCCCCTAAGGACAAAGAAGTCGTGTTAGAGGAATAATGCAGGAAAGACACAAACCAGCAATGCAACAACTGTGGATTTCCAATCTAGGGTACCAGTGGAACAAGGGGACCAAGTCCAAAAGTCACAAGCAAGTCGGAGATGGGCAGATGCCCAGGAAATGCCAGCTGCGGGTGCAAAGAAGCTTCTACTGGACAGAAGAAGCTGAGGTTTCTGCAGGAACGAAAAGGGCTAGAGACTTCCCCTTTGGTGGACGGATCCCTCTTGCCGTGGAGAGTCGTGCAGAAGTGTTTTCCCGCCAAAAGAACGCCAACAAGCCTTGCTAGCTGCAAATCGTGCGTTTAGCGTTTTTGGACGCTGCTGGGGCCCAGGAGGGACCAGGAGGTCGCAAATTGGACCTGAAGAGAGAGGGGACGTCGAGCAAGACAAAGAGCCCTCACTGAAGCAGGTAGCACCCGGAGAAGTGCCAGAAATAGGCACTACAAGGATGTGTGAAACGGTGCTCGCCGAAGTTGCACGAAGGAGTCCCACGTCGCCGGAGACCAACTTAGAAAGTCGTGCAATGCAGGTTAGAGTGCAGTGGACCCAGGCTTGGCTGTGCACAAAGGATTTCCGCCGGAAGTGCACAGGGGCCGGAGTAGCTGCAAAGTCGCGGTTACCAGCAATGCAGCCCAGCGAGGTGAGGCAAGGACTTACCTCCACCAAACTTGGGCTGAAGAGTCACTGGACTGTGGGGGTCACTTGGACAGAGTTGCTGGATTCGAGGGACCTCGCTCGTCGTGCTGAGAGGAGACCCAAGGGACTGGTAATGCAGCTTTTTGGTGCCTGCGGTTGCAGGGGGAAGATTCCGTCGACCCACGGGAGATTTCTTCGGAGCTTCTGGTGCAGAGAGGAGGCAGACTACCCCCACAGCATGCACAAGCAGGAAAACAGTCGAGAAGGCGGAAGGATCAGCGTTACAGAGTTGCAGTAGTCGTCTTTGCTACTATGTTGCAGGTTTGCAGGCTTCCAGCGCGGTCAGCAGTCGATTCCTTATCAGAAGGTGAAGAGAGAGATGCAGAGGAACTCGGATGAGCTCTTGCATTCGTTATCTAAAGTTTCCCCAGAGACAGAGACCCTAAATAGCCAGAAAAGAGGGTTTGGCTACCTACGAGAGAGGATAGGCTACTAACACCTGAAGGAGCCTATCAGCAGGAGTCTCTGACGTCACCTGGTGGCACTGGCCACTCAGAGCAGTCCAGAGTGCCAGCAGCACCTCTGTTTCCAAGATGGCAGAGGTCTGGAGCACACTGGAGGAGCTCTGGACACCTCCCAGGGGAGGTGCAGGTCAGGGGAGTGGTCACTCCCCTTTCCTTTGTCCAGTTTCGCGCCAGAGTAGGGGCTAAGGGGTCCCTGAACCGGTGTAGACTGGCTTATGCAGAATTGGGCACATCTGTGCCCAAGAAAGCATTTCCAGAGGCTGGGGGAGGCTACTCCTCCCCTGCCTTCACACCATTTTCCAAAGGGAGAGGGTGTCACACCCTCTCTCAGAGGAAGTTCTTTGTTCTGCCATCCTGGGCCAGGCCTGGCTGGACCCCAGGAGGGCAGATGCCTGTCTGAGGGGTTGGCAGCAGCAGCAGCTGCAGTGAAACCCCAGGACGGGCAGTTTGGCAGTACCAGGGTCTGTGCTACAGACCACTGGGATCATGGGATTGTGCCAACTATGCCAGGATGGCATAGAGGGGGCAATTCCATGATCATAGACATGTTACATGGCCATATTCGGAGTTACCATTGTGAAGCTACATATAGGTAGTGACCTATATGTAGTGCACGCGTGTAATGGTGTCCCCGCACTCACAAAGTTCAGGGAATTGGCTCTGAACAATGTGGGGGCACCTTGGCTAGTGCCAGGGTGCCCTCACACTAAGTAACTTTGCACCTAACCTTTACCAGGTAAAGGTTAGACATATAGGTGACTTATAAGTTACTTAAGTGCAGTGTAAAATGGCTGTGAAATAACGTGGACGTTATTTCACTCAGGCTGCAGTGGCAGGCCTGTGTAAGAATTGTCAGAGCTCCCTATGGGTGGTAAAAGAAATGCTGCAGCCCATAGGGATCTCCTGGAACCCCAATACCCTGGGTACCTCAGTACCATATACTAGGGAATTATAAGGGTGTTCCAGTAAGCCAATGTAAATTGGTAAAAATGGTCACTAGCCTGTTAGTGACAATTTGGAAAGAAATGAGAGAGCATAACCACTGAGGTTCTGATTAGCAGAGCCTCAGTGAGACAGTTAGTCACTACACAGGTAACACATTCAGGCACACTTATGAGCACTGGGGCCCTGGGTTACCAGGGTCCCAGTGACACATACAACTAAAACAACATATATACAGTGAAAAATGGGGGTAACATGCCAGGCAAGATGGTACTTTCCTACACAACCCCCCCCCAAACGAAGGACAATAAGACTAGCCATGACCTGATGAGTCTTCATTGTCTAAGTGGAAATATCTGGAGAGTCCATCTACATTGGATTGGCTACTCTCAGGTCTATGTTCCACTGTATAGTCCATTCCCTGTAGGGATATGGACCACCTCAACAATTTAGGATTTTCACCTTTCATTTGTTTTAGCCAAAGTAGAGGTTTGTGGTCTGTCTGAACAATGAAGTGAGTGCCAAACAGGTATGGCCTCAACTTCTTCAGTGCCCAGACCACAGCAAAGGCCTCCCTCTCAATGGCAGACCAACGCTTTTCTCTAGGGGTCAACCTCCTACTAATAAAAGCAACAGGTTGATCCTGGCCCTCAGAATTAAGTTGTGATAGGACTGCCCCTACTCCTAATTCAGATGCATCAGTTTGGACATAGAATTTTTTAGAGTAACAAGGGCTTTTCAGGACAGGTGCAGAGCACATGGCCTGCTTCAGCTCCTCAAAAGCTTTCTGACAGTTTGTTGTCCATAATACCTTTTTAGGCATTTTCTTGGATGTGAGGTCATTAAGAGGGGCTGCAATGGAGCCATAGTTCTTAATGAACCTCCTGTAATACCCAGTGAGGCCTAGGAAGGCTCTCACCTGAGTCTGAGTGGTAGGGGGAACCCAATCAATAATTGTTTGGATTTTCCCCTGAAGTGGTGCAATCTGTTCCCCACCAACAAGGTGTCCCAGATAAACCACCTTACCCTGCCCTATCTGGCACTTTGAAGCCTTGATAGTGAGGCCTGCCTTTTGCAGGGCCTCCAAAACTTTCCATAGGTGGACCAGGTGATCATCCCAGCTGGAGCTAAAGACAGCTATATCGTCCAAATATGCTGCACCGAAAGCTTCCAGCCCTTGCAGGACTGTGTTCACCAACCTCTGAAAAGTGGCAGGTGCATTTTTCAAACCAAAAGGCATTACAGTAAACTGGTAATGTCCTCCAATGGTTGAAAATGCAGTCTTAGGTTTAGCATCTTCTGACAATTTGATCTGCCAATACCCTGCAGTCAAGTCAAAAGTGCTTAGATACTTGGCAGATGCCAGTGTATCTATGAGCTCATCTGCCCTGGGTATAGGGTGAGCATCAGTTTTGGTTACCAAGTTGAGACCTCTATAGTCTACACAAAACCGCATTTCCTTCTTTCCATCTTTGGAATGGGATTTTGGTACCAGTACCACAGGAGAAGCCCATGGACTGTCAGAGTGCTCAACCACTCCTAGTTCTAACATTTTCTGGACCTCTTGCTTTATGCAGTCCCTGACATGGTCAGGCTGCCTATAGATCTTACTTTTGACAGGTAAACTGTCTCCAGTATCTATAGTGTGCTCACACCAAGAAGTGGTACCTGGCACAGTAGAGAAGAGTTCAGAGAATTGATCTAGGAGATTTATGCAATTATCTTTCTGCTCAGCAGTAAGACAATCAGCCAAAACTACACCTTCCACAAGAGCATCTTGTTCTGTGGAAGAGAAGAGATCAGGTAGAGGATCACTGTCTTCTTCCTGTCCCCCATCAGTTGCCATGAGCAGGGTGAGATCAGCCCTGTCATAGTAGGGTTTCAGGCGGTTGACATGGAGCACCCTAAGGGGACTCCTGGCAGTGCCTAAGTCAACTAAATAGGTGACTTCTCCCTTCTTTTCAACAATTGTGTGGGGACCACTCCATTTATCTTGGAGTGCTCTTGGGGCCACAGGCTCCAAGACCCACACTTTCTGCCCTGGTTGTTACTGAACCAAAACAGCCTTCTGATCATGCCATTGCTTCTGGAGCTCTTGGCTGGCCTGAAGGTTTTTACTGGCCTTTTTCATGTACTCAGCCATCCTTGATCTGAGGCCAAGTACATAATCCACAATATCCTGCTTAGGAGCTTTTAAAGGTTGTTCCCAACCCTCCTTTACAAGTGTGAGTGGACCCCTAACAGGGTGTCCAAAAAGAAGTTCAAAGGGGCTGAAGCCCACTCCTTTCTGGGGTACCTCCCTGTAGGCAAAAAGGAGGCATGGTAGAAGGATATCCCATCTCCTGCGGAGTTTTTCAGGGAGACCCATAATCATGCCTTTGAGAGTTTTATTAAATCTCTCCACCAGTCCATTTGTTTGTGGATGATAGGGTGTTGTGAACTTGTACGTTACACCACACTCCTTCCACATGGCCTTTAAGTATGCAGACATGAAATTGCTTCCTCTGTCTGATACTACTTCCTTTGGGAAGCCCACCCTGGAAAATATTCCCAGGAGGGCCTTTGCCACTGCAGGTGCTGTAGTGGTCCTTAAAGGAATAGCTTCAGGATATCTTGTGGCATGGTCCACTACCACCAAGATAAATCTATTGCCTGAAGCAGTAGGAGGGTCAAGGGGCCAACTATGTCAACCCCTACCCTTTCAAAGGGAACCCCAACCACAGGCAGTGGAATAAGGGGTGCCTTTGGGGTGCCACCTGTCTTGCCACTGGCTTGACAGGTTTCACAGGACTTACAAAATTCCTTTGTGTCCTCAGACATCCTAGGCCAATGAAACAATGGAACCAGTCTGTCCCAAGTTTTCATTTGCCCCAGGTGTCCAGCAAGGGGAATGTCATGTGCCAGGGTTAGGAGGAACTTTCTGTACTCCTGAGGAATCACTAATCTCCTGGCAGCTCCAGGTTTAGGATCCCTATGCTCAGTGTACAAGAGGTTGTCCTCCCAGTAAACTCTGTGAGAGTCACTGACATCCCCATTAGCCTGTTTGACAGCTTGCTGTCTGAGACCCTCTAATGTGGGACAGGTTTGCTGTGCCACACTCAGCTCCTCTCTGGCAGGCCCCCCTTCACCCAAAAGCTCAGCAGTGTCCTCTGGTGTAGGTTCTGCACAGGGAGGGAATTCTTCTTCCTCAGAAGTAGAATCCACTGTAGAGGGAGGGATAGTAGGAAGTGGTTTGCTTCTACTAGCCCTAGCTTTAGGGAGCACTTGGTCCATTGTTCCAGGATCCAAGCTTCCCTGTCCTTTTTGCTTTTTGGCCTGAGCCCTTGTCAAAGCAAAAATATGCCCTGGGTTGCCCAGCATTGCTGCATGGGCCTCCAACTCCACATCTGACCAAGCTGATGTCTCCAAATCATTCCCTAATAGACAGTCTACAGGTAAATCTGAAGCTAACACAACTTTCTTTGGACCAGTAACCCCCCCCAGTTGAGATTTACAACAGCCATGGGGTGGCTAAGTGTGTTGTTGTGAGCATCGGTTACTTGGTACTGATGACCAAGTAGGTGTTGTTCAGGGTGGACCAGTTTCTCTATGACCATGGTCACACTGGCACCAGTGTCCCTGTAGGCCTGAACCTCAACACCATTTATTAGGGGTAGCTGCTTGTACTTATCCATATTAAGGGGACAAGCAACTAAGGTGGCTAAATCAATAGCCCCCTCAGAGACTAACACAGCCTCTGTGGCCTCCCTAACAAGGCCAACCCCAACTAAGTTACCAATAGTGAGCCCAGCTACTCCCTTGGATTGGCTATTAGTAGGTTTGCTCCCACCACCACTGCTATTAGTAGGGACACTAGGTGTAGCAGTAGGGGTTGTAGTGGTAGGAGGCTTGGTGCCTTTCTTTGGACAACTGGGATCTGTTGTCCAATGGCCTTTTATTTTACATAAATAGCACCATGGTTTCTTTTCCTTGTTCTGATTAAAAGAGGATTTGGGCCCACCACCCCCACCAGAGTGTTTTTGTGGGCCTGATGAAGACTCATTTTTAGATTTGTCCCCACCCTTGTCAGAAGACTTACCATCCTTCTTTTTGTTGCCATCTTTGTCACCCCCTGTATGAACTTTTCTGTTCACCCTTGTTCTGACCCATTTGTCTGCCTTCTTTCCCAATTCTTGGGGAGAGGTCAGATCCGAGTCCACCAAGTACTGGTGCAACAAATCAGACACACAATTATTAAGAATATGCTCTCTCAGGATCAAGTTATACAGGCTGTCATAATCAGTAACTTTACTGCCATGTAACCACCCCTCCAAGGCCTTCACTGAATGGTCAATGAAATCAACCCAGTCTTGTGAAGACTCCTTTTTGGTCTCTCTGAACTTTATCCTGTATTGTTCAGTGGTTAAGCCATAACCATCCAGGAGTGCATTCTTAAGAACTTGGAAATTATTAGCATCATTTTCTTTCACAGTAAGGAGCCTATCCCTACCTTTTCCACTAAATGATAGCCATAGGATAGCAGCCCACTGCCCTTGAGGGACATCCTGTACAACACAGGCCCTCTCAAGTGCAGCAAACCACTTGATAATGTCATCCCCCTCCTTGTAAGGGGGAACTATCTTGTGCAGATTCCTGGAATCATGCTCTTTTACAGGATGACTATGGGGAATACTGCTGCTGCCACCATGGGTTTCTAAACCCAGTTTCTGTCTCTCCTTCTCTACTTCTAAAGTCTGTCTATCCAAATCCAGCTGTTGCTTCTTGAGCTTCAGTCTGGTTTGTTCCACTCTCAATCTATTGAGCTCCCTTTCTAACAATCTGTCATCAGGGTGGGTGGGAGGGACATGCCTTGAAACAGAAGTATGGTGAGAATGGACAGAAGGAGACCTGTCCCTTACAGAAGCCACCCTAACAGCTTGGCTAACAGAAACATCACTACCAGTATGGTGAGAATAAATGCTTTTGCTATGATGTGAGACAACACTATTTATATGGTGTGGCTCATCATCATTACCAACTATGCTAGACTGTCTAGTAATGGGCAGGCTAGGAAGTTTCTTTCCTGAATCTTTTCCTGGGGGAGTCCCTGGATCAGATTGAGAACCATTAGCTACTTTTTCAACAGATGGGGCACTTATGGCCTTATCCTGTACTCTAAGCATGTTAATTAACAGTTCTAAGGAAGGATTCTTCCCTACACTCAAACCTCTCTCTATGCAGAGACTCCTTGCTCCTTTCCAGCTAAGGTGATCATATGCAAGTTTGGACAGATCAATTTTGGCCTGTGCCAGACATTTTTAGAGAGAGTTAAAGTGATAGTAAAAGATAAAAAGTTTGTCAGAGCTTTTAGAAAGAGAAAAAAACTTTTTAAACTTTTTAGAACTTTTTAGAAAGTTAGAAGTACTTTTCAGCACTTAGAAGAGTGAAAAGAGGAAATGCAAAACTTTTTGCCTATGTGTATATACACAGAGCTTGTTTTGTATATTTTTCTCTTATGAAAAGTACAATGACAAGAGTGGTAAGTAGTCTCAAAGCACTTATCCCGTCGCTGCTTCCAATGTAGGAGGCTGGACTGGCTTGTAGTGAGTACCAAGGGGTACTTGCACCTTGCACCAGGTCCAGTTATCCCTTATTAGTGTATAGGGTGTCTAGCAGCTTAGGCTGATAGATAATGGTAGCTTAGCAGAGCAGCTTAGGCTGAACTAGGAGACGTGTGAAGCTACTACAGTACCACTTAGTGTCATATGCACAATATCATAAGAAAACACAATACACAGTTATACTAAAAATAAAGGTACTTTATTTTTATGACAATATGCCAAAGTATCATAGAGTGTACCCTCAGTGAGAGGATAGGAAATATACACAAGATATATATACACAATAGCAAAAATATGCAGTATAGTCTTAGAAAACAGTGCAAACAATGTATAGTTACAATAGGATGCAATGGGGAAACATAGGGATAGGGTCAACACAAACCATATACTCCAAAAGTGGAATGCGAACCACGAATGGACCCCAAACCTATGTGACCTTGTAGAGGGTCGCTGGGACTATTAGAAAATAGTGAGAGTTAGAAAAATAACCCTCCCCAAGACCCTGAAAAGTGAGTGCAAAGTGCACTAAAGTTCCCCTAAGGACAAAGAAGTCGTGTTAGAGGAATAATGCAGGAAAGACACAAACCAACAATGTAACAACTGTGGATTTCCAATCTAGGGTACCTGTGGAACAAGGGGACCAAGTCCAAAAGTCACAAGCAAGTCGGAGATGGGCAGATGCCCCGGAAATGCCAGCTGCGGGTGCAAAGAAGCTTCTACTGGACAGAAGAAGCTGAGGTTTCTGCAGGAACGAAAAGGGCTAGAGGCTTCCCCTTTGGTGGACAGATCCCTCTCGTGGAGAGTCGTGCAGAAGTGTTTTCCCGCCGAAAGAACGCCAACAAGCCTTGCTAGCTGCAAATCGTGCGGTTAGCGTTTTTGGACGCTGCTGGGGCCCAGGAGGGACCAGGAGGTCGCAAATTGGACCAGCAGAGAGAGGGGACGTCGAGCAAGACAAGGAGCCCTCTCTGAAGCAGGTAGCACCCGGAGAAGTGCCAGAAACAGGCACTAAGAGGATGCGTGAAACGGTGCTCACCCGAAGTCGCACAAAGGAGTCCCACGTCGCCGGAGACCAACTTAGAAAGTCGTGCAATGCAGGTTAGAGTGCCGTAGACCCAGGCTTGGCTGTGCACAAAGGATTTCCACCGGAAGTGCACAGGGGCCGGAGTAGCTGCAAAAGTCGCGGTTCCCAGCAATGCAGCCCAGCGAGGTGAGGCAAGGACTTACCTCCACCAAACTTGGGCTGAAGAGTCACTGGACTGTGGGGGTCACTTGGACAGAGTCGCTGGATTAGAGGGACCTCGCTCGTCGTGCTGAGAGGAGACCCAAGGGACCGGTAATGCAGCTTTTTGGTGCCTGCGGTTGCAGGGGGAAGATTCCGTCGACCCACGGGAGATTTCTTCGGAGCTTCTGGTGCAGAGAGGAGGCAGACTACCCCCACAGCATGCACAAGCAGGAAAACAGTCGAGAAGGCGGCAGGATCAGCGTTACAGAGTTGCAGTAGTCGTCTTTGCTACTATGTTGCAGGTTTGCAGGCTTCCAGCGCGGTCAGCAGTCGATTCCTTGGCAGAAGGTGAAGAGAGAGATGCAGAGGAACTCGGATGAGCTCTTGCATTCGTTATCTAAAGTTTCCCCAGAGACAGAGACCCTAAATAGCCAGAAAAGAGGGTTTGGCTACCTAGGAGAGAGGATAGGCTAGCAACACCTGAAGGAGCCTATCACCAGGAGTCTCTGACGTCACCTGGTGGCACTGGCCACTCAGAGCAGTCCAGTGTGCCAGCAGCACCTCTGTTTCCAAGATGGCAGAGGTCTGGAGCACACTGGAGGAGCTCTGGACACCTCCCAGGGGAGGTGCAGGTCAGGGGAGTGGTCACTCCCCTTTCCTTTGTCCAGTTTCGCGCCTGAGCAGGGCTAAGGGGTCCCCTGATCCGGTGTAGACTGGCTTATGCAGAATTGGGCACATCTGTGCCCAAGAAAGCATTTCCAGAGGCTGGGGGAGGCTACTCCTCCCCTGCCTTCACACCATTTTCCAAAGGGAGAGGGTGTAACACCCTCTCTCAGAGGAAGTCCTTTGTTCTGCCATCCTGGGCCAGGCCTGGCTGGACCCCAGGAGGGCAGATGCCTGTCTGAGGGGTTGGCAGCAGCAGCAGCTGCAGTGAAACCCCAGGAAGGGCAGTTTGGCAGTAGCAGGGTCTGTGCTACAGACCACTGGGATCATGGGATTGTGCCAACTATGCCAGGATGGCATAGAGGGGGCAATTCCATGATCATAGACATGTTACATGGCCATATTCGGAGTTACCATTGTGAAGCTACATATAGGTAGTGACCTATATGTAGTGCACGCGTGTAATGGTGTCCCCGCACTCACAAAGTTCAGGGAATTGGCTCTGAACAATGTGGGGGCACCTTGGCTAGTGCCAGGGTGCCCTCACACTAAGTAACTTTGCACCTAATCTTTACCAGGTAAAGGTTAGACATATAGGTGACTTATAAGTTACTTAAGTGCAGTGTAAAATGGCTGTGAAATAACGTGGACGTTATTTCACTCAGGCTGCAGTGGCAGGCCTGTGTAAGAATTGTTAGAGCTCCCTATGGGTGGTAAAAGAAATGCTGCAGCCCATAGGGATCTCCTGGAACCCCAATACCCTGGGTACCTCAGTACCATATACTAGGGAATTATAAGGGTGTTCCAGTAAGCCAATGTAAATTGGTAAAAATGGTCACTAGCCTGTTAGTGACAATTTGGAAAGAAATGAGAGAGCATAACCACTGAGGTTCTGATTAGCAGAGCCTCAGTGAGACAGTTAGTCACTACACAGGTAACACATTTAGGCACACTTATGAGCACTGGGGCCCTGGGTTACCAGGGTCCCAGTGACACATACAACTAAAACAACATATATACAGTGAAAAATGGGGGTAACATGCCAGGCAAGATGGTACTTTCCTACAGTGTGCATTCTCAACAGTGGTGAAAAGATCTAACCATAGTTCTTCCTGTTGCTGGAAGATTCACAGTGATTTCAGGATGCAATTGCCACTCGTCATCTGCTAGGCACAGACGGCTGAGGTCGTCCTTCTTGGGGCCAGCTTCCATTAGTTGATTGGCACTGGGGCCCGGAGGCCTGAAGAGCTCACTGAACCCTGGTTACTGATGTATTTCACAGCTCAGAGAGCAGCCACGGTGTCTATTTTCTTCCTTGCACTAGGACCTATGACACACTGGCTACACCAATGCGTTTGCTCTGTTATTCAATGATCCCGCCAGGGAGGTCACCACTAGGCAAGTGCACCGTTGCTTCTGTCAACTCCAGAGGTGAAGTGCCTCAAGGCACAGCACCCTGGACTCCAGGCTGCCCTGCTTCTTGCAATTGCACATTCTGATAGTGTTATTCGTGAGAACCAGATCCAGCATCTCTTTGATGGACAGTAGGCCGAATTTCAGTGCCAGGTAAATGACCTGCAACTCCAACAGGGTGATATGGAGTCCTCTAAGCTCCACCTTTCCCTGGTGTCCTCCACTTACCAGCAGCAATACATCCATCCCCACAACGGCTTTGGGTGGGGCAGCGAGAGGAGTCTGCCTCCTGTCCAATTGCGGTTGAGCAGCCACCACTCCAAAACCTGGATGGAATCCAAGGCGTTCTCCTGGTGCTGGGCCCACTGTGACTTCCGGTTCCAATGCAAAGCTGGCAAAAGCCACGTGGCACAGCCAATGAGTATGATGCAAAATGCCAAGAGGTGCAGAATTCTCAGAGCCATTCGCAAGGAGACCCAGGACTGAGGCAGAAGCATCATGATCCTAGCCCAAATGTTCTGTACTCATGGTGGATGAAGAGCCCGACACTGCACCATATCCACGATGGCTCCAATGAAAGGGAGCCTCTTTCAAGGAGTCAGGAGTGACTCTGCCATGTTGTTAGTGAACCTCACTGACATCAAGCGGTTCACCATTGTCTGAAGGTGGCCTATGACTGACTCTGATGAGCCCATCTTCTACAACCAGTCATAGAGATAGGGGAAAACTAGGATCCCCATCCTCTGAAGGGATGGAACGATCACTGCCATCACTTCAGTGAACGCCTGAGGAGCACTGATGAGGTCAAAGGGGGGCAATGCAAACTGAAAATGCTCCTGGTCTACCTTGTGCCTCAAGTAGCGTTTGTGGGACTTCAGGATGGAAATATGAAAGTAGACGTGCAGCATGTTCAAAGCCACCATCCAGTCACCTAGATCCAGGGCAGACAGAACCTGGGCCATGGTGAGCCTCTTAAATTTGTACTTCCACAAGAAGGCATTCTGAAGATCGAAATATAAAACAGGATGAAGGCCTCCATCCTTCTTTGGCAGGAAATCACAGGAGTAACAACCAGACCCCATGGCTCCTTTGGGCAAAAGAGCTTGCACTTCTTGGAGCAAGATGCCCTCCTCTGAAAGATACTCTGATGTAGGTGGAAGATGTGGTGGGTGGAAAAGGAATGGCAGGGCATAGCCTCATTGAATGATCAGACGGACCCACCTGTTGAAAGTTATATATTCTGATCCTGCCTCCCACGGGGTGGACGTGTGCCACGAAGGGCAAACTAATGTGGCTTGGAGGTTGATGCCAGACGAATGCAGTACTGGAAGGTTCGCTGACTCTGGTGGGTTGGGCATTGACTGCTTGATTCCCATTACCCCGAAAGAACTGGGGTGCCTGTTGCTGAGGTGGAGATCCTTGGCATTGCCATCCACCAACCCTCAGGAGCAGCTATGAAAGGGGCAAAATTATTGAGGGGATTGTCTCGTTGGGATAGAAAGGTCACTACATTGCACTTTGGCCTGGTTCTCCTTGAAGTGATGCAATTGACTTTCTTGCCAGTCGCGATCCACTGAAAGGCATGTCTGTCAAAGAGTTTTACATGTCTCCAGCGAAGCATGTGGATCACATCCAAACATGACTCAGAAGCAACACGTTAGTGCTGATTGCCCTGCTCAAGCAATCAGTGGTGTCCAATCCTGAAAGGATGATATATTTGGCTGAATTCTGGCCATCCTGAATGGCTTGAGCCTGGTTGAACTTAAATTCTTCAGGGGACTACAAGCAAGATCTCACCAACTATGTCCCAAAAAGCATAGGAATATCTCAGAGTAAGCAGCTGGCATTGACTGACTAGAGGGCTAGATTGGCTTGGGAAAATATCAGTCTACCAAATGTTTCTATTTGTTTTGACTTCCTGTCTGGGGGGTGCAGAAAATGCATTGGGGTTTACTCGGCTGGTAGAAGCCTGAACCACCATACTTTCTGGTGTAAGGTGGAGTGCCAAGAAGTGAGGGTTGCGTAGCACTGGTCTTTGCTGCCGTGCAACCATCCTCTTCACCAGCAGGTAGGAACAAGGCTTAGAGCAGGTGCTCATGGCAATGTCCATCGGGGCTTCATTTAATGGCAATAAAAGCTCAGAGGAGGTCTGTCTGATTTGCAAAACCTCTGCTAACACATTAGTTTCGCCTTCCATATTTGGTAGCTGTAAGTCCAATATCTTTATTGCCTGATTCATAACTACAGAAATGAGGCTCCCTCTTCCACTGATGGACCAGTGGGAAAACACAACCAAGTGTCTGGGGAGGTGTGCAAATCACTGGCCACCTGAGAGTTCAAACACAGATTTTCATCATCGTAGTTTGAGGGAAATAATGTCCTTCATCTCCACTGTTATCTCCCACTGCAAATTAATCATGGTCAGTCGGAACCAAAAAGTTGGTGAAGCATTGGGGCTCGGCTCCAAGGTACAGACAAGGTTCAGTCTGAATCAGATTGAACTGGGGCCGGGTGTGTTAGAATGGCTTCAGGATGTCACCTTGATCGTGGCTGAGATGGATTCAGCTCGGAGTCAGATAGGGCTACACAAACACAGCCTCTCTCCTGCAATGATGGTGTCACAGGGATGAACATGAATTCTGAATGGTAGTTTGGAAGTCAGCTGATGCGTAGGAGCAGAATCCCACGCAGGTTCAGGAAGCACAGATGATGATGGTGGACTTGACGGTGGTAACCCAACGGGAGGCTTCCACTTATCCTAAGGGACCAAATACATCTTGGAGGGACCCAGAAAAGGCTCGTGCTGAGAGTGGTGGAACTGGAATGAAACCCAATTGGCCTTCTTGGACTTGGACCACAATGAGGACCTGTCACAGGAACGGCCCGAGAGCAGGAACAGGTCCACGCTCTCATGAGGCTTCTGAGAATTCTTTTCGTGTTCGTCGATCTGCAGTTTTCACTTGGTGCTTGTGAATTGGCTTCTGATCCATAAGCGCACACTCCTTCCGGATCTTGGAGTCTTGCCTCAAAACCAAAAATAAGAGGCTACCGCGTGGGGATCTGTCCCAGACATTTGTTTGTGACTGTTCTTTCATGACTTAAATCCTCCAGTTTTAGGAAGGGACATAGTTCTGTTGCACACTGGAAAAAAATTAATTTGTAAGAAAACATTTATCAACCGACAACGAATACTTTGGGGGTGAGCTCTGGATCAGAGTATGAAGGCGCAAAAAGACCGGAACTGTCATCAACACGCAGAGGTGGCGCTTATATCCTGTTTCCTTCTCACTTCTGGGGTGGAACAAAGTCATTGTGGAGCTGCATGACGCCCCCTACAGGCGCATGGCAGCAACGCTGTTTTAAATCTTCCGGATCCAGTCTGTCGCCTGTGGATATTCTAAATGTGCGGAATCCGCACTTACAAGTGTCTATCAGAAATCTGATTACCCAGCACGTTTCACTCAAAAACAAACATATACCTAAGAACATTGAGCTCCAAGAGGTTTACTCTAAGAAGCTACTTGTATTACAAGGATGAGATGGATGCTCATGGGAAAGTCAGAGGTCACAGGACTGAGGGACCCTCTTCTAAGGTCACCGTGGACGACCTCTGAGTAACAAGACACTTGTTTCTCAAACTCTATCCTTCTTTTCTCTGACTGAGTCCATGTGGCACGGTGTTCTCCAATGACTGAGGGCAGGTCTGAAGCAAGAGGGGCGGTGGTGGGGGGGAGATTGCGCGGTACTTCCGCCCCCACCATTGCGCCATTGCAGCGGCGACGCCATGTTTGCCTGTGTATGTTTATAGCACCTGTCAGTCGATACACCAGAAACACGAAGAGTCTTGTAAGGCGATCCTGCCTCCCATGGCCCTGAATATTTAATGCAGTCTGCTCAAAAGAAATCACGCAAACCTTCTCCCGTCTTCCCGGCCTCTTAGAGCGTCCCCCGGGGGCGGATGTCTTTCCAGCTTGGTTACAGCCAGAGTCCATTTGCGCGGGGGATCTCTCTCCTCCAAGCCCCTGCGTTCTTCCTGTCTCCGAAAAGTACATTTACTTCATTTTAGGCACCTCAGAGCAGACTTGTGTGTATATATTTTCAGGGAAATTTGATTGCCCGTATGGATTTTTAAATCAGCTGTTGGGATCAGGTTCAGAAAGATGTAAACTGTTGTCTTGTTTCTTCGGGGCAGTGAAGGAACACACATCTGAGAGGTGGACCACTGAATCGCATCAAGGCATCTTTAAAGGAGACGTTGAGGGCGTAAGCGGATTATAGTGGCCACTAATTGGAAAACAAGTCCCCCTTCCAAGACCAATTGTAGGAAATTTAAGCCCGGGCAAGGAGCATTAGCAGTCTTTATTAAATTGAGGCCATATTCACACTTATTGCGGCCTGAAATCTGAACCAGTCCTCTCGCGCCGGCCCTTGGCTTTCTCTCTCTCAGATGCCCTAATGCGCGTGGTTTTGTAGCGCGCCAAGATCGGATGACCGCTTTGGATCTTCAAAGCGGTGTCTCCAAACTTGTGATTGGATTTGAATTGACAGATGTACATTAAAAAGCCTGTTCTTTGGTATCAAACAGCCCCCAAACCTAAATAGAGTGGGCCACGACGGGAGTCCCGAAGCTTCCTGCTTCCCGCCCAGAGATAACCTTGTTTGCCGCATTAAGCATCTCGTTCCAAGGAGTCAATTAGTGCTGCCCAATACTTGGCTTGATGGAAGCGGAGGAATCCTGACTGTGGTGTTATAGGAGCTGCCGTTCCGAAGGGAGAGATTTGCCAGGAAACAAACAAAAAGTTTTTTTTTTTAATGTTTATTTTCACTGCTCAGCAACAAAGTTCATTGTGGTGACTCACACTATTAACTCCCTTAAAAACAGTCCTGAAGACTTTTCACTATAAAAACTTCCACAACAACAGGGTTGAGAATGATGACTTAGCATTACCTCCTCAACCCTATTTCTCACCCCAATACTTACTATCATGAGGTGTTCCACCTCTACCCAAGCCCACGTGCCCTAGCCTGAACCAATCAAAAAAGGTTTTGGTGCAAAGGCCCTTCCCCCTCCTAATCTCCAATCACCCTTCACCAAACCTTGTGATAAAAGGGCATGGAGCCCAACTGCACCACTCAGAGGGAAGCCATGTCACTATAATTAAAAAGTACCCTGCTACAGTTGATAGGGACGACTCAGCATTATTACATCTCCCCCAACAGCACAGAAGATGGTGAAGACACAGTACTTTCAAAACTTCCCCAACACCAGAGTCGATAGTGATGACTCAGCATTTTAAAACTTCGCAGCAGCAGTCAATAGTGAAGATATGTCACTACAAAAGTCCCCCCAAACAGCAGAGTCAACAGTGACAACTCTGCATTATTTCGACTTTCCAATAACAGAGTTGAGGAGGACACAGCGCATTAAAAACCACCCCAACAGCAAGAGTTTGAAGTGATGACTCTGCATTGTTGTAACTCCCCAGTAGCAAAGCTGATAGAGTCGATGGTGAAACAGAGGGCTATGAAACTCCCTCAACAGCATGGCCCATAGTGATGATTTGTCACAATTAAAATTCTCCCAACAACAAAGTCAATAGTGATGACTCAGAGTCAGCATTGTTACAAATCCCCCAATAGCAAAGTCATAGTGAAGACTCGGTACTGTTAAAATTCCCCATCAGTTGATGGTGAGGGCTGGCATGACTAAAACTCTCACAACTGCAGAGTCAATAGCGAGAACAGGGAAGTTTCAAAAGCCCCTCGGCCCAACCGCAGATGTTGATATTAAAGAGTGGTCACCATTAAAATTTCCACAACAGTAGAGTAGATAATAATGACTCAACATTATTTAAACTCTCCCACACAAAAGAAGAAACAATGGTGAAGATGACATTATTAAAGCTCCCCTACAGAATTCAGCAATATTACAACTCCTCCCAACAGATGGGCTGACAGCGATGATTCAGGATTATTAAAACTCCCCTCAGAGTTTACGGGCGGAGTCTGGCATTATTAAAGCAGTTCCAACAGAAAAACCGATAGAGATGTCTCAGCATTTTTAAATACCTTCCAGAAGTTATAGTGAGAATTAAGCATTATTAAAGCTTCTCCCAATAGAAGAGCTGATAGTGGTTACTTGGCATTATTAAAACTCTTCCAGACTCTCATGTGAGAATTGGGCATTATTAAAACTCCTGCAATCAGAAGAGCCCTGCCCAGAGTCTATGGAGTTCAGCATCCGATTAAGATGACTCAGCACTTTTGAAACTGCCCAGTCTTCACAATTCTGCATTTAAACTTCTCAACTGTAGATCCGATTAAGATGGCTCAGCATTATTAAAATTGCCCAGAATCTATAGAATTCAGCATTGTTTAAACTCCTCCAATTGAAGATCCGATGAAGATGACTCAGCATTATTAAAACTCTTCCAGAGTCTCGTGTGAGAATTGGGTATTATTAAAACTCCTCCAAACAGAAGAGCCCACAGAGATGGTTCAGCATTATTAAAACTGCCCAGAGTCTATGGAGTTCAGCATCCGATAAAGATGACTCAGTACTTTTGAAACTGCCCAGAGTCTACAGAATTCCGCAGTTAAACTCCTCCAACTGAAGATCTGATAAAGATGACTCCGAATCATTAAAACTCTTTCAGTCTCTTGTGAGAATTGGGCATTATTAAAACTCTTCCAAGCAGAGGATCTGATAGAGATGACTCAGCATTATTAAGACTGCCCAAAGTCTTTAGAATTCATTATTTAAACTCCTCCAACTGAAGATCCGATAAAGATGGCTCAGCATTATTACAATTGTCCAGAATCTATAGAATTCATTATTTAAACTCCTCCCACTGAAGATTCGATGAAGATGACTCAGCATTATTAAAACTCTTCCAGAGTTTATCATGAGATCTGGGCATTATCACAACTTCCCCATACTTTAGAGTGAGAATTCAAATGGACATCATTGGGGGTTTCCAGGGAGCACATCTGCGACCCCGACTTCTCCCTTGTGTCCTGTAACACTGCCTTTGCGACCTCTTGCCTAATCGGTGACAAAATCAATGTTAAGGACTGAAGTAGATTGCCATGTTGAAGGTGTTTGTTGAACGGTGTTTACTTTCTTTATCTGCCATTGGGATTTTACTCTGTGAGGTAAAATAGATGCATTCAGTAATACAATGCTCTTTGGAATACATCCTAAAATGAAACAAATGAAAAAATACTTATTGTGAATGCATGAAAAACAAGCAATGGCAAAGCCAACAGGTCTGGTACCCTGGTAAGGATTATTACAAGGATATGTCACAAAAAGAAAAGTAAGCTGTCTAAATGAGGTGCCGTTTGCTTGCAATATTAATGTTGGTATAAACAAAATTACAGTTGAATACAATTTTAATAGAACAGTATGTGTCCTTCCGAACAGGTAGTTGCACTTAGACGTATAGAAACCATTTTTCGTTTTAATGCACGTCACAAGAAAACATGATTCATATTGACACAAAGAAAACGTATTATTGGATCTAAATTGCTGAACATAGTTTATATACACAGAATGACTACAAAATAAGGATTACGAATAGAAAGAAAAGAGTATTGGAAAAGTTAACTGCTTGTCCACCTTCCATGGCACGGGAGTACACTCCTTTTTAGGCAGATGTGCATCTGTGATCAGGCAAAATGGCATCACTCATGGCGGGAGACAGCCAATGGATGAAGTGGGATGACCCATGTCTCCATGCGGTCTACTTCAGTGGGTATAAGAAGGGCTGCTGAACTGACTAATGAATGAACAGAGCTAACCCTAGTCGCCCCATGAATGTGTATATCTGTGTAAATAATAACTTGTTAACCATGGTAAGGAGTAAATCAAGTCAATAATATAGTTCATATTCGATGTAAGTAAGGTCCATATGGGTAATACTGGTACTCCTGATCACTTTTATTTTTACATCTTTCTTGTGAATCTCCTTGTGATGTATTAATGTGTTTTCTCTTTGACATACACATAAGCTTTAGTGGGATACATTATTGTGATGTCATCAGGGTCAAGGTCACGTGACATCACTTCCTGGGATTTAAGGTCAAATGTAAAATAAAATATTAGCAAATGTTTTTACTAATATTTTTGAAATTTACTAATGTTTTAACATTTTTTTCTATACTTTACCATAATGAGATCTCGACTCCAGCGGTGGAGATCTCCCCATGGTTAGTGTAGGGATAGTTAAAAATTGTATTAAACTTGAAAATTACTACCAATTTAACAATTAATTTAAACTATGTTTCGCATTTAATTGAAAAGTAGATAAAAATTAAAAAGTTACAGCATTAATAATTTCATTTAAATTAAAAATGTAATTATTTTGAATATATTATATTCAGATTATTTCTCTGAAGTTTACAATTACATAAACATCCCACCTAAAGTAAAAAAATAACCATTTGAATAATTATTAAAAGTAATGTACAGAATTAATTACAACAAATTAATTATCTTTCAATAAAAAATTATATTACATTATTTTTTAATTCAAAACAGCTCATTAAAATATGCTAAAGTAAACTATTTTTTTTAATTTTCAGATACCTTTTTTAACATTAAATGTATTTATTTATATTTGTAACTATTTAAAATATTTTATGTAATTGAATTTAATATTATTTGCTATGTGTTCTATTTGAAGTTCCAACGATCATTGGTTTCTACACAAGGGTGTTGCAGTAACATTGGCTAGCCATCTGTGGCGCAGGGCGTACTTCAGCTCTGACCTGGAGTAAGTTTTGTTTGTAGTAACTTTAGAAGTGTAGTTTGTGAATAGCAACAGGCCTACTCTTTTGTGGGTGAGTGTCTGTCTCTCCCTAAGCCCTTCCCGAACCCTCCCAAAAAACATCCCTTACACCTCCCTGAACCCCTTGCATTGGGTAGTAAGCTTTTCCTTTATCCATTCACTTTCCCACTGCCCCCACAATTACTATTAAGTGGTAGAATTACACGTGTGTGATCTCCCCATAAAAAGTTAGGAGAGGTGGAGATTTACACTTGTAGGTTTGTTAATAGCATGTTCTAGTACTTAAGAGGTATTACTTGGCATACTACAAAAGTGCAGTTTGTGAATAGGTCACAATGTAGTTATGATTTGGTTGCAGTTTTATATAAGGAGGTACCATACCAGCCAGGACAGCGGAGGGCTTTACACAGGAGCAGGAGTGCAACAACAGGAACTTATAGTTCATAGCATCAGAGAAGATGTCTAGTGTACAACATCAAGAGGACAATAAACAATCAATGTTTTAATTTAAATATAGATACATCATCATCCATCATTGAAATACAGTGTATTCCTCCATGAATGAGGGTTCAGCGAGTGCACAGCTGCATGTCAGATGCACGCAATCAGCATAATTCAATCGTGCAGTACTTAAGTCTTACTAGAGTATTTTCACTGCCACTCGTCCAACTCTTTGGTTCTCTAAAGACCTTCTTGTGGCCAACCTCTCCTGGAGGCTTCCTTGAAAGAGGGTTAGGGCCTGATTTAGATATTGGCTGATAGGTTACTCCATCACAACGGTAACGGATGTCCCGTCCGCTTAAATCTAAATCCCATTCTATCCTATGGATTTAGATTTCGGCCGATGGGACATCCGTCACCGTTGTGATGGAGTGACTCATCTGCTGAATTCTAAATCAGGCCCTTACTCTGAGCTCTTTCTTAAAGGTAATGCCACAGATAATTGGAACTGGAGTTCCAGGCGCTAGGTTCATTACCCTGAAAATGCATGTTTCCAGGCCTTGATTTTTAGGAATGGAGTTTACAGGTGGAAAGAGTCTGCGCTTCATCGGAAGCAGGACCCACCTGACATGGGCATTGTACGTGCCTGGTAGCTTCCTGAGACTTCATTCATCACCTTATGCTGCAGGCCGGGTCGGAAATGCTTCCAGCCTCCAATGGAAACCAGGACTGGAGGTCTGGAGGCATGTGATCTGATATTCCGGACTCTGCTACAAGTCGGGCTGCAGCACCAGAGGCTCCTACTAAAGCGCAGGGTGGGTACCAGGGACTCTACTCGACAAGGCCCTGTCTTAATGGAGTCATGAAAAGAGCAGTGATTGAACCTAAAATCCACTGCGGGATAGGGCACTCCTTCCTCAGACCTTTTGGATTTGGTGTTGGGCTCCCTTTGCTCAAGTGTTGCTGTGGGCATATAAACTCAGGTTGGTGTCGAGCATGAATCCTAATGATTCACAGCTTTCCACAATGGAAGAATTACATGCGAGTAGATTTGTAACATCAAGCAACATGTAAATCCTGTGTATGTATGGGGTTCACATGGATCTCACCCAGGCACAATGCGATGGTGTAGTGCACAAGACAAGAGTTTATAGGGAGGAATCTCTAGTTTACTGTTAGGGTTGTCTGTAACGTCAGTTCTCAACGTTGCTCAAAACTGGTCCATATGGCTGTGGAACTTGCTACTAAGCTCCACGGCCAGAACACTATCCTGATTAAAAAGAGCGCTCCATGAGATAATTCATGTTGATTTGCAATGGAGAAGTTCTATGATTGGAACTCATAAAATATTAAAAGTTTATGATGAAAAGTGTGCAATAGAACATATTTTCTGGAATCAGTGTGACAAGCCTCAGCCAAGCAATAAGGAGTGAACCCTCCAATCAATTCTTTTCCGTCTTAAGGGCGGGTGGTACAGGCTCTCAAAAAATTAGACAAGGCAAGGGTATTTTCAGTGACTAAGTTTGTTATTGAAGGGGACAGGAGATTCCATTCACTTGTATGGGATGACACTCGGATCTAACTAAAACTGCCTTCCATCAATGATCTTCTAACCCTTAGACCAGGGTTCTGCAAAGTCAGTCCTGGAGAGCCAGGTCCATTCCAGGTTTTTAGCATATCCACATTTAGAAAAAAAGATGTTTTAGAAATCTACATTTTTCTGAATGTGGATATGCTAAAAATCTGGCATGGACCCGGCTCTCCAGGACAGACTTTGCAGAACCCTGCCTTAGACTAATCGTACAGTGCTCCAGCACTTGAAATCAGACATCTGCCAACTGGTGAACCCTAAGAAAATGGAACCCATCCTCATTACTCCCTAACAATAACCCATAATTGACCCAAAATTTGTAAACAAACTGAAGGTGAGGACTTCTCCCCCTCACTTTCCCTCGCAGGTAAATCACAAGGTATTCACTCAACCCTAAGCTATCACTCAATTGGAAAGATCGGCTCTCACCCGCACGGCTGAGAACAGCAGTCTACGCTCTAGTTGTTTCTCTCTTGGAGTCTAGTAATGCTGTACCTGCAGCTAATCGTTGTAAGGCAGAGTCCATTCCACTGCAAAGTCATATCGTTTATATGAAACACTGATTATATCTCCCCAATCTTACAAGAAGAATGCTGGTTACCTATTGAAGCGACAAATTTTAATCCTGGTGCCTCACCTATAAGGTTTGTTTTTCACCCTCTTGGTCAGTTGTCTTCCCATTATAGTGCTACAAAGAGGTCACAAGAGCAAGAACTCTTTATGTGTGGAATTCATGAGATTTGCAGCAGCTTTAACAAGCCTTTGGAACTCTCTAACAGCCTACTGAAGATGGCAACCCACTCTTCTTACCTTCAGACAACTGTTGGAAACACATATTTTCTGCCTCTTATTGAAGCAAGCACAAAGTTCCATAGCTTCTGCTCAATCTTGCTGTCTTTTTAGGGGCGAGAGCAAAGCGCTATGTCCCTCTTTTAATCTCTTTTTAGGGGATTTTAAGCACGCCCATGTTATGTCCATCACTTTCATTGGTTCGTGGGCTTGCATTTTAAAATCCGTTTGTTTTCATTAGTGAAAGGCATGCACACGTCATGCCTTTTCCGGTGTTTAGTCTCCCTCGAGATCACCGGTAAACTACTGTAAACATATGAGGCTCCATGTTTTCCATGTGTTTCTATGGCCTACTTTGTCTCTATTTTGCACCATGCACTCCTTTTTTTTCTTCATTTAATGTGGCAAGAAAATTCTGTTTAGAAGTTTACAATGCTAATAGCTCTAAGTCGACGTAATGCGAGACCCGTTGCATTGCAAATGTTTGTTATTTTTGCTTTCATTGATTAACTTACTGTGCTTGTTTTTGTGTCTTATGCTCAAAATGGAAGCAGAATGTCACATCAGACCACCCATAGGGACTTTTGGCCCACTAGGTTCATCTCCAGCTGCCTTTAAAGAGGGTTGGAATATTTTAGGTCCTACTTGTCTGTTGACAAAGACCTATTGTCTACAGTACAACATACAAAGTGGGCTGTGGGCCACCCTATTACTTGTGATTGGAAGGCGCTCCTGTCTGTCTCCATTCACTGCTTCTTATTTGTTGACGATCGTCCCTATTCATGGATTGGTCCTGTCCCGGCTCATAGCATCATTACACAAATTCTAATAGAAAGATTTGTATCCTTCCACTCCTGGTGTAAGGGGACTACTTTTTACTTATGGTTCAGCAATCCAGCGGAGTGTATCACTTTCCCCTCACTCTCTCCCACCAGAATGTCTCACTCATCCCTTTGCCCCAGCTCCCTCCTTTCCCCTGCTCCATTGCTGCCCCCAGCATGGGTTTTATTACTCCTGTGCAGCTGCGCAGTCCTGCTGCGCCATCTTCCGTCACAGCTCCGCCCCTTCCTGCGTTTTTTTTAATTATAATTTTTTTCTATTTTTGTGAGGGCCCTGCAGCCGTGCTCAGCCGTAGGGCCATTTACTTCTTTGTTTTAGCGCTTCAGGTGCATAGCTTTTTAAAATCGCTTTCGTAAAATTGTTGTTGGCCATTTGAAAGTACTAAATAAAAAATTACAAAATGGCTGCTGGTGTTCATCATGTTTATACGGGGCAGCCATCCTGGCAAAACTTTTTCCATTTTCCCAACTCCAAAAAATAAAGCATGCTACAGCACCACTGCAAAAAAAACACTGACAAACCCAAAAGGTAGGTATTCCCCTTTTAAAAGTTAATCTTATTGCCTTTGCATCCTTATTCTATGTGTCGCCTGAGTCCTTATGGCAAAGGACAATTAGAAGTTCCACGTAGCCACTCAGGCAAACAGCTTCTTTACTGCTCTCTACTGAGCAGAAAAGCTACACTTAGAAAGGACCCTACCTAGAGCCATGACCTCACTTGACCTGAAACCCTATGACTCCATGTTGCAGAAACTTGATGAGTCCTAGTGCTTAGGAGTCAGAAATATCTGTCAGAGGTCCAAAAATGTAAAGCTGCTGAGGTGTTTCTGAGAAGTCAGGTTTCTCTGACTCCTTCTAAGCCCACTCGCAGCGCTGTAGACTAACTAAGTGAATTGAGAGTTGGTGAGTGGCCTACACCAAACATATATTGAAGGTCAAACCAAATAATGCATCTACCTACAGGGCAGTGCACTAGCCAGTCACAAGGACAGGGCACGCTTCTCAGCTTAGAGCCCATGATGTCACAAGAGGTCCCCTCGGTGTAGATGTTATTCCAGCTTGTAGACCACCTCTTTGCCACAAACAATCCAGGTTCCTCTAAGTCACAAGATACCATTGCAGATCTCATAGTTGTTCCACAAACAGACATTGATGTGACCACACACGGCTCTGGCAGTCTCTGCCAGGCTTATCCTGCAGTATTGTTCTCTGTTCCAGAACTGGGACCCACAAACAGCTCTCTCCATGTCCCTAAGTCTTGTCCAGAGGCTCTCCCTTTATTCTAGCCCTTAGAAACAGAGCGCCTCTGCCAGTGGCCCAAGTTCTGGTTTGCCACGGAAGCTCCAGACCCCATCAGCACAGCGTGATCTCCACGATGCAGGAGATGGTCGTACAAAACATGCTTCTGGCTGCTGTGTGTCACAGAGTTTGAGCCAGGGGCATGCTCTAGGATGAAGAAACAGATATTGGCTTCTCAGCAATAAATACTGGTAGATCTTGTTTAGGTCCAGTATTAGCAAAGATCTTTTTAACTTACCAAAAATATGTACAGTATATTTACTGATAGGGGCTTTCAGCCAGCCCGCTTCTTCCATTGATCTGTTGTTGTACCATTCACATTTTTCTCTCGCCCGCTACAGTATCCTGCATGGACTAATGGGTCAGCCCACTTCAGCCAATGGCAAACTTTAGAGTGAGTTTTAGCATTAGGATCTAATACAAAGAACACTTCCGCCTGCAAAGTAGTTCCCATTAGTGTCAGGAACCACTATGACAATGTGTGCTTTTTGAGACCGAAATCATATTTTTCATTTTAGCCATTTTTTTATATTGTTGTGGGCCCAAGATCTCCCCAGCATCAAATTATTACAAACAACATGACAAAACAAGCATTGACAAAGACAAAAGTCTGGTGGCCACTGTTAGACCTTTCGGCTTTACCAATTCTTGTTATAGTCTCAGGCTTTAGTCCACACAGCTTTGCCTACTCGGTTCAGGACTGATGCTCCCTCATTATATATGGACAAACCACTGAAATTACATGGCAGGAGAGGGACATATTATGTGGCAGGGTTGACTAAATTATGTGGGAAAAAGGGAAATTATGTAGCGCAATGCAGCATTTTTTTAATAGTATTACTGCATTATTTTGTCATTTTTACACTTGTTAACACTTTCTGGGCGTAGGTTGCGCATTATTACCACCATTTAATACCAAACTTATCAATAGGCAACAGAAAGGTGGCCGTTCGACCTTCGCAAAGGACCTTCTGCTGCACAGCAACACGTTTCTGCCCTTTTAGTAACTTTTGAACCATTTCTGCCCAAAAGCTGTTTTTATTAAAATCTGCAGATTATGCAGCAAATGATGGAGTATGTGGCAAATGTGGAAGATCCGTAATTAGACGGAAAAAGGCACGACAGCACAATTGCATAACTCCAGTGGCCATGTCTATAGCTAAATAATTGTCATATTTCATTTCTTTCACAAATCAATTTATCTTACCCGCTGACTCCCTTCAGTGCTTCTCCCACTGAGCTCTGAACCATTGAGGATAGAATGAATGTGCTTATTGATTTCAGGCATGGGTTTGCTCCTAATTAAAATCTGAAAAAGATAGAAACCCTATTTAAAAGGAATTTGGACCAGTACAATTTGGGTGCATATTTGTCGGTACAATTTTGGGATTGCTCAATTCATTGGCAAAAATTGGATATTCTGGGAAAAAAGAAACACAGGACATTGTTTCTTTGCCCTGTAGAGGAGTGATTAGTAATAGTTTGAGTGAAGTATAGGACTCGGGTCAGAGGTCAGCTGTTCTCAACATTATCGCAAAAGATTAGGCTTCTCTGCAGAATGAGCCGAGCGGCACCTCAGGTAGCTCACAGATATTCACAGGCTTTGGCCTAAATGTGTGGGGGGGTAAAATTAATGTCACATGGATCTGTGTTATTACATAGTTACGACTGAGAACGTACCAATTTCCCATAACTGTGCCAGTAACATCATTCCAGTGCATGTCACTTTGATCCTGGGCTCGTCTGATGTTGCCTGCGCTCTTCGTAACCTTTCATCTCATTCCTTAGCTGGAAAGACCCCTTCTGAGAGTATTTCAAGGACCCTTGGCCCTCTGTTACCACACCATTGGCAGCACACCAGCGGCACCTTCTGCAGCTGGTGACCGCACTCTCTGAATCCCTGGCATTCTCTTATATCCACCTATTGTGGCCACTGATGATGGGAGCAGGTGGCCCCTTAGGCAGGAGGCCCCTACCCTAGGTCTAATGCTGAGGATGGGGTGCGACGGCTTGTGGCAGGCTCTGGCAGAGAATAGTCCACCTGACAGATCATGGTTCCCAGTGTCACCACTCACACTGTAAATATCTCCACCCAGGCGGAGATTTCAGTTGATCTATTGCACATGGTTTCTGGTTCATCCATTTCTGGAACATAGATTTGGGCTCCTTGGGTCCAGCTGGAAAAAAGGTGCGTTCAACTTCAGTTAAGCAATACCAGGCAAAACAATTAGACACTAACAACCAGTTTGATGATGCAACTGTTCATTAGCAGTTGAGCAAATGTAAAAAAAAAACAGTACCCTGATAGCGGAGTCCAGTGGAAACCATTTGTAACTGGTAACTTGATTTTACACTTGTGTCCCTGGAGATGAATGCAAAAAAAGAGAGAGGGTGCGTTGACTTTAGGCCCTTATGAACCGTTTGCAGCTTCCAGCCAACAAGAATCACTTTTATGAGATTACCAGATTTCTGGAGTTTGCGGTTCCCACTCTTTGTTTTATGCAGGTCAACAGTCCAATGGCGCAGCTCTGCTTCCGCAGTCGTGTCCAGGCTGACGGAGAGAACTTCCTGCCCTGGCACTGCCCTGCTGGGCAGATAAACACAAATGTTGGTTGTCCGCGTGCACTGTGGCAGATAATACCCATTCTTCCTTGGGAAGAGCCCCCACGGTGATGGCCAATGCAATACCCAACTAATCCAGTCGCCATCTTCTCCCAGGCCACAGCCAAAATGGCGGCCCTTTGTGCTCCGCTTTTTCTCTCAGTGTTTTATTCAACTTAAACAGAGGACATAATGCAGAAGGTCAGGGGTCAAGTGTATCTTCGTGTCAGGCCCTTGAGCAGGCCGGAAGGATTAGACATGTCCACAACACGGGAGCCCCGGGGCTCCAGGACACATGGACACCGCGTCTGGCCCTCGCCTGCATTTCAATCAATTTCAAGCAGCCACTTAAAAACCTTGTAATGGCGGTAACACAATCGCTGTAATCCGCATGTCGTGCTGTCTGTTCCCCTTGACAAACAACTGTACATCTTCCCCGCGAAACTTGCAGAAGGCCCCGGCTGTCTCCAAAAACCGATGCCCGCCTCCAAGCGGTGCTTACTGTTTACAGCCTGTTGGGCACCGTAAATATTGCATAAGTCAGCTTTCAAGAAACTAATCTGTTTGAGACCTTTCGACCTCAACAAGTCCTGGGCGCGTTAAAAATTCATGGGACATTGGAAGCCGATAGCCGGCGCTCAGGTTTAGCAAAGCTTTGTATTGACAGCTCATTAGAGGGCAGGCTGGCGTCTAAGTGCCCGATCCCCGAAGTTTGCAGAAGGAACCAAAATACCGAGTTTTTGTATCTAGGCTTCGGATCAGCTCTTTCCCAACACACCGAGGAGTAGTCGAAGGATGCCCTGAATGAATAAAAACAGAGATATTTTATATTCTCACGTATCAAGACGGCTTTCAGCGGGAGACGGTTGTTTTGCAAACACGGTTGGGTTTTAAGAAGTCTTGCATTCACCTGACAGCTCGTGGATGTAACGTGAATACATTCTGGATAAAAACATATTAAACGCATTTATGGGATTGAGGTGAGCTGCTTACAAGTAAGACTCACAGTTTTCCGTTTTTATTGATTTTTACGGATAAATAAAGAAAGAAAACAATGTGTTCCTGTCTGTGTTTATTTTTAAAAGAAGAAAAATACTGAAAATTGTGTGTTTTGATAGAGATTCTCTATGCTTCTTTCGTCAATTCCAGGCAAAAGCTGAGCAGATAGACACACACTGGGGAGTTAAAAAAAACAGGATGAGAGTTCCTTAAGTAAAGGCACATGTTAACATATATTTGTCATATAACGCTAATATTCATCTATGGGTGTAGTGTTTTGTTCTATATGGCTGATTAATTTGCTAAAGCTCGACAGGTATGAGTGCATGTCTAAGAGTTAAATAAATGTGGAAATATACCGTTTTACGACTTCCTTTATTCCCAGAATATAAATAAAATGGATAAATACCAATAAGATGGCCAAAAAATAAGCATAGATAAATACAGGCGGAAATGTTAAAATAAGCATTTATAATGCAATGACTCTTGCGTTTGCTTGAGTTAGATCTATTAGCATTGTAAATTTCTTAAATGGACTTTTCTTACCACATATGTTGAAAATAAAAAGTAACACAGTTGACATAAGCGAGCGGATTCAAAGCGCCACGGCCGCCATGGGTGCGAAAGAGAGACACAAAAAGAAGTCCGTTATCAGTCAAACGCATTGGCAAACATGGAATTATCCATGTAACAGGGTCGATGGCCAAGGCGGTAACAAAACTGCCCCAAGGAGGAAAAAACGTAAAGCATCAATGATAAAGGATTTTTGAAAGCCCATGTACGAGTGATAGTGATGGTTAAAAGTCCACATAGATTGCAACAGGCAAAAATGCTTGCACGCTCGACCTAAAAATATATACCATAAAACTGGGAGCCCTTCTTATAAGTGTCCATAATGGCTGCAAGCTGGTGCTTACCTTCAAAGTTTGCAGTCCGCAGCCGTTGCGAACTGTAGCTTTCTGGACACATCTCACAGATCTCAGAACTGCTGGCCGGACTCCAGGCAACCACAGCTCCACTGCTTGGCAGCCGAAGAAGTCCATCTAGTTTTGCCCCCTTGCATGGGTGGCAAGTTTCCCAGGTCAATGCGTGATGTGTTGCGCTACTCCAGGTTATTTCTTTGCATTCTGGGACTTGTAGTCCTGTTTTATAATGGAAAAAACAAGACCTCATCCTGCTGCCTTTGCAATGGAGCATTTTTTAAAGATTGCCAAGCATTTTACAAAGCATTGCCCTAAGGAGAATCTTGCTCCTTAGATTCCTACCTGCCACAGGATTCCTGCCCGCAGCCTGCTCCTGCAAACTCAAAGTTGATCCTAACTTTCGAAATGCAAGATGGGGCGCACGCTCCTTCTCTGTGGCACACCTTACCCAAATACATTGCGGAGACTGACTCCTTCGTCGTCTTTCGAAAACATTTAAAAACCTGACTTTTCACGTCTTAGGCTTGTACTTTTTGAATTTGTTACGTTAGTTGTTCCCTTTTTTTCTTTTTCTATTTTTTGTAGCTTAGGGCTGTTTTTCTTTTTCCTTTTTCTTTGGGAACCTGGATAGTGTTTTGGAATTCCTTAGGTGCAGCGCCTTGATACCTGTGAGCTAAGAATGCTTTATAAATCCCTTTTTTTCATTTTCATTTCATGAATGTCAGACTGCCTGTTCCTTCATCTCTGGTCTCCGAACTGGGGTCTAAACTTGTCTTACAATCACTAGCAACCGTATTTTACATGTGACTCTTGGCTATTGGTGGTGTCAAGCCACACAACTCTACTCAGCTCCCAAGACACCATGTCCTTCACCAAGGGCAACACTCACAGATCAAAAGGCCTAGCTGTTCGGCTGGAATGTACTTCTGACTCCGTTGGCACATGTTGCCACCAGACCAGGTACTTGGTTATTCTGAGCTAGCTTGCCCAACCCTTTCTTGGCAGTATTACTCCAAATGTTTTCCTTCGGGTGTCATCCTCTGGCTGTTTGCATCATATTCCCTCCCAGAGATTGAGTGCCTCGAATTGACACACACTCACATCACAATCATGTAACGGCAAGGCACGTAACCCTATGCAAACTCCGCTGAAGGCACTTACCGCCATTCTTAATCTTACCTACACCTTGAATCCAGACATTTACTACTGTATTGAGCACCTTTATAACAATGAGTGTCAACGGCTGGATATTTATTTATAGATATAGTACTTTCTGGCTTCGACAGAGATCACTTCCATATAAAACTCAAGCAAGTACAAGGCAACCCGTTTGCAGGATTCGGAAAGGTCACAGACATCAAACCACTTGAAGGGTTGGGAAACCCTGTAAAGTTTGGAAGACAGGGCGGTAGAAATTGGGCTCATGAACCACTAGACCAGGCAACATGGTTGGATCCTCACTTCCTGGTAAGCTTGGTGACTTCTATGTTGTTAGTGGGAGAGTCAGTGTTGAAAACAACCTCAAGATGAAGCAAACCTCAGGCAATGTGTCCGGTTGTCGCTGTGGTTCTCTGCTTCATTTTAGTTTGCACCCGTTTAGCCATCTGTACTGTTTTGTTGTTTTCTACCTTTCCATTTCCCCTTGGTTGGGGTTTCCCTTTAATTCCCTTCATGGTATATCAGTCCTTGCATTGGGCTCATTTTGTTCTCCTGCTTACTGTTGTGATTCCCAGCTTGCAGCCTGTCTTCTGGCATCATGGGGTTCCTTCCCGTTACACTGGTCTGATGGGAGTGCATTACAGCGTACTCCACCATCACACCGGCTGGACCATTAGCACCAGCCAACCAGAAACCTGTGATCAGTGCTTAATTTGTGCTTGTTGTTTCCGGTGCTGAGCACCGGCACTTATTTTTGAGGGCCGGGGCTTATTCTTATGCCTCAAGCATTTGCTGAGAGCAAAAGACACATAAGGGGAAAATGAAAAAGCATTACAAAGGGAGAAATTAGAAAGCTGCAAGAGTGAGCTGAAGGGGCAGGGAGTGGCTGTAAATGTATGGAACAGGTGAGATGGCTTCAGGATTATGCTGCCTCAGTATTCCGTGTTCACACATTTAATTTCAGCAGCCCTGTGTTTAAGAGGGCTTGGGGCACCAGCACTGGTAGCTTTTTATTTACAAATTAAGCACTGCCTGTGATCAACCTCCCTCTTCCTCGCAGACACCACCTGGATCAGCCGATCCAACAGCGGAGATTGCTCCTTTTCTCACCCCCCGGCCAAAGCCCTGAGCGACCTTCCCCTGCACGTCAGGAACGCCGCATTGCTCTGGGAATTCAGAAGAGGACTCAAGACATGGCTGTTCGAATGAACAGAGCACCGCGAAGCAGCTAGCAACTCCAGCGCTTTGAGACCCTCATGGGCCATGCTTTATAAATCCTGATTGATTGACACAAAGTCCATGAGGTTGTCCTCAGACGGAACCGTCACATCAGACAAACCTCCCCAAGGACAAGTGGAGTCCTGGTTTTCTTTTTACCTTCTTTCCTGTTTCCCCTGGTTGATCTGGAGGTATCAGCTACCCGATAACTCAATGCAGGGGTTTAGGGCTCTCAGGGATTCTTGGCAGGTCTGACTACAACCAGACACCCGATATATAGGAAGTAAAGGCTACATCGAGAAACGTTCAAAAACTGCATGACAGTACTTATCAAACAACATAAAATGCAAAAGATGAAGCACCAGATCCCATCGAGAAGCTACAGTATTTAATATTAATAGAGTTTGAAGCAATTAAAGTCAATTGTCAAGGACAACGCAAGTCTTTAGTAAATCTGGGCCTGGAGTCATCATTGCCTAATTGGGTCTGTGGTGGGTCCTGCCTACAACTCACGCCCTGACCTTCCAATGCCCCAGCTATGGTCAGGGACACTGGAATAATGTGATTTTACGGCCGCTGTGTTTTCCAAACAATTGTCGATCTGTCACATTTTCCACATTTGCCACATAATAGACCAGAAGCTGCAAACTGTGTCTAACAGCATGAAACTTTTGCCCAGACTGAGATAACCCGTATATAAAAAAAAAAGAAGTAATACTATCAGAAAAAAAGTGCCAAGCTACCCTCCAAATGTGCCTTTTTATGCCGCGTAATTCATAGAGCTTATTTATGTCAACCATGCCGCATAATGTGGTCGTCACCGGCCGCATATTTCCAGTTGCCCTGGCAATCGGTCACCACTCGTTAATAATGGATAATTAGAACATTTTTTTTTTTTTTTTAGTGAGGCTGGGAGCAGTTGAATAATTATCCACTAATGTTAGAACATTTTAGAAAATCTCCATTTAAAAAATATTCCTCAGCACGAACTTCTACTGCTGCATATAATCAGCGTACAGCTAATGTCGTATTGATTGTGTCCCTCTTTTGGAAAATTATGCGAATTTTACTCCCTCCCACCAGGAATCGAAGCCAAGCCTCAGCTCTGGTTGTCTCGTGCTGCGTTTAATGTACATGTCCCCAAAACAAGTCCCACTTAACTGTGTGTCTGTATTAGCATTTGTTCGCGGGAGCAGGAGGAAATCAATATTTAATAGGAGAGAAAAAAAAACGTTCTTCTGCGCTAGAGAACTAATCAAGCTGTTTGTTTAAAAGCATTTAATTTGGCAGCAGTGGTCCTGGTGGCGGCCGGCCCTCGGCGGCGGAGGGATACGGCGTCCGCGGCAGATGGGCGCTGCGGCCCGTCCTGCCGGCACCGGGAGCAAAACAAGGCCCTCTAATGATCGTCCCCGTCGCAACAGACACTTAAAAAGTCACACTGAGACCTGGGAGAATTACTTAAAGGATCGTTTACATCCAGGCCCGTGAAATCAATTGCAATATTTACTCGGAATCCAGTCTCTGATAAGCAAAATCTTTAGTTAAAAGCCGCATTAAAATTTAATCAGGATCCGGGGGCCCTGGGAATGGGCCGGCCTTGGACAGCCGTCTGCTGACTTGTTCAAATGCGGGAGCCTCGGGAGCTGCCCCGCTCCTGTCTGGGCACAGAGAAGGGTAAGGGAGCCGGTGTGTGTGGGGGTGTGTAGGTCTAACATAGGCTGCACCAAGCAGAAGCTCCTGTTCCTTCTTGGTGGAGTAGCCTTCCAGACAGTGTAGCCTGCCACATACACACTGGGGTGGGAAGATGCGGCTATTTCTGGGGGGCAGCCTGCTTCTGCCCACATACACACTGCGGCGGGATTTGTGGAGAGCTGCAAAGCAGCAGTGTGCACGTTGTGCATTGCACCATACACTGGAGCACAGTGGTGTAACCTTCCTGGTGGAGCGCGGCCTGCACTCCATGCCACATACACACTGGGGCGGGACGGTGGAGGCCTACAAGGCAGCAGACTGCACGTTGTGCATTGCACCACACACTGGAGCACAGTGGTGTAACCTTCCTGGTGGAGCGCGGCCTCCCCTCCATGCCACATACACACTGCGGCGGGACGGTGGAGGCCTACAAAGCAGCAGTCTGCACACTGCATTGCACCACACACTGGAGCACAGTGGTGTAACCTTCCTGGTGGGGCGCGGCCTCCATTCCATGCCACATACACACTGCAGTGGGATTTGTGGAGAGCTGCAAAGCAGCAGTCTGCACGCTGTGCATTGCGCCACACACTGGAACACAGTAGTGTAACACTCCTGGGGGAGGACAGCCTGCCCTCCATGCCACATACACGCTGGGGCGGGACAGTGGAGGCCTACAAAGCAGAGGTCTGCACACTGCATTGCACCACACACTGGAGCAGTGGTGTAACCTTCCTGGTGGAGTGCGGCCTGCCCTCCATGCCACATACACACTGCGGCGGGATTTGTGGAGAGCTGCAAAGCAGCAGTCTGCACGCTGTGCATTGCGCCACACACTGGAACACAGTAGTGTAACACTCCTGGGGGAGGACAGCCTGCCCTCCATGCCACATACACGCTGGGACGGGACGGTGGAGGCCCTCAAAGCAGCAGTCTGCACACTTTGCATTGTACCACACACTGGAACATGGTGCTGTAGGCTTTACAGAGGTTCCCCTGCACTCCATGCCACACGCACACTGGGGCAGGACGGTGGAGGCCTACAAAGCAGCAGTCTGCACACTGTGCATTGCACCACACACTGGACCATGGTGCTGTAGGCTTTACAGAGGATCCCCTGCACTCCATGCCACATGCACACTGGGGCAGGACGGTGGAGGCCTACAAAGCAGCAGATTGCACACTGCATTGCACCACACACTGGACCATGGTACTCTAGGCTTTACAGAGGACCCGCTGCCCTCCATGTCACATACAGACTGGGGCGGGACGGTGGAGGCCTACAAAGCAGCAGTCACTATGCATTGCACCACACACTGGACCATGGTTCTGTAGGCTTTACAGAGGACCCCCTGCCCTCCATGTCACATACACACTGGGGCGGGATGGTGGAGGCCTACAAAGCAGCAGTCTGCACACTGCATTGCACCACACACTGGAGCACAGTGGTGTAACCTTCCTGGTGGAGTGCGGCCTTCCCTCCATGCCACATACACACTGCGGCGGGATTTGTGGAGAGCTGCAAAGCAGCAGTCTGCATGCTGTACATTGCGCCACACACTGGAACACAGTAGTGTAACACTCCTGGGGGAGGACAGCCTGCCCTCCATGCCACATACACGCTAGGGCGGGACGGTGGAGGCCTACAAAGCAGCAGTCTGCACTCTTTGCATTGTACCACACACTGGAACATGGTGCTGTAGGCTTTACAGAGGATCCCCTGCACTCCATGCCACACGCACACTGGGGCAGAACGGTGGAGGCCTACAAAGCAGCAGACTGCACACTGCATTGCACCACACACTAGACCATGGTGCTCTAGGCTTTACAGAGGACCCCCTGCCCTCCATGTCACATACACACTGGGGCGGGACGGTGGAGGCCTACAAAGCAGCAGTCTGCACACTGTGCATTGCACCACACACTGGGCCATGGTGCTCTAGGCTTTTCCGGGGAGCAGCGTGCAATCCATGCAGTGCCGCAAACTGGGGTGGGATCTTGTAGGCCTTACAGAGCAACACACTGCACTTTGTGCAGTGTCTCTCACACACTGAAGCATGGTGCTGCAGACATAATGGAGGGACAACCTTTGTTCTGTGCACTGGAGCATGGTAGTGTAAGGCTTATAGAGAACCAGCCTGCCCTCCATGCACTAACACACACACACAAACAGACACACACATGCGCGCGCACACACAAACACACACATGCACATGAGCAGCCTGCACTCCTTCCAGTGCCACAAACACACACTGGAGCATGGTGCTGCAGTTCCAGCAGAGAGGTAGCCTGCACTCTTGCAGTTCACCACATACTGAAGCATAGTCTTGCAGACCTAATGGAGAGACAGCCTTTATTGTGTGCACTGCAACATGGCAGTGTAGCGCTTATAGAGAACCAGCCTGCCCTCCATGGACTAACACACACACAAACACACACATGCACCCACAAACACATACACACACACATGCATACACACACACACACATGCACCCACAAACACATACACATACACACACACACACATGCATACACATACACGCACACACACACTACAGTAGGTCTTACAGAGGAGCAACCTGCTCTCCATGTAGTCAGTGAAGGTTCAGGACTGAGGGTGTCGCTGAGGTGCAGAGCTGAGGGTGTCAGTGAGGTGAACGCGCCGAGGGTGTCACTGAGGTGCAGAGCTGAGGCTATCATTGAGGTGGAGAGCTGAGGGTGTCACTGAGGTGCAGAGCTGAGGCTATCATTGAGGTGGAGAGCTGAGGGGGTCACTGAGGTGCAGAGCTGAGGGTGTCAGTGAGGTGGAGAGCTGAGGCTATCATTGAGGTGGAGAGCTGAAGGTGTCACTGAGGTGCAGAGCTGAGGGTGTCAGTGAGGTGTAGAGCTGAGGTTGTCACTGAGGTGGAGATATGAAGGTGTCACAGGTGCAGAGCTGAGGGTGCCACTGAGGTGCAGAGCTGAGGGTGTCACTGAGGTGCAGAGCTGAGGATATCAAAGGGGAACAGAGCTGAGGGTCTCACTGAGGTACACAGCAGAGATTGTCAGTGAGGTGCAGAGCTGAGGGTGTCATTGAGGGTGTTAATGAGGTGCAGAGCTGAGTGTGTCACTGAGATGCTGAGCTGAGGCTGTCACTGAGATGCAGAGCTGAGGGTGTCACTGAGGGTGTCACTGAGTTCCAGAGCTGAGGGTATCACTGAGGTGAAGAGCTGAGGGTGTCACTGAGGTGCAGAGCTGAGGATATCAAAGGGGAACAGAGCTGAGGGTCTCACTGAGGTACTCAGCGGAGATTGTCAGTGAGGTGCAGAGATGAGGGTGTCACTGAGGTGCAGAGCTGAGGCAGTCACTGAGGGTATCACTGAGGTTGTCACTGAGGAGCAGAGCCAAGGGTGTCAGTGAGGTGCAGACCTGAGGGTGTCACTGAGGTGCAGAGCTGAGGCAGTCACTGAGGGTATCACTGAGGTGCAGAGCTGAGGGTGTCACTGAGGTGCTGAGCTGAGGGTGTCACTAAGGTGAAGAGCTGACGGAGTAACTGAGGTCAGAGCTGAGGCAGTCACCATGACGGAGCCACCGAGGTGCTGAGCTGAGGGTGTCACTGAGGTGCAGAGCTGAGGCAGTCATTGAGGGTGTCACTGGGGAGCAGAGCTGACGGAGTCACCGAGGTGCAGAGCTGAGGGAGTCACTGAGGTGCAGACCTGAGGGTGCCACTGAGTACAGAGCTGGGGGTGTTACTGAGGTGCAGAGCTGTGGCCGTCACTGAGGTGCAGAGCTGGGGGTGTTACTGAGGTGCAGAGCGGAGGGTGTCACTGAGGTGGAGAGCTGAGGAAGTCACTGAGGGTGTCACTGAAGTGCAGAGCTAACGGAGTCACCGAGGTGCTGAGCTGAGGGTGTCACTAAGGTGCAGAGATGAGGGAGTCACTGAGGCACAGACCTGAGGGCGCCACTGAGTGCAGAGCTGAGGGAGTCACTGAGGTGCAGACCTGAGGGTGCCACTGAGTGTAGATGGAGGATGTCACTGAGGTGCAGAGTTGAGGCTGTCACTGAGGTGCAGAGCTGAGGGAGTGAATGAGGTGTAGACCTCAGGGTGCCACTGAGTGGAGAGCGGAGGATGTCACTGAGGGTGTCACTGAGGTGCAGAGCTGTCGGAGTCACCGAGGTGCAGAGCAGAGGGAGTCACTGAGGTGCAGAGATGAGGGCGTCTCCGAGGTGCAGCACTGAGGTGCAAACCTGAGGGTGCCACTGAGTGCAGAGCGGAGGATGTCACTGAAGTGTAGAGCTCAGGGTGTCACTGAGGTGCAGAGCTGAGGGAGTCACTGAGGTGCAGACCTGAGGGTGCCACTGAGTACAGAGCGGAGGATGTCACTGAAGTGCAGAGCTGAGGGAGTCACTGAGGGTGCCACTGAGTTGAGAGCTGAGGGTGTCACTGAGGTGCAGAGTTGAGGCTGTCACTGAGGTGCAGAGCTGAGGGAGTGAATGAGGTGTAGACCTCAGGGTGCCGCTGAGTGGAGAGCGGTGGATGTCACTGAGGGGCAGAGCTGAGGGAGTCCCTGAGGGTGTCACTGAAGGTTCGGGACTGAAGGTTGTCAGTGAGAGCTCAGAGCAGATGACGCCCCGAGGCTCCCATTAAGAGGGATATTGACGCTCTAATGGTGAAACCCACATTCTCTCTTTTTCACCACGGATCACAAACACCTTGGAGCTGATTATGCAGCCAAGCTTCGGATTTGCATATGCAGAGTATCGATCGCATTAACACAGATAATTATCCTTATTACAGAACAGATTGTTTATCTCGAAACATATTTTACCTTCTCTGGCAGCCACTTTTCTTCCCTTTTTTTTAACATCGAAAATCTTTTTAAAGAAGTCATTTTTGTCACTTTTTGTACGTGTTAGCGAGAAAGGAAAGCTGTGTTCTGTTGTTAATTGCCTTTATGTGTGTCTGGTAACAGCCTCTCCAGCAGGGGTAAACAGTAACAGCTTTCTTTCTTTGGAAGGGGCTTTGTTTAAAGGGGAACTCACCTCAAACACCCAGCACCCCCTCCCCCAGCCCAGGGTAGTTTCACAGTAAGTGAAAAACACAACTGTGTGTCCTGTATTCACATTGTAAACCAGGACACTTGTCCAGTGTCCCAGTGTCCCCAGGTGTCCTTAGCCAGACTCTGATATTCGTCCTATTTCACTCTGAGGCTTGATGGCCAAAGCTTGCTGTGGGAAAAGAAATGTAAAACTGCAAGTCCCAGCATGCTGTGTTGTGGGCCATACAACGATGGAAGAACCAAAGTTGAATCTCTCCTCACGCAAAAACAGTCACGGCTCGCGGCAAGCAGAATTTAATTTTTATTTATCCCCATCTAAACCCCCCTGGTTTAGATGGGGATAAATAAAAATTCAATTAAAAATAATTTGAAAAAAAAAAAAATCAATAGCTGCCACCGCTCTGCTCTGGTGCAGGCATAGGCTCCCAGCCGGCCAATCCTAACCCTGCTCAGAGCAGCGTTAGGATTGGCTGGGAGCGCCCAGGGTGCACCCACGCAGACTGGGAGCCTGTGCAGGCTCTCTCCATCCCGGCAACACAGTGCGAGGGCCTACTGCGCATGTGTGTTTGGCTGGCTAGAGGCGCCCGGCCAAACATAGCACTGAGGGGGACTGCTCGTCATAGCCTGTGGCCCCACCCCTTTTACCAAAACACAGTTTATTATCGTTTTTTGGTAAAAGGTTTGTGGCTGTCGATGTTGGTGGGGGGAAAGCGCCCCTCCACCCTAATATAGGAGCCGCCCCTGTGTAAAAATGTTTACGATTCCGACGGTTAAGAGAGAACACGCCAGACAGCTTAAGATGAAATCCTGCCACACAAAGGGGCAGTAAAGACACGGCTGGTTCAGAGGTGGGTGCGTGTGGCGGCCCCTGGGCTGCACTGCAGAGCCCTGTCTCCAGTACACAGCGGGAAGATGGAGGATCGGGGTGCCACTGAGGCTTTATACCCATTCAAGGCAGGTGAGTCTAGAGGTCAAATGATCAAGTGAGGGAAGGAGCAATGTCACTTCCCTAGTGTGGCCCCGCACACACCCTTGTGACCTCACAGAGCATGGCAGATAGGGCCGGCTTAGGGCGGTGCGATTGGCGCAGCTGCACTGGGCGCTGACCTGGAAGGGGGGCCACTGTCCTCAAGAGTGGGCGCTGTGTTGTGGAGAGATGGAGTTTGGTCTGGTGGCAGTTTTGACACCATAAAGTAGGACAGAGGGTTAATACACCTGCTGAAAAGAACAGATCTGTGTTTTATGTGGGTAACTGGGTAAATTAATAAAGCCAGACTTTACCTGTGTTTTAAAACAAATGAAATTTATGTGAGAGAGGGGCTATGATGAGATGAGGGCACTTTGCAGAGTGGTAGTGAGGGGATCCGAGAAGGAGGTCGGGGTGCAAAGAAGATTGTCGCACTGGGTGCCACCAGCGCTAAAGTCGGCCTTGATGGCAGATGTTATGACTGAGCAACCTCAAAGGGTTTACTGAGTTACCTACTACAAATTGCACCATTTGAGGCACATGCTGGATAGGGGGCACATGCATGAATGACTGTGGAGAGGATCCAGGCCCATAGGAGGAAGGTAACCAGCCCACGAGCTTAGAGAGATTACATGCTACATGCATGTTCTTGTGTACAGTGCTGAATTGGCTGCGATCCTCCCAGGCATCCAAGAGGGATATATAAGGTGACAGTTTTTGTTGTGAAAGGTGTGTAACTGTCATACATGTTCTGTAGCGCCTATAGACCTTTGGATCTCTACAAAAGCGCTAACATAACTTGGATCGCTTGTTTAAATTGTGGCACTCTGTGCGTTTCTTTTCAGATACACACTCCAGTGACGTTGAGAACACACACCTGGCCTTCTGTGGGTGAAAGTGGGTTCATCTGACCCCATGATTAGATCCCCCAGGATGTGACTTATGTTGTGCTGGTTGAGGGGTGCCTCCTTTTGAACACAATGTCTCACTTAAAAATGCTCCTGGAGGAATTGTTTGGATATAGTTTGTGTACATATGATCCAGTCTTCAATTAATTAGGCAATTATTGTGCAGGACGGTGTTAAGAAGAGGGTTATAGCCCCTTCCTGGATCTTCTGTTGGGATTCCGTCTTGTGATCTAGGGGGTGGGGAGTACAGTGTTGTTGTTTATGAGATGGACATTCGTAGGATTTGTTGTACATCTTTTGAACTTCCTGAATCCCATTGATTAATATATTGGATTTGAACAGTACGGAGTTGTCTTACTCATTAACTGAAGACTGGATCATATGTACACAAACTATATCTAATCAATGCTCTAGGATCATTTTTAAGTGAGACATTGTCTGTACCCAGTTCCTAGGGGAATACTGGGTAGCCCCTGAGTGTGTTTCTTTTGAACACAGGCATGCACTGCTTCTTTTGTCTCATGTGGGTGGGGTGGAAAGCTGGACAACAGGTGGCTTACTTACTCGATTGACCCAGAGGTGTGTGAATGTCCTTGGCTGGGGTACCTAAAACAAACACATGAAACCGTGTGCCACGCACACACTGGCCATATACACAACCCCTGCCCTCCTCCGCAAGAAGCCTGCACTTCTTGTCCCTGTGACATTTAGACATTGGACCTGATTTGGAGGAGAGTTGGTAGAAGGACATGGGCTGAGATTTGCCAAATGTCCCACCTGCCCACCTTGTGGTTTCTCTGGCTCATGTATAGGTGGCAGTACTGCTAACCTTACGATGGCAGACCCACAGGCACCACCAGCAGGTGGGCCCATGGAAACCACCCGCTCCTGACCAGCGTTGCAGTGCAACAAATAGGGGCTAAAGCCTGAACCTCCATTTCCTTCCTGCTGTCCCGCTGTGGAGGCGTGTGCTTGCCTGAGTGCCTCAGATGGAGGTGTGCTCAGGGGTTGACCACCATACCACAACCCATGGCATGACACTTTGTGCATTATAAGCGCAGAGTCGGTGTTGTTGCTAGCCCCTACTCCTGGATGGTGTTTGCAGGTGTGCGCTAACAGGCTGGTGCATCCTGGTGGGTTCAGAGTGGTGCTGAAGTGCCACCTTATTGTGGGCACATGCTCTCAGGTACACACTCATACAGCTTCCAGTGTGCATTGTTTGTGTGACTCTGTGTTATGAGCCATGTATCTGTCAATTCACTTGCTGTTGTGGATTGCAGGCCATATTTTCAAATATTTGTACGGAGGTGTGTTGTTTGCATGTGTCCTTGTCAGCCTGTGGCTTGTGATGCTCGCCTTAATACATTGTGTGCCATATTTTTCCTCTCAGTTGGAGTGATTGATTACTTGGGTGTAAGTAGTCATGGATATCTGTGAATAATTTCAGGACATATTTGTTCCAGCAGTACACAAATACGAGAGGCACTATAATGACAATGTTCAGTTTCTTCCCAATTTCGAGTTGCTCAACAGTTCAAATTTAATGTTTTTGAGCTTGTGTCTGTAAAAATGTATTCGTTATTTCAAATCAAAATCTTGAACATGTGAAGAATCAACAGCTAACACGTTTCACTCTTAGGGCAACAAAGAGCTTCTTCAGGGCTGCAGATCAAGATAAATATACAATTACATAAAATGTGTGAACATTGACAAATGAACGAACAGATGACAAGTCTAATCAAAATATATAACACATTATTTCATGAACTATATACTTTTCAAAGTGACCACCTCAGCGACTTGTATGTACATATGTTTTCTGTACAATAGTATCTAATTTGGGTATTGAAAATATTGTATGTAATGACTAGGGAAGGAAATATGAAATTTAGCAAATGTTTCTCCAAACATCCTCTGTTTAGATCTTCAATTCTCCACCTCTCTCACATCCCACTAGCTAGGTTGCCTACCCTAGAAGTGAGATAGATAAGTAACTACGCATAACAATTACACAAAGACTGGAAAAGGCCCTACGGATGAGAGATTAGAGTGTGCCTTATTCGTTATTTACAATAACATGCAATATCTGTTTATTAAAGGATGACTTAAAAGGTTTTATTCATAATGTTGCTCCCACTAAAATGAGTGCTTACAAGAGAAGTGTGATATCAGTGCAATGAAGCAATAGGAGCAACGTTCACAAATCTCAAACCAACAATTCCAGTGATCAGTCACTGGTGAAGTCATAGCTCATGACGCATATCGCTCTCACCATGAGTCCCTTCTAGTTCACCCACGTCAGCCCCTTCCTGGAAAGGTTTGGTGTGATCCATCAAGAAGAGGCTGAGGAAAAAGAAGGACAGTCCCAAAACACAATTTCCTCATGTAATTTTTATAGATAAAATTAGGCAACAATAAAGGAAGAAAAAAAACTAGCTGACCAGAATTATACCAAATTTGGCAGAAAGCTGGATGTTTTTCCAAAATGCGTGCATTTTGTAATTTGGTGTAAATCCGTTCCATAGTTCTGGAGAAATGATGGCCCAGGTTTACTAAGATTTACGTCGGATTGTGACTCACATTTACGTCAGGGTTGTGTCAGCATTGTGGCGCAACCCCAAAGTAAGATCCATATTTGAATTTACCAAGCCATGCCAATCGAAATTTCCATGGCTTTGTGTGGGATTTTATCCCATAACTAATGCCAGTTCTCAGAGCTTACCTGAGTACTGCACTGGCCTCCATTGATGCTGTGAACATTAGATCAAAAAGCACCCATGTGTTGTGACCCTGAGAGAGGTCCTGTCAGCGCCTTTACTGCCCCTTGCAGGGCACTGAGGATAACTTAATTTGGGGTCAGTGATACTGGAGGCTGCTCTAGTGGTGTTTGTGCTGATTGATAAATTGTTAATCGGACTTGAAGGTACTTCATTTCAAAACCATTGCATATATTAATTTGTTCTTTTTAAAGTGATTGGTAAAAATCAGCCCTGAATAAATGTTGTGGGTCAAAATTGCTGATAATGCTAAGACTGGAGACAGTGCAGTGGCACAGGGGCAGGAAGAACAAAATGGCGTCTGTCCCAAGTGCATTGGTTCACCAGGATCAGGTTCCTAGCTCTGACCAATGAGAATGCAGGTTCAGTAGCGCTTGATAACATCAGAGTGTGTGCAGCTAGGCTGAAAGTACAACTTCAGCTGATGTACTAGAGATCGATGACCTCTGGCTGGATTTTGTGTTTCATAATGTCCATTTTATTATTTCTGAAATGGGCCTTCGATTATTGAATTTCCCCTTTGATATAGGTTTGGCTTTTAGATTCCAGAATGCACCTTTCTGTGATGATTTCTGGTTTGAATGTTTCTTTGTTCGATGTCAAATATGGATTTAGATTCCAGAATAGCCCTTTGTATGGGGATGTGTGATGGGGTTTTAAATCCCAGATTGCATTTTTGTTTGATGATGCCTGGTTGGGTTTTGAAACTTACTGTGACATTGTTGACTGAAGGGCTCCTTTCAAAATTAATTATTCCTATGAGAAAGCCTGTAACCTGTATTTGTTTTATACATACCCAATGCAAGCTTTGGTGAATCTGTGCAGGGCCTGTGGGAAATAAATTTATGTGGTTCAGTAGTGATTATGAGATCATTTTCTTGTGTTAGAACTTAGGGCCTGAGTTAGATCTTGAGGGACGAGTTGGTCCGTCAGATATCCCGTCCTCCGAAAAATAACTCCCATTATATCCTATGGGATTTATATTTCAGCGGACGGGATATATGTCACCGTTGTGATGGAGTAACTCATCTGCCTTTAATGTCCTGAGTCAGCTCCTTTCCAGTCCCAGACCTGTTGGCATGTCTGCCAGAGAAGCCAAAGATATTTGGGTCATTGAACGTCATTCATATTTTGGCTCTCAGCCACAAATGACCATTTTGGTAGACAGTAGAGATATCTGACCTTCAGGTGAACATTTCCTCTTCCCTCCCCATCCACGAAATGGCTCCAATATGAATTGGGGGACTCAGCTGGGAATCAAAAATAAAACAGTGACAGAACCTGTGAATTACCATGGGGGGTGGCATAGGACAACCACTTATGTGATTTCCAAAAGCAGGACTCACATAACTAATGTCCCCAAAATTTTGTGAATTGTCATCACAGACATTTAGAAGTTTCTTCTGTCTGAGACCACCGTGGTTTCACTGGTGGCCCCACAGAGAAGGTCCACTGGTGGGAATGAGATTAGAGGGCCAGTACTGGCTCCCACGCATGCTTGCGTTACCTTCTGAATCCGATGCAGCCTTTGCACAGTAGCAATAATCGGTGCACAGGCATGCCTTGTCTCAAGCTGCTTCATTCATGCAGCATAAAATCAAGATCCAAGACTTTCCAGGCTCAAAACCGAGAATTTAAATCATGACATAACCGGGAGTCAAGCAATGTCCAAATGTACACCGAGGATCTGAAAATATATCTTCCACTAACCAGCCTTGCGCCTTCGGAAGGAAGCTGGAGACCTATCTCTTAAGGAGCTCATCATTGGCCCTCAAAGGGTTTCCTCCGGCTACTGGTCTGGCAATAGGAATCCCATTCCCCTCTTCACTATTGTACTGTTTTCAACCTGTCATTCCCCTTCTTGTCTCTCGTCTCCTCCATCACCTGTCAACTTTGCTTCATCGATGTCAGCGAGCAAAGAAGGGTGGGGAGCAACAGAAGTAGAAAATCAATGGATGGAATGGGGAGCAATGGATGAGCTGGGAGGTGGGAGAGCAACACCGGAAACGACTTCAGGGGGAGTGAAGGAGAAGTAGCGTGCAGGAGAGGAGGAGACAGCCATAAACCACATGCACTCCACAGAGTTAGGAGTAAAACAAAAAAATAGTTCCTTGAATGCAGGCAGCGGAAGGATACGAGTCATCTATTCAAAAGGATGGCAAACAAGCTATTCTCCAGCAAGGGCCAAACACAAGAAGAGGAAGGAAAACCATCGAATAAGAAGCAAGGGCATGAAATTGACAAGGAAGTCAACCAGTGATAATTAACAACTTCATCCAGAGCCCACAATAACTGTTGTTACTGATCCCAATAGGTATTTCAAAAACAGAGGGCTAAAAGCTGTCTGTGGGTGAGACCTAAAAAAGTCCCTATGCCCAAAAGTACCTCACAACATCTTATACCCTTGTCTCATCACTTCCTGTCCTACAAAAGAACGCTGCCTGCACTATGCACCATGCAACGTTGGCCACAAGGGTGGCATGCTCATATTATTATCGGAGCGCTAGAGTTGCTTGTGTGACCTGGTACCCTGGCAGCTTGTAGAGCAACACATGAATGTATTGGTTTTTGGGGGTCAGGTTTGTCAGTGAATAGGTATGTTCTGTAAGCGTGCCCTTGCTGCAAAGTGCTGAATGAACCAACCACGCCAGCTCACTGCTAGGGTCAGCATTTCCATAATGCAAAGCATGCGACCACCTTCCATTGGCTATGTCAAATTACTTTAGAAAAGGCAGAAATGTCCCTTTTCAGTTTTTCAGGGAGTACTCAACCTGTCAAAGTCTATTTTGCTCAGAGTGCTGAAAATTCCTGATCGTGACCAGCTCCTGGTGAAGGGAAATAGGGATTTCCACCAAGAGTGCCAAGAGTGAGACAGTGGATGCGTCAATGAAGCAGCTTGGGGGACTTCACTGTTGCACCCACTCCAGGCGGACCCTGAGAAAGGAGAGGCTTCAGAAGACCCCCACAGGAAAGAGACCATCACTGCCCCATTTTTGTGAGAGAAGGAGCGCATGCAACATACAGACCCTACCATGAATATTGAATGAAAATGATGACACCTCAGGGACAGTGGTGTGAAACGCCTACTGCTAACCACTAGTGGTCTCCAGTTTTGAACAGTTTAAAGTGGCCATCCGGTGTATGACATCACAATACACAAGTAAAGTGGGACTACCCAGGCCACTATCTCACACCCCAGTCTCATCTTCTTAAGAACTGCAAACTGATATGACCATTGCAAATTGTCAAATACCTTTTCAATGCCTGTTGTGCACAGAAGCACCAGTTATGTGGAATAATCTCCTCAAGTTTAGGAAGGGGTGTTACCAAGGGACAAATAGGTTCTGGTCATTATATATTAAGCTTGTGATGAGTGTCCTGATTCTACTGGAAATACCTTATTCACTATCTTATGATCTAAAATTAGCATAGAATAGGGGATGGTATGGTCCCATTTTGAACGGAGCACAGCTGACACTATGCAGAATTGCAGCCCTTGACCCCTTGTCATTGTTAGGAAGTTACTTTTATCTCTTGCTCTGGTGTACATTGCTAGTAGATGAGGCTCTAGCTGTGTGGAATATGTTGCTTAGAATTCTACTGGTAGTCCATCAGAAACAGATGTTTTTCCTCTGGCTCACTGGCTAGTTTTATTTCAGGCTTGGTTATTTTGGCCTCCAGTGCCTCTGTCTGCTGCTGTGGCACCTTGGAGGGGTCCATAGCATCCAGGTATGTTTGCGACTGGCATCTCAGCTGTTCATAAGGACGTCCATACAACTGCATGTAATATTCTGCAGGTGCTCTGTTTATCCCATTTGCATCCTTACGCCACATCTTCTGTTGTCTGTATCACACACATTGGTTGTTAGAGATTCTCTGATTTCAACAGCTAGGCAAGGAGCGCACTTGCTGAGTTTTCCTCCAGGTGCTGCCTTGCCATGTACTCCCTGTCATCTGCACATCTCAATCTGCCGGCCACCAATCTCGACTTTTCCAACATCGTTATCTGCTGCTCTAGGGGGGACACCTCTTTCTCGAGCACCTGCTTGATTACATGTACCTTTTAAATGCACAGGCCTCTGAGGACAACCTTGAAGACCTCCCACTCCGTGTCTGTGTCTAGTACCGAGCCTACTTTCTCATTGAAATAATTCATTAATGCTAACCTGATTGTGTTCAGAAATGTTGTGTCCTGCAGTGAAGATGGCTGTAGCTTCCATGAGGGAATTGTTGTTGTGCATTTACTCCACCTCAAAATAATAATAGAGGTTTGTGGCCTGAGAATGTGCAACCCAGGTATCCAGTGTTTTGAACCATACGACTCACAGGTAACATACTCAGGAACATGCCAAGCCAAGGCCCAGATTTATGGTGGCCTAGCACCATTCCAACACCACATTAGCGTCATTTTTTTTACGCTAATGTGGCATGTAACCCCTTGCGCCACATTATGCCCGTGCCAGGCATAATGTATGCCAGGGGGCGTTCCATTGCTATCTATAAGATTCATTTGTGTCATTTCTATTGGCATTTTTTAACACTTGCTAAGTGTTTATGTTTGGTGTATATGCTGCCCAACGACAATGCTTCCAGTTTTCCCACAACTCTAGTATGTCCGCCATCAGGATCTATCGTCTGAGCCCTCGTCTAGTATGCAACTCCTGGGGCTATCTAAATCAGGAAGCCTCAGGAATACTTCAAATGTGTGGTGCTGTATATTTGACTCCTCCAATTGTTTTTGGTATTTCTTCTTCCGCCCTGATGAGGTGGGTATCCTATAAATATGCTATTTGTATGTCTCTTTACTTGAGGTAGGCTTATATTTTTTAATGTCTGGGTGGATTAGCCATGCCCCTCACATTCCATGTAAGAAAGCTTTATACCACTTACCTTGCCGTGTGATATGTGTGTTGACTGTGCCCTTGAGTCCATGGTGTGGCCGTGCTTCTGCTAGAGGCAAAGGCGCTCCTGCGTACCCTTTCTTGGACTGGAATACACATGTACTGCTCATTGCACCCTTCCCCTGTGAATAGACGTCAGGTTCATTCAGCTGACAACACACATCTTTCACAGCCCCTTTCCTCAGAACTTAGCCTTAGCCAGGCTCTGTCCACTTCACACAAACTAAAAACTGAGTGTAGATCGCATTATTGTAGTAAGATGTCTATATACTCACTACACAAGGGAGGGGATATCCCTCATAAAATAGGGGGTACTCTAGACCTCCACCTGCCACTATCTTTTAAACATTACAGACACACTTATAAAGTTATAAATTGCCTCTACATCAGTGTTCAGTTCAGGTTTCTGTTTGCTTTTCCGATTCACTTGATTCAAGTAGAGTCGTCTGTCATCTGTATGTTAAACAATATCACCTGCTCTCACTGGGATTACTCCTTTCATCTGCTTGAATGTTCTCTGAGTCTGGATCAGGGTTGCCTGATAGTGTTGCGTGGCTCCTCTCTGTTCCCACTTCTCACGTATTCCTACGGTTTGTGACCTCTGCTGCCAGTTGTCATTTTACTGCTTCTGCCTCCTTGGTCCCTTCTTATGTTTTGTGTACTTATTCCTGTACGTCTGCCATTGCCTACTTGCATTCAGGAGGCGTACCCTATCCAACACTGAGGTCCTCTCAGTGCCTTTGTTCTCTTCTATCCAGGTCCAGGCCTCTCCTCCCCTATGGAAAAATGTAATTGTCCCTTGTCCATTATTCCGTATCTCGCTGCAAACATTAGGGCATACATTAGGTCCAGTCCACACTCTTCTCTTGATCTCCATAAACAAACTACATTTCTGTTGCCCTGCTAGAGTAGTCTGGAAATATTAGGACTTTATTTTCTCATATCTAAGCATCCTCCTTCCTTGATATCTGAAGGTTATATTTGCAGTCTCTGACATTAAAGTATCTCCCTACTATCTGCCCTTGGCCGAGGCCCAGGCGATGATACCCTTTGCACTCTTTCAACTATAAAAAAAATCTTGGTAGTCCTTTAAGGGCTTCTGCAGTGGTTAATCATTCCTCAGGAAGAGATCTGTGCTGGACCCCTTTACATTCTCTGGAATTCCCACTATTCAAATATTGCACCTTGATCTTCCTTCCACATCTTTGTCTCTAGTCTTTGCAGTCTCTGTTTTGACCAATCTCTCCACTAGCTTCTTCTGTCCTGCCTTGTCCTGTGCTAGTGAACTCATACCTAGTGCATAAAATGTACCCTTGGTCCCCAAATGCATAGCAATGCATGGGTTCATGGGTAATTTTGCACATTGCCATGGCATGTCTCAGGGACCACTGAAGCAGACAACCCCATCTCTCATAAGAAGATGCGACAATGAAAAGACGAGGCACTGAGCGATGATGGGTGCCCATCAAAGTGCCTCTATTGCCTTCAAAGTGATAAGCTCAGCCATTTTGTGGGAGTATGTTGGTCGGGAGGGGATCTGAGGGTGTGAGGCTGAAGACACACAAGATATGTGTAGCTTTATAAGTACTAGCAGAAGAACATACCAGAGGTGGCAGCAGTGAGATGATGATGACTTCTCGTTGGTGTGGTCATGACAGCCTCATGGTGTCTTCCACACTCCCCTGATGTGTACCCCCTAGGATGGAGGGCTGTGTTTGACATCTGTCATTGATACTGACACCTCCGTCCACCCACATGCCTTAATATCTGCTAAAATATCACCCCAACTGCAGCCAACGGCAGCTAAGACTTGCACCACTGGCAGTGCCACACCAGTTCAACAGAAGGGATATGCAGACGGATCCCGGATGAATGAATGAGGACAGTGGTGTTCTGCGTCAGCACGGATGGCCAGGAAGAACTCCCATGCTGTGACTCAGCAAGGGAACTGGATCCTTGGCCTCATCATATTCAGAAAGAGCTCCTAGGTTGTGGGTAAACAACGGAACTGATCCCTTGCACTCAAGAAGTACTTATAGGTTGTGACTTAGCAAGAGGACTGGACCGTTGACCTAATCATATTCAGGGAGAATTTCTATGCTGTGGGTCAGCACTGGACCCGGACCCTTGCACATCATCATACTCAGGGTGATTTGCTCACTGTTTTATAGAATGTTCAAGCCATAAATGTAGGAGTCTGGACTGGCTTGTAGTGAGTACCTAGGGGTACTTGCACCTTGCACCAGGCCCAGTTATCCCTTATTAGTGTATAGGGTGTCTAGCAGCTTAGGCTGATAGATAATGGTAGCTTAGCAGAGCAGCTTAGGCTGAACTAGGAGACGTGTGAAGCTACTACAGTACCACTTAGTGTCATATGCACAATATCATAAGAAAACACAATACACAGTTATACTAAAAATAAAGGTACTTTATTTTTATGACAATATGCCAAAGTATCTTAGAGTGTACCCTCAGTGAGAGGATAGGAAATATACACAAGATATATGTACACAATACCAAAAATATGCAGTATAGTCTTAGAAAACAGTGCAAACAATGTATAGTTACAATAGGATGCAATGGGGCCACATAGGGATAGGGGCAACACAAACCATATACTCCAAAAGTGGAATGCGAACCACGAATGGACCCCAAACCTATGTGACCTTGTAGAGGGTCGCTGGGACTATTAGAAAATAGTGAGGGTTAGAAAAATAGCCCACCCCAAGACCCTGAAAAGTGAGTGCAAAGTGCACTAAAGTTCCCCCAAGGACATAGAAGTCGTGATAGAGGAATAATGCAGGAAAGACACAAACCAACAATGCAACAACGATGGATTTCCAATCTTGGGTATCTGTGGAACAAGGGGATAAAGTCCAAAAGTCACAAGCAAGTCGGAGATGGGCAGATGCCCAGGAAATGCCAGCTGTGGGTGCAACGAAGCTTCTACTGGACAGAAGAAGCTGAGATTTCTGCAGGAACGAAAAGGGCTAGAGACTTTCCCGTTGGTGGACGGATCCCTCTCGCCGTGGAGAGTCGTGCAGAAGTGTTTTCCCGCCGAAAGAACGCCAACAAGCCTTGCTAGCTGCAAATCGTGCAGTTAGCGTTTTTGGATGCTGCTGTGGCCCAGGAGGGACCAGGAGGTCGCAAATTGGACCAGGAGGTAGAGGGGACGTCGAGCAAGACAAGGAGCCCTCTTAGCAGCAGGTAGCACCCGGAGAAGTGCCAGAAACAGGCACTACGAGGATGCGTGAAAAGGTGCTCACCCGAAGTTACACAAAGGAGTCCCACGTCGCCGGAGACCAACTTAGAAAGTCGTGCAATGCAGGTTAGAGTGCCGTGGACCCAGGCTTGGCTGTGCACGAAGGATTTCCGCCGGAAGTGCACAGGGGCCGGAGTAGCTGCAAAAGTCGCGGTTCGCAGCAATGCAGTCTAGCGAGGTGACGCAAGGACTTACCTCCACCAAACTTGGACTGAAGAGTCACTGGACTGTGGGGGTCACTTGGACAGAGTTGCTGGATTTGAGGGACCTCGCTCGTCATGCTGAGAGGAGACCCAAGGGACCGGTAATGCAGCTTTTTGGTGCCTGCGGTTGCAGGGGGAAGATTCCGTCGACCCACGGGAGATTTCTTCGGAGCTTCTAGTGCAGAGAGGAGGCAGACTACCCCCACAGCATGCACCACCAGGAAAACAGTCGAGAAGGCGGCAGGATCAGCGTTACAGAGTTGCAGTAGTCGTCTTTGCTACTATGTTGCAGGTTTGCAGGCTTCCAGCGCGGTCAGCAGTCGATTCCTTGGCAGAAGGTGAAGAGAGAGATGCAGAGGAACTCGGCTGAGCTCTTGCATTCGTTATCTAAAGTTTCCCCAGAGACAGAGACCCTAAATAGCCAGAAAAGAGGGTTTGGCTACCTAGGAGAGAGGATAGGCTAGCAACACCTGAAGGAGCCTATCAGAAGGAGTCTCTGACATCACCTGGTGGCACTGGCCACTCAGAGCAGTCCAGTGTGCCAGCAGCACCTCTGTTTCCAAGAAGGCAGAGGTCTGGAGCACACTGGAGGAGCTCTGGACACCTCCCAGGGGAGGTGCAGGTCAGGGGAGTGGTCACTCCCCTTTCCTTTGTCCAGTTTCGCGCCAGAGCAGGGCTAAGGGGTCCCCTGAACCGGTGTAGACTGGCTTATGCAGAATTGGGCACATCTGTGCCCAAGAAAGCATTTCCAGAGGCTGGGGGAGGCTACTCCTCCCCTGCCTTCCCACCATTTTCCAAAGGGAGAGGGTGTAACACCTTCTCTCAGAGGAAGTCCTTTGTTCTGCCATCCTGGGCCAGGCCTGGCTGGACCCCAGGAGGGCAGATGCCTGTCTGAGGGGTTGGCAGCAGCAGCAGCTGCAGTGAAACCCCGGGAAAGGCAGTTTGGCAGTACCAGGGTCTGTGCTACAGGCCACTGGGATCATGGGATTGTGCCAACTATGCCAGGATGGTATAGAGGGGGCAATTCCATGATCTTAAACATGTTACATGGCCATATTCGGAGTTACCATTGTGAAGCTACATATAGGTAGTGACCTATATGTAGTGCACGCGTGTAATGGTGTCCCCGCACTCACAAAGTCCGGGGAATTGGCCCTGAACAATGTGGGGGCACCTTGGCTAGTGCCAGGGTGCCCTCACACTAAGTAACTTTGCACCTAACCTTTACCAGGTAAAGGTTAGACATATAGGTGACTTATAAGTTACTTAAGTGCAGTGTAAAATGGCTGTGAAATAACGTGGATGTTATTTCACTCAGGCTGCAGTGGCAGGCCTGTGTAAGAATTGTCAGAGCTCCCTATGGGTGGCAAAAGAAATGCTGCAGCCCATAGGGATCTCCTGGAACCCCAATACCCTGGGTACCTCAGTACCATATACTAGGGAATTATAAGGGTGTTCCAGTAAGCCAATGTAAAGTGGTAAAATTGGTCACTAGCCTGTTAGTGACAATTTGAAAGATATGAGAGAGCATAACCACTGAGGTTCTGGTTAGCAGAGCCTCAGTGAGACAGTTAGGCACCACACAGGGAACACATACATATAGGCCACAAACTTATGAGCACTGGGGTCCTGACTAGCAGGGTCCCAGTGACACATAACAAACATACTGAAAACATAGGGTTTTCACTATGAGCACTGGGCCCTGGCTAGCAGGATCCCAGTGAGACAGTGAAAACACCCTGACATACACTCACAAACAGGCCAAAAGTGGGGGTAACAAGGCTAGAAAGAGGCTACTTTCTCACAATAAACCTTTGGGCCTGATTTAGATATTGGCAGAAGAGTTACTCCATCACAACGATGATGGATATCCCTGTCCCCCGAAATCTAGATCCCATTATATCCTATGGAATTTAGATTTCCGCGGACAGGATATCCGTCACCGCTGTGACAGAGAAACCTGTCTGCCAATGTCTAAATCAGGCCCTTTGTTCCCTAGAAGGCCAAAGCATCTGAAATGGTAGCCCAGGTCGAGATTTACTACGATTTTGCATTGGGGTTGTGTCACTTTTATGGCGCAGCCCCATGCATAATCATTTTAGGAATTCCCTAAGCCACGCAAAGCCACTTTGTGTGGCTTTGTGTGGTTTAGTAAATACAAAACACCGCAATGCGGTGCATATCGCTGCTTTGCTTTACTTCCGTGTGGGGTAGTCCTTATGGTAAGAAAATGGGCATTCCTGTGCATCCACCCATGTATTCTGATGCCAAGCCGGATTTACAAATACTTGTAAACCTGGGTTTGTGCCAAAATGGTGCGCCTACCCGAGAGGCCAAAAGAGAAGAAATATATTTGCTAACCTTGTTAATTCCTCTTTCCACATGCGTTGCCTTTTGCAGCACATGTAGAGAGAGGAAATGCCTTGTTGGTTTGTTTTTGTGCAGAAAGGTTCACTATGGTGCACGGGTGCCTGTGTTGGTGCTAGCCAGCACACAGCCCACCAGCACAAGGAGGCCTTCATTTAGAGATTGCTAGGTGGAATATATCATTGTGCTAAATGTATGAAAAGTAGATTTTCATGTTGTGTGTAGTGTGCATGTAGCACATGAGCAGTAGTGTATCTCTGTGTGTGCGCCTGCGTATGGAAGCCAGTGGCAGCAGGTTTGACGCCCCTAGTTTGGCATTGCACAAAATATGAGATGACGACAGCTCCCCCAGACAGTGGGCGTGGTTGGCCTTCATTCCTGTGGCTGGAGGGTGGAGATCCAGCTAGTGAGGTGAGGAGGGTGCGGACAGTGCTACGTTTACAAATTCCATGATGACTTTTGTTATCCAGGAGCTGCAGGTTAATTCTTCCCGAGTTCTGCCATTTGGTAGACAGTAATTGGTTGGAGTGCAGTTTCTGCTGTGTGTGGTCAAGCCTCCTCTTTCGTCTACCTCCGATGACTGTTTCAGACCCACTGAAGACAGCCAAGTGCAGAAGCCTCTCACGTTATTGTACCCATATTGTGGGTGCTCCAGTTTTCAGACAGCCATAGCCTTACCTGCTGTGAGAAGCATCACTCTATAAAAAGGCTGTCTCTGGAGAGGAGCATAACAAGGGTACTTGAAAAGAGAACCTCCCCATAATAGAGACAGCAGATCCACATCCCATGCTAACAAATTTGTATAAAAGTGGGACCCAAATGATGCCACATTTTTCCAGTTGCAAGACCAAAGAAGGGAGTGCTCTGCGGAGTACTAGAAGAGCTGCTGTGTGACCAGCGCTGGTGTCTGCCTGAGAGCCAGTGTCCCAGTGGCGAGGGGCATCACCTGAAGTCTGCACTTGCTGCAAATCGTTCGCAAATCATGAAAAAGTTCGCAAATCATTATTATTTACCCTAAGGAATTGGTATTCGGAAGGTACACCGTTGGCACAACCCTTCCAAATAGCAATTCCTCAATATTTACTGAACGCATTTAATGATTCAGGAAACCTTTTGTGAATCATTAATTAGGTTCAGTACATTACAAAAAGTGTTTTAGTGAACACAAATCCTCAGATTTAACGAATCTGAGGGTGTGTGACCGTTAAAACGCTTTGGGGCAGATTTATAAGAAAGTAATGCATCGGTCCTGATGCGCCAGTTTTCTTGCGCTCCTGTACCGCCACCCAATGACAGCATGGTTGCGCCCTATTGTAATACCGCGCACCATGGCGGTCGTTAGCACAACAGCATTAACATTTGTTACGCTATTGTGGCGCTTTGCTGTACTAGCATCAACAAATTTGACGCTATTGCAGCAAAGCACAGGGAGGGTCATAGGTTAATATGGGTGCGTCATTTTAACGCCAGCTCTGAGCAGGCGTAAAAAATGACGGAAGAAATGGTGCAGTGAAATGTTGTAAATTTCACTGTGCCACTTTTTCGGGCTTCCCTGCACCAGATTGCCCCCCATGTATACAATATGCAGGCAAAATATAGCGTAAAGGTTTACAAAGTAGCGCATTGCCTGCATTGTGCCACTTAGTAAATATGGCGCAGGAGAAAGGCCTCCTTAACACCACCTTAGCGTAAAAATAAAATGATGCTAGGGCACTGCAAGGTGGCTCAAGGGGCTCGTAAATATGCCCCTTTGTACTACGTGGGGCTATGGGGCTGCTGTCGCTGAACGTGCTGTCAATGAGCTATATTCTCCAAACTTAAAAAATCTACTCCTGCCAAGGAAGGGCACCAAGACTTGTGCTTTTCAAATACTAATAATGAATGCGTGGTTGAGAAAGACGCGCTCCCCCGTCCCTGCGCCTGACAGCAGCGGCCATCTTGTCAGGAGATGCTCCTGTGCCGGCCCAAGGTCTCCGGGATCGCGGCGGTAATCAGCCAAGGCTCTCCGCCAGCACGCACCGGTCCCCTCGCCGGCGATGAAAGAAACTACACACGAAAAGAGCAAACGCGCCTCTGCCAGCTTCCTTCCGAGCAGGGAGCGCCGCTCGGAGACGTGTTGGCAGCGTAAAACAGCATCACACCTGAGGAGACTGCGGAGCCGCGCAGGTGTTGTGGTATTTCACAGCCTCCTCGCATCCCACCTGATAACGGAATGCCATTCCTGGCACGTGTAAATAGTTCGTATACAAGAAATATCCTCGCGAAACGCTGCCACCTTCCAGCGCTCAGCGCTGCGCCCTTGCGCGTAATCCCCCCGCGCCCCGGAGCTTCGCGGAGCTGCTGAGCCCTCGCTGCGCGCACAGCTCCACCCGGGCCTGCTCAACAACTGATGCAACGCGGGAACTTCAGCAGCAAAGTGGCAACGCCTTTTCTGGAAAGAATGGTACACAGGACAGTTGCATTAAATAGATCTAATTGGAATCATGAGGCACATCTTAAGGATTTGGGGGGCCGGGCCAAATGTGTTTGTGGGGCCCCTGTTTGGAACAGCTTTGAATTTATGATCTGATTTCAGCTATTTCATGCCCTTTTGGCCAGGTCACTGACAGTGTGCAGACACAGGGGTCCCATTCTAAATCTGTTCTAATATTCAGGGAGAGTGACCTGTGTTTTCAATATTGTAACACAGCAGCAATTCACTAATATTACTACAAATATTCTCTTTGACACCCTCCCATTTATCATGTGTGGGGTCCTGTTTGAATCTGAAAGACTTTTTTATGGATGTTACATGAAACATAAACACAACATTTCTCTGTAATAGACTCTCACACATCAGCCACATTAAAAACAAATAAAACGAAAACGGTATTTAAAATAATCTGTTTATGTATTATTCAGAGTAATCAGGGCAAGCTTCTCTACGGAACTGAGCTGGCTCTTTCAGGGGCCCCCTGAAAGCCTAGGGCCCGGGGCCAGTGCCCACTTTGCCCAGATCTTAAAATGTCTCTGAGAATCCTGATTGGGTGGGGTCATAACTTAACACAGGGGCCTGATTACAAGTGGCCCATTAAATTGTGATCCCTGCGCATAGACCTGTTTGCACAGGGATCACAGGTTACCTGTTGGCAGCTCACACTTGCCAGAATTTCAAGACAGGGAAACGGCTTCGAGGGGTAAGTACCAAAATCCACATAATGGACCAGATATTATAACATTAGTAATAGTGATTTCCAAATACCGTTTTTAGCAGATGGCTGTTTGGTAATCGCTATTACTAATGTTCTAAAGGTATGTCTGGCTCTTATTCCCCAATTAGCCATTCGTAGTGCTATGCAAGTAGACCTACCTCATGAATATTAATGAGGTACATCACAATTTGTGATCCACGAGGAATCACAGCAAACACAGGGATGGTGCCCTGCTTGAGTCAGCAGACATCATGTCTGGGATTGCTTTTTGATAAAGCAAACTTTTTTTTTATTTTAAATGCATCCCCTTTTCCGTAAAGGAAAACGGAGTGACTTAAAAAAAAAAGAAAATGACCCATTTACGTTTCATTTTTTTTAACAGTAGGCAGTTGTGCAGGGTGTCCTTGGGGACCTCATCCCATTTGTGATTGGTTACCACCTCCATTAAAGAGTTGGTCAAATATAAAAAAAAATTGTGACCGGAACTCAGCCACAAGACATTAATACATAGCACTACCATTCCGTATTTGGGAAAGAATGGCCCAAACACGCCCCTTCCAAATACCAAATTGGTATTGGATCGAAAATACAAATTGTGATTCAGTAACTTGTTACTAAATCGCAATTTCAGGTTTGTACATTTTTTTAAGCATTTTTGAGGTCGCAATTTGCGAACTCAGAAATGCTTTGCACATCTGGCTCTCTATTTTCCAAAAACTTGCAATAATTCTCACATCCAATCAATGCCGAACACCTTCGTTTTGGATTTTTATTACAGGTGATAATTATCAGAGCTCATTCATAATCAGGGCTAGAGCCAGACAAAGGGCCTGATTTTGGTCTTGGCAGTAATGTTCCCGCTGTCAGTTTTCCGACTGAAAACCTGTTTGCCGCCATGACGGTCCACCTGCCCGATTTAGATGTTGGCGGTCCCATAGATTTCAACCCGCCCGAGTACCGCTGTCTCCGCCAAGGATTTCCATCCATTGCGATGGTGCCGTAGGTAATAGTGGCTGATGGCTGGGTTCTAGTCACACTTCCCGCTGCACAGATTTGGAGGTGCCTTACCGACATGCAAAAAGTTGCGGTCCGACCTCCACTTCTTACTTGGTGATTGGGGGGGTGGGAACGGGGTGAAAACTCACCTTTTTTCCTGATTTTACTTCTGTTTCTAGCTGGACACGACTGGACAAGACCCTCCATCACTGCTGGCATGGAACCCTGGAGAAAAAACAATCCCCCCGCCGCTATACATGGACAAGACCCTCCATCACAGCTAGCATGGGACCCTGGAGAGAAAACAACCCCCAGCCGCTGTACATGGAGGTAGGCAACCTGCAGTGGCTGTGTACTTTGGGGGTCACTGCACATGAGCACTGGACCACTGCAGACATATACATGTCACAGTATTTTTTTTTAATTTCAGTATGTGTATGCATGTTTGGGGCATGTACGTGTTGTATTGTGGTGACATGGCAATGGATTATGGTGTGTATGAGGTGTGTTATGTTGTGTGTGATGCGGGGGCGCATATGTCAAGGGTAGAGTGTGTGTGACTTACCTTCATTCAGCAACCACTTCCATTGTCCGATGTCCTTTGGGTCTAGCGATGTCCTCTCTCCATCAGAAATCTGCTGGCATAACACCACCTGCACAACTGTATCATCTAAATAAATAAGGGTGGCGGGAACCTGCCTGCTTGACAGCTAGGAAGAGCATTTCATTGTGTCAGTCGGCGGCTCAACCTCAATACATTTAAATACGGCGAGCAGTACGCCGTCGACTTGATTGTCTTTTCCCACCCACCTCCACAACGGTTTGGCAAGAACACCCCAAGATCTAAATTAGGCCCAAAGTCAGCAAACTTTGCACGGTACAAAGTTGGACAAGGTTTCCCAATTTAGCTGAATCTGAAGTTTCGTTGTCACCTGGCCTCTGAATCCCTGAAGCCAGAAGTCCTCCTCAAAAAGGACAGGAATTCCAGCTCCAGAGAATTACAGAGATTTGTTAACTCTGGTTGGAGTTGTCCCTGGTGTCACTTGTGGTGCCCTTAGCAACAAAAGACAGCATGGAAACATACTAATGGCTGCCGGATGGAAGCCATGACCCGTCTGTTTTCCACTGCTTGTATCGCCATACTTTAGGAACTTCTGGATGTGTGAAATGGATGGTGTTCCGAAGCTGCACCCTTGTGGGACTTCTGGAGACGTGGAATGAATTGTGTTTTGAAGCAGTTCTTTGCCATCACACTCAAGGACTGGAGTGAAAGAAATAACATTTTCCCGCTGTTTGTGGGAAATAGAGAAAGGCAGGGATTTGTGGTTGTGATAAGCACTGTCCATGACCTGTATGAAGGCAGCTTCAGTGCTGGTGGCTGATCTAAAGCCAGAAAGATAGTTGCACAGGAGGTGAGTGTTTGGTCCTGAAGAGAGATGCACGATGGTGCTCTGAACCAACATCTTACTTGTAGGAGGTAAGAGTGGTGATGAACTGTAGGACTTTTGTGACAAGCCGGGAGTGGAAGTAGGTGAAGCCAGCGACAAGGTGGTTGCTGTAGTCTTCTGAAACACTAGGCATGAGTCTGACCATAGATGAGTGAAATGGGAAGTGTAGAAGATTCTACGTACAAGCAGGTGTGATTGGTAGAGCGAGCCCTGAGATTGCAGGCAGCTGGGGCAGAAGAACAGATTAAAGTGGGAAAAGATAGTTTATGGGATGATTTCATGAGCAGAGGATGTGGGGAGTGGATGGTGCTGGTCTTGACAAGATTGAGCATGAAGCAGCATGATGCTGTTGAGCATCCAAAGGAAGTGAGACAATGGCACCACAAGTTCGCAGTTAGTGTGTAAAAAGGGAAAAGAAAGAAGTGATTGCAGAATGATCAGCAAGTGCGCTGAAGAAGAACCTCAACCACAACAGGATGATGTTACTGAGAGAGTGTGGACGGGAAGAAGAGAGAGGCTGTAACAGGGCTTTGGAAAACACTCACTGGTGGTCAGGTGAATGTGCACCTGCAGAAGTCATCGACACAAAGTAAGAAGGTTGTGCAATGATGGAGGGGAGGAAGTGGTAAGCTACTTATTTGGACTACAAGGCTAGTACAGAACGTAGAATGGGTTATTTTTGTGTCCCACAGGCATTCTGTACCTGATGGGATTCTCTTCCTATGGGGACAATGTCCTGCTGAGTCGCCTCACATTGGATGTACAGGATACTCCTTAAAGAATAAGCATTCTGCTGTGTGGGTTGCTTGGGGACTTTCTTGCACCACAGCGCTGGTATAGGAAGGGCACTTCAGTCAATCTGATTGGCTGACCTTCAACCAGTAAGATTGCTTCTGAACTCTATGAGGGCAATCACATTGTCTCAATGCCTTTTTTTGGTCTTGCCCACAAGAGAGAACATGCGCTGTCTGTTGCGAGACATATTGTGGACTCACAAAGAGCATACAGGGGCTTGCAGCCCACCCATTGCTTATTATTGGTAAGCTTTCCTGCAACTCTCATTTTCATGATTGCACCTGCTGCTTTCTTGCTCATGTGCTTCTCCCCCACTCCCTCTCCACATTGCGCTTTTGCCCGTTGCTTGTCTTCCCCACCCGTGCGTTCTACTGTCACCTGTTGTTTTCCCCCACCCTTTACTCCTCTGCTGCGTGCTTGCCCGCGTGCTCCTTTCCTGCTCGCTGCACGCTGCTCTCCCACTCTTCACTTCTTTTCACCCACCGCGCCTTCTACTTTCGCCTGTTGTGTTCCCCCACCCATAATCCTCTGTAGCGTGCGTGCCCGCGTGCTCCTTCCCTGCCCGCTCTGTGCTGCTATCTCACTGTTTGCTTCTTCTCACCTTACCCGCGCCATCCATGTTTCTTTTGATGCCCTGACCCCTGAGATGCTCACCCCATTGCTTCAGCCCTGCATTGTTTCCGCGACCCTCTTTTTCTCTAAAAAACAAAATACTCTTTCTCAATTTTATTTTTATTTTTTGTTACCGATCCAACATGGATCCGTTACTAAACAGAATAAAAGTGTCTATGCCATTTTGTAAGTGCGCGTGTTCATGGTATTCATGGTGCACATGCCTACAGAATAATGTTGGCGGTCGCGTCAAATCCTTTTTTTCCTTTGCAAATGCTGCACAACATTGGGGATTTTGCACAGCATGCCTAAAAGCTACTGGCAGAGCTAATAGGTCCAGTGGTGGCTGCTATCAGGAAAAAGTGGTGGTGTAGCGTGGGGGACAATGACAAAAAAATTTGTTAAAAAAATCTCGCCTGCCACCTCGCCTCCTTGGTGCTCTTCTGCTCCTGGTGCACAGGCTCCCAGCCTCCCATGTGCCAATCCAGATGCTGCTCTCATGCTGGTATTGTTATTACCCAGCATAAGAGAAGCACCGGAATTTGTCAGAGTGGGCTGTTCTTGCGCTCCCACAGGGACAGGGAGCCTGTTCCATTCAGCTGTGCAATACAGCTTGGGTTGGAGTCTGGAGTAAAGTGCGCATGTCAATTTGGCAATCCTAAAACAGCCGGCAAAACTGACATGTGCACCTGCAGTGCCCATCACTCCTGATGCCAATGCTTGTTTTAATCTAGTTCTAAGGTCCATGGAAGCAGCACATACTCATGATTGTGTGAATCTGTGTTTCTGTGGTGATCCCCACACGTTTTTCACCATTTTCATACAGATTTCCAGAGACATTTTAAGGCCTGGCCAAAGTGGGTTCTGGCCATGGCCACAGCCTTTCAGGGGCCCCCAGATACAGCCAGCTCTGTTCTGTAGAGAATCATGCCCTGACGACCTTGAAAAATTCTTAAACAAATTCTTTCAAATACCATTTTCCATTAATTTATTTTGAATGTGGGCGATGTGTAAGAGTCTATACTCCTACGCAGACGACACCCAACTCATCCTCTCCCTCACCTGCAATCCCACCACCGCCAAAACCAACCTACACGCTGCTCTCCTCGACACCGCCAACTGGATGACCACTAACCACCTCAAGCTTAACTCCAACAAAACCGAGATCATCATCTTCGGCCCCAACAAAACCATCTGGGACGACTCCTGGTGGCCCACAGCCCTAGGCCCCGCACCCACCCCCGCAAATCACGCATGCAACCTCGGCATCATCCTGGACCCCTTCCTCTCCATGACACAGCAAATCATTGCTCTAACCTCCTCCTGCTTCCACACACTCCGCACTCTAAAAAAAAATCCTTCAAATGGATTCCCACAGAGACCAGGAAGACAGTCATCCATGCACTCATCAGCAGCAGACTAGACTACGGTAACGCCCTCTACGCCGGCACCACACTCAAACTCATACGCAAACTCCAGAGAATCTAGAACACAGCCGCACGCCTTATCCTTGGCCTCCCCCGCCACAAACGAATCTCACCACACCTCAAATCCCTTCACTGGCTCCCCATAGACAAGAGAATCACTTTCAAGATCCTCATCCACGCACACAAATCCCTCTACAACACCGGCCCGACCTACCTTAACGAAAGAGTGAACTTCCACACTCCCACCCGCAACCTCCAATCAGCCGACCTCGCCCTAGCCACAGTCCCCAACAAACCACCACCGGAGGCATGGCCTTCTCTTACCTCGCCCCCAGAACTCCCTCCCCACCAACCTCCGCAAAACCAAAGACCTCCTACTCTTCAGAAAAAACCTCAAGACATGGTTGTTAGAACAGTAACCACCACCCCACCCCCCTCCCACAAGCGCCTTGAGACCCTCACAGGTGAGTAGCGCGCTCTATACATTTTTTTATTGATTTATTGAGTCTATTACAGACATGTTGCAGAGAAATGCATTTATGTTTCATGCAACATCCATAAAAAAGTTTCTTTTAGCTCAAAACAGGTCCTCACATATGAGAAATGAGAGGGTGTCACAGAGATTATTTGCAGTCATATTAGTGAGCTGTGTCCAATACTGAAAACCTGCCTCATTATGCCTGAATGTTAGATGTAAGTGTCTATGCACTGTCAGTGACCCGGCAAAGAGGGCGCGAATGCGCAGAAACTGGATCATAACTTCAAAGCTGATCCTTACAGGGGCCCATGGATGTCACTTGGGAGTTGCCAGGGATGCAGCTGTGACCCCTGCCTTGCCCCTTGTGACCACTGGCATTCATTTTGCACCCCTGGCCTCAGAGGTGGCAAAATCAGCACCAGGAGCAGAGGGGCAGCTCCTCCTTGTATAGGTCGGTTTGGAGCTCCAATGTCCTTATTTTCAGTCATTGATTTATTACAGTAATAATGAACACAATATTACAATATTATTCACTATTAGTGTAATAAAGACTGGAGTACAGTTAGCTGGAATATGACCCTCACTGGCCTCTGAGGTAAGTAAACACACTTTTAAATATATGGTGTGTGCGCGCTTGTGGGTGAGAGTCTGTGAAAGTGTGTGAATGTGTAAAAGTGTGTGTAAGCATGTGTGTGAGTAAAAGTAAAGGTCAAATGGCATGTGATGTCACTTCCGCTACCCCAGGCATTTTGGCGCAGTGACGTTCGTGCAGAGGACCCCAAAATATATTCGGCACAGGGCCTCTAAAATCCTTAAGATGTCCCTGCAGAGTTCGTGGACATTTTGGCTGCTTTCAGAGACCGACGTTTCTGGATGAAAAACTTGGACAGTGCGCGCCCCCTCATTGAGCCGTAACCCCGGTGGGGCCGGAAGCTCCCGTAAACGGAGGTTCCCAGAGCACTGGTGGTAAGGCCCTGCTGGGGACTGGCAGCATGTCTGCGTTGGCACACACAACCAACGCCCTTATGCCATGGCCATAATATGTGTCAAAACCCATGGGCACCCGGAGACGGCAGAGCACAGCGGAGGCTACCTTGTGAGTACATCTGCCTCCGACCTGCTTCCTGCATGTGTCTGACCCTGGTCCAGCCCCTCTGGCCTGACCTCGCGGCCTGGCATGTGACTGGCACTGGCTAGGAGAGGGAGGGGGTCTGCAGTCCTTACATACACGAGGGCAGCACGCGGCCCTCCACCCCGGCATGCGCTTCCAGGGGCAAACGCTGCTTTGGGCTGGCGGAGGGGTCACTTGCCCTCAAAGCAGGGGTGAAGGGTGAAGATGGGGGGCTGGCATAGCGTGGCAAGTTTAGGGCTTACCCAGGTTTCACGTACATGCCATCACATAACAAACATTCCTTCTGGGGCGTTTTCTTCTACGGGATTTAACTGCAGGAGCTGCTGTCCTTCCAAAAGGGGGAAGATTTCACCAGCTGGAGATCCCCCCCCCCCTCCTCCGGCCCCATCCCCTTCCCCCAACCCCTCCTGACCAAAAGCACACAAAAGGAGACCCGGAATTAGCCTCTGTCATTTATGCTGCAAAGTTTACCTAACCTTTGAACAACTCTGCTCCGCTGATCACAGCGGTGGGGCAGTGGAGGGCAGTGGGGGGCAGAGTGAGGCTTGGAGGGGAGCGGAGCGGGCCAAATGCGACTGGTTAAAACCCTAACAGGAACATATCAATTAATGCCTTTCTATGGAGCTAAAGTCCGGGTAATCCTCTCATTAAAGGGCTTGGACTCCTCCAGGGGTAAACAAAGGCGGTAATGAGCCCGCGGCTGGAGCTGTGTTCTGGGAGCATCTTCAAAAGGGGGGCGAGGCCTCCTGCGCCCGCTCCTTCCCCGTCACTGGACACCAATCGCCCCTCTCAAGGCAATTATGTCAGAGAGTGGCGAGGAGGGGGGAGCTGTCAGCGGGGGAGGCGAGGATCACAGCAGAGTCAGCACCTGTACGGTGTGGAGCTGGGGTGGGAGAGCGGATGAATGCATGGATGGATAAATGGATGGGCACTTGGAAGGCCTGTGGTGACATGCATGTATAAGTCGATTGGTGGGACAGTGAAACACGTGATATGTGAATGGATCAGTGGACTGGATGGATGAGTGAGTGGTGGATGAATGGATGGATGTCCAAATTGTTAGGTGTTTTAAGCCAGTGGTTCCCAACCTGTGTTCCAGGGACCCATGGGGGTCCGTGACGCCTCCTCGGGGGATCTGCGACTGCTTAGAAAATTAAATAATATTAAAGGATTAATAAAGTGTATATAAATAAAGTGGCTAAATGTACAATTGAAAACTTTAAAACATACTCTGAGGAATTAGAAATTGGAGGCTGACAATTAAATTAGTGTCCTCAGATTGATTGGTGGGAGCAGTGGGGTGGGGGTGCATCAAACAAAATATAGTGTGGATGATGTATGGCTTCAATTGAATTTAGAAAGGCTCCAATCTTATTAAAATTAAATAAAAAAAAAGTTATATTTGTTTGCAAATAAAAAGTGTTATCATTTGTGTAAGTGTTTGATGGATGCTTGTTTCTGTATTTGTGTGTATAGTTTTGCCTTTCAAATCATCGAAAATGTTTAGGCTGGGGTCCCCCGCTTCTAGTAATGACTCAGTTGGGGTCCCCATGTTCCAGTAATGATAAAGTGGGGGTCCACAGAAGACAAAAGTTTGGGAACTTCGGTCTGTTGGTTGGTAGGTGGTTGACGGAGGGGTGACGGATCAGCAGACGATTGGCCAGGGTGGCAGTGTGGATGAATAGATGGATGGATATGTTGACATGAGGAGGAGGGAGGGATGGAATAATGGATAGATGGAGGGTACATGCATGAGTAGGTGAACAAACGGGTGTGGTTTAAAATTGGTGAATGCTTGAGTGGACCACTGGATGAATGGATGCCTGGACTTGGACTTGGGCCATATTTGGATGAGTGGACTGGTGAACAGATGGATGGATGGATTGTCTGATTAATAGGTGTGGTTGACTGGAAAGACTAGTAGGTGAAGTGACAGAGGGACCAATGGATGGAAGGAAGGACAATCGTTTGGATGGATGAATAGCTGAATACAAAGTCGAGTGGTTTGAATGAGTGTATGGAGATAGATGGACTGAAGGGTGGGTGGCTGAGTGACCTGGATAGATGGATTGCTTGTGGATGGATGTGTGGCACCTTTGCTAAATCATGTGAGTGTGGTTGTGGATTGCAGGATATATAGAGAGATCTTCAGTCACCACATAAACAGGTGGAGTGTCAGATAAGTGTAAGGAAGAGAGAGCTGGGTACATACACGTATTAAAAACAAGGAGCGGACAGAAAGACAGATGCTGACCCCATGCATACCCAGTGAAGTAATGAAACTTGAAGGCCCCCCTGCACAGTAGATGGAGCCCCCCCCCCCCGGACTCACTCGGGAGGTCTCAGGCCAGAGTACTCTGCTGGGTGGGTGGGGGGTTCCCTGGAGCTCGTGGCCCCCCTCCGCACCGCGGGGACTGAAGGGGCCTTTGGTATGCCACTGTGGATACCTAGAGTGCACTGAACACAGTATGTAGCGCCATTGGCAATCAGGTCTGCCGTCTTTAGGACAGGCAGACGGACAGTTGGTCCGCTGGGGGCTCAGGGCAGTGCGCAGTCAGGCTGTGGACACATTCTTGGCTTCCCTCCTCTCTCTTGCGCCTTAAACACAGCACTTGACTTCAAGGCGCTATCCACTGACAGTTCCTGTCTCCTTCGCGGAACAAATACTCTTGGGATATTTTACTCAACATATTCACCCACTACACTTCCGTCTCCTTATCCTCTGACACATCCTTCTCCTGCACAGCCTTTTCCCTATCCGCTGACACGTCCTGTCTCCTGCACAGCCTTTACCGTATCCTCTGACACTTCCTGTCTCCGCACAGCCTTTACCGTATCCTCTGACACGTCCTGTCTCCTGCACAGCCTTTACCGTATCCTCTGACACTTCCTGTCTCCTGCACAGCCTTTACCGTATCCTCTGACACGTCCTGTCTCCTGCACAGCCTTTCCCCTATCCTCTGACACTTCCTTCTCCTGCACAGCCTTTCCCCTATCCTCTGACACTTCCTTCTCCTGCACAGCCTTTCCCCTATCCTCTGACACTTCCTGTCTCCTGCACAGCCTTTACCCTATCCTCTGACACTTCCTGTCTCCTGCACAGCCTTTCCCCTATCCTCTGACACTTCCTGTCTCCTGCACAGCCTTTCCCATCCATTGATACTTCCTTCTTCTGCACAGCCGTTCCCCCTATCCTCTGACACTTCCTGTCTCCTGCACAGCCTTTCCCCTATCCATTGATACTTCCTTCTCCTGCACAGCCTTTGATCTATCCTCTGATACTTCATTCTCCTGCACAACATTTCACCTATCCATTCATGCTTCCTTCTCCTGCACCGCCTTTCACCTATCCATTCATGCTTCCTTCTCCTGCACAGCCATTCTCTTATCTATTGATACTTCCTTCTCCAGCACAGCCATTCCTTTATCTATTGATACTTCCTTCTCCCCCACAGCCTTTCCCCTATCTATTTATACTTCCTTCTTCTGCACAACCTTTCCCCTATCAATTGATACTTCCTTCTCCGGAACAGCCTTTCCCTTATCTATTCATACTTCCGTCTCCCGCACAGCCTTTTCCCTATCCATTGATACTTCTTTCTTCTGCACAGCCTTTCCCCTACCCATTGATACTTCCTTCTCCGCACAGCCTTTCCCCTATCTATTGATACTTCCTTCTCCTGCACAGCCATTCCCTTATCCATTGAAACTTCCTTCTTCTACACAGCCTTTCCCCTATCCATTGATACTTCCTTCTCCCGCACAACCATTCCCCTAAATATTGATACTTCCTTCTTCTGCACAGCCTTTCCCCTATCCATTGATATTTCCTTCTCCCGCACAGCCTTTCCCCATTCATTGATACTTCCTTCTCCCGCACAGCCTTTACCCTATCCATTGATACTTTCTTCTCCTGCACAGCCTTTCCCCTATCCATTGATACTTCCTTCTCCCGCACAACCATTCCCCTATCTATTGATACTTCCTTCTTCTGCACAGCCATTCCTCTATCTATTGATACTTCCTTCTCCTGCAAAGCCTTTCCCCTATCCACTGATACTTCCTTCTCCCGCACAGCCTTACCCCTATCTATTGATACTTCCTTCTTCTGCACAGCCTTTCCCCATCCATTGATACTTCCTTCTCCCGCACAGCCATTCCCCTATCCATTGATACTTCCTTCTCCTGCACAGCCTTTCCATTATCCATTGATACTTCCTTCTTCTGCACAGACTTTCCCCTATCCATTGATACTTCGTTATCCCGCACAGCCTTTCCCCTTTCCATTGATACTTCCTTCTTCTGCACAGCCATTCCCCTATCCATTGATCCTTCCTTCCCCTGCACATCCTTTCCATTATCCATTGATACTTCCTTCTTCTGCACAGTCTTTCCCGTATCAATTGATACTTCCTTCTCCGGCATAGCCTTTCCCCATCCATTGATACTTCCTTCTCCGGCACAGCCTTTCCCCTAGCTATTGATACTTCCTTCTCCCGCACAGCCTTTTCCCTATCTATTGATATTTCCATCTTCTTCACAGCCATTCCCCTATCTATTGATACTTCCTTCTTCTGCACAGCCTTTCCCCTATCCATTGATACTTCCTTCTCCGGCATAGCCTTTACCCTAGCTATTGATACTTCCTTCTCCCGCACAGCCTTTTCCCATCCATTGATACTTCCTTCCCCCGCACAGCCTTTCCCCTAGCTATTGAGACTTCCTTCTCCCGCACAGCCTTTCCTCTATCCATTGATACTTCCTTCTCCCGGACAGCCATTCCCCTATCTATTGATACTTCCTTCTTCTGCACAGCCATTCCCCTATTCATTGATACTTCCTTCTCCTGCAGCCTTTCCCCATCCATTGATACTTCCTTCTCCAGCACAGCCTTCCCCCATCTATTGATACTTCCTTCTTCTGCACAGCCTTTCCCTTATCCATTGATACTTCCTTCTCCTGCACAGCCTTTCCCCTATTCATTGATACTTCCTTCTCCCGCACAGCCTTTCCCATATCCTCTGACAGTTCTGTCTCCTGCACAGCCCTTGCAGTTTGTGAATACCCGTTGGGCACTTGACGCTTCATCTGAATCATTGACAGTACCTGTCACCTGGATACTACTTATCTTATCCTTTGACACTGCTAGCCCCACCAAAGCTATTTATATCCACCCTTCCACCTATCCACTGACAGTGCCCGTCTACTGCACAGTATTTATCTTATCCATTGAAAGTTCTGTCTCTTGCAGAGTATTTTTAATGTTGAGGTATTCCACCTATCATATTATCCGATTGTGGTATCCATCTCCTGCAGGGTAGCTCATCTGTTGACTGTAGCTGACTCCTGCAGGGTATCTCATTTATTGACAGTATCTGTCTCCTGCAGGGTATCTCATCTGTTGACATTACCTGTCTCCTGCAGAGTATCTCATCTGTTGACCGTGACCGTCTCCTGCAGGGTATCTCATCTGTCGACAGTACTTGTCTTTTGCAGGGTATCTCATCTGTTGACAGTACCCGTCTCCTGCAGTGCCCTTCTCCTGCAGGTTATCGCCTCTGTTGACAGTACCTGTCTCCTGCAGGGTGCCTCCTCTGTTGACAGTACCCATCTCCTCCAGGGTATCTCACCTGTCAACAGTACCCATCTCCTGCAGAGTATTTCATTTGTGAACAGTACTGGTCTCCTGCTGGGTATTGCATCTGTCGACAGTACCGATCTTCTGCAGGGCATCTCATCTCTCGACAGTGTCCATCTCCTGCAGAGTATCTCATCTGTTGACAGTACCTGTCTCCTGCAGGGTGTCTCATCTGTCAGTAGTACCCGTCTTCTGCAGGGTATCTCATCTGTCGACAGTACTCATCTCCTGCAGAGTATCTCATCTGTCAACAGTACCCGTCTCCTGCAGAGTATCTTATCTGTCAACACTACTTGTCTCCTTCAGGGTATCTTTGCTGTCAAAAGTACCCATCTCCTGCAGGGTATCTCATCTGTCAACTTTAACTGTCTCCTGCAGGGTATCTCATCTGCTGACAGTACCCGTATCCTGCAGGGTATCTGATCTGTCAACAGTGCCCATCTCCTGCAGGGTATCTCATCTATTGACAGCTCCCGTCTCCTGCGGGTATCTCGTCTATTGACAGCACCTGTCTAGTGCAGGGTGTCTCATCTCCTTACAGTACCTGTCTCCGTCTTCTAAGTGGTGTTCATACTCTTGATAAATGTAACCCTTCATCCTATCCATTGGTCATTGCTGTTTTCTGCACAGCATCTTATCTGTTGACAGTGCCTATCTCCTCAGTGGTAGTCTAATTGTTGCATAAATAATACTTCATCCTATCCATTGACAGTTGCTGTTTCCTGCACGCTATCTTATCTGTTGACAGTACATTTACCCGGCATTGAATTAATAGTTTTCAGGGTTTTCAACCTTCTTATCCATTGACAGCATCTGTCTCTTGTAGAGTATTAATAATCTTGAGGTATTTCACCTTTCATGTTACCCATTGAAAGTGTCTGTCTCTTGTAGAAAACTACTAATCTGAAGGTATTTCACCTTTCTTGTTATCCATAGACAGTGTGCGTCTCTTGTAGAGTATTAATAATCTTCAGGTATTTCACCTTTCATGTTATCCATTGGCAGTACCCTTCGACTGAGCAGCACGCCCACATACAGCATCTTGAGACCCTATGGATGATTAGCCGCGCTCTACAAATCCTTCATTAGTTGATTGATTACCCCTCTCTTGTAGAGTATTAATAATCTTGAGGTATTTCACCATTCATGTTATTCATGGACAGTGTCGGTCTCTTATAGAGAATTACTGATCTTGAGGGGTATTTCACCTTTTATGTTATCGATAGACCGTGTCCATCTCTTGTAGAGTATTAATAATCTTGAGATATTTCACCTTTCTTGTTATCCATGAACAATACCCGTCTCTTGTAGAGCATTAATAATCTTCAGGTATTTCACCTTTCATGTTATCCATTGACAGTGTCTCTTGTAGAGTATTAATAATCTTGAGGTATTCCACTTTTCATATTAACTATTGACCATATCCGTCCCCTATTGAGTATTAATATTCTTGAGGTATTTCACCTTTCATGTTACCCATTCAGAGTGTCCGTCTCTTGTAGAGTATTAATAATCTTAAGGTATTTTGCCTTCTTGTTATCCATGGACAGCATCCGTCTCTGTTAGAGTATTCAAAATCTTGAGGTAATTCACCTTTCATGTTATCCATGTACCGTCTTTGTCTCCTGTCGATTATTAATAACCTTGAGGTATTTCACCTTTCATGTTATCCATTGACTGTGTCAGACTCTTTTAGAGTATTAATAATCTTCATTAATTTCACTTTTCATGTTACCCATTCAGAGTGACTTTCTCTTGTAGAGTATTAATAATCTTGAGGTATTTCACCTTTCTTGTTATCCATGGACAGTGTCCATCTCTTGTAGAGTATTAATAATCTTGAGTTATTTCACCTTTCATGTCATTCACTGACAGTACCCGTCTCTTGTAGAGAGTTTGTCATCTTGAGATATTTCATCTTTCATGTTAACCAGTGACGTGTCTGTCTCTAGTTGAGCATTAATATTCTTGAGGTATTTCACCTTTCATGTTACCCATTCAGAGTGTCTGTCTCTTGTAGAGTATTAATAACCTTGAAATATTTCACCTTTCACATTATGCATGGACAATGTCCGTCTCTTGTAGACTTTCACTAAACTTGAGGTATTTAACCTTTCTTGTTATCCATGGACAGTGTCTGTATCTTGTAGAGTATTAATAATCTTGACGTAATTCACCTTTCATGTTATCCACTGACATTACGCATCTCTTGTAAAGTATTAATAATCTTGAGGTACTTCACCTTTCATATTATCCATTCACTGTATCCGTCCCTTGTAGAGTATTAATATTCTTGAGGTATTTCACCTTTAATTTTACCCATTCAGAGTGTCCGTCTTTTGTAGACTATTAATAATCCGGAGTTATATCAGCTTTCTTGTTATCCATGGACAGTGTCCATCTCTAGTAGAGTATTAATATTCTTGAGGTATTTCACCTTTCATTTTACCCATTCAGAGTGTCTGTCTCTTGTAGAGTATTAATAACCTTGAAATATTTCACCTTTCACGTTATGCATGGACAATGTCCGTCTCTTGTAGACTTTCACTAAACTTGAGGTATTTAACCTTTCTTGTTATCCATGGACAGTGTCTGTATTTTGTAGAGTATTAATAATCTTGACTTAATTCACCTTTCATGTTATCCACTGACATTACGCATCTCTTGTAAAGTATTAATAATCTTGAAGTACTTCATCTTTCATATTATCCATTCACTGTATCCGTCCCTTGTAGAGTATTAATATTCTTGAGGTATTTCACCTTTCATTTTACCCATTCAGAGTGTCCGTCTTTTGTAGACTATTAATAATCCGGAGATATCTCAGCTTTCTTGTTATCCATGGACAGTGTCCATCTCTAGTAGAGTATTAATAATCTTGAGGTATTTCACCTTTCATGTTATCAAGGGACAGTCTCCGTCTTCTGTAGAGTATTAATAACCTTGAGCTATTTCACCTTTCCTGTTACAAGTTTTCTGTTACCCATTGAGGGTGTCCATCTCTTATAGAGTATTAATAATCCTGAGGTATTTCACATTTCATGTGACCCCTTCAGAGTGCCTGTCTCTTGTAGAGTGTTAATAATCTTGAGGTATTTAACCTTTCTTGTTATCCATTGACAGTGTCCGTCTCTTGTAGAGTATTAATAATCTTGAGGTATTTCACCTTTCATGTCATTCAGTGACAGTACCCGTCTCTTGTAGAGAGTTTATCATCTTGAGGTATTTCACCTTTCATGTTAACCAGTGACTGTGTCTGTTTCTAGTTGAGCATTAATATTCTTGAGGTATTTCACCTCTTATGTTACCCATTCAGAGAGTCTGTCTCTTGTAGAGTATTTATAATATTGAGATATTTTGCCTTTCTTCTTATCCACGGACAGTGTCCGTCTCTCGAAGAGTATTAATAATCTTTAGGTATTTCACCTTTCATGTTATCCATGGGCAGTGTCTGTCTCTTGTAGAGTATTAATAATCTTGATGTATTTCACCTTTCATGTTACCCTTTCAGAGTGTCTGTCTCTTGTAGAGTATTGATAATCTTGAGGTATTTTGCTTTTCTTGTTATCCATGGACAGTGTCCGTCTCTTGCAGAGTGTTAATAATCTTGAGGTATTTCACCTTTCCTGTTACCACTTTCCTGTTACCATTGACAGTGTCCGTCTCTTGTAGAGTATTAAAAATCTTGAGGTATTTCACCTTTCTTGTTATCTACAGACAGTGTCCGTCTCTTGAAGAGAATTAATAATCTAGAGGTATTTCACCTATCACGTCACCCTTTCAGAGTGTCTGTCTTTTATAGAGTATTAATAATGTTAATGTACTTTGCCTTTCTTGTTATGCACAAACAGTGTCTGTCTCTTGTAGAGTATTAATAATCTTGAGATATTTCACCTTTCATGTTATCCATGGGCAGTGTCCATCTCTTGTAGAGTATTAATAACCTTGAGGGGTATTTTGCCTTTTGTGTTACCCATTCAGAGTATCTGTCTCTTGTAGAGTATTTGTAATTTTGAGATATTTCACCTTTTCTGTTATCCAATGACCGTGTCCGTCTCTTGTAGAGTATTAATAATCGTGAGGTATTTCACCTTTCTTGTTATCCATTGACAGTGTCCATCTCTTTTTGAGTATTAATAATCTTGAGGTATTTTGCCTCTCTTGTTATCCATGGACAGTGTCCGTCTCTTGTGGAGTATTACTAATCTTGAGGTATCTCACCTTATATGTTACCCATGGACAGTGTCCGTCTCTTGTAGAGTACTAATAATCTTGAGGTATTTCACCTTTTATGTTATCCATGGACAGTGTCCGTCTCTTGTAGAGTATTAATAATCTTGAGTTATTTCCCCTTTCATATGATCCATTGACTGTGTCTGTCTCTTATAGAGTATTAATAATCTTGAGGTATTTCACCATTGTTGTTATCCATGAACAGTGTCCATCTCTTGTAGAGTATTAATAATCTTGAGGGGTGTTTCACCTTTTATGTTACCCATTTAGAGTGTCTGTCTCTTGTCGAGTATTATTAATCTTGAGTATTTCACCTTTGTTGTTATCCATGGACAGTGTCCGTCTCTTGTAGAGTGTTAATAATCTTGAGGTATTTCACCTTTCTTGTTCTGCATTGATAGTGTCCGTCTCTTGTAGAGTGTTAATAATCTTGAGGTATTTCACCTTTCTTGTTATGCATCTACAGTGCCCATCTCTTGTAGAGTGTTAATGGTCTTGAGGTATTTCATCTTTCTCGTTATGCATTGACAGTGTCTGTCTCTTGTAGAGTATAAATAATCTTGAGGTATTTCACCTTTCATGTTATCCCTGGACAGTGTCAGTCTCGTGTACAGTATTAATAATATTGAGTTATTTCACCTTTCATGTTATCCATTGACTTTGTCCATCTCTTATAGAGTATTAATAATCTTGAGGTATTTTTCCTATCTTGTTATCTATGGACAGTGCCCATCTCTTGTAGAGTATTAATAATTTTGAGGTATTTCACCTTTCTTGTTATCCATTGACAGTGTCAGTCTCTTGTGGGGTATAAATAATCTTCAGGTATTTCACCTTTCATGGTATCCCTGGACAGTGTCCGTCTCTTGTAGAGTATTACTAATATTGAGATATTTCACCTTTCATGCTATCCATTGACTTTGTCCGTCTCTTATAGAGTATTAATAATATTGAAGTATTTCACCTGTCTTGTTATCCATGGACAGTGCCCATCTCTTGTAGAGTATTAATAATATTGAGGTATTTCACCTGTCTTGTTATCCATGGACAGTGCCCATCTCTTGTAGAGTATTAATAATTTTGAGGTATTTCACCTTTCTTGTTATCCACTGACAGTGTCCTTCTCTTGTAGATTATAAATAATCTTGAGGTATTTCACCTTTCTTGTTATACATTGACAGTGTCCGTCTGTTGTAGAGTATTATTAATATTGAGTTATTTCACCTTTCATGTTATCCATTGACTTTGTCCGTCTCTTATAGAGTATTAATAATATTGAGGTATTTCACCTGTCTTGTTATCCATGGACAGTGCCCATCTCTTGTAGAGTATTAATAATATTGAGGTATTTCACCTGTCTTGTTATCCATGGACAGTGCCCATCTCTTGTAGAGTATTAATAATTTTGAGGTATTTCACCTTTCTTGTTATCCATTAACAGTGTCAGTCTCTTGTGGGGTATAAATAATCTTCAGGTATTTCACCTTTCATGTTATCCCTGGACAGTGTCCGTCTCTTGTAGAGTATTAATAATATTGAGATATTTCACCTTTCATGCTATCCATTGACTTTGTCCGTCTCTTATAGAGTATTAATAATATTGAGGTATTTCACCTGTCTTGTTATCCATGGACAGTGCCCATCTCTTGTAGAGTATTAATAATATTGAGGTATTTCACCTGTCTTGTTATCCATGGACAGTACCCATCTCTTGTAGAGTATTAATAATTTTGAGGTATTTCACCTTTCTTGTTATCCACTGACCGTGTCCTTCTCTTGTAGATTATAAATAATCTTGAGGTATTTCACCTTTCTTGTTATACATTGACAGTGTCCGTCTCTTGTAGAGTATTAATAATATTGAGTTATTTCACCTTTCATGTTATCCATTGACTTTGTCCGTCTCTTATAGAGTATTAATAATATTGAGGTATTTCACCTGTCTTGTTATCCATGGACAGTGCCCATCTCTTGTAGAGTATTAATAATATTGAGGTATTTTACCTGTCTTGTTATCCATGGACAGTACCCATCTCTTGTAGAGTATTAATAATTTTGAGGTATTTCACCTTTCTTGTTATCCACTGACAGTGTCCTTCTCTTGTAGATTATAAATAATCTTGAGGTATTTCACCTTTCTTGTTATACATTGACAGTGTCCGTCTCTTGTAGAGTATTAATAATATTGAGTTATTTCACCTTTCATGTTATCCATTGACTTTGTCCGTCTCTTATGGAGTATTAATAATATTGAGGTATTTCACCTGTCTTGTTATCCATGGACAGTGCCCATCTCTTGTAGAGTATTAATAATCTTGAGGTATTTCACCTGTTTTGTTATCCATGGACAGTGCCCATCTCTTGTAGAGTATTAATAATTTTGAGGTATTTCACCTTTCTTGTTATCCACTGACAGTGTCCGTCTCTTGTAGAGTGTTAATAATCTTGAAATATTTCACCTTTCAGGTTATCCATGGGCAGTGCCCGTCTCTTATAGAGTATTAATAATCTTGAGGTATTTTTCCTGTCTTGTTATCTATGGACAGTGCCCATCTCTTGTAGAGTATTAATAATTTTGAGGTATTTCACCTTTCTTGTTATCCATTGACAGTGTCAGTCTCTTGTGGGGTATAAATAATCTTCAGGTATTTCACCTTTCATGGTATCCCTGGACAGTGTCCGTCTCTTGTAGAGTATTACTAATATTGAGATATTTCACCTTTCATGCTATCCATTGACTTTGTCCGTCTCTTATAGAGTATTAATAATATTGAGGTATTTCACCTGTCTTGTTATCCATGGACAGTGCCCATCTCTTGTAGAGTATTAATAATATTGAGGTATTTCACCTGTCTTGTTATCCATGGACAGTGCCCATCTCTTGTAGAGTATTAATAATTTTGAGGTATTTCACCTTTCTTGTTATCCACTGACAGCGTCCTTCTCTTGTAGATTATAAATAATCTTGAGGTATTTCACCTTTCTTGTTATACATTGACAGTGTCCGTCTGTTGTAGAGTATTATTAATATTGAGTTATTTCACCTTTCATGTTATCCATTGACTTTGTCCGTCTCTTATAGAGTATTAATAATATTGAGGTATTTCACCTGTCTTGTTATCCATGGACAGTGCCCATCTCTTGTAGAGTATTAATAATATTGAGGTATTTCACCTGTCTTGTTATCCATGGACAGTGCCCATCTCTTGTAGAGTATTAATAATTTTGAGGTATTTCACCTTTCTTGTTATCCATTAACAGTGTCAGTCTCTTGTGGGGTATAAATAATCTTCAGGTATTTCACCTTTCATGTTATCCCTGGACAGTGTCCGTCTCTTTTTGAGTATTAATAATCTTGAGGTATTTTGCCTCTCTTGTTATCCATGGACAGTGTCCGTCTCTTGTAGAGTGTTAATAATCTTGAGGTATTTCACCTTTCTTGTTATGCATCTACAGTGCCCATCTCTTGTAGAGTGTTAATGGTCTTGAGGTATTTCATCTTTCTCGTTATGCATTGACAGTGTCTGTCTCTTGTAGAGTATAAATAATCTTGAGGTATTTCACCTTTCATGTTATCCCTGGACAGTGTCAGTCTCGTGTACAGTATTAATAATATTGAGTTATTTCACCTTTCATGTTATCCATTGACTTTGTCCATCTCTTATAGAGTATTAATAATCTTGAGGTATTTTTCCTATCTTGTTATCTATGGACAGTGCCCATCTCTTGTAGAGTATTAATAATTTTGAGGTATTTCACCTTTCTTGTTATCCATTGACAGTGTCAGTCTCTTGTGGGGTATAAATAATCTTCAGGTATTTCACCTTTCATGGTATCCCTGGACAGTGTCCGTCTCTTGTAGAGTATTACTAATATTGAGATATTTCACCTTTCATGCTATCCATTGACTTTGTCCGTCTCTTATAGAGTATTAATAATATTGAGGTATTTCACCTGTCTTGTTATCCATGGACAGTGCCCATCTCTTGTAGAGTATTAATAATATTGAGGTATTTCACCTGTCTTGTTATCCATGGACAGTGCCCATCTCTTGTAGAGTATTAATAATTTTGAGGTATTTCACCTTTCTTGTTATCCACTGACAGTGTCCTTCTCTTGTAGATTATAAATAATCTTGAGGTATTTCACCTTTCTTGTTATACATTGACAGTGTCCGTCTGTTGTAGAGTATTATTAATATTGAGTTATTTCACCTTTCATGTTATCCATTGACTTTGTCCGTCTCTTATAGAGTATTAATAATATTGAGGTATTTCACCTGTCTTGTTATCCATGGACAGTGCCCATCTCTTGTAGAGTATTAATAATATTGAGGTATTTCACCTGTCTTGTTATCCATGGACAGTGCCCATCTCTTGTAGAGTATTAATAATTTTGAGGTATTTCACCTTTCTTGTTATCCATTAACAGTGTCAGTCTCTTGTGGGGTATAAATAATCTTCAGGTATTTCACCTTTCATGTTATCCCTGGACAGTGTCCGTCTCTTGTAGAGTATTAATAATATTGAGATATTTCACCTTTCATGCTATCCATTGACTTTGTCCGTCTCTTATAGAGTATTAATAATATTGAGGTATTTCACCTGTCTTGTTATCCATGGACAGTGCCCATCTCTTGTAGAGTATTAATAATATTGAGGTATTTCACCTGTCTTGTTATCCATGGACAGTACCCATCTCTTGTAGAGTATTAATAATTTTGAGGTATTTCACCTTTCTTGTTATCCACTGACCGTGTCCTTCTCTTGTAGATTATAAATAATCTTGAGGTATTTCACCTTTCTTGTTATACATTGACAGTGTCCGTCTCTTGTAGAGTATTAATAATATTGAGTTATTTCACCTTTCATGTTATCCATTGACTTTGTCCGTCTCTTATAGAGTATTAATAATATTGAGGTATTTCACCTGTCTTGTTATCCATGGACAGTGCCCATCTCTTGTAGAGTATTAATAATATTGAGGTATTTTACCTGTCTTGTTATCCATGGACAGTACCCATCTCTTGTAGAGTATTAATAATTTTGAGGTATTTCACCTTTCTTGTTATCCACTGACAGTGTCCTTCTCTTGTAGATTATAAATAATCTTGAGGTATTTCACCTTTCTTGTTATACATTGACAGTGTCCGTCTCTTGTAGAGTATTAATAATATTGAGTTATTTCACCTTTCATGTTATCCATTGACTTTGTCCGTCTCTTATGGAGTATTAATAATATTGAGGTATTTCACCTGTCTTGTTATCCATGGACAGTGCCCATCTCTTGTAGAGTATTAATAATCTTGAGGTATTTCACCTGTTTTGTTATCCATGGACAGTGCCCATCTCTTGTAGAGTATTAATAATTTTGAGGTATTTCACCTTTCTTGTTATCCACTGACAGTGTCCGTCTCTTGTAGAGTGTTAATAATCTTGAAATATTTCACCTTTCAGGTTATCCATGGGCAGTGCCCGTCTCTTATAGAGTATTAATAATCTTGAGGTATTTTTCCTGTCTTGTTATCTATGGACAGTGCCCATCTCTTGTAGAGTATTAATAATTTTGAGGTATTTCACCTTTCTTGTTATCCATTGACAGTGTCAGTCTCTTGTGGGGTATAAATAATCTTCAGGTATTTCACCTTTCATGGTATCCCTGGACAGTGTCCGTCTCTTGTAGAGTATTACTAATATTGAGATATTTCACCTTTCATGCTATCCATTGACTTTGTCCGTCTCTTATAGAGTATTAATAATATTGAGGTATTTCACCTGTCTTGTTATCCATGGACAGTGCCCATCTCTTGTAGAGTATTAATAATATTGAGGTATTTCACCTGTCTTGTTATCCATGGACAGTGCCCATCTCTTGTAGAGTATTAATAATTTTGAGGTATTTCACCTTTCTTGTTATCCACTGACAGCGTCCTTCTCTTGTAGATTATAAATAATCTTGAGGTATTTCACCTTTCTTGTTATACATTGACAGTGTCCGTCTGTTGTAGAGTATTATTAATATTGAGTTATTTCACCTTTCATGTTATCCATTGACTTTGTCCGTCTCTTATAGAGTATTAATAATATTGAGGTATTTCACCTGTCTTGTTATCCATGGACAGTGCCCATCTCTTGTAGAGTATTAATAATATTGAGGTATTTCACCTGTCTTGTTATCCATGGACAGTGCCCATCTCTTGTAGAGTATTAATAATTTTGAGGTATTTCACCTTTCTTGTTATCCATTAACAGTGTCAGTCTCTTGTGGGGTATAAATAATCTTCAGGTATTTCACCTTTCATGTTATCCCTGGACAGTGTCCGTCTCTTGTAGAGTATTAATAATATTGAGATATTTCACCTTTCATGCTATCCATTGACTTTGTCCGTCTCTTATAGAGTATTAATAATATTGAGGTATTTCACCTGTCTTGTTATCCATGGACAGTGCCCATCTCTTGTAGAGTATTAATAATATTGAGGTATTTCACCTGTCTTGTTATCCATGGACAGTACCCATCTCTTGTAGAGTATTAATAATTTTGAGGTATTTCACCTTTCTTGTTATCCACTGACCGTGTCCTTCTCTTGTAGATTATAAATAATCTTGAGGTATTTCACCTTTCTTGTTATACATTGACAGTGTCCGTCTCTTGTAGAGTATTAATAATATTGAGTTATTTCACCTTTCATGTTATCCATTGACTTTGTCCGTCTCTTATAGAGTATTAATAATATTGAGGTATTTCACCTGTCTTGTTATCCATGGACAGTGCCCATCTCTTGTAGAGTATTAATAATATTGAGGTATTTTACCTGTCTTGTTATCCATGGACAGTACCCATCTCTTGTAGAGTATTAATAATTTTGAGGTATTTCACCTTTCTTGTTATCCACTGACAGTGTCCTTCTCTTGTAGATTATAAATAATCTTGAGGTATTTCACCTTTCTTGTTATACATTGACAGTGTCCGTTTCTTGTAGAGTATTAATAATATTGAGTTATTTCACCTTTCATGTTATCCATTGACTTTGTCCGTCTCTTATGGAGTATTAATAATATTGAGGTATTTCACCTGTCTTGTTATCCATGGACAGTGCCCATCTCTTGTAGAGTATTAATAATCTTGAGGTATTTCACCTGTTTTGTTATCCATGGACAGTGCCCATCTCTTGTAGAGTATTAATAATTTTGAGGTATTTCACCTTTCTTGTTATCCACTGACAGTGTCCGTCTCTTGTAGAGTGTTAATAATCTTGAAATATTTCACCTTTCAGGTTATCCATGGGCAGTGCCCGTCTCTTGTAGAGTATTAATAATCTTGAGTTATTTTACCTTTTATGTTATCCATTGACAGCACCCGTCTCCTGCACAGTACCTTATCTATTGACAGTACCCGTCCCCTGAGCAGTATTCATATTCTTTGGATATGTAAGCCTTTGACCTTTCCATTGACAGTCCCTGTCTCCTACATGGTATCTCATCTAGTGATAAGCTTACGGTTTGGGTCTATAACTCAGGTTCAGGGCCTTTAACAACCGGTATAGCCCCTGGCAGCAGGCTGTTGGTCTATATTATGTGGTCTTCCACGGCTAGCCACAGCAGAGTGCTGGACAACAGTGGGAGCGTTGAATGCATCAGGAGATCGCGGGTGAGGGGAGAGTGATGGGGGTTACAGTGGCGGATGGGCTCTTTGGGGATTGTCCCCACCAACGACTGATATGTTAGTGCTGGGGAAGTCTGCATTGTCATTCAGCAGTACAATAGAAAGTGATGTCACTGGCAGCATGGCAGTGATGTCAAAGGTGGAAGGCTGTGATGCCATTGGTGGGAAAGGGAGTGATGTCAACAGCAATTACCGATTGACAGTACATGCTGGTACCCAGTGAAGGTTGGCCCTAAAGAGATGATTGGTTGCTCCTGTTCAGGATTTAGCTTCTTTAGTGTTTTTTCCTGTAGCACTGCTCTTCCAGCCCCACCTTGATCCTATCACTTACAGTAACCAGTAAGCTGCTGTTTGTGTATCAATGAATGAGACCCCAGCTGCAAGGTTCTGCATCCACTCCCTAAAATAACTCAAACTCCTGCTTCATCATAAGGACTTCCTCTCCATACTTTAAGCTACTGTTCTAGCCCACCTGGAGTACGGCAACTCCACCCGAGTAGGCGCGTCTCCCTCATCCTTGCTACCCATGAAAGACAATTTACATTCCCCGGCTAGGATGATATCTGGAACCAAAAGGTGTGACTATATATCACTTGCACTCGGATATCTTCCCAGAGCCTGAATGTATTTTTTTTTGGTGTGAATGACATACAAAGACATTCACATGTGATACAAGGGACATCTCATAGCATCTAAATCCTCTGATGGCATCAAGAGCTTGTTGAACGTGGATGAGCTTAGCTTGGAATCTACAACACATCAGCTCTTTCAAAGATGCCACATATTCTGTCTCGGGTGCAGCTGCACCATCTGCACAGAATTTTTGAAGGTTTCCAAAGTACTAAGAGAACACCTGGTTAGATTCTGACCTCGTTTCTTTTGCGACCTCCTGCTAACTTTTACAGTACGCTAAGGGCCCTTTTTATGACCTGTCTCACACGGTGCAAGAGCGGCAAAACTTTAAGTCAGATATTTAAAGCCACACAAAGTGATTTTGCGTGGCTCTGAGTGGCTTAAACATCTGGAGTAACGTAACACAGCTGAAATGGCTGCAACGTGTTACACTGCCTGAGGAAGGCGTTCCACGGACATTGCGGTGGGTCACCCCATGCAACTCCACGGCTACTGGCGCACCCCAGATTTACAAGAACTTGTAAACCTGGAGATGCGCCAAAGTCATAAATGTCCCTAAGGGAGGCGTAAAGAGGGGAAATATCTCTATTTCTTCTCGTTAGTTCCTCTTTCTATCTGTGCTGCATCCTGCAACACACATAGAAAGAGGAATACGCCTCCCAGACTTCAACAGCATGGTGCAGGATGCCTCCACCCTAGCGTTGGGGCTAGGCTGCCAAAAGGCCGCGCAGGAATGTGCTGTATTGTGATAAATACAGCACATTCCTTCCCCTTTCCCGTCACGGAGTGCAGCGCACCGCAGCAAGGTGACTCACTGCACTGCACGACTTAGCCATAAATATGGTCCTAACTCTTTTAGCTCTCTCCCATCACCTAGGTCTGCCCCAGAGCCTAGTTCTGTCCTTTCTCTTTCCGTACTTCCTGAGCTCCTTCCTCCTTCAGCCCTCTCACTCTGCGTTCTCTGTTTGCTGACCTCCTGCTTCTTAACTCTCAGCCTCGGTCGTCCTTCCCACCCATCCCTTCTCCTTGAATTCCTGGAAGTGTTATCTCTCCCTGATTTCTTATGGTTCTATCATTCTGTCCTGACTCCTCACCTAAACTCTACCAGCTTCCTGTATGGGGTATTTTTCCCTAATTTCCTGATCCTTTTGTCTCTTAATTCTCTCCTGGTTGTAACATCCTAAACTCTTTGCCCTCTTTCTGTTTTCTCTTTTACTCCCCGTGGCACATAACCTGTCTTTTTTTTATCCACTATTTTCTTCCTTCTCTACACGATGTTGATACTGATTTCGATCTTTTGTCTTTGTTTTTCCTTAACATTCTGCCTTCATTAGTTACTTGCTGATTCTCAGTAATGTATTAACTAGCACACACTTGATGTTCTGCTGTGGAGACAGTCCTGGTGGTCAGCAGTACAGAAGTCATTTCTACTGCTGGTCAGGAGACAGCCCTAGTGCTGGTCAGCAGACAGTCCTGGTGGTGGGCAGTGAAGGAGACAGCCCTTGTGCTGATCAGGAGACATCCTTGTTTATGGGCAGTGCAGAAGACAGCCCTAGTGCTGGTCAGCAGACAGTCCTGGTGGTGGGCAGTGATGGGCAGTGAAGGAGACAGCCCTAGTGCTGGTCAGCAGACAGTCCTGGTGGTGGGCAGTGAAGGAGACAGCCCTTGTGCTGATCAGGAGACATCCTTGTTTATGGGCAGTGCAGAAGACAGCCCTAGTGTTGTCAACAGACAGTCCTGGTGGTGGGCAGTGCAGAAGACAGCCCTAGTGTAGCCAACAGACAGTCCTGGTGGTCGGCAGGGCAGAAAACAGTCCCAGTGCTTCTCAGGAGACAGTCCTGGTGGTGGGCAGTGTAGAAGACAGCTCTAGTGCTGGTCAGGAGACAGCCCTAGTGCTGGTCAGCAGACAGTCCTGGAGGTGGGCAGTGCAGAAGACAGTCCCAGTGCTTCTCAGGAGACAGTCCTGGTGGCACGCAGTGCAGCAGACAGCCCTCGTGCTGGTCCATGGACAGTCCTGGTGGTGGGCAGTGCAGGAGACAGCCCTAGGGCCTGTCCATGGACAGTCCTGGTTGTGGGCAGTGCAGAAGACAGCCCTAGGGCCTGTCCATGGACAGTCCTGGTGGTGGGCAGTGCAGGAGACAGCCCTAGTGCTGGTTCATGGACAGTCCTGGTGGTGGGCAGTGCAGGGGACAGCCCTAGTGCCTGTCCATGGACAGTCCTGGTGGTGCGCAGTGCAGGAGACAGCCCTAGTGCTGGTCCATGGACAGTCCTGGTGGTGGGCAGTTCAGGAGACAGTCCCAGTGCTTCTCAGGAGACAGTCCTGGTGGTGGGCAGTGCAGGAGACAGCCCTAGGGCCTGTCCATGGACAGTCCTGGTGGTGGGCAGTGCAGGAGACAGCCCTAGTGCTGGTTCATGGACAGTCCTGGTGGTGGGCAGCGCCTACTCTAGTCCACAGATCAGAGCAATAGCAATGTGTGTAAAACTCCTGCTACAAGATATGGGCCCGGCAGCACCTACGAGGGTGCGGGGCTGGCTCTGGAAGACACTGCCCCCATCCCCTTCCCAGCTCCACCCACGCACACATTCTGCACACAGCAAGACACGAGGCCTCTATGCCCTGTCCACGCAGGTCACGGGGAGGGGGGATGGGGGGGATCAGGAACCCCCGACTTAACCCCAGGGCAGAGCTGACAACACAGAGGGGTCTTTGGTGCCCTCGTCCCAGCCAAGGGCTAGGGGCTGCTGCCTCCAGGAAAACCTGCCTGCCAGGGGGCAAGAAATACTACCAAGAAATGAGGGAATTCCCTTCTCTCCAATCTCCTGCCCCCTCCTGGATCACCCCCTCCAGAGCGAAGTGTCCGCCCTTCAGAGCTTATTAATATGAGCATGGCACAGGGCTTCAAGTCTTCAACAGCTCCAAAAACACAGAGAAATGCTTTTCAAATTGCACTTTCAGCTTGTGTGCTCCCTGGTGGCAAAAAGGATAAAATTCCACCATTATTTGGACCCGCGGTCACCCAGCGCTTGTATGTTGTCTAGTAACACAAACCTTAGCAATGTGAAGATGTTGTACCTAGTCTGTCTTCTCTCTCTATTATTAATATCAATCATATTAATGATAATGTCATTTCTAAAACGCACAGCTGCCTGGTACGAGGTGTCCCAGCGCTAGGTACAGATATCCATCTGCCTAAATGCTACTATTAGCCCCCAAGAACCTGAGCTTAAAAAAACCAAGTTTTTAGTCTTTTTCTGGCAAGACCTTCCGACTAGGCCCGACGAACAGTCAGGCGAAGAGCGATCCAATATTTCGGGAATTTAAATCAGTCCAGCCCCGAGTGGCCTCCAGTGAAGCGTCCGTGAATGCTTGAAGCCGACACGTGTTTCGCTCTAATTAAAGGTCTTTCTCAAGGCAATCTGTCCAGGGTTAATCCACAGGCAGCGGACTCCAGGACCAACGCAGACTGCTTCGATTATGGTTTCATATTTTGCCTCTAAAGCCTCTTTTACTGATGCAAACATTAACAAAGCCAGCGGAGTGGACTTTTTTATAGTGGAAGTTTCTGCTAAAATTTGCTAAAACACGACCCAAGCACAGCATGATCAGCACCCATGAGAGCTTCCTTGGCACACAACATTCCCTACACAGGCAATAGCACTGCAAGTGTCCCTGTGACACACAGGTGAGCAGTGCTGACACACACACACCAGATACAGCACACCCGGAGCAGCCCACACACACCAGCTACAGCTCACAGGCCCACTCACATATACACTGCTTACAGAACACACACAACCCTCTCACACACTGGTTACACGTTTCACGCACACATCAGTTACAGCTCACAAACACACACCAGCTACAACACATTCAGAGCAGCCCACACACACCAGCTACAGCTCACAGACCCACTCACATATACACCGCTTACAGAATACACACAACCCTCTCACACACTGGTTACACGTTTCACGCACACATCAGTTACAGCTCACAAACACACACCAGCTACAACACATTCAGAGCAGCCCACACACACCAGCTACAGCTCACAGACACACTCACATATACACCGCTTACAGAACACACACAGCCCTCTCACACACTGGTTACACGTTTCACGCACACATCAGTTACAGCTCACAAACACACACACACCAGATACAGCACATTCAGAGCAGCCCACACACACACCAGCTACAGCTCACAGACACACTCACATATACACCCCTTACAGAACACACACAACCCTCACACACTGGTTACAAGTTTCACTCACACATCAGTTACAGCTCACAAACACACACACACCAGATACAGCACATCCAGAGCAGCCCACACACCAGCTACAGCTCACAGACCCACTCACATATACACCGCTTACAGAACACACACAGCCCTCTCACACACTGGTTACACGTTTCACGCACACATCAGTTACAGCTCACAAACACACACCAGCTACAACACATTCAGAGCAGCCCACACACACCAGCTACAGCTCACAGACCCACTCACATATACACCGCTTACAGAACACACACAACCCTCACACGCTGGTTACACGTTTCACGCACACATCAGTTACAGCTCACATACACACACACACACACACACCAGATACAGCACATTCAGAGCAGCCCACACACACACCAGCTACAGCTCACAGACACACTCACATATACACCCCTTACAGAACACACACAACCCTCACACACACTGGTTACACGTTTCACTCACACATCAGTTACAGCTCACAAACACACACACACCAGATACAGCACATCCAGAGCAGCCCACACACCAGCTACAGCTCACAGACCCACTCACATATACACCGCTTACAGAACACACACAACCCTCTCAAACACTGGTAACACGTTTCACGCACACATCAGCTACAGCTCACAATCACACACACACCAGATACAGCACATCCAGAGCAGCCCACACACCAGCTACAGCTCACAAACACACTCACATATATACCGCTTACAGAACACACACAACCCTCTCACACACTGGTTACACGTTTCACGCACACATCAGGTACACCTCACAAACACACACCAGCTACAACACATTCAGAGCAGCTCACACACACCAGCTACAGCTCACAGACACACTCACATATACACTGCGTACAGAACACACACAACCCTCTCACACACTGGTTACACGTTTCACGCACACATCAGTTACAGCTCACAAACACACACACACACACACACCAGATACAGCACATCCAGAGCAGCCCACACGCCAGCTACAGCTCACAAACACACTCACACATACACCACTTACAGAACACACACAACCCTCTCACACACTGGTTACTCGTTTCACGCACACATCAGTTACAGCTCACAATCACACACACACACACACACCAGATACAGCACATTCAGAGCAGCCCACACACACCAGCTACAGCTCACAGACCCACTCACATATACACCGCTTACAGAACACACACAACCCTCTCACACACTGGTTACTCGTTTCACGCACACATCAGTTACAGCTCACAATCACACACACACACACCAGATACAACACATCCAGAGCAGCCCACACACACCAGCTACAGCTCACAGACACACTCACATATACACCGCTTACAGAACTCACACAACTCTCTCACACACTGGTTACACGTTTCACGCACACATCAGTTACAGCTCACAAACACACACACACCAGATACAGCACATCCAGAGCAGCCCACACACCAGCTACAGCTCACAAAGACACTCACATATACACCGCTTACAGAACACACACAACTCTCTCACACACTGGTTACACGTTTCACGCACATATCAGTTACAGCTCACAAACACACACACACCAGATACAACACATCCAGAGCAGCCCACACACACCAGCTACAGCTCACAAAGACACTCACATATACACCGCTTACAGAACACACACAACTCTCTCACACACTGGTTACACGTTTCACGCACACATCAGTTACAGCTCACAAACACACACACACCAGATACAACACATCCAGAGCAGCCCACACACACCAGCTACAGCTCACAGACACACTCACATATACACCGCTTACAGAACACACACAACTCTCTCACACACTGGTTACACGTTTCACGCACACATCAGTTACAGCTCACAAACACACACACACCAGATACAACACATCCAGAGCAGCCCACACACACCAGCTACAGCTCACAGACACACTCACATATACACCGCTTACAGAACACACACAACCCTCTCACACACTGGTTACACGTTTCACGCACACATCAGTAACAGCTCACAAACGCACACACACCAGCTACAACACATTCAGAGCAGCCCACACACACCAGCTACAGCTCACAGACCCACTCACATATACACCGCTTACAGAACACACACAACCCTCTCACACACTGGTTACACGTTTCATGCACACATCAGTTACAGCTCACAAACGCACACACACACCAGATACAGCACATCCAGAGCAGCCCACACACCAGCTACAGCTCACAGACCCACTCACATATACACCGCTTACAGAACACACACAACCCTCTCACACACTGGTTACACGTTTCACGCACACATCAGTTACAGCTCACAAACACACACCAGCTACAACACATTCAGAGCAGCCCACACACACCAGCTACAGCTCACAGACCCACTCACATATACACCGCTTACAGAACACACACAACCCTCTCACACACTGGTTACACGTTTCACGCACACATCAGTTACAGCTCACAATCAAACACACACACACACACACACCAGATACAGCACATCCGGAGCAGCCCACACACCAGCTACAGCTCACAAACACACTCACATATACACCGCTCACAGAACACACACAACCCTCTCACACACTGGTTACACGTTTCACGCACACATCAGTTACAGCTCACAAACACACACCAGATACAGCACATTCAGAGCAGCCCACACACCAGCTACAGCTCACAAACACACTCACATATACACCGCTCACAGAACACACACAACCCTCTCACTCACTGGTTACACGTTTCAATCACACATCAGTTACAGCTCACAATCACACCCACAAACATACACCAGATACAGCACATCCAGAGCAGCCCACACACCAGCTACAGCTCACAAACACACTCAAATATACACCGCTCACAGAACACACACAACCCTCTCACTCACTGGTTACACGTTTCAATCACACATCAGTTACAGCTCACAATCACACCCACAAACATACACCAGATACAGCACATCCAGAGCAGCCCACACACATCAGCTACAGCTCACAGACACACTCACATATACACCGCTTACGGAACACACACAACCCTCTCACACACTGGTTACACGCTTCACACACACATCAGTTACAGCTCACAAACACACACACACACATACACCAGATACAGCACATCCAGAGCAGCCCACACACTAGCTACAGCTCACAAACACACTCACATATACACCGATTACAGAACACAGACAACCCTCACACTCACTGGTAACACGTTTCACGCACACATCAGTTACAGCTCACAAACGCACACACACCAGCTACAACACATTCAGAGCAGCCCACACACACCAGCTCACAGACCCACTCACATATATACCGCTTACAGAACACACACAACCCTCTCACACACTGGTTACACGTTTCACGCACACATCAGTTACAGCTCACAAACACACACCAGATACAGCACATTTAGAGCAGCCCACACACACCAGCTACAGCTCACCGACCCACTCACATATACACCGCTTACAAAACACACACAACCCTCTCACACACTGGTTACACGTTTCACGCACACATCAGTTACAGCTCACAAACACACACCAGATACAGCACATTCAGAGCAGCCCACACACACCAGCTACAGCTCACAGACACACTCACATATACACCGCTTACAGTACACACACAACCCTCTCACACACTGGTAACACGTTTCAAGCACACATCAGTTACAGCTCACAAACACACACACACACCAGTTACAGCACATTCAGAGCAGCCCACACACCAGCTACAGCTCACAGACCCACTCACATATACACCGCTTACAGAACACACACAACCCTCACACACACTGGTTACAGGTTTCACGCACACATCAGTTACAGCTCACAATCACACACACCAGATACAGCACATTCAGAGCAGCCCACACACCAGCTACAGCTCACAGACCCACTCACATATACACCGCTTACAGAACACACACAACCCTCTCACACACTGGTTACACGTTTCATGCACACATCAGTTACAGCTCACAAACACACACCAGCTACAACACATTCAGAGCAGCCCACACACACCAGCTACAGCTCACAGACCCACTCACATATACACCGCTTACAGAACACACACAACCCTCACACGCTGGTTACACGTTTCACGCACACATCAGTTACAGCTCACAAACACACACACACCAGATACAGCACACCCAGAGCAGCCCACACACCAGCTACAGCTCACAGACCCACTCACATATACACCGCTTACAGAACACACACAACCCTCTCACACACTGGTTACACGTTTCACGCACACATCAGTTACAGCTCACAAACGCACACACACACCAGATACAGCACACCCAGAGCAGCCCACACACCAGCTACAGCTCACAGACCCACTCACATATACACCGCTTACAGAACACACACAACCCTCTCACACACTGGTTACACGTTTCACGCGCACATCAGTTACAGCTCACAAACGCACACACACACCAGATACAGCACACCCAGAGCAGCCCACACACCAGCTACAGCTCACAGACCCACTCACATATACACCGCTTACAGAACACACACAACCCTCTCACACACTGGTTACACGTTTCACGCACACATCAGTTACAGCTCACAATCACACACACACACACACACCAGATACAGCACATCCAGAGCAGCCCACACACCAGCTACAGCTCACAGACCCACTCACATATACACCGCTTACGGAACACACACAACCCTCACACACTGGTAACACGTTTCACGCACTCATCAGTTACAGCTCACAATCACACACACACACACACACCAGATACAGCACATCCAGAGCAGCCCACACACCAGCTACAGCTCACAGACCCACTCACATTTACACCGCTTAGAGTACACACACAACCCTCTCACACACTGGTTACACGTTTCACACACACATCAGTTACAGCTCACAAACGCACACCAGCTACAACACATTCAGAGCAGCCCACAAACACCAGCTACAGCTCACAGACACACTCACATATACACCGCTTACAGAACACACACAACCCTCTCACACACTGGTAACACGTTTCACGCACACATCAGTTACAGCTCACAATCACACACACACACACACACACCAGATACAGCACATTCAGAGCAGCCCACACACACACCAGCTACAGCTCACAGACACACTCACATATACACCCCTTAAAGAACACACACAACCCTCACACACACTGGTTACACGTTTCACTCACACATCAGTTACAGCTCACAAACACACACACACCAGATACAGCACATCCAGAGCAGCCCACACACCAGCTACAGCTCACAGACCCACTCACATATACACCGCTTACAGAACACACACAACCCTCTCAAACACTGGTAACACGTTTCACGCACACATCAGCTACAGCTCACAATCACACACACACCAGATACAGCACATCCAGAGCAGCCCACACACCAGCTACAGCTCACAAACACACTCACATATATACCGCTTACAGAACACACACAACCCTCTCACACACTGGTTACACGTTTCACGCACACATCAGGTACACCTCACAAACACACACCAGCTACAACACATTCAGAGCAGCTCACACACACCAGCTACAGCTCACAGACACACTCACATATACACCGCGTACAGAACACACACAACCCTCTCACTCACTGGTTACACGTTTCACGCACACATCAGTTACAGCTCACAAACACACACACACACACACACACACCAGATACAGCACATCCAGAGCAGCCCACACGCCAGCTACAGCTCACAAACACACTCACACATACACCACTTACAGAACACACACAACCCTCTCACACACTGGTTACTCGTTTCACGCACACATCAGTTACAGCTCACAATCACACACACACACACACCAGATACAGCACATTCAGAGCAGCCCACACACACCAGCTACAGCTCACAGACCCACTCACATATACACCGCTTACAGAACACACACAACCCTCTCACACACTGGTTACTCGTTTCACGCACACATCAGTTACAGCTCACAATCACACACACACACACCAGATACAACACATCCAGAGCAGCCCACACACACCAGCTACAGCTCACAGACACACTCACATATACACCGCTTACAGAACACACACAACTCTCTCACACACTGGTTACACGTTTCACGCACACATCAGTTACAGCTCACAAACACACACACACCAGATACAGCACATCCAGAGCAGCCCACACACCAGCTACAGCTCACAAAGACACTCACATATACACCGCTTACAGAACACACACAACTCTCTCACACACTGGTTACACGTTTCACGCACACATCAGTTACAGCTCACAAACACACACACACCAGATACAACACATCCAGAGCAGCCCACACACACCAGCTACAGCTCACAGACACACTCACATATACACCGCTTACAGAACACACACAACTCTCTCACACACTGGTTACACGTTTCACGCACACATCAGTTACAGCTCACAAACACACACACACCAGATACAACACATCCAGAGCAGCCCACACACACCAGCTACAGCTCACAGACACACTCACATATACACCGCTTACAGAACACACACAACCCTCTCACACACTGGTTACACGTTTCACGCACACATCAGTAACAGCTCACAAACGCACACACACCAGCTACAACACATTCAGAGCAGCCCACACACACCAGCTACAGCTCACAGACCCACTCACATATACACCGCTTACAGAACACACACAACCCTCTCACACACTGGTTACACGTTTCACGCACACATCAGTTACAGCTCACAAACACACACCAGATACAGCACATTCAGAGCAGCCCACACACACCAGCTACAGCTCACAGACACACTCACATATACACCGCTTACAGTACACACACAACCCTCTCACACACTGGTAACACGTTTCAAGCACACATCAGTTACAGCTCACAAACACACACACACACCAGTTACAGCACATTCAGAGCAGCCCACACACCAGCTACAGCTCACAGACCCACTCACATATACACCGCTTACAGAACACACACAACCCTCACACACACTGGTTACAGGTTTCACGCACACATCAGTTACAGCTCACAATCACACACACACACATCAGATACAGCACATTCAGAGCAGCCCACACACCAGCTACAGCTCACAGACCCACTCACATATACACCGCTTACAGAACACACACAACCCTCTCACACACTGGTTACACGTTTCATGCACACATCAGTTACAGCTCACAAACACACACCAGCTACAACACATTCAGAGCAGCCCACACACACCAGCTACAGCTCACAGACCCACTCACATATACACCGCTTACAGAACACACACAACCCTCACACGCTGGTTACACGTTTCACGCACACATCAGTTACAGCTCACAAACACACACACACCAGATACAGCACACCCAGAGCAGCCCACACACCAGCTACAGCTCACAGACCCACTCACATATACACCGCTTACAGAACACACACAACCCTCTCACACACTGGTTACACGTTTCACGCACACATCAGTAACAGCTCACAAACGCACACACACACCAGATACAGCACACCCAGAGCAGCCCACACACCAGCTACAGCTCACAGACCCACTCACATATACACCGCTTACAGAACACACACAACCCTCTCACACACTGGTTACACGTTTCACGCGCACATCAGTTACAGCTCACAAACGCACACACACACCAGATACAGCACACCCAGAGCAGCCCACACACCAGCTACAGCTCACAGACCCACTCACATATACACCGCTTACAGAACACACACAACCCTCTCACACACTGGTTACACGTTTCACGCACACATCAGTTACAGCTCACAATCACACACACACACACACACCAGATACAGCACATCCAGAGCAGCCCACACACCAGCTACAGCTCACAGACCCACTCACATATACACCGCTTACGGAACACACACAACCCTCACACACTGGTAACACGTTTCACGCACTCATCAGTTACAGCTCACAATCACACACACACACCAGATACAGCACATCCAGAGCAGCCCACACACCAGCTACAGCTCACAGACCCACTCACATTTACACCGCTTAGAGTACACACACAACCCTCTCACACACTGGTTACACGTTTCACACACACATCAGTTACAGCTCACAAACGCACACCAGCTACAACACATTCAGAGCAGCCCACAAACACCAGCTACAGCTCACAGACACACTCACATATACACCGCTTACAGAACACACACAACCCTCTCACACACTGGTAACACGTTTCACGCACACATCAGTTACAGCTCACAATCACACACACACACACACACACCAGATACAGCACATCCAGAGCAGCCCACACACCAGCTACAGCTCACAGACCCACTCACATATACACCGCTTACGGAACACACACAACCCTCACACGCTGGTTACACGTTTCACGCACACATCAGTTACAGCTCACATACACACACACACACACACACACACACACACCAGATACAGCACATTCAGAGCAGCCCACACACACACCAGCTACAGCTCACAGACACACTCACATATACACCCCTTAAAGAACACACACAACCCTCACACACACTGGTTACACGTTTCACTCACACATCAGTTACAGCTCACAAACACACACACACCAGATACAGCACATCCAGAGCAGCCCACACACCAGCTACAGCTCACAGACCCACTCACATATACACCGCTTACAGAACACACACAACCCTCTCAAACACTGGTAACACGTTTCACGCACACATCAGCTACAGCTCACAATCACACACACACCAGATACAGCACATCCAGAGCAGCCCACACACCAGCTACAGCTCACAAACACACTCACATATATACCGCTTACAGAACACACACAACCCTCTCACACACTGGTTACACGTTTCACGCACACATCAGGTACACCTCACAAACACACACCAGCTACAACACATTCAGAGCAGCTCACACACACCAGCTACAGCTCACAGACACACTCACATATACACTGCGTACAGAACACACACAACCCTCTCACTCACTGGTTACACGTTTCACGCACACATCAGTTACAGCTCACAAACACACACACACACACACACACACCAGATACAGCACATCCAGAGCAGCCCACACGCCAGCTACAGCTCACAAACACACTCACACATACACCACTTACAGAACACACACAACCCTCTCACACACTGGTTACTCGTTTCACGCACACATCAGTTACAGCTCACAATCACACATACACACACACCAGATACAGCACATTCAGAGCAGCCCACACACACCAGCTACAGCTCACAGACCCACTCACATATACACCGCTTACAGAACACACACAACCCTCTCACACACTGGTTACTCGTTTCACGCACACATCAGTTACAGCTCACAATCACACACACACACACCAGATACAACACATCCAGAGCAGCCCACACACACCAGCTACAGCTCACAGACACACTCACATATACACCGCTTACAGAACACACACAACTCTCTCACACACTGGTTACACGTTTCACGCACACATCAGTTACAGCTCACAAACACACACACACCAGATACAGCACATCCAGAGCAGCCCACACACCAGCTACAGCTCACAAAGACACTCACATATACACCGCTTACAGAACACACACAACTCTCTCACACACTGGTTACACGTTTCACGCACACATCAGTTACAGTTCACAAACACACACACACCAGATACAACACATCCAGAGCAGCCCACACACACCAGCTACAGCTCACAGACACACTCACATATACACCGCTTACAGAACACACACAACTCTCTCACACACTGGTTACACGTTTCACGCACACATCAGTTACAGCTCACAAACACACACACACCAGATACAACACATCCAGAGCAGCCCACACACACCAGCTACAGCTCACAGACACACTCACATATACACCGCTTACAGAACACACACAACCCTCTCACACACTGGTTACACGTTTCACGCACACATCAGTAACAGCTCACAAACGCACACACACCAGCTACAACACATTCAGAGCAGCCCACACACACCAGCTACAGCTCACAGACCCACTCACATATACACCGCTTACAGAACACACACAACCCTCTCACACACTGGTTACACGTTTCATGCACACATCAGTTACAGCTCACAAACGCACACACACACCAGATACAGCACATCCAGAGCAGCCCACACACCAGCTACAGCTCACAGACCCACTCACATATACACCGCTTACAGAACACACACAACCCTCTCACACACTGGTTACACGTTTCACACACACATCAGTTACAGCTCACAAACGCACACCAGCTACAACACATTCAGAGCAGCCCACAAACACCAGCTACAGCTCACAGACACACTCACATATACACCGCTTACAGAACACACACAACCCTCTCACACACTGGTAACACGTTTCACGCACACATCAGTTACAGCTCACAATCACACACACACACACACACACCAGATACAGCACATCCAGAGCAGCCCACACACCAGCTACAGCTCACAGACCCACTCACACATACACCGCTTACGGAACACACACAACCCTCACACGCTGGTTACACGTTTCACGCACACATCAGTTACAGCTCACATACACACACACACACACACACACACCAGATACAGCACATTCAGAGCAGCCCACACACACACCAGCTACAGCTCACAGACACACTCACATATACACCCCTTAAAGAACACACACAACCCTCACACACACTGGTTACACGTTTCACTCACACATCAGTTACAGCTCACAAACACACACACACCAGATACAGCACATCCAGAGCAGCCCACACACCAGCTACAGCTCACAGACCCACTCACATATACACCGCTTACAGAACACACAACCCTCTCAAACACTGGTAACACGTTTCACGCACACATCAGCTACAGCTCACAATCACACACACACCAGATACAGCACATCCAGAGCAGCCCACACACCAGCTACAGCTCACAAACACACTCACATATATACCGCTTACAGAACACACACAACCCTCTCACACACTGGTTACACGTTTCACGCACACATCAGGTACACCTCACAAACACACACCAGCTACAACACATTCAGAGCAGCTCACACACACCAGCTACAGCTCACAGACACACTCACATATACACCGCGTACAGAACACACACAACCCTCTCACTCACTGGTTACACGTTTCACGCACACATCAGTTACAGCTCACAAACACACACACACACACACACCAGATACAGCACATCCAGAGCAGCCCACACGCCAGCTACAGCTCACAAACACACTCACACATACACCACTTACAGAACACACACAACCCTCTCACACACTGGTTACTCGTTTCACGCACACATCAGTTACAGCTCACAATCACACACACACACACACCAGATACAGCACATTCAGAGCAGCCCACACACACCAGCTACAGCTCACAGACCCACTCACATATACACCGCTTACAGAACACACACAACCCTCTCACACACTGGTTACTCGTTTCACGCACACATCAGTTACAGCTCACAATCACACACACACACACCAGATACAACACATCCAGAGCAGCCCACACACACCAGCTACAGCTCACAGACACACTCACATATACACCGCTTACAGAACACACACAACTCTCTCACACACTGGTTACACGTTTCACGCACACATCAGTTACAGCTCACAAACACACACACACCAGATACAGCACATCCAGAGCAGCCCACACACCAGCTACAGCTCACAAAGACACTCACATATACACCGCTTACAGAACACACACAACTCTCTCACACACTGGTTACACGTTTCACGCACACATCAGTTACAGTTCACAAACACACACACACCAGATACAACACATCCAGAGCAGCCCACACACACCAGCTACAGCTCACAGACACACTCACATATACACCGCTTACAGAACACACACAACTCTCTCACACACTGGTTACACGTTTCACGCACACATCAGTTACAGCTCACAAACACACACACACCAGATACAACACATCCAGAGCAGCCCACACACACCAGCTACAGCTCACAGACACACTCACATATACACCGCTTACAGAACACACACAACCCTCTCACACACTGGTTACACGTTTCACGCACACATCAGTAACAGCTCACAAACGCACACACACCAGCTACAACACATTCAGAGCAGCCCACACACACCAGCTACAGCTCACAGACCCACTCACATATACACCGCTTACAGAACACACACAACCCTCTCACACACTGGTTACACGTTTCATGCACACATCAGTTACAGCTCACAAACGCACACACACACCAGATACAGCACATCCAGAGCAGCCCACACACCAGCTACAGCTCACAGACCCACTCACATATACACCGCTTACAGAACACACACAACCCTCTCACACACTGGTTACACGTTTCACGCACACATCAGTTACAGCTCACAAACACACACCAGCTACAACACATTCAGAGCAGCCCACACACACCAGCTACAGCTCACAGACCCACTCACATATACACCGCTTACAGAATACACACAACCCTCTCACACACTGGTTACACGTTTCACGCACACATCAGTTACAGCTCACAATCAAACACACACACACACACACACCAGATACAGCAAATCCGGAGCAGCCCACACACCAGCTACAGCTCACAAACACACTCACATATACACAGCTCACAGAACACACACAACCCTCTCTCACACTGGTTACACGTTTCACGCACACATCAGTTACAGCTCACAAACACACACCAGATACAGCACATTCAGAGCAGCCCACACACCAGCTACAGCTCACAAACACACTCACATATACACCGCTCACAGAACACACACAACCCTCTCACTCACTGGTTACACGTTTCAATCACACATCAGTTACAGCTCACAATCACACCCACAAACATACACCAGATACAGCACATCCAGAGCAGCCCACACACCAGCTACAGCTCACAAACACACTCAAATATACACCGCTCACAGAACACACACAACCCTCTCACTCACTGGTTACACGTTTCAATCACACATTAGTTACAGCTCACAATCACACCCACAAACATACACCAGATACAGCACATCCAGAGCAGCCCACACACATCAGCTACAGCTCACAGACACACTCACATATACACCGCTTACGGAACACACACAACCCTCTCACACACTGGTTACACGCTTCACACACACATCAGTTACAGCTCACAAACACACACACACACATACACCAGATACAGCACATCCAGAGCAGCCCACACACTAGCTACAGCTCACAAACACACTCACATATACACCGCTTACAGAACACACACGACCCTCACACTCACTGGTAACACGTTTCACGCACACATCAGTTACAGCTCACAAACGCACACACACCAGCTACAACACATTCAGAGCAGCCCACACACACCAGCTCACAGACCCACTCACATATATACCGCTTACAGAACACACACAACCCTCTCACACACTGGTTACACGTTTCACGCACACATCAGTTACAGCTCACAAACACACACCAGATACAGCACATTTAGAGCAGCCCACACACACCAGCTACAGCTCACCGACCCACTCACATATACACCGCTTACAAAACACACACAACCCTCTCACACACTGGTTACACGTTTCACGCACACATCAGTTACAGCTCACAAACACACACCAGATACAGCACATTCAGAGCAGCCCACACACACCAGCTACAGCTCACAGACACACTCACATATACACCGCTTACAGTACACACACAACCCTCTCACACACTGGTAACACGTTTCAAGCACACATCAGTTACAGCTCACAAACACACACACACACCAGTTACAGCACATTCAGAGCAGCCCACACACCAGCTACAGCTCACAGACCCACTCACATATACACCGCTTACAGAACACACACAACCCTCACACACACTGGTTACAGGTTTCACGCACACATCAGTTACAGCTCACAATCACACACACACACACCAGATACAGCACATTCAGAGCAGCCCACACACCAGCTACAGCTCACAGACCCACTCACATATACACCGCTTACAGAACACACACAACCCTCTCACACACTGGTTACACGTTTCATGCACACATCAGTTACAGCTCACAAACACACACCAGCTACAACACATTCAGAGCAGCCCACACACACCAGCTACAGCTCACAGACCCACTCACATATACACCGCTTACAGAACACACACAACCCTCACACGCTGGTTACACGTTTCACGCACACATCAGTTACAGCTCACAAACACACACACACCAGATACAGCACACCCAGAGCAGCCCACACACCAGCTACAGCTCACAGACCCACTCACATATACACCGCTTACAGAACACACACAACCCTCTCACACACTGGTTACACGTTTCACGCACACATCAGTTACAGCTCACAAACCCACACACACACCAGATACAGCACACCCAGAGCAGCCCACACACCAGCTACAGCTCACAGACCCACTCACATATACACCGCTTACAGAACACACACAACCCTCTCACACACTGGTTACACGTTTCACGCGCACATCAGTTACAGCTCACAAACGCACACACACACCAGATACAGCACACCCAGAGCAGCCCACACACCAGCTACAGCTCACAGACCCACTCACATATACACCGCTTACAGAACACACACAACCCTCTCACACACTGGTTACACGTTTCACGCACACATCAGTTACAGCTCACAATCACACACACACACACACACCAGATACAGCACATCCAGAGCAGCCCACACACCAGCTACAGCTCACAGACCCACTCACATATACACCGCTTACGGAACACACACAACCCTCACACACTGGTAACACGTTTCACGCACTCATCAGTTACAGCTCACAATCACACACACACACACACCAGATACAGCACATCCAGAGCAGCCCACACACCAGCTACAGCTCACAGACCCACTCACATTTACACCGCTTAGAGTACACACACAACCCTCTCACACACTGGTTACACGTTTCACACACACATCAGTTACAGCTCACAAACACACACCAGCTACAACACATTCAGAGCAGCCCACACACACCAGCTACAGCTCACAGACACACTCACATATACACCGCTTACAGAACACACACAACCCTCTCACACACTGGTAACACGTTTCACGCACACATCAGTTACAGCTCACAATCACACACACACACACACACACCAGATACAGCACATCCAGAGCAGCCCACACACCAGCTACAGCTCACAGACCCACTCACATATACACCGCTTACGGAACACACACAACCCTCACACACTGGTTACACGTTTCACGCACACATCAGTTACAGCTCTCAATCACACACACACCAGATACAGCACATCCAGAGCAGCCCACACACCAGCTACAGCTCACAGACCCACTCACATATACACCGCTTACAGAACACACACAACCCTCACACACTGGTTACACGTTTCAATCACACATCAGTTACAGCTCACAAACACACAAACACACACACACACCAGCTACAACACATTCAGAGCAGCCCACACACCAGCTACAGCTCACAGACCCACTCACATATACACCGCTTACAGAACACACACAACCCTCTCACACACTGGTTACTCGTTTCATGCACACATCAGTTACAGCTCACAAACGCACACACACCAGATACAGCACGTCCAGAGCAGCCCACACACCAGCTACAGCTCCCAGACCCACTCACATATACACCGCTTACAGAACACACACAACCCTCACACACTGGTTACACGTTTCATGCACACATCAGTTACAGCTCACAAACACACACACCAGATACAGCACATTCAGAGCAGCCCACACACCAGCTACAGCTCACAAACACACTCACATATACACCGCTTACAGAACAGGGGGTGGTGTACTATGTTCAGTTTTCCTAGCTGGAATGTTGTGTCCACTTCTCCCAGGTAGATTACTGTGTCCAGTTCCACTAGCTGGAGTATTGTGTCCAGTTCTTGAGGCCTCGCCTCGTGTTTTGCTGTTATTGATTAATACCACTGTGGCATATTGCTTCTAGCTCTGGAGGGCTCATCTGGGACATTGTGTGAAATGCTTGCATTCCTAGTTCGAGTATTGTGTCCAGTTCTCCCAGTTAGAATATTGTGTCCAGTTCTCCCAGTTAGAGTATTGTGTCCAGTTCTCCTAGTTGGAATGTTGTTTCCAGTTCTCCCAGTTAGATTACTGTGTCCAGTTCTCCTAGCTGGAGTATGGTGTCCAGTTCTTGAAGCCTCACCTGGTGTGTTGCTGTTACTGATTAATACCACCTGTAGCACCTTGCTTCTAGTTCTGGAGGGCTCATCTGGGACATTGTGTGAAATGCTTGCATTCCTAGTTCGAGTATTGTGTCCAGTTTTCCCAGTTAGAATATTGTGTCCAGTTCTCCCAGTTAGAGTATTGTGTCCAGTTCTCCTAGTTGGAATGCTATTTCCAGTTCTCCCAGTTAGAGTACCGAGTCCAGTTCTCCTAGCTGGAGTATGGTGTTCAGTTCTTGAAGCCTCACCTGGTGTATTGCTGTTACTGATTAATACCACCTGTAGCACCTTGATTCTAGTTCTGGAGGGCTCATCTGGGACATTGTGTGAAATGCTTGCATTCCTAGTTCGAGTATTGTGTCCAGTTCTCCCAGTTAGAATATTGTGACCGGTTCTTCCAGTTAGAGTATTGTGTCCAGTTCTCCTAGTTGGAATGTTGTTTCCAGTTCTCCCAGTTAGAGTACTGTGTCCATTTCTCCTAGCTGGAGTATGGTGTCCAGTTCTTGAAGCCTCACCTGGTGTATTGCTGTTTCTGATTAATACCACCTGTAGAACCTTGCTTCTAGTTCTGGAGGGCTCATCTGGGACATTGTGTGAAATGCTTGCATTCCTAGTTCGAGTATTGTGCCCAGTTCTCCCAGTTAGAATATTGTGTCCAGTTCTCCCAGTTAGAGTATTGTGTCAATTCTCCCAGTTAGAGTATTGTGTCCAGTTCTCCCAGTTAGAATATTGTGTCCAGTTCTCCCAGTTAGAGTATTGTGTCCAATTCTCCCAGTTTGAGTATTGTGTCCAGTTCTCCCAGTTAGTATATTGTGTCCAGTTCTCCCAGTTAGAGTATTGTGTCCACTTCTCCCAGTTTGAGTATTGTGTCCAATTCTCCCAGTTAGAATATTGTGTCCAGTTCTCCCAGTTAGAGTATTGTGTCCAGTTCCCCTAGCTAGAGTATTGTGTCCAGTTCTTGAGGCCTCGCCTGGTGTATTGCTTTTACTGATTAATACCACGTGTAGCACCTTGCTTCTAGTTCTGGAGGGCTCATCTGGGACATTGTGTGAAATGCTCGCATCCTTAGCTGGAGTATTGTGTCCAGCTCCTAATACTTGCCTGGGATATTTGCTATCACCCTTCAAGGCTGCCGGTGGCACACTGCGTCCCAATATTGCAGAAACAGCAACATTTCTCTGGTCCAGTTTACTGTACACGTCCTCCTCGGGGACCAAAATATTATCACTTCCTGGTGCCAGTAACATGAGCAGCAGGCTTACTGAGTATATAACAATTTTATGTGCTGAGAGTACCTGCTGCTACTGCCAGGGACATTACCAGTGGGTATACTGAGCACATAATGATTTTATGAGCTGAGAGTACCAGCTCCCAGTGCCATGGGCATTACCAGCGGGTGTACTGGGCATATAATAAGTTTATAAGCTGAGAGTACCGGCTCCTGGTGCCAGGGACTTTAACAGTGGGGATACTGAGTATATAATACGTTTATGTGCTGAGAATACCAGCTCCCGGTGGCAGGGGCATTAGCAGTGGGTGTACCGAGTACATAATTAGGCCATGTGCTGTGAGTACCAGCTCCTGGTGCCAGGGACATTACCAGCGGGTATATTGAGTACATAATAATTTTATGTGCCTAGAGTACCAACTCCTACTGCCAGGGACATTACCAGCAGGTATAGTAAGTACATAATAAGTTTGTGTACCTAGAGTACCAGCTCCTAGTGCCAGGGACATTACCAGTGGGTGTATTAAGTACATGATAAGTTTATGAGAAGAGAGTACCTGCTCCTAGTACCAGAGACATTGTACTCAGTTACAGTACATCCACTGGTTATGACCCTGGCACCATGATCTGGTACTCTCAGCTCATATACTTATTATGTACATAGTATGTTTATGAGCACATAATACATAATAAGTACATAATAGGTTTCTGTGCCTAATGTACCAGCTCCTGGTGCCAGGGACATTACCAGCGGGTGCACTCTGAGTACATAATAAGTTTATGTGCCTGGAGTACCAGCTCCTGGTGCCAGGGACATCACCAGCGGGTATAATGAGTATATAGTAAGTTTATGAGCTGAGAGTACCAGCTCCTGGTCCCAGGGACATTACCAGCGGTTATACTCTGAGTACTAAGTAAGTTTACGTGCCTAGAGTACCAGTTTCTGGTATCAGAGACATTACCAGAGGGTATACTGAGTACATCATAAGTTTATGCGCCTGGAGTACCAGCTCCTGGTGCCAGGGACATTACCAGCAGGTATACTGAGTATATAGTAAGTTTATGAGCTGAGAGTACCAGCTCCTGGTGCCAGGGACATTACCAGCGGGTATACTGAGTATATAGTAAGTTTAGGAACTGAGAGTACCAGCTTCTGGTCCCAGGGACATCACCAGCGGTTATACTCTGAGTTCATAATCATTTTACATGCCTAGAGTACCAGCTCCTGGTCCTCGGGACATTACCAGCGGTTATACTCTGAGTACATAATACGTTTAGGTGCCTGGAGTACCAGCTCCTGGTGCCAGGGACATTACCAGCGGGTATACTGAGTATGTAGTAAGTTTAGAAGCTGAGAGTACCAGCTCCTGGTGCCAGGGACATTATCAGCGGGTATACTGAGTATATAGTAAATTTATGAGCTGAGAGTACCAGCTCCTGGTGCCAGGGACATTACTACCGGGTATAATGAGTATATAGTAAGTTTATGAGCTGAGAGTACCAACTCCCGGTGCCAGGGACATTACCAGCGAGTATACTGAGTATATAGTAAGTTTATGAGCTGAGAGTACCACCTTCTGGTCCCAGGGACATCACCAGCGGGTATACTCTGAGTATATAGCAAGTTTACGTGCCTAGAGTACCAGCTCCTTGTCCTAGGGACATTACCAGCGGTTATACTCTGAGTACGTAATCCGTTTACATGCCTGGAGTACCAGCTCCTGGTGCCAGGGACATTACCAGCGGGTATACTGAGTATATAGTAAATTTATGAGCTGAGAGTACCAGCTCCTGGTGCCAGGGACATTACCACCGGGTATAATGAGTATATAGTAAGTTTAGGAGCTGAGAGTACCAACTCCCGGTGCCTGGGACATTACCAGCGGGTATACTGAGTATATAGTAAGTTTACGTGTCTAGAGTACCAGCTCCTGGTCCTAGTGACATTACCAGCGGTTATACTCTGAGTACATAATAAGTTTACGTGCCTGGAGTACCAGCTCCTGGTGCCAGGGACGCCACAGCGCGTGCACCGAGTGGAACAGATGTTTCAGCGCCTAGAGCGCAGTCCCTGGATGAGTGGTGAAGTGATTCGCCTGCACGGAGCCGGCCCCGCTGCAGAGGGGGCAGGATTGCCTCACATCCCGGATAACATTTTAAGAAGCCCCCCTCCTCCCGCCTCTCGGCCTCGCTGTTCCTGAAACCTGAAATCAGCCCCCGCCGGCCCCCGCCGCAGCCTTTAGAGAGGCCCATCCCGGCTCTTAATGCCACGGACACCGCCATCTTCCGCCCCAGCTGAAGAGGGGTCAGCCCGCCGCGATTACAGGGAAACTTTAGCAATAAATGAAAACCACACAGGGAACCACCTTAGGACAACACGAATGAATTCCTTGCGGGGAAGTATTGAGACGTGAGTTATCATTGCACCAGATCTGTGATTGAACAGCCCTCTGGTCGTATAATCTCATATAATCCATATTATTATGCATGTTGGGTGTTTTGAGAGAGTGAGAGAGTGTGTCTAATGTTCTTCAGAGCAGGGGCCTCTTTGCAGTGGGGAGCTTTGGCTAAATGCAGTGAAGTGTCGCTGGTCAATTGGCATTTTGCCACCAATCCCAAATTGAGCGATGTGTAATTTCCAAATGGCATTCCATTCCACTCATTTATGTGCTGGGCAGTGTTTCAGCACCCAGATTTTCCAGGTGCAGGAACAGAGACCTAGGGCCGTAGTCATGGGCTTTTGGCGCAGGACAGCGTAGCGAGCCTTCCTGCGCTGCCCTGCGTCAACGGGTAAGGGCACGAATGCGCTGTATCTATGGCATACTGCACAATCCTATCCTTTCTCACCGCACTGGCACCGTTTCTGCAGCCTAGCGCCAACACAGGCACCCTTGACCACGGGGCACCTCCCTGCACCAAAACAATACTGAGAGGCGTTTTCCTTTTGCAATGTGTGCTGCAGGATGCAGCACACATGGAAAGAGTGAAAAACAAAGAGGAATAAAAATAGTTTCAGTGTTACGCCTCCAGGTTTATACGCTCTTGTAAATCTGAGGCGATATGAAAATCCATGGGTATTGGGTGGTAACACCCACCGCAACGCCCATGCAACGCCCCCCTTGCGCAGAGTAAGGCGACGCAGCGATTTGCGCTGCCTTACTCTATATATAAGAGGTCATTCAAAGCCACGCAAAATGGCTTTGCGTGGCCTCATAGATATGAGATCAAGGTTTGCGCTACCGATGCTTCACAAACATGATGCAACGGCGCACAAGGGGCTCGTAGTTACGCCCCTAATTCTACACGCAGGAAAGTGTAGCTGGTACAGGATCCCTGGCAGAGGACTGTAGAGCAGCCGAGTCCCATTCCATGGGCCCTGCTCGGCCCCCTCCCAAGGCACAGGTAATGCTTCACCCGCCCTAGCAACCGTCTCCACCTCCATCAGCCACTCACCTCAGCAGCATCCCCCACTCTCTGCACTGCACCAGCCGTGACACAACCGTTGGTCACCTGCTCAGAGCAAGTGGTAAATGTGTGCATTAAAACACCTGAACTTGAGAATTATGCTAGGAAAAATGCAGTTATTCCCCATTCCATGTGGTTTAACTTGGAAGAAAAAACGTGCAGAGACACTGTCTCTAATTGATAATGTTTACCTTTCATTGTCTCTGCACATGTTTTCTCTAAACCTGTAATCGGGTCCTCTGAGGATGGCTGGCGATTTGATTTAATGAATGATTGAAAATTAGTAAAACGTGTAATTATCCATGACAAGGGTGCCATACGAGTAGATAGAGGAATAGCAGCTTGAGACATTTAGATAAAGTGTTAGAGCATGAGTACTTGCAAACTTTTTCTCAGATGCCAAAAAGTTTGGTCTGTGATGTGACTGAGGGGCGCATTGATGCCAGCCGGGTGGTGGTCGGGGCCTGGAGGGGTGGTGGGTTTGGAGCTAAGGCGGATGTAGGAGAAGCAACAGAAATAGACATCAAGTAGCTGAATTGCACAATGAGAAACAAGAAAATCTGGGATTAATACCAACTTCCGCTCTTAACCACATTGTGTTTTCCTAGGCAATTTTTTTTTTTCACTTTCCCCCTATTTTCTGTATTATGACATTCAAGAGGACCTTGATACACACAACTTCGAGTTCTGTCCTGTAAAAAACATCTCCTGTGTTTGCTTTAATAAACTATAATATTTTTCATGTACATTAGGATCCCAGGCCACCATTGGCATTGTTGTCCAGATGGGGTGGGGAGGGGTGGGAGAGAGAATAAATATTTCTAAATTCACCTTTGAAACTATCCCTTTTAAAAACACACTTCTCAATGTACTGATAATCTGATGTATTGAGGTGAAAGGTTCTTCGCGGTAACGAAATACACTGTTGAGCTCTGAAAAGACTTTATCATAATTTGCATGTTTACTGCAAGATGTCTTTAAAATGAGGGTGCTCCTAAAGTTAAGGGGTACAGGACACCTTAGTTACTCATTCTTCAACTTCTACTAACCATTTAACAAATGCTGGCCTTTTTATATGACATCTATTTGAACCTATCGCTGCTGTTGACATGGGGGGGGTCGCGTGTAAGGGTCAGGAGCACTGGTGGCTACTCTGCTATCACAGAGGAGCGTCACCCCCCACCACCAGCAGCAACTGCTGCAAAGCCTTTAACAAGGAAAGGATAATAAAGAAAGTTTATTATCCTTTCCTTGTTAAAGGGGCGGGGCATATGGGATGATGAGCACTGAGGGGCATGCAGTATGCGCTCCTCTCACTGCACATGTATGTTTGGCCGGCCGGGCTGGAGAGAGCAGGCACAGGCTCCCAGTCTGCTTGGGAGCGCCCTCGCCGGGGGCTCCCAGCCAATCCTAACGCTGCTTTGAACAGCGTCAGAATTGGCCGCAGAGCAGGCTGGGAGCCTGTGCCTGCCCTGGTGCGGAGACGGCAAAGGATCGGCGGTATTTTTTATTTTTTTTTAAGGTTGATAATGTCCCCCACCCCTGCACGCTGCCCCGCCCCCTGTAACCCCAATGAGTCGCGACTGGTTAGGAGGGCCGCGTGTGGCCCCTGGGCCGTACTTTGAGTATCGCTGTATTAGAGGGGTGCAGGTAGGAATGGAGAATGTTCCAGGCTTCTTCTGTTACTACAGCGAAGTGAGAACTCACTCTCCTTAACTTAGGCCGCACCAGAGGCTGGCAGTGCCACAGCGAAGAGCCCTGATGGGGACCGAAGCCATCAAATGGTTCTTTATGTGGCTGGAGGCACCAGATTGCCAAGCTTCTGACGTAGACATCAGGCTTTAATTTACAACATTTTTTAGTCAGTAGCGAAAGAAGTGACATAAAGTGGAGAGAGATTTGTCAGCATCTGTTTATTCCAAGTATCAGGCAAGCCCCCGCATTCCGGATACACTGCAGCCTGCCCATGTTATATCCCGGCCGGCTGGCACATTTGGAAATACAGGAATCCAGACACCTGCACACCTGTTTGCTACAATTTATAAGAGGAACAGAGATATTTCCTGAGCTCCTGCAACATAAAGAAGCAGGCTTTGTTTGTAAAATTGGGTTTCACATCAAAGGTTATTGACAAGTTATGAGCAGGAAAAGAACTGGAAGTGTGTGGGGGGGGGGGAGGGGGAAGATCTTCAGGAAATCAGAGATAGTCCAAAGGTAACTTCATATTTCTTCCCCTAGGTGGCTGTGCTGTCACAGCCCTGAGAGGATGGGGAAGCTGTTAGGTTCCCTTAGTAACAGAAGTGTAGAGGGATGAAGTGCCTAGACTCGGCCTGGCTGCCAGAGTACCTCTTGTGAGAGTACTATTTCTACCAACATCCTTGTCCCTTTCAATAAGTTAGTGTGATCTGTGACTATCTGTCTTTTTTGGGAGGATGTTATGAATAATGCAGTTCCTGGACTCTGCCAAGGACTGGTCACAATGTAGGTGTGTCCCTCGAAAGGATGCCTCCTCCCAATGGCCACGGTGCCACCTTGCACAGGATGATATACACGAAAGGTGGCAGGTGTCTCCTTTAGAGTATCACAGCTAAAGAGGAAAAGCCCTCATGGGAAAAAGACCCCTTTGCAATCTGTGGTTATATTGACTAATGATGTAGTTGTGTTGCTAAATGATTCACCAGGAAGTTGATCCAACACTACTTGGATTAAATAAAAAAAACAAAAACAGCAAAAGCCAAACCAGACAACAGAAAAGGGAAATTTCAGAAAGAATGATCAAAATCTGCTGAGAATTATAAGGGGCAAAAATGTGTGGCAAGAAGGCAATGCAAGCACTGATGAATCAGGAAACCAAATGCTTTGTGACACATCCACTCTCTCCAAGCACTGCATTTTATATGCCCAGACAGAAACTGACCTAAGGGGAAGAGGTTCTCCCAAACCTTGGATCCCCAAATGGGAGACTTCCTCCTAGAATGGGGCTTCTTATATGGACACGCGCCCCCTTCCACAGGGACCTCAAGGCAGTCATGATCATACGAAGAGAAGTCCAAGTCTGACATTCTGCATGCTCTGCTGTAATCTGGGGGTTCACACCCCTCAGTGCCCACTATCCATGAGTAACTCCTCTGGCGGGTGCAGAACAGTCAGAGTAGCTCCGGTTAACAGAAAGCCCTTCTCAGAACTTGGTAGGTGAACAGCAATGTCCTAAGCAGAACATGTCAAAGACTTCTCTTCTGAAAGCTACATTAACTTGAGAACGTCCTAGTTCTTTGTTAAATCTGGCCATGAATGTAAAAGTATCCTCCCTTCAGAAGTTGTGGGTGTATCCAGGTGTCTGTGAAAAACATAACGAACCAACCCCGGATCATGAACCAACATAGAGGGGGTCATTCTGACCCCGGCGGTCTAAGACCGCCGGGGCCAGGGTCGGCGGGAGCACCGCCGACAGGCCGGCGGTGCCCCGCAGGGCATTCTGACCGCGGCGGTTCGGCCGCGGTCAGAAGAGGCAAACCGGCGGTCTCCCGCCGGTTTACCGCTGCCCTTAGAATCCCCCATGGCGGCGCAGCTTGCTGCGCCGCCATGGGGGATTCTGACACCCCCTACCGCCATCCTGTTCCTGGCGGTTCGCCCGCCAGGAACAGGATGGCGGTAGGGGGTGCCGCGGGGCACCCGTCGCACCCCTGCAACTACGCCGGCTCAATTCTGAGCCGGCGTCCTCGTTGCAGGGGCATTTCCTCTGGGCCGGCGGGCGCTCTTTTGGAGAGTGCCCGCCGGCCCAGAGGAAATGTCTGAATGGCCGCCGCGGTCTTTTGACCGCGGTGCGGTCATTCAGCGGCGGTACCCTGGCGGACGGCCTCCGCCGTCCGCCAGGGTCAGAATGAGGCCCAGAATCTTTTCAAGAACACTCACTTGGGGAAGGGCAATACTTCTGCTGGAACAGAAACAGAAGTCTTCCTCAAAATTTTGAGGAATCACAAATCTCTTGAAATGAAATGAAAAATGAAATGTAGATTTATATAGCGAGGCTTATCACCCGTGAGGGTCTCAAGGCGCTACCCATGGACACGGGGAGAATAAGTGATTTGCCCAGAATCACAGGACATGGCACCAACTCCAAGGTTTGAACCCGGTCTTCAGCTCCAGAGACAGTTGCTCTGACCGCTGCACTACAACCTCATATTCACATTTTTCTTGTACCATGATTACCAGAGGTTTACATGGCATTTGCTGGTAAGTATCAGGCATGTGTGGCTTCAGCTGAGACGAATGAAAGACAGGATGAATCTTCCAAGAGTGATCCAACTTCAACTGGAAAGCCATAGGATTAACTTAATATGTTAACAGAATGTGCCCAAGAAATCTGGCGGAAACTTTACTGGCAAAGTATGAACTGAAATAAATTGTGCAGACCGCCTTCCCACGACCAAAAGAAGTGGAACTTGATCATGATTTTCAGCAGGTTTTTTCATCATGGTTTTAGAATTATGTAAATTTTCTCAAGTATATTGACTGTGTTTCCTTAACTGTCAAAGTTTTCTGAAGCTGCAGAAATTTAAAACTCAATTTGATGAGGAGATGGAAAATTATTGGATGACAATTTTGCTTGCAAAACAATGTCTATACCTTAGAAGGTCTACGATTAACATTGTTATAACATTGTTATAAGTAAACCTTGCCACTGGAACACAAGAAAAACGCTCACCTTGTGTATCTTATCAATGACATTGCAAATACTGCACCAGACTTTGATTAGGTTGTTCTTTTTACCCTTTAGTTTGAGGATAATACCTAGAAGACAGCTTGTTTAGTTCCACTGCATTGCATACTGCCTTCTAGAACTGTGATAAACACTGAACTCCACTATCGGAGGTGTATACGAGGTAATCCATAAGGATGATATATATCTGCCAAAAAGCACTGAGGGCCACATGTACAAAGCTTTTTTCATGTCGCAAACGGCCCGATTAGCGGAAGCGGTCCGTTTGCGATGAGAAAAAAGCATTTTGCGATGTACAGGCCCTTTTTTGCGATTCTGTAATCTATTTACTGAATCTCAAAAATGGTTTGCGAGTCACAGTTAGAAAGGGGCGTTTCCTTCCTAATTGCGAGTCGCAGTGCGATGTAGGATTGCTTTGTGACCATGAATGCGGTCACAAAACAATCGCAATTAGCACCAGTTTCAAATGCCCATGGGACCCCTTTCCCTTTTTGAATGGTAGCAAAAATACTTTTTCAGAGCAGGCAGGGGTCCCACAGACCACTGCATACTCTGAAAAAATGAAAACAAAACTTTTCATTTTTGTTTTTTAAATGCATCCTGTTTTCCTCTAAGGGAAAGGGGTGCATATAAAAAAAATGCTTTATTTAAAAGCAGTTGCAGCCATGGTGGTCTGCTGAACCCAGCAGGCCACCATTCCTGTGAATGCAGCCATTCCCAACGGGTTCGCAAATTGCGACCTACTTCATGAATATTAATGAGGCAGGTAGTTTGCATCCCCATTAGGAATCGCAAACAGTGTAAAGTACATTGTTGTACATATGGTTTCGCGGCTCGCAATTTGTGACTCGCAAATGAGTCGCAAATTACGAGTCGCAAAACTCTGAGTCGTTCATCTGGCCCTGAGTGACTTCTTCAGCTGTGGTTATACTTTGGAATGGATAAACTTGTTCGATCTTTGAAAAAGTGTATTCTGTCAACAATATCATAAGATGGGTCAGATGTACAAAGATTCAATTTGCAAAAAGTGGTCACTAATCACACAACAACTTTCAGCAAATCAATTCTGATTTTGTAAACCTACGTATGTAATAATAGGTTGGTTACAAAGTCACCATAGGGAGATACTGAGTTGCAATTTGACCTACCTCCTCAATATTCACAAGGTAGGTCAGAAATGGCAATTCATTCTGATTGGATGCCATTACAGGGATGGTGGCCTGCTGGGACCAGCAGACCACCATGTCTGTGATTGCGTTTAAATTAAGTGTTGTTCAGTTGTTTTTAAAAGCAGCCTATTTTCCTCAATGGAAACGGATCTGCATTTAAGGAAAGATATCCCTTTTATAAAAAAAAAAGTGTGTTTAAGAGTTGAAAGTGGTCCCCTTGACTACTGCCCACACCCAAACAATTGTTTTCTGTTTACATTCACAAAGGAGGAATGGTTCCACAGTGACCCACTCGCCTTTGCAAATTAGTTACCAACTCCTTTGAGAAGTCAGTAACCTTTCAATGTATTGCAAATGAAAATGCCCTCGCATACCATTGGTATATACCAGTGGTTCCCATCCTGTGGTCCGGGGACCCATGGGGGTCCGCGAAGCCTCCTCGGGGGTCCGCGACTGCTTAGAAAATTCAATAATATTATCAGATTACATCCCCAGCTTTCATTAATGACTCAGTCCCCGGATTCCAATAATGATAAAGTGGAGGTCCACAGACGTCAAAAGGTTGGGAACCACTGGTATATACCATTCTGAATCAACATTTGGAAGGTATGCCCTAAACACTTCCTTTTTCAAATGTTGATTCATTATCTACTTTTAAATCAGTTTGTGATTCAATAAGCAATTTCCTAATCATAAAATGGGTTTTGTGCATTTAATAAGAGCCATTTAGTAGCCACAAATCCAGTGATTTAGCAAATCGCAAGCTTTGCAACCAATAAAGCTGTGTAGGCCCTAATCTCTTCAGAAGATGGAAAATTAGTAATAACACCTGTCAAGTTCTTTTGCCAAGGTGAGGGGTCACTGTTAAAGAATGCAAATTATCAGGAGGCTCTAACTGTAAGAATTAATGTTGAGCTCAAATGGGGGCAGTCAAGAAGATGCTATTGGACATCAGAATGAACAAAAGGTCACCAAAAGGACCTGAAAGTAAGACTGTTGCCACAGAAGCAGCCAAAATCACCCTTGCAGCATTCCTGTACTATGATGAGACTAAACAGTCCCTGCCGAACATGACTGAGTGACTGGCAAAAGTGAGACGGTGTACTGCAAGGTGAGAGGAGCTCAGGATTATTGGTTAGTCTTCAGCACAGACCTCATCCACCTCAGGCCTGGACAGGTGTCAGTATGCAGCCATTGTGGAAGAACATGTGTTCAGAGTATGGGTGGGCAGAATATTCTGTTCCACCCATGGAATTTGACGACTCACCCGGAGTTCCTGCCAAATTCCACCAATCGCTGCATAACAGATTTTTTTCTCGCATGCGGCTTCTGAATGGTAAGTTGGCCAGCCAAAGCAAGATATGGCATGATTTCCAGTCACTCGAGGGCATCTGGCAAGGTTTTTCTAATGCAGGAGGTTGTAACCATTCACAGTCACAAGGCTGCAGCTCAAGTAGAAAATCTACTTGAGCTGCAGCAAAATCAACTTGAGTAGCTGGGCCCTCTGGTGCACTTCTTGGTGCCATCAACCCTAAGTTTTCAGCATGGAATGTGCTACCGGCACTAAATCACAGCGCGAGCAGCATAACACGCCTATTTCCGCCCATTGGTGAAATTCCGCAGAATCTCATAGAATTTTTACGGAACTTCACGGAATTCCGTGGAATTTAATTCCATGAGTTCCACCAACCCCTAGCTCAGAGCCCCACTGTAACACCAGCTCCAACCTCAAAGGGAGGCGTATTCTCGTGAAGGCAACACAGCGCACCTAACCCAGGAAAGATGCAACTTATGGGTCAGGAACACACAAACTCAACATTCATTTGTGGGCAAGGGTGGAAAGGTGTGCATCAGACTGGGGAAAGCAAGAGGAGACATTTTACAGACACCATAGTAACCGGGCCGTGATTGATCGTAACCTGTGTCTGCCAAGGGTCTCTCCCAACTTCGACCCAGAATACCGCAGAAATCCAGACCCCCGTACAAGCTGGGCTTTTGATGCCGGATCAGTGCTGTCCCAGAATCCTCTATGATCTCAGCCCTGTGATAGCTCAGTACCCTAGAACCCTAAAAGCACAATGGGGGGCTCATTACTCTCAAACACCCTCATAATCCTTACTTATTATGGCTATCCCTTATGAACAATCCTGTGTAACGTCCCTCGTTGCCTAGCAATTCACCGTTCAATGCTTTAGAGTTTCTTGTGACACAGTGTAACAGTTACAGTTTGGTCTAACACAGTCCCAGAGTGAAATGCAGCTCCTGAGGGAAGAGGTTATATGTCATATCTAACGCAGTTCACAGTCCTGTGCTCCACATTTTCTAAAATAGAAAGTCTTGAAGTAACACGGTTCATAGTTCTCAGACAGCTCTGCTCCTATTCTTGTTTCAATTAAACCAGTAAGAAGAATGTGCAGTTCTTAAGAGTTACCCTTGTCACTTTCCCAATATGGGTTCCTAATAAATGGATTTCCATCATGGTTTTAAAAGCACCATCAACTAATGCAGGGGGTCCACCAACCTACAACTGCTGTCTGGACAAGAAGCTGAACATCACCAACTACAGACTTGAACACAGGGGGCCCGATTCACAAAGGTACATTTACACTTTTGTTCTAAGTTTAGACCAAAAGTGTAAGTTTATGACTTTTTGGTATTCACAAAGGTAAGTTGCAAGTAGTATCTTTACATCCACACTCGGGCCGAAACAGGCAGAAATGCATGATGACACACCTGTGTAAGTGCCTACCATCCCCCACCCAGCTCCACCTAAAAGTCCTCAGCCCACTACCAATGCCAGCCTTCCTGCATGCATAAAAGCAAAGCTGCCAAAAACAAACCCTTTTAGACCTTTCAACATGTTGCTGAATGTGTTTGTTGGTTTGGCCCTTGCTATGCAACAGAATTATTTCAGAAGGAGGAGGAGAGTGAAGAGGATCTTTAAACAAAGGATAAACCTCTTTGGGATGTCCAGCCAAGATGTCATGGCCATATACCGTTTTCCCCCTGATATCATCTTGGAGATGGTTTGAGAGTGGGAACAGAATCTTGACTCTGTTACCTGCCACTCCCACACCGTCCCAGCCTATGTCAATATCCTGGCAGCTCTCTTTGCTATGGGGTAATTCCAGAGGGTCACCAGTGACCTTGTGGACATCTCCCAGGCAACCCAGTCTCGATGCCCACTGAGCTGCATCAATAGGAGAGCCTATCGCCACATATGAATGCCCCATGCACTGGCCAGAAGGCAAAGGGTAGCTAGGGATTCCTACCTCATTTCCCGCTTACCACGTGGGCTGGGTGCAATTGATTGCACTCATGTGGCTCTTCATCCACCTTGCCACAATGCACACATCTGCAACACACACCACTGGCACTCCATCAACATGCAGGGTGTCTGTGATGCCAGTGGTAGCTTCAGTGATGTGCATGCAGTATTCCCAGGCTGTACCCATGGCAGCTATGTCTTCCGCAGGTCACCTCTTGCCTGGCGGATGGCAGCGGGAGAATTTGGAAACATGTAGCTACTGGGTAAGTACCAAGCACCACACAAGTATGAGATGTATAATTGCGTCTGTACATGTGCAAAAACATCAGACAGAGCTGATCCTCATCACGCATTCATGCCTCCACCAGACACTGTATGTACCACTTCATACAGCATGTACCATACAGATGCATGAGGGACATTTTTCAAATATCACTCTTTTTCCTTCCTCAGGCGATGCTGCATATGTACTCACCCCTCATCTCCTCACACCAGACAGACGTGAAACCAGTGTGCCTCAGCAGAGGTACAATAGGGCACGCAGATATACACAAGCCATCATTGAATGCAATTATGGGCTCCTGTAGTCAAGATTCAGATGTCTTGACCATACGTGGGGTGGGGGGAGGGGACAGGGTGCTGCTGTATTCCCCTCAAGTTGTGTGTAAGATTATAGTAGCCTGTAGTGTTTTGAACAACATAGCATTAAATCATGGCTAACACATATCTCTGGACCCTCAGCTCGGTCTGAATCAGGGGAACCGGGCCATTGTACAAAACAGAGGGCAGGGTATGTAGGTGCATGACCACCTAGTTGGCACTTTTTTGTAACCTGAGCAACATGTTGTGTCATGGCTTTCATGTGGTTTGCAGTCTGTTGTCAATGATGATTGGTGGACATTTAACACTCTGTCTGCATATGCCATCCTGAGACTACTTTGCAACTCATACTTGATATCTGTATGCAACAGCTGTCCCCAGGAGTCAAAAGATTGTCTGTGCATGTTATCAAGTGCACATGTCATGGACTAGCGTGTCAAATGTCACTTAAGGCCTCATTGGCTCTGGTGATCAAAACTCAGCATGTGTGAGACCTCCCTAGATTGTGTCACAAGAGGCCTCTGCTTCACAAAGGGTGTTGCCCATTGGGGTGAAGGTGCCACATTAGATGGTGTGGCCCTGGAACCAAGGTGTATTTTCCTGCCATGAGACATTACAGTGGAGTGATTGTAACCCATGTGCAGTGATTGAGGGGCCACTGCCATTAGTGTGTAGGACGTGGGTATGCCCTGAATGGCCAGGGTAGTATTGGGCCTTTGTCATGGGCACTGGAGGGGAGGTGGCAGGTCTCATTACGGTGTTTTTTTTCCAGAACTGGCATGCCAATTTGGGCAACCAGTTACAAATTGGCAATCCTGCATGATCCACACTTACTTACTGTTTCTGTATGGGGGATGGTGTGACAAACTAGTCAGTGCTGCAATGGCTTCCCACTCTTAAAGTGTACCTCTGGCCCTTGGTGTCCTCGGTAGTATGTGTCCAGGGATTGACATCACAACCTGAGCCTGGATTGGTGATACAGCAAAGTTTTCCAAGATGTGAGTAAGATATGTTGACCACATGTACCAGGATGCAATGCAACTTGCAAAACTGAGCTGGGAAGCCCTGTAGTGTAAAGTGTAACCACAAAACATTCCATTCCTCCCTCAGTGTACCTGCCCCTCCTACATGCTTGCATTTGTCACATTTGTTTTTCACTGTTATATATTTTTTGGAGGATTTCCATTCTGATTGCAGTGCCACAACATACAATCCAGAGACAGGCCGGAACCCATTGATAATCAACAGGAAGTTACACAGAGGAAATACAAGGCAGGAAGTCCCTGACAGGAAGTTGCAGGCAGCCATTTCCTCATCATTCTGAGTCCTCTGCTACAGACAGGATCCTCTGACATCCTGCTACTCAGTCCACCCTTACTGCCCCCAACATGGCTGAGGCAGTTGAGGAGAGAGTACCCCCTTCAGTGAAAGAGAAATGGACATCTTAGCTGGACAACCCCTCAGCTTTATGGGGCCCGAGTAGCAGCTGAGCAATGTTGTGCGTACCAGGATCTGGTAGCAGATTGCGTAGTGCTGCAGTGCAGTGGGTGTATAAAACCGGTGGGACAGGACGTTCTGCAAGTGCTGGGAGGACCTGAAATTTTGGGCCGGTCTGAGGGCCCAAGAGCTGTTGGGACAGCCCTCCCAGCCCCATGTGCACTGGCTCGTCACATGCCACTGTACAGGAGGGTCCTGAGTGCTGCCTGGCTAACCCTCCTTGCTCAGCTGGAGGATTTGGAGCAGCAGAGATCTGGTGAGTGCATTGCTTTCATGCTGTGTCTGGTAGCATGGTGTGAATGGTAACAGAGCTGTACAAACATGTATCACGTCACCATGTACAGAATATCGGCATTTGCTGCAGCATTCATAAGGCCAATCCACCATGCTGTCACACGGGAAGCACTGACCAAAGCGCATTCTGGGACTTGTAGTGTGTTGGGCACTACAGGGGAAATAGCCATCACTCATGCATTTATGTGAAGAAATGCAATGCCTCCCCCATGACTGGTGAAGCAAGGGCCTTATCACTGCAATGCCAAAAGAATGGTCCAGACACTGTCCAGTGTGAGGTCAAGTGCTCACATTTCGTCTGTCGGATGCTATGACATTCATGTTCTTTCTTTGCCTCTCATGTCTCTTCACAAAATTACAGCAATTGCAGTAGCAGTCACAAGGCCAAAGCACATTGGAAGCAATGACCAAAGTGCATTCTGGGACTTATAGTATGCTGGACACGACTGGGGAAAGAGCTGTCACTCATGCATTTATGTGAAGAAATGCAATGCCTCCACCATGACTGGTGAAGCAAGGACCTTATCACTGCTGGGTGCAATGCCAAAAAGATGGTACAGACACTGTCCAGTGTGAGGTCAAGTGGTCACATTTCTTGTGTCAGATGCTGTGACATGCATCCCTTGGTTGTGTGTATCATCAGTGTAAAATATCATTTTTTGTATCTTGAAGTAATGGCTGACTTTGGAATTCAAGTCTCACACAAAATGGTTGCTGAATTTCCAAGGTTGAACGAATGCACATGCCCTTACAACAGTGGCTCGTATGTCTCATGTAACAGCTAGCTAGCTGAGCCAACTTTGCACACGTGCCAACTAGTGTGCAGCGCCAACAGACATTCTTGAACTGCAAAATGTGGCACATGCCAAGTATATTGGCAGATAGTTTTAGGCATCCTCCAATGCATGTACTCACAGCTTAGCAAAGATCAGAGGCAAGGGCTGGTTTTCACTTGTACACCTATTCAAGCATTTATGTGGAATCAGACCATGCTACACAGCAGATGATATGCAATATTTTGAGGCTACCAAGTCTGTACTTGGCAGGGCGATCATTGACACCTGGGGCCCAATTCACAAAGGTAAACTTCAACCAAACGTCTATTTTTAGACCAGAAGTCTCAGTTTAGACCTAAAGTCTAACTTTTTCTTGTAGTAAACTTAGGGCCAGATGTATCAAAGGATTTTCCATTCACAAATGGTGTGAATCGGTAAATTCCACCGTTTGCGAATGCAAAATCGCCTTTCATGATTTCTGAAAGGAATTCTCAATGCAATTTTAAGGAATCGCAAAAATAGCGATTCCTTAAAATTGCAACTCCGATTAGGGAATCGCAATTTGCGATTCCCTAAATAGGTAACCGCAAATAGGGAATACCTATTTGAGATTACCTATTAACATGTATCATGCATTTCCTGAATGCAGATTTGGCATTTAGGAAATGCAATTACCACAAATTCAAGTTTGGTGGAAGCATGTGCAATTTTTAAAAATGCATTACAAATGCATTTTCAAAAATGACATGTAGCGCACCCATGCCCCTAGGGCATGTGTGCGCTTTACATGTCCACAAATATTTTTTTGGGGTGCATCAAAGGGGGCCTTAGGCCCCCAGCACCCTGGGATTTGCATTACCTAATTTGTGAATTCCTAACAGGAATTTGCAAATTCGGAAATGCAAAACCATTTGCACGATGGGCCTACAGGCCCATAGGGATGACTGGAGTCCCGTTCCCTAATTGCGATTCAGTAACAGCGATTGCGACTTTTAAGAAATCGCTATTACCGAATCGCAATTTTCATACAACCCATTGTGCATTTCTTAAATAGCGATTTCTTAAAAATTGCTATTTAACAAATGCAGACTGGGATGATGATACATCTGGGCCCTAGACTTTTGTTCTAAGTTTAGACTTTTGGTCTAAGTTTACCTTTGTGAATCAGGCCCATGGCTTTGGGGTGGACAGCTCCATCCAGACTGTGTTCCATCTCCACTTGTAGACTGACTTGTGAAGAAGACTTGGTAGTGAGGACAGGAAACCCTTGTCCCAATATCTTTGGGTAACTTGAACTTCTGTCCAATAATTCACATGGACAGCTTTTATGGCTTTGAGAATCTGGACATGATTTTTAGATCTAGCTTAAGGTTAGGCTTTGTCACTACAGTAGGGTGTACCACCCACAATTGTGATAGATGTCAATGTGTGAGTTATGTCTGGACATATCAGTGATAGTACACATTCTATAGAGAAACAAAGTCACCTGGAATTGTTCAGTGAGATCAAAGGTGGACAAAGTCAGCATTTGCTTCAGGTACCCATGTACCTTGCCATGATTTGGACACCAACTACATAATGTTCTCACTTCCATTTCAGTGGATCTGGCTGGCCAAGAAGACGAAGGAGAAGACCAGGGTCTGAGAAGCGCTACCTGGGGACGATGGCAGGCATGACCTTTGTTGTCTACTGAGGAAGAAGAGGAGGAGGAGGGACCTGTACCATCTACAGGTATGGGAAGTACACCCACCCGGACGGACTCTGAGGACAATGCCCGGGTGGAGTCTATGGAGTCTGTAGTGGGGGCCCTTGATCTGGACACCTCTAGCCAAGGGGGGGAGGATTTTGCATCTCCCCTTGTCATTAAAGATCTTGACCAGCCAGAGTTGTCCCCAGAGCAGCTACCAACATCACTGGGGCCTGGCTCTGTCCCTCCCTACAACATGAGGCCCCCAGTCCAACAGGGCCCCCAGCTGCCATCCCTGCCACCAGTCCCACTCCATGTGCCTGCCTTAGTCCCACTGGGAGCTCCGTTGTCCCTGACACCCCACATCCCTCTTGTTCTACCCAAACTCCTCCCTGTGTTGAGACTCCTGTGACTGCATCCCAGGAATGGATGGTGCCATCTGAGGGGCAGAGGGTCAATCTTTCTCGACTCCTACAGCAGTTAATAGAAGAACAGCGTGGGACAAGAGAGGAGCTGGCTCGATCCCTGGAATCCATCAGTGCCACCCTCATTTCCTTGGGTGCACCCATGATTTCTGCCCTGTCTCAGCGTCCCTCCCACACCACCAGCCATGTGTGCCCCTGTCGTTCCTCCCACTCTATTTCCCCCCACCCCTCTTACCCCGTGTGTCTCAGTCTCATGGGGTGTCAGGTCCTCCAATGGCCAGCCAGGAAGAAGCCACAACGGCAGAGGATCTCACTGTCATAGAGAAAGAGGATGCCCAGAATGGCGGATGACTGAACATTTGATTTGTACTGGACTTTTCTTCCCCCCCCGTAAATAGACTGATTTCCATGACATTTCCTGACATGTTTTATTTATTTTGCCCAACCCGCTCCATGTCCTCTGCCCCTACTTTGGGAAGAGTAATATTTTATTTTGTTTCTCCCTTCCCAATGGACGGTTGTTTTTTTGCATTACACTGATCCATTAAAAAAAGGAGAAAGTGTGTCGTGTAGTTCCCTGTCTGTGCTGAAACCATAATATGGAATTGTATGTCTGGAGTTGGTTAGCTGTGCTTTCCACATGACGCAACTGTACACAGATGGCCCTAGTAATGAACATGTCTTACCCACATTGTTGACACATATATGGCCTACAGCCACATTAAGCATTTGAACATCATCAAGTAATGTCCAACTCAGTTGAAATGTGGAATATGTCATTTATTTACCTAGTGCTGTGCAAGCATATGTTAGTATGGTAACGTTCTTATGGGGGATATCGCTTGCGTCTTCTCAGTTTTGGTGGTGAGGACCTTTGTGAAGTGGCACTTTTCATGGAGTACTTAGTTGCAAGTGGGTGTGGTGCCTGTCCAGTGTGGGTGTCTGCCTGGACAGGGGGTTTCTGGGCCTGTCCAGTGTGGGGGTTTGCCTGGACAGGGGGTGTCTGGGTCTGTCCAGTGTGGGGGTCTGCCTGGACAGCAGGTGACTGAGCCGGTACAGTGTGGGGGTCTGCCTGGACACCGGGTGTCTGAGCTAGTACAGTGTGGGCATCTGCCTGGACAGTGGGTGTCTGACCCTGTCCAGTGTGGGGGTCTGCCTGGACAGAGGGTGTCTGAGTCAGTACAGTGTGGGGGTCTGCCTGGACAGGGGGTGCCTGAGCCAGTACAGTGTGGAAGTCTGCCTGGACAGGGCGTGTCTGAGCCTGTCCAGTGTGGGGGTCTGCCTGGACAGGAGGTATCTGAGCCTGTCCACTGTGGGGGTCTGCCTGGACAGCTGATGACTGAGCCATCCTGCGTGGGGGTCTGCCTGGACTGCAGGTGGCTGAGCCATCCAGTGTGGGGGTCTGCCTGGACACTGGGTGTCTGAGCCATTACAGTATGGGCGTCTGCCTGGACAGGGGGTATCTGAGCCCGTCCAGTGTGGGGGTCTGCCTGGACAGGGGGTGTCTGAGTCAGTACAGTGTGGGGGTCTGCCTGGACATGGGGTGTCTGAGCCAGTAGTGTGGGTGTCTGCCTGGACAGGGGGTATCTGAGTCAGTACAGAGTGGGGGTCTGCCTGGACAGGGGGTGTCTGAGCCTGTCCAGTGTGGGGGTCTGCCTGGTCAGCAGGTTTCTGAGCCTGTCCAGTGTGGGGGTCTGCCTGGACAACGGGTGTCTGAGCCTGTCCAGTGTGAGGGTCTGCCTGGACAGTGGGTGTCTGAGCCAGTACAGTGTGGGGGTCTTCCTGGACAGCGGGTGTCTGAGCCTGTCCAGTGTGGGGGTCTGCCTGGTCAGCGGGTTTCTGAGCCTGTCCAGTGTGGGGGTCTGCCTGGACAACAGGTGAATGAGCCTGTCCAGTGTGGGGTCTGCCTGGACAGTGGGTGTCTGAGCCAGTACAGTGTGGGGGTCTGCCTGGACAGGGGGTGTCTGGGCCTGTCAGTGTGGGGGTCTGCCTGGACAGGGGGAGTCTGGGCCTGTCCAGTGTGGGGGTCTACTTGGACAGAGGGTATCTCAGCCTGTCGAGTGTGGAGGTCTGCTTGGACAGGGGGTGTCTGAGCCTGTCCAGTCCAGGGGTCTGCCTAGGCAGCAGGTGACTGAGCCGTCCTATGTGGTGATCTGCCTGGACACCAGGTGTCTGAGCCAGTACAGTGTGGGGGTTTGCCTGGACAGGGGGTGTCTGAGCCTGTCCAGTGTCGGGTTCTGCCTAGACAGGGGGTGTTGAGCCAGTACAGTGTGGGGGTCTGCCTGGTCACCAGGTTTTTGAGCCTGTCCAGTTTGGGGGTCTGCCTGGACAGGGGGTGTTGGTACCTGTACAGTGAAAGTATGTGACTGCATTGAAGCGTGTGTGCAAAATGAGTGTTCCCATCGTGGATTTGGGGGGACCTGGTGCAGGTTGCCTAACCAGTGGTTGGAGGTGGGATGGTACAGGTAGATGTGTTGGCTCCCCCCCATGCATTGGCTGTGAAGGATTTGGTATCATTTTGAGTATACCCTCTAACATCTTCATAGCTAATGCATGGTGTCTTGCACTCTCCCCCATGTCTTGCCAGGATCTATCCATTGTCTCCTACACCTGGGTCATTCTGTGCACCAACTGTGGGAGTTGGCACATGTCCTGCAGTGAGGCAGGCATGTCAAAAAGTGTAGCCCCTCTGCCACAAATATCCTGCCTCACATCTGCCTGCTGCTGGAAAAAATCTTCCTCCCACTCACCTTAATGTATATATGGCAGCCCTCTCTGCCTGAGACGCCCTCGGATACAAACAGCAGGTTCACAAACAGGGGGTTGGTGCCACGTGGGAGGTTGTGAGGAGTAGGTTTGTGCCTAGGGGCTACCTGCTCCTCAGCAGGGCTGGCATCTCCCTCAGATGTTGTAGAGAAGTTCTGGCAGACACTGTCAGAGTAGGAGTGTGTAGGGGAACCAACATGTCTGACATGCATGTGAGGGCTGTGAAGATGTGAGCTGTGGGTTGGAGTTTTTGGGGAATGGGAAATCCTCTGGGGTGTAGAATGAGGCACCATGCCAAACACAGCAGATGTGGGCTTTGTTTGTGAGCTGCATGGGCCAAATGGTGTGGCCAGGGGATTGGCCTTCAAACTACTTGGATTCAGCCCCTGATCTCCCTCCTCCTCTACTTCCTCCTCCTCTTGTGCTATTCTGGCAGCTGACAAGGCAACTTGGAAGAACAGTGGGTTTGCCAGCTGGATTGCCCGACGCCCGTCACTTGTAGTTGCTCCATCATCAGGACTCAGATCTTCGTCATTACCACCTGTGATACAGAGTTTTCAACAGGCTAAATATATGGCTTACAACATGATGCAGTGCAACACAGGTATTGGTCAAAATATATCTTCAATTCAACGGATGGTCCACATTTGACCTGCTTTGTGTGCCTCTACACGTGATAGCTCACACTGTGGCATTGAGGTGTTCAATGCAGATGTGAAACGCCTAAACAAGCTCACCTGTTCCAACCACAGGTCTGTGTGGTACTGAGATCCCCCCGGATGTCAGCTGCTTGACCGGGCTCCTTGAGTGTGAAGCAGAAGAACTGGTCTGTGATCCAGCAGCTTTGGAGAGAGGTGACACCATGGTTACTATTCTCCATGTATTAAATGTGATTATGCACAGTTGACATAAGCATCACTAATCCTTTAGGGTACATTTTGCACACCAACTGCAGAAGAGATCCAAAATTGGCAATATCTGCTCATCCACTTCCACAAGAAGTTGGTTCTTCAAGGGTGGGGTATCAATAGTTTACCGCACCATATGGCATACTTACCTAACGTACGGAGGGCAGTGAGTTTGACTGCTGCAGTCAGGATGTCTGCTAAACCCCTGGATGGTGTCATCCTTATCACTGATGTCCTCGCTGCAGCTGTAACGTAATGTTCATCTCCATTACTGATAGCAAAGGATGATGGTGATGATTCCACATGTACATGTTAGAGATATGGACCAATGATCTACAAGTTACACACAGCCACAGACCAACCAGGTCTCACACTTATAGGCAAACGTAATTGGATGTTACTGAGAGCTATAGGGCAGGAATAACTTGGGTGTCCTGCACTGGCTACCTTGAAATACACCTACATCTTCATTGGCATCATGCATCCTATCTGTTAATTTGTAAAGGAGTCTTCCAGAACATGCAGAGCTGGGCAATCGCTGAACATCAGAATTTGTCTGTACATTGACAGGTGCATGTTTGATATACACAATTATCAACCAAGGTATGGGTAACATTTATTCAATTCCCCACCAACAGGACAACATTGCTAATGTTGGACTGTGAGGACAGCCGTCTCAGCTGTGCACGTTCCCGTTGGCTTGAGTTTCAAATGTACGTGTACATCTTCATGCTCTATGTTACCTGACACCGTACACACTCATGAGCACACAACCTGTGGTCCTCTATTCAAAGGTTCACTCACATGTGATATTGTTTGCAAAGGGAAATTAGCAGTACTTAAGGAGCCCACATCTTGGTGAAGTGGAAATGCTGGGCTGTTCCCCAGCTTTACTGTTTTCTGAGGTGCTGTTCAACCACTAGATGTCTAGGCTTCCCCTCCTCTACACCCAACTTGCCACCCACTACCACACTCCCAAAATGCAAACCTGCTGGTATCAGTACCCCTCTCACCAACATAATCACATTCGCAATTGTTTTCTAGCATCTTGTCAGCAAGTATCCATGTCAGGAAATTAGGAACAGGTTGTGACTTAACCTTTCCATGATGGACTTGGGAACAACTTAATGGGCCCCTCAGGGCCCCGGAGGATCATTCTTGTGCAACTCCAGCTGCACACACCAGTATAGCATGTATATGAGGCCAAAGCAGTCCACTTTGCATGGTTTGAAGCACTGACCCACGCAAAAAATCAAGCTACATGAGGGCCCACAGGAACCCTTGGGTAGGTAATGTACACATACATATTTGGTTGACATATCATTGGCCAACATGTCAGGATGGTGTGTGGTATACTGTTATGAGCCATGTAGGAGCACATGGGAATGAGTGACAACAGTGACATTAGACAGACACCACACACTGTTGACATTTACAACATTTACAGCACAGTTTAGGAGCAGAAGCATTTTGTGAAGTATATTCATGTATCCTTACCAGTGTCCGACATCTGCCCAGTGTCTGGTGCCTGACCAGAAGTTACACCCACACATGTTGCAGAGGTCACTGCAGGCTGAACCTTTCTGGACAACGTCACAGGGCCTACAATGATATGTGTGTGTTCAGATAACATAGTAGTTGACACGTGATATACAAGCATACATAGTTCACTTCACCGGTTTGACACAGTTCATGCATTCCATGTATATTAACTATGAATAGACTTGTAACAGTGTAGGAGATAATGCCCTTCCCTAATCATATTTGTTTGGCTCCCTGAAGTTGCCTTCCTGTTGGTGTAGTGACCTGTGCTCCAGTGTGGGACTGTTCTCTGGCTAGAGGTGGCAACAGAACAGAAAGATCATCAGACATGTCCAAGACATTTGATTATGTGACATGACTGCACATTTGAATCTACATGCCAGCAGCAGTGGTAAGTGTATGAGGGGCCTTCTCTATTGCCATACACCAGTCTGAAGTTATGAGGCAGCAGGGATGGCTCACTGTTTGGCACTGAGGTATTGTACATTGCTATTGAATTACAAGAGGAATTGAAAGAGAGCTGAACTCCGTCACGCCATCACGCCAAATTAAGGTTGGGAACTGTATGGACAATATAGAGTCCTGGTTCACCGTTGAATAAGAAATTGTGGACTCCATGTTTGGTTCAATAACAGTTGGGAGCATATTTGTTAGTCCTGAAGAAGGCGGTGAAAGGATTTAAAAGACCACCAAAATGCGTTGACGCTAGATGACATTACTGGACCCAAAGGAGTAGGCCGTAATCGAACAAGGATTGGTGATAGATACTGATTGGCCTAAATCTACCATAATTGGGGCAGTTTAATCACAATAGACTATTGCAGATGTCTTTTTATGTCTCCCTGTTGCTGGATTTTATTACTTATATGTGATTTTCTTATGAATGCTTTTTTCTTTTTTGTGATTGTTGTGATATTGGGTTTTCATCATATGGGGTTGAATTATTAAATTGTGATTATTAGATTCCTTTTGAGATTGATCATTTGAGAGTTTGATTATTTGAGTGTGTGGGGTGTTTGTTCTTTCCCTTGGGGGAGTTTTATTGTTTCACTGTGTTACGGTGCCCTGCCCCGCTCGGGATATTAGAGATAGGAGGGCCCCCTCTCTCTTGCTCTTGACATTGCTATTTCCATCACAAAGGATTCTGGTACTTGTAGTGTAATGGACCTCATGAGACACATGAGGGGCTGAGTCACCATGCAGATAGCACTTATTTGGGACACCATTCATGGACTCATTTTATGAGTATCACAAACATTAGTCATTTGGCATCATTGTTAGATACATTGCAAATTTCCTGGCACCACATTGTGGTCATCAGTCACAGGCAGCCCATGGAGCAGCTGGGGGTCTATGGTGGAGAGGACATCCCTCTCAAGTGGGGTGAGTTAGATGAGGGTCCAGTTTGTAAACCTGGGAGAGCCCTGGCCACCTCTATCCTGGTGTACTTCTCCGTCACCCTCCTCTTCTCATCCTGCCACTTCTTCTTGATGTCATTCACAGTCCGGATGTCCTCCCCCAATGCAGTGACTGCCGTGGCCAACTGCTGCCAGAAAGCTGCCTTCTGTGAGGAACTGCTGCTGTAGGGTTGGAGACCACGCAGTCTTTTGTAGTTCCTCCCAATAAATTTCAGGATCATGGTGGTCTCCTCCTCTGTCACGTTTGTGATAGAGTAACCCCATCCGCCAAGATGGAAATCAGGTCCTTAGTGTCTTACTCCTGCAATGAGAGCTCTCAAGTTTCCCAACTCCATGTGTGGCTATTTCCCCCAGTTCAGGTTTTTTGTTTGGACTCTGGGGTTTGTAGTCTTTTTTTTTTTGATAACACATTGTATTGCCATTTTCATGCATATGACAACCAGCATTTGTCAGTGAAAATTAATAACAGCAGTGTCCATGCATCATAAGCATTGCAACTGTTCATGACATGTTATCAAGAGAAACTTTGTAAATCTCTGGATCACATCTAGGAGTGTTATGAGTTTGAAGCCCTCTCCTCCACGAAGTTCCTGGTATTACACCCACATATTTTTGAGAGACACCCCTAGGCAGTCCCACCGGTCCCTAGGTGTCCATACCAGCTGCTCACTTGGTGATGCTCCTGGCTTCCGCAGGCCTGCAGTAGTGAGTGGTGTTCCATTCCAGGGAATGCTTTCTTTTCCTGGTTGTCCCCAACTTCAATAAAGTCTGTCTGAGGTGATAGAGAGATCCAGTGGTTCCCTGAGCTCTCAAACCCCTGTGGGGAAGACACCTGGGGAGGCCCAGTTCCCACATATAGAGTGGACACTCACCTTTGCATGTGATGGCGAGCATCCTTCTATAACTTAAGAGCCACCTATACAGCGGTGAGTTGTTGACCAAGACCCACAGTTCATTACTATTACTACTACTACTACTATTACTACTACTACTGCTGCTACTACTGCTACTACTGCTGCTACTATTACTGCTACAACTACTACTACTACTGCTGCTACCACTGCAGCTGCTGCTACTGCTACTATTACTGCTGCTACTATTACTACTGCTACTACTACTGCTACTACTACTACTACTACTGCTACTGCTGTTACTACCATTGCTACTATTGCCACTACTACCTCTGCTGCTGCTACTGCTAATAATAATATTGCTGTTAATAATGAAACACTACTACTACTTCTGCAACTGCTGCTACTACTCCTGCTACTACTGCTACTACCATTACAGTTGGTACTATTACTACTAATGCTACTACTACTACTGTTGCTACTGCTACTACTACTACTGCTGCTACTATTGATACTGCTGCTACTACTGATACTGCTGCTACTACTATTGCTAATACTACTGCCACTACTACTGCTATTTCTACTAATGCTACTACTGCTGCTACGACTGCTACTACTATTACTGCTGGTACCACTACTGGTAATGCTACTATTACTGCTACTACTACTACTGCTACTACTACTGATACTACTGATACTGCTGCTACTACTATTGCTAATACTACTGCTGCTACTACTACTGCTGCTGCAACTACTGGTACGGCTGCTACTACTACTACTACTACTAATGCTACTACAACTACTGGTACTGCTGCTACTTCCACTACTACTGCTACTGTTACCGCTACTACTACTACTACTACTAATGCTACTGCTGCTACTACTGCTACTAATGCTACCACTGCTACTACTACTGCTACTACTACTACTAATGCTGCTGATGATGATGATACTGCTGCTGCTACTGCTGCTACTACTACTGCTACTACTACTACTAAGAATAATAATAATAATAATATTGCTGTTCATAACAAAACACTAGTACTACTACTACTAGTAGTAATAATAATATCATTTCATCATTGCCAGGGGTCTCATGCACGAGACCTACTGATAGTTCGATATTTCTTGATCTGAGCTCACTGACTCCATTATGCCAGTGTTTGACTCCTCGCTGTCGGGCCGCACAGACCTGCGCCACACTGGACCCATGACTGTCAACTGTTTAGGTCCCCGTGGCTCCTGCTGTCGGGCCACATAGACCTGTGCCACACTGAACCCATGAACGTCACCTATTGAGGTCCCAGTGGCTCCTGCTGTCGGGCCAGACAGACCTGCGCCACACTGAACCCATGACCGCCACCTGTTGAGGTCCCCGTGGCTCCTGCTGTCAGGCCGGACAGACCTGCGCCACACTGAACCCATGAACGTCACCTATTGAGGTCCCCGTGGCTCCTGCTGTCGGGTCAGACAGACCTGCGCCACACTGAACCCATGAACGTCACCTATTGAGGTCTCCGTGGCTCCTGCTGTCGGGCCAGACAGACCTGCGCCACACTGAACCCATGATTGCCACCTGTTGAGTTCCCCGCGGCTCCAGCTGTCGGGCCACACAGACCTGTGCCACACTGAACCCATGAACGTCACCTATTGAGGTCCCCATGGCTCCTGCTGTCGGGCCAGACAGACCTGTGCCACACTGAACCCATGACCGCCACCTATTGAGGTCCCCGTGGCTCCTTCTGTCGGCCGGACAGACCTGCGCCACACTGAACCCATGACCGCCACCTATTGAGGTCCCCGTGGCTCCTGCTGTCGGGTCAGACAGACCTGCGCCACACTGAACCCATGACCGCCACCTGTTGAGGTCCCCGTGGCTCCTGCTGTCAGGCCGGACAGACCTGCGCCACACTGAACCCATGAACGTCACCTATTGAGGTCCCTGTGGCTCCTGCTGTCGGGCCAGACAGACCTGCGCCACACTGAACCCATGACCGCCACCTATTGAGGTCTCCGTGGCTCCTTCTGTCGGCCGGACAGACCTGCGCCACACTGAACCCATGAACGTCACCTATTGAGGTCCCCGTGGCTCCTGCTGTCGGGTCAGACAGACCTGCGCCACACTGAACCCATGACCGCCACCTATTGAGGTCCCCGTGGCTCCTTCTGCCGGCCGGACAAACCTGCGCCACACTGAACCCATGAACGTCACCTATTGAGGTTCTCGTGGCTCCTGCTGTCGGGCCAGACAGACCTGTGCCACACTGAACCCATGACCATCACTTGTTGGGTTCCGCAAGGCTCCTGATTTTCTCTGATGTTCTCATCTATTGTTTGGACCTCTGATTAATCTGGGGTTTCACCACTGTCCGGTTGTGTTTAGTGTGTCCTTGTTAAAAAGGTTATTGTAAAAAGATTATGGGGGAAAATTTATGAGAAGGCAGCAATGGGTCAGGAAAAGTTGTGGTGCGCTACGACAGAATACAGCAACATGGATGCGCCATATCTATGGCATGGCGCACCATGTTGCAAGCTCCCAAGGTGCATCAGAAATGTTGGAAGTATGACACAACACATCTTTCACCCTAAGTGACACACAACTGAATTTGGGCTTATGACAAGTGCAACTTCAGCAATGAGCCATGCAACAGGGTGACTGACGCAACTGGCCTAATGTGTGGGACTAATATAAAAGAATGTGAAATGGAGGAAATCAGACCTTGAACACACTTCCATTGGTCGGGGATGGATGAGATTTACAAGTCTAAAGTATGCCTATGTGTGACATTACAGTGGCCATAGTCTGCTTATGTGCACCAATATGCCTAAGTAGGGGTGACATATTGAGTGGCACTTTATTGTGAGTGGATACAAGTAATTGATGTAATATAATGTGGCATTTCCTGTGTTACTTACCTTATGTGTGTACCTACCTTTTGTGGTTTGTAGTAGGCTTGGCTGGACCTGGGGACTCATAGGGATATGTTGCAAGCCTGTCATGTCCCCGTACATGCAGTACACTGCATCACATTGCATTGCTGCAGTGGTTGATTATCTACTAGGAGTCATGGCCCCATGTTGCTCAAAGGGTCCGACAACTTGATTGATATATTTGCAGACCTACTACTAGATGAGGAGATATGATTTAATTGCTGATGATGTTGTAGTTGGACTCTCGCTCCTTAGCGAGACTTCTGGTTTGGGGCGGCAGCAGTTCTGTTTGTAGGCAAATGAGTCACTCCTACAACAAATCACAACTGTCGGTCCAACCCTCCCGGCTAACAAGCAGTAGCTCACCAAAACTCAGACAGTAAAGGTGATTTCTGGAAGCCTTACGCATGAACTGTAGATGCGACTTCTCAGGGGAGTCGTGGGTGAAGGGAAGTTACCCCTTTTCTCTTGTTAGCATTAAGTCTCAAACACACATAGGCAATGAAGGAGATCCAGGAGAGATTTCACTATATTTATTGAAAAGACTGCAATCTACGGTAAAATACATTAATTGCAATGATTAGGATAATGAGCAATAATAATAGCAAAATCATGAAGATGAGAGTTGTGAATATGAAAACCCCCACCATCTTGCAATAAACATAAGATATGAAACTCCTAACAAAGAAAGCCTAATCTCTACCCTAACCAGAGCTAGGTGTGATAAACCCTAATCTGCCGGTACCACGTCCATGAGAAGTGCCCCCCATCCCTCATTACCTTGGAATGAGGTCACTAGGTCAGTCTCCGTGGTGACACAAAGGCTGAGTTCTGCAGGAAGGTGGCATGCAGCATAGATGCCATCTGGAAGGAACCCCTCTAACGACCTTGTCCATATGAGATGCATTTATACAGATCATGTAGGATCCTTGACGCAGGAATGCACCTAAACAACTGATTATGTACGCAAATTTGTGTTGATAATTACATAAACAATGTATAACTAGTGAGCATTATGCTCCTGTCAAACGCAAGAAAGAAAGGGCCATGGTGACAATACCTACGTACATCACTGATAATGACGCCTTCTCAGAATGGCACTGATAAGGAAAAGCAAAACGTTTCTTATAAAATGTAAGCAATTGCAGAGAGCTAAAAGAAAAAATAAAATAAATAGGATAAAACAGAGCACGCTAAGTAGGTAAAAGGTTACTAAAAAGGGCCACAGGCCTGCAAGCCGATGGCTAAGCTGCCTCCTGTGCCCAGTGGGGAACTAAAATGGATTCACCACAATGACATTGTTTTAAGTGAATTCACCTGCTCAGATTCCTGACCACAGCCAGTACATCATTTCCGATGCCTGAGTTGCTGATACGCAGGGTTTTTGGCGTATTCCAAGCTGAGTGCGACACCTCCAAAAGATGAGTCACACATTGCCAAACTCATAGATACCGCTGCGTTACTATTGCATTATTTTTCACGTGGGAACACCTACCTTGCATATTGTAATATTTCTCTGGTACAGCTGGTGTAGGCACAGCGTTTGGCCAATGCATGTATTTGGGCAAATGTGTTGTCTCGTAGACGCAACGGTGGCGCAAGCCTCTCATAATTATGCCCCTATTTGTTCAATCGACAGAAGTGTCCAGGGTTTGTGACACTGTTCAAGTCTGGATTCATTAAAATCGGTTACTTTTTCATGCTTCGGAGTCTGAGCTTCTATTCATTGGCAGTGTCCAGTGGCTTAAACACCACAAAGGCAGATTGTTGCTCCTTCTACATTGGCACCTTTGAGGTGGAAATAAAGGACAAGCCAACCTGATAATCCACTCTACTGAGTGCCCTCTTATGCTTTTCCAGAAAAATAGATTCCTGGATTCTCAGAAGAAACCTGCTACCTTTTCTAGGGCAATTATCTGCCCTAGGATTGATTATGGCATGACCCTGCAAGATAAAACTCCAAAATAAATAATAAAAACCCGCAGGCTTTACAAAGCTCTGAATGAGAGCAGCACACCTCACATATCTCTGAGGTCCACCAGAGCCTTCATTGGATGCCAGTAGCCACAAAAATGTATGTTCAAAACACTTACATAAATTAGCAAAGCAGTATATGGCAATGCATCAGTCTACATAATTCAAAGATTCACCCCCTACTCTCCTAAAAAAAACAGAAAAACTCTCACATTAACAGGGAGGCACCTGCTGATTCCATTGAATTGTACCAGGAAGAAACCATGGGTGCGACAACTGTCTTGTTCACCGCTTTTTCTTATAGAACCGACTTCAAGATAACCTCAGAAAAATTTAGAAACGCTTCCCTTTCAGGAGAATTCTAAAGACCTTTTTTATTCGAATGATCCCCTGGCTTTTACTGATTTACTGGCACTGTATAAACATGTAATTTGATTTGATTTAAATCAAGAAAGCCCTATATGGCTCTAAGTAGTTTTTTGTGATGTTTACCTTCAGGTTCATAATATTCATCTTGGCCAATTCAAAATTTTATTTAATGTAATCCAGTGTTGAATATTCAGGGTGATTGCTAGAGTTTAGATATCTGCTTAGAAATGTTAAATTAAAAGCCTGACAGTTCTAAGACTGTGCTTAGTTCCAAAAATTATCATGTTACTGTTGAAAAGCGCTTTAGTTAGCCTTTATTCTGATCACTGTCTTTCCTATGAATGTTGCCATTTTGTCCCATTTGTGCAGTGAAAGACTATAATTTTAACACACATATTCTGGCATAGTGCGCACCCATGACTCATCACTTCCCCTAAACTGAATTGTGCTGCCACATGATCATTGATTTTATGAAGGCCTTAAGTCATCTTTCATTCTACAAGATAATTTGATAAATTTATATTTTACATGTAATTTCTCAAGGGGTTTGAGACGTTTCGCTAGTCCACCCTATCAAGAGCTTTTTCAAGAATCTGCACCAGCAATAGGAGTTTCCTGGATATATGCACTTCGCCAATAATATTGTTAGATATTTAAGATGAATCCTGATAGTTGAGGGTCAGCCATGCATGGCCTCAGCTTCTCAAGTCTAATAGTGATCACATTGATAAAGGATGTGCATCCTTATTCATTAACACACTGGGACTGGATGACAGGCGCTCCTTGGTGTATTTTGCTCCTGTTGGCATGAGTCTCATGTATTCCTGCTAAACAAATCAGCACAGAGTTGCATCAGTGCCAGCAATCTGTAAAAAAAAAGAAAAAAAAGCTCTAGAAGTTTACCTACATTTCTAAACTTAGACATCAAGTCTACACTTACAGGGTCCAGTTCACAAAGGCAAATTTAGTTGGGTGTAAGTTTATGTTTGTGAATTGGCCCTTAGACATCAGGTCTAAATTTAGAGCCTGATTTAGAGTTTAGCGGACGGGTTACTCTGTCACAAACGTGAAAGATATCCCATCCACCGTATTATGATTTCAGTAGGATAAAATGGAATTGTAAGACGGCGGATGAGATATCTGTCACTTTTGCGATTGTGTAACTCTAAACTCTAAAAGAGGCCCTTAGGCTTTGTCAATTGGGTCCTCCAGGTGTTGTAATGAACCTCTTCCATGTTAACCAGAATTCATCTGAGAACCGGTATCCATATTTGCCCAAATATACAACTTGGTCAGCGTACATCTGCTGAATATGGTGCGAAGCAAAATTCTTAAACTCCTTCACATCTTTATTGGTCTTTGACTTTGTGGTCTACTCGTCTTCTTTATCTAGACACAGAACTTTTGTCTGAGGAGTAATTAGGTAAGTTCCTCATCTAATGTTTGGGATCTTCTTGTAGGGCTCAGAAACAGTCCAGGGAGAGGGAGATAGCGAGAAGGACCAATAGATAGCGATGGATAGGGAAAGGGGGCCGGAGAGAGAGAAAGAGAGAGAAGATAGTGAGAGGGGAGAGAGAGGGATAGAGCGAGAGAGAGAGAGAGAGAGAGAGAGAAAGAGAGAGAGAGAGACCAATAGAGAGCGATGGAGAGGGTCAGAGAGAGGGGTAAAGTGAGAGAGAGAGCAAGAGCGAAAGAGAGAAAGAGAGAGCAAGCGAGAGAGTGAGGTATATATAGTATGTATACTACAACTCATACACTAAGGTAACTATAACCCGCACCCTCACCATGCACAGCTAATTACCTGAGGCATTACATCATTGATGACATCTTCTATGACATCATTGACATTGTCACTGCAAGATTTGCAATAAAATAATTGATGAGAAGACTGTGCATGGCGGGGCACAAGTTATAATTACCTTTGGCCGTAAGTTATAGTTACCTGAGATAACTCTAATTATAACTGCTGAATTTCTATGATTTTGTACGAGTAAATTGAGAACCTAACTATAATATCCCTGTAAACCTTGTTTTTTTCTGTAAATGTATATGTTTATATATATATTTTCCACTATTAGACTGTTAGGCCCTCATTACAACCCTGATGGTAAATCCCGCTTACCGCCGTGCAGAAGACCGCCAACACACCGCTGTGGCGGCGGAATTCTGCTGCAGCTATTCCGACCCACAGCTCGGAATCTACCATAATCCACACACCCACACAAGTCCGCCACACCAAAGGTCAGTGATAAACTGGCGATAACAAAACCAACACTGTCACGCCAACAGGAATACGCCCACACTATCACGACCCACGAATCCATGCAGCGGTCTTTCAACCGCAGTATTCCATTGGCGGTACACACCGCCGCGCTCAAAATACACACACATTTACAAAACACAACCACATTGGACAATTCGAAATACACACACCTGACACACATACACACACCACACCCACACACCCAATCCAATATAAAACACACACCCACATCACCCACAAACCCTTACTACCAGAATTCTGATACCACGCCAGAGAGAGACACCACCAGAAACAACACCAGCATCAACAGACACACAACATCCTCACTCACACAATATCCACGCACCTCAAACAACACACAACACATCCCCTCACACATCACAACACACACCACCTCACACATCACCCACACCACATCATGGCACCTCAACGACACCCCAGGTTCTCTGCGGAGGAGCTCGGGGTCATGGTGGAGGAAATCATCCAGGTAGAGCCACAGCTATTCTGATCACAGGTGCAGCACACCTCCATTGCTAGGTAAATGGAGCTATGGCACAGAATCGTTGGCAGGGTCAACGCAGTGGGAAAGTATCCAAGAACTGGGGATGACATCTGGAAGAGGTGGAACGACCTACGGGGGAAGGTGTGTTCCGTGGTCTCAAGACACCAGATTGCTGTACAGAGGACTGGCGGTGGACCCCCACCTCCTCCCCCACAACTAACAACATGGGAGGGGCAAGTCTTGGCAATACTGCATCCTGAGGGCCTCGCAGGAGTAGGAGGAGGGCTGGACTCTGGTAAGGCAAATCTTTACTACCTTATCCCCCCACCCCACCTGCATACCATCACATACTCCCACCCTTACCCTCACACCCATCACCCCAACAACCCACAGATACCCCACCAACACAACCCACACATCCCAAAACCAAGCCCTGCATGTAACACCAATGCATGTACACCCATCACCCAAGCATGTCCACTACAGATACCCACACAGACCCCAAACCAATTATCACACAAGGACCTAGACAAGAATGCAAGCACTGGAGTACAGGGTCACTCACCCATTGCACACGATGGCACACACAGATGCAATAATCATCCCTTTACACCCCTGCAGGACCCCTACCCAATGTCACCGGACAGGAGGAACCAGACATATCCAGTCCCCCCACAGAAGATACCCACAGTGATGACAGCAGCTCTGCACAACTGGATCAAGATGACCAGCCCGGCCCATCAGGGACCTCAGGACCGTCGGTTCCCCTGACACTGGCACAAGCCACCACAGAGCCTCCCCCTCAGGAAACAACAGCACAGCACCCACCCAGATGACCCATCCCTCTGTCCCCAGGACACGTCAATCAGCAGTGTGTCCACCACTACAGGGAACCCAGGCAAACCCACCAACCCAAGACAATCAGGGACCTGGGGGCAGTAGCAGTGGGCACACGGTTCAGGGGACAGAGGAACAGGAAAACAGGGGAACTGGGAGGACTGCTGTGTGACAGGGGGAGGACAGGCCCAGGGAACCCACTCCCCATAAGGCCCTCTCCAACATAATGGGAGCGAACCATCATTCCGAGGAGACGATGGAAACGGTACTGGACAAGTTTCAGGAGACCCAGGGGCTGTAGGAGGAACACTATCAGGTAGGGAATGAAGTCCATTAACACCACCCTGGTCACCATTGCAGGGGTGCTGCAAGACCTTGTCAACACCAGGAGGGACACTGTGGCACAACAAGGGGCGCCTGACACTAGCCTGGATGATGAACAGCCCTCCACCTCCGCCGGCGCTAGTGGACAGGAGGCACCGCCACAGGATCATGACACCAGCACCCCACCCCCTGCAGATGGAGAGCCACCCCGCAAACGGTCCCTGAGATCCAGGAACAAGACAGAGAACATTGCCAAGACCCCCGCCAGGAAATGAGACCCCCTGAATGTCACCCGTCTGTCCCACTTTGTCACCCTGTCCATCTATCAACTGCCCTTGCTCCACTTCCTATGCCCCTTTGGACAATGCACCTGTGAAACAAATAGACTGGACTCTGCCATGGACATTCCTCCACCATCACCCCTGCCCATTTTACAACCCCCTCCATTTATTTGCACAGAAATAAACACACTTCAATCACAAAACAATCTGGAGTCAGTCTGTGCTTTCACAAATGTGTAATTGCAATAACTATGGAATATAGCAATGTCAATTTAATTGTTCACATACCGATGAAACACAGCTGTAGGGCTGGAGGAAATATAGCAGAGGGCACAAAGTGGGACCCACATCTGTTAAATGGAAAGGCAAAGTGACAAGTCAGGGTCCATACACTGAGTGAAAATGACAGACTTATGCTAGCTCCAACAATAGTATGAGATGTGTGAGGCAGTGATATCTTCTTACCTGTGTCTCACTGGAATTATTGCTGGATAATGTTGTTTCTGTTGTCGATATCCTCTTCTTCTGCCTCCTCTTCTTCACTGTCCACAGGCTCCACAGCTGCCACAAGACCACCAGCTAGACCATACTCCTGCAGAAAAGGCACCTGGCGTCGCAAAGCCAGATTGTGCAGCATACAGCAGGCCACGATGATCTGGCACACCTTCTTTGGTGAGTAGTAGAGAGAACCACCTGTCATATCGAGGCACCGGAACCTGGCCTTCAGGAGGCCGAAGGTCCATTCAATCACCCTCCTAGTTTGCCTATATGCCTCATTGTAGCGTTCCTCTGCCCTTGTCCTGGGATTTCTCACCGGGGTCAGTAGCCATGACAGGTTGGGGTAACCAGAGTCACCTGCAAATGTCGAGGGACAACTGTTAGACACACACTAACCCGTAGGGACAACCCCAGACCCAGACAACTATTCACACTGTATAGGGTCCTTGTCCTCACCTATTAGCCACACACAGTGGCTCTGGAGTTGCCCCATCACATAAGGGATACTGCTATTCCTCAGAATGTAAGCATCATGAACTGAGTCAGGAAATTTGGCATTCACATGGGAGATGTACTGGTCGGCCAAACACACCATCTGCACATTCAACGAATGGTAGCTCTTCCGGTTTCTGTACTCCTGTTCACTCCTGCGGAAAGGGTACCAAGGCCACATGTGTCCCATCAATGTCACCTATGATTTTGGGGATATGTCCCAGGGTATAGAAGTCACCTTTCACTGTGGGCAAATCCTCCACCTTAGGGAACACGATGACGCTGCACATGTTTTTCAGCAGGGCAGACAACACTCTGGATAACACGTTAGAGAACATTGGCTGGGACATCCCTGATGCAATGGCCACTGTTGTTTGAAAGGAACCACTTGCCAGGAAATGGAGTACTGACAGGACCTGCACTAGAGGGGGGATCCCTGTGGGATGGCGGATAGCTGACATCAGGTCTGGCTCCAACTGGGCACACAGTTCATGGATTGTTGCACGATCAAGTCTGTAGGTGACTATTACGTGTCTCTCTTCCATTGTCGACAGGTCCATCAGCGGTCTGTACACCGGAGGATGCCGCCATCTCATCACCTGCCCCAGCGGACGTGCCCTATGGACGAGAACAGCGAGCAGAGAGTCAGCCAACACTGAGGTATCACAAAATGTCATTTGCACACATTTATTAATCCGCAATGTGCCTGTTACTGTGTGTATGCAAAGCCTACATTGGTGTGACGCAGTTAAAATTAATGCCAGGTGGCCCCCTGAAATGGTGGCTGCCTGACCTGTAAGGTAGGACAAGAGGATATGAGGTAACTGCGCTGGCATTGTACACCGTCATGGTAGGCGGTCGAAGATCGCTGCACAATCCTGCTTAACATTGGACCCTATGGGTCCCAGGAGCCAATGACGATGTACGGCGGCTGTGACGGTATGCACCGCCGCGGAGGTGACCGCCATTTTCTGTCTGTTCCCTCACTTGATACCTGACCTTCAACAGGAGAGGACCTACACTGCAAGTGCTGCAGTGACCTCAGTCTGGAAGCGAAGATGGCTCATGTGTCTGGGGAAAGGGCCCCTGCCTTCACTTCGGAGGAGTTGGAGAAACTAGTGGATGGGGTCCTCCCCCAGTACACGCTACTCTACGGTCCTCCAGACAAACAGGTGATTACACTGTGAGCATGCTGCATGGGCAATGCCTGTTTGGAGTGGTGTGGATGGAAGAAAAATGGGGGGGGACTGAGGCCTGCATGTGCGGACGGTGAGTGTATGTGCATCATGGCAGGGCAAGGGTGGGAACGTGGGCCAAAGCGAATGACGGTCCGGACGGGTAAAGATTTTCCTTTTCCCCTGTACTATTCCTTTAGGTCAACGCCCACCAGAAGAAGGATATTTGGCGTGGGGGTCCACCACAGACGGAGCATCCACTGCCGGAAAAGATGGGAGGACCTTCGCCGCTGGAGCAAGAAGACGGCGGAGGCCCAGCTGGGGATGGCCTCCCAACGTGGGAGGGGTGCCCGTCGCACCATGACCTCCCTGATGTTCCGGATCCTAGCGGTGGCGTATCAGGAGTTGGATGGCACTTGAGGGCATCACAGCCACCACAAGGGGGTGAGTACACTATCATTCTGCTGACTTTGCGTGCATTACAAAGTGTCTGGGCGGGGGAGGTGGGCAGTGGGTTCCCCTAGGCCAGGGCAAGCTTTGTAGGCAAGGTCCCCTGTGAGGCAGGCTCTGTGGCACCCCAACCCCACTAGTGGTTAGTGCCATCTACACATAGTCAGGCTCCTGGGATTTCCAGGTGTGCAGCAATCGGGCTTAGGCCTTGTACCCCATGGGCATGTGATAAACCTAGGAACTATAAGTGCATGGCGTAGTGCAGAGGGCTGTGTCTGTTGTGTCCGCCAACGGTAGTGGTGTTGCATGCACTGAACATGTCTTTCTTCTGTCTCCCCCCCCCCTTTTTGTGGTCTCCCTGTTCTTGTGTGCAATAGCATCATAAGGCAGAGGAGCAGTGGCACCGGAGCAGGAGGGAGCTGCATCCCACTTGGCCCTGGAGGGCGAAACAACGGAGTCTAAAGCCACCAGTGGGACGGAGGGCGAGGGGAGCTCCACAGCGGGGACAGGAGCAGACAGCAGTGACAGCGACTCCTCCTCTGATGGGAACTCCCTTGTGGTGGCAGGCCCCTCTGTGCCCCCCGCATCAACAGGTACAGCCGCCACCCCCCTACCAGCACCGCCCTCCCAGCAGCCCCTCAGCGTGTGTCCCGTGCCCGCTCACCCAGGAGGGTGGGCATCTCCTTCACCCCAGGCACCTCAAGCCCTACTCCAGTCAGCCCTGCTGCCCTCAGTGAGGAGGCTATTGACCTCCTGAGATCCCTCACTGTTGGGCAGTCTACCATTCTGAATGCCATCCAGGGTGTTGAGAGGCATTTGCAACAAACAAATGCATACCGGGAGGGCATTCATTCTGGGCAGGCAGCCCAACAGAGAGCATTTCAGGCTCTGGCCTCAGCACTGATGGCAGCCATTGTCCCTGTGTCCAGCCTCCCCCCTCCAACTTCCTCCACCCAGACCCAATCCCCTGTACCTCAGCCTATCCCTAGCACACCATCAGACCAGCATGCACACACCTCAACACGCAAGGGTGGCTCAGGCAAACATAAGCACCACACATCCCACAGGCACTCACACAAGCATCATACCCATGCACACATACCAACATCCACTGCCTCCACTGTGTCCCCCTCCTCCACGTCTCCCTCCTCCCTCCCAGTCTCATCTCCACTCACACCTGCATGCACTACATCCTCAGCCACTACCTCCATTACCAGCACGCCCATCACAACACACCGCTCACGTGCACTCACCACCCCCACTACCATTCACACATCCCCAGAGTCCTCTCCCAGTGTGTCTGTGAGCCCTCCTCCCAAAGTACACAAACGCAGGCACACACCCACCCAAAAGCCATCCACCCCACAGCAGCCTCCAGCCCATGCACCTTCACCCAAATTCAGCAGACGTACACCTCCTACAACCACTACCTCTACCTCCACTCCCAAACCCCCTCCATCTACCCGTCCCAGTGTGTCTAAAAAACTTTTCTGGCTAATACTGACCTCTTCCCTACACCTCCCCCGTCCTTCCCCTAGGGCCAGGCTTTCCAGGTCCCAGCCCAGCACCTCAGCCACCACATCTCCAGGCACAGTGGTGCTAGCATCTGCGGGGTCATGGAGTGCGCCAACCATCAGGGCTGCCAGTGTGCCACGGAGCAAGGGCAAGGACATTCTGGCATCTGCCAAGGTGAAAGAGGTGCCCAAATCCCGGAGGGAGAAGCCGAAAACACCTGCCACCAAGGGGTCCAGGAAAACGAAAGGGGATTGTGGCAAGACAGCTGTTCCACCATCAAAGGTGGGGAAGGGCCTGAAACTGAAGGGCAGTTCAGGAGAGGGCATGGTGGCACCGACTGAGGGACAAGTGTCACACCTTCTATCCACGTCGACGCCAACCTGTGCGGCGGAGAAGACCGCCACCTGCACCGCCACCTGCACTGCCACAGAGCCCGCCGCTAGCACTGCTGCCACAGACCCAGCAGCCAGCACAGACCCCGCCGCAAGCACCGCCGCCACAGAGCCCGCCGCAAACACCACTGCCACAGACCCCGCAGCCAGCACAGCCGCCACAGACCCCACTGCAAGCACCGTCGCCACAGAGCCCGCCACAAGCACCGCCGCCACAGAGCCCGCCGCAAGCACCGCCGCCACAGAGCCCGCAGCCAGCACCACCACCACAGAGCCCGCAGCCAGCACCGCCACCACAGAGCCCACAGCCAGCACCGCCGCCACAGAGCCTGCCGCAAGCACCGCTGCGACTGACACCACCGCAAGCACCGCCAGAGGCTCCGCGACATCCTGAGCCAGTGGCACCACCACAGACATGGCTGCCATCCCCAGTGGTCAGTCGTCCGAGGCTGGCGGTGAGTTCCAGGACCCTGGGCAGCTTCCATGAAGCATCACTGTCATCAGAGTTGTCACCTGCATATGGAATGCGAAGCCGCAGCAGTGTGGGGTATGTCTCTGCCTCCATGGCGTATCAACCTACCTGTACCTTGGCAATCTCGTGGAACACACACCCAGGCGAGTGTATTGTTGCGGCCACAAGGCATGTGGAGCACTCTGGGCACAAAGCCCCCTCCAGAACCAGTGGAGAAAGGCCTCCACTACCTCAGTCCTTGGCAGGATGAAGCACTCTGGGCACAAAGCCCCCTCAAGAACCAGTGGAGTATCACATCCACTTCCTCAGTCCTTGGCAGCATGAAGCACTCTGGGAACAAAGCCCCCTCCAGAACCAGTGGAGAACGGCATCCACTACCTCAGTCCTTGGCAGGATGAAGCACCCTGGGCACAAAGCCCCCTCAAGAACCAGTGGAGACTGTTATCCACTTGAGAGACTGTGGCTTTGCACTCCCCAGGATAAAGCAGTGGGCAAACCACCCACTGGAAAGGCTTGAGAGACTGTGGCTTTGCACTCTCTAGGATGCAGCAGTGGGCAACCCACCCACTGGAGAGACTTGGGAGACTGTGGCTTTGCACTCCCCAGGATAAAGCAGTGGGCAAACCACCCACTGGAGAGACTTGAGAGACTGTGGCTTTGCACTCCCCAGGATAAAGCAGTGGGCAAACCACCCATTGGAGAGACTTGAGAGACTGTGGCTTTGCACTCCCCAGGATACATCAATGGGCATGGAGCTCCCTCGTGGAGCAGTGGCGTCATGCGTTCATCAGGCTGAGGTGCCCCCCCTCCCCCTGAGGTGCCTGTATATTTTCTATGTGATGTCCCTCCAGTGTTCTCTCCGTTTGGAATCAGGTATCTAGTGTGGGCCTCGCCCATGCATTTTGGGCCCAGTGGTCCACGGACAATGATTGGTGCACTATCCGGACTTGTGTAGTTGGTGTACATAATTGTATATACTGGAATGTGAGTTTTGATTGATGGTTTTTTTTTTATTACAGTCGTTACAATCATTTCCTTTTGTCCTTGTGTTATTCAAGGGGGGGAAGGCGGGTGTATGTGTAATGTTGCAGCATGTGTTTGTGTGTATGGTGTTGTTGGTGAGGGTGGGGGTGTTGCGTGTTGCGTGTTGCGTGTGTGTGTCACTCTCTTTTCCCTCCCCCCTCCCCTGTGTTGTAGGTGCAGTACTCACTGTGGTCATCGCTGCCGTCGTTGGAGCTCCTGATAGCGGAGCAGGAAGACCATCGCCGGCACTATCTGCAGTTCGGGCTCCATAGCGTCCTGGTTCCTCATGGGGTGTGGAGAGGTGAGTGTTTTCCCTTCTGTGTACTGTTTCCGCCGTGTTTTTATTCGCGTTGGTTCCGCCCCGGAAAAGGTGGCGGATAGCCGTGTTGTGATAGGGTGGGCGGTACATTGTCTCCAGCCTGTCTGTTGGCGGTGACCGCCGCGCTGTTTGTTTGTACCGCCGTGGCGGTTGGAGTGTTAAAGTGGCTGTCTATGTTGGCGGTTTCCGCCACAGTCGTAATCACATTTTTTTTTCCACTGGCCTGTTTGCGGTATTACCGCCGCTTTAACACCGACTGCCAGGGTTGTAATGAGGGTCTTATTAGTGTCATAAAAAAATGACAATAAAGAAAAGAGTGGAGCCCCCAACTGATGTCCCTAAGGAGGAGCTGGCCCTGTGATCCTGGCACTGATTTTGCCACTTCTGAGGCCAGGGGTCGCAAAGGGAGTGCCAGGGGTCAGAAGGGGGAAACCAGGGGTCGCAGCTCTGACCCCTGGTGACCCCTACATGACAACCATGAAAGAGATAGGAGACAGCAAGAGAGGCATAGAGAGACAGAGGGAAGCGAGGAACAGAGGGTGAGGGGTCCCTGTAGGGAGGGAGTATGGAGAAGGGACATGGGGGGGTCCCTGTTTTCCCAGCACCCAGGGTGCCAGCACAGACCCCTGAACTCGCCTGTCGTGCAGGGTTTTCTTTCACACTGCAGATACTCCGGGATGCAGGCACATGGGAGAGCTGCAACAAACAGGATAAATTATGTAAAACAATATTGTTTAAATATACATACGAATTTCCCAAAGCATATTCTGTTTACATATGATGTGTAATGAACATATTCCACCAAAAGTTAATGTGTCTCGGTGGAATAATTACGCATAATACTGTAAGTATGTAATTAGGTAAAAGGGAAAAGAGACAAAGAAAAAACACAGTTTAGCAGAAACTAATTACTGTGCAGCCCAATTAAAACAGGAACTGTTAACGGAATGAACCTGTTAAAGGGATGCACTTGCCATGCAAGGCGCATGCAGGATACCAGGGGGTGCGAGATCTTGGGGGTGGGGGATGGAAAATATGTAATCTTCCTTCAGGAACTTGGCGAAGGCATGATTAACCTAGTGCATTCAAAGCAAAACAGTCAGGTTTACCATCACCATCATGGATGAATGAGTAAATGAATCTTCACTGGCTTCTACGAGAGGCTGCAAAGGCACACTGCCACCAGAAGACACAAGAGGGACTGTAAACCGAGATTAAACTGGAGAACATGACACATTGTCATAGAAGGACAGAAAGCCCATTGCCTCTGGAGGGCACAACAGATTGCTTCTGGAGGACAGAAGTCACATTGCCCCTGGAGGACACAAGACACATTGCTACTGGAGGACACAAGACGCATTGCTACTGGAGGACACAAGACACATTGTTACTGGAGGACACAAGACGCATTGCTACTGGAGGACACAAGACGCATTGCTACTGGAGGACACAAGACACATTGTTACTGGAGGACACAAGACGCATTGCTACTGGAGGACACAAGACACATTGTTACTGGAGGACACAAGACGCATTGCTACTGGAGGACACAAGACGCATTGCTACTGGAGGACACGAGGCACGTTTTTACTGGAGTGCACATGACACATTTCCTCCAGTGGGCATAAAGCACATAGCCACTGGAGGACATAAGTGACATTGCTATTGGAGTTCACAAAACGCATTGGCACGAGAAAATATCCAGTGCATTACTACCAGGGCACACAGTTATGTTGCCTCTGGAGGTCTAGAAGCGCATTGCCACTGGAGGACACAAGACATAGGTGGTCATTCTGACCCTGGCGGTCAAAGACCGCCAGGGCGGAGGACCGCGGGAGCACCGCCGACAGGCCGGCGGTGCTCCAATGGGGATTCCGACCGCGGCGGTAAAGCCGCGGTCGGACCGGCACCACTGGCGGGGTCCCGCCAGTGTACCGCGGCCCCATTGAATCCTCCGCGGCGGCGCAGCTTGCTGCACCGCCGCGGGGATTCCGACCCCCCCTACCGCCATCCAGATCCCGGCGGTCGGACCGCCGAGATCCGGATGGCGGTAGGGGGGGTCGCGGGGCCCCTGGGGGCCCCTGCAGTGCCCATGCCACTGGCATGGGCATTGCAGGGGCCCCCGTAAGACGGCCCCTACATGTATTTCACTGTCTGCTGCGCAGACAGTGAAATACGCGACGGGTGCAACTGCACCCGTCGCACAGCTTCCACTCCGCCGGCTCGATTCCGAGCCGGCTTCATCGTGGAAGCCTCTTTCCCGCTGGGCTGGCTGGCGGTCTGAAGGCGACCGCCCGCCAGCCCAGCGGGAAAGTCAGAATTACCGCCGCGGTCTTTCGACCGCGGAACGGTAACCTGACGGCGGGACTTTGGCGGGCGGCCTCCGCCGCCCGCCAAGGTCAGAATGAGGGCCATATTGCCGTAAGAGGACATAAGACACATTGCTGCTGGAGGACATAAGGCACATTGCCACTGGAGAACACAAGTCACATTGCTACTGGACGACACAAGATGCATAGCCACGTTAAAACATAAAGCACATCGCTACTAGAGCATACAAGATGCACTGCCATAGGAGGACATAAAGCGCATTCCCTCTGGAGGACACAAATCACATTGCTACTGGAGGACCAAAGATCCATTGCCTTTGGAGGGCATGAAGCACATTGGCACGAGAGGACACAAGTCACATTGCAACTGAAGGACACAAGATGCATTGCCTCTGGAGGGCATGAAGCGCTTTGCCACTAGAGAACACAAATCACATTGCTACTGGACGACACAAGACGCATTCCCACAGTAAGACATAAAGCACATTGCTCATGGAGGACACAAGATGCATTGCATCTGGAGGGCATGAGGTACATTGCCACTGGAGGACATAAGCCACATTGCTATTGGAGGACACAAGACCCATTGCCATGGGAAGGCATAAAGCACATTGCTAATAGAGCTCACAAGATGCATTGCCTGTGAAGGACATGAAGTGCATTTCCTCTGGAGAACACAAGTAACATTGCTATTTAAGGACACTAGATGCATTGCTAGTAGATGGCATGAAGCACATAGCCTCTGGAGGCAACAAAGAGCAGTGTAAGTGGAGGAAGCATGGCTCACAAATAGCACTACAGGAGGCCAAAAGACACATTGCCTCTGGAGGACATAAAGTGCATTGCCGCTGGATGACAAGTCATGTTCCTATTGGAGGACACCAGATGCATTGCAGCTGGAGGACTAGTGCATTGCCACTGGAGGATACAAGTCAAATTACCATTAGAGGACACACAATGTATTGCTACTGGAGGGCATAAAGCACAATGCTATGGGAGGACAGAAGGCGCATTGCCTCTGGAGGTTATTGAGGGGCCTTGCCACTGGAGGGTATGAGATGCACTGCCTGTGTGGGACACAGCGTGCATTGCCACACAAGGATACACTGTGTACTATCATCAAAAGACACAAGGAGCACTGGTAGAGAAGCAGATGACAGAAGGTGCATTGCCACTCATGGACACAAGATGGATTGGTACTGAAGGACACGGATTTCACTGCCCATGGAAGGCTCAAGATGCACTGTTACCGGAGTACTCAAAGAACAGCACTGCAAGCAGAGGACACAAGGTGCATTGCCACTCATGGACACAAGGTGCATTGACACTGGAGGGCACAGATTTCACTGCCTCTGCAGAGCTCAAGATGCACTGTTACTGGTGCCCTCAAAGCGCAGAGCTGTAAGCAGAGGACACAACATGCATTGACACTCATGGACACATGGTGCACTGACACTGGAGGACACAGATTGCACTGGCACTAGAGGACTCAAGGTGCACTGTTACTAGAGTACTCAAAGACAGAACTGTAAACGGAGGACACAAGGTGCATTGCCACTCATGGGCACAAGGTTCATTGACACTGGAGGACACAGATTGCACTGGCACTGGAGGACTCAAGGTGTGTTGTTACTATCAATCAATCAATCATATATTTTTAGAGCGCTCTACTCACCCATAGAGACTCAAGGCGCTGAGGGGTGAGTCCTCAGAGATTAATTGAAGAGCCAGGTCTTGAGGTCCTTTCTGAATTGAGGCAGCGATGGTGACTGTCTGAGGTGAGTAGGTAAGGTGTTCCAAACTTTTCTTGCTAGGTATGAGAAAGATCTTCCTCCACCCGAGGACTTCTTTATGCAGGGTACATTGGCGAGCGACTGCTGGGACAAGCAGAGAGGTCTGGAAGGGGAGTAACAGGTGATGTGGTGGTTGAGGTAGCTGGGTCCGCTGTCGTGGAGGGCTCTGTCGGTGTGTATGAGGAGTTTGAAGTTGATCCTCTTCTCGACGGTGAGCCACTGGAGGTTTTTCAGGTGTGCTGTGATGTGTTTGTGGCAGGATGTTTAAGACAAGTCTGGCAGCGGCATTCTGAATTTGTTGCAGCTTGTTCAGGTTCTTCTTGGAGGTTCCGGCATAATGGGCATTGCCGTAGTCAAGTCTGCTCGTGTTTAGGGCATTCGTCATGATTTTCCAGCAGTCAGTTGGTCTCCTAGAGTACTAGAGTACTCAAAGACAGCACTGTGAGCGGAAGACACAAGGTGCATTGCCACTCATGGACACAAGGACACAGATTGCACTGGCGCTGGAGGACTCAAGGTGCACTGTTACTAGAGTACTCAAAGACAGCACTGTAAGCGGAGGACACAAGGTGCACTGTTACTAGAGTACTCAAAGACAGCACTGTAAGCGGAGGACACAAGGTGCATTGCCACTCATGGACACAAGGTGCAGTGACACTGGAGGACTGTAGGACACACATTGCACTGGCACTGGAGGGCACAAGGTGCACTGTTACTAGAGCACTCAAAGACAGCACTGTAAGCAGAGGACACAAGGTGCATTGCCACTCTTGGACACAAGGTGCAGTGACACTGGAGTACTGGAGGACACACATTGCACTGGCACTGGAGGGCGCAAGGTGCACTGTTACTAGAGTACTCAAAGACAGCACTGTAAGCGGAAGACACAATGTGCAGTGCCACTCACGGACACAAGGTGCACTGACACTGGAGTACTGGAGGACACACATTGCACTGGCACTGGAGGACTCAAGGTGCACTGTTACAAGAGTAATCAAAGACAGCACTGTAAGCGGAGGTCACAAGGTGCATTGCCACTCATGGACACAGGGTGCAGTGACACTGGAGGACTGTAGGACACACATTGCACTGGCACTAGAGGGCTCAAGGTGCACTGTTACTAGAGTACTCAAAGACAGCACTGTAAGCGAAAGACACAATGTGCATTGCCACTCATGGACACACAGGACACACATTGCACTGGCACTGGAGAGCTCAAGAGGCACAGTTACTAGAGCACTCAATGGGCAGCACTGTAAGCAGAGGAGAGAAGGTGCATTGCCACTCATGGACACAAGGTGCACTGACACTGGAGGACACAGATTACACTGCTAATGGAGGGCTCAACGTGCACTGTTACTAGAGCACTGGCACTGGCACTGGCACTGGAGGACTCAAGGTGCACTGTTACTAGAGTACTCAAAGACAGCACTGTAAGCAAAGGACACAAAGTGCAGTGCCACTCACGGACACAAGGTGCACTGACACTGGAGGACACACATTGCACTGGCACTGAAGAGCTCAAGATGCACTGTTACTAAAGCACTCAATGGGCAGCACTGTAAGCAGAGGAGAGAAGGTGCATTGCCACTCATGGACACAAGGTGCAGTGACACTGGGGGACACAGATTACACTGCTAATGGAGGGCTCAACTTGCACTGTTACTAGAGCACTGGCACTGGCACTGGAGGACTCAAGGTGCACTGTTACTAGAGCACTGGCACTGGCACTGGAGGGTTTAAGGTGCACTGTCACTAGAGTACTCAAAGACAGCATTGTAAGCAGAGGACACAAGGTGCATTGCCACTCTTGGACACAAGGTGCAGTGACACTGGAGTACTGGAAGACACACATTGCACTGGCACTGGAGGGCACAAGGTGCACTGTCACTAGAGTACTCAAAGACAGCACTGTAAGCAGAGGACACAAGGTGCATTGCCACTCACGGACACAAGGTGCAGTGACACTGGAGTACTGGAGGACACACATTGCACTGGCACTGGAGGGCGCAAGGTGCACTGTTACTAGAGTACTCAAAGACAGCACTGTAAGCGGAAGACACAATGTGCATTGCCACTCATGGACACACAGGACACACATTTCACTGGCACTGGAGGGCGCAAGGTGCACTGTTACTAGAACACTGAAAGACAGCACTTTAAGCAGAGGGCACAAGGTGCATTGCCACTCACGGACACAAGGTGCAGTGGCACTGGAGGGCACACATTGCATTGGCACTGGAGGGCTTAAGGTGCACTGTCTCTAGAGTACTCAATGACAGCTCTGTAAGCAGAGGACACAAGGTGCATTGCCACTCATGGACACAAGGTGCAGTGACACTGGAGTACTGGAGGACACACATTGCACTGGCACTGGAGGGCACAAGGTGCACTGTCACTAGAGTACTCAAAGACAGCACTGTAAGCAGAGGACACAAGGTGCATTGCCACTCATGGACACAAGGTGCAGTGACACTGGAGTACTGGAGGACACACATTGCACTGGCACTGGAGGGCTCAACTTGCACTGTTACTAGAACACTGAAAGACAGCACTTTAAGCAGAGGGCACAAGGTGCATTGCCACTCATGGACACAAGGTGCAGTGACACTGGAGGACACAAGGTGCACTGCCACTCATGGACACAAGGTGCAGTGACACTGGAGGGCACGAGATGCACGGCCATTACAAGGGACGCCATGCACTTCCAATCAAGAACACAAGGAGCACTACACACAGAGGACACAGGACACGGTCCACAAACGGGGCATTGCGGCTAGAAAACACACGATGCAGTGACACAATACATGAACACAGAACGGAAATGTGCAGGGAGTGAGTTTAATGAAGTCAGCCGAGGCAGAAACGTTTGTAGGGAGATATTTTTGTACGGTCCAGCTTTTGGCCATTTATATTTTGGAGTCTAGGGTCCTTTTTTAGAGTCTGATAGGTGGGACACTCCCTCACAAACGTGGCAAATTCCAAGCCCACCTTATTACAAGTGCATGATAGCCTATGGCGCTTGTGCTACGGCTGACAGGATACCTGCCACGTTTTGATGCGGACTCCTGTATATAGCGCTTTGTCTTTTTAAAATAAGGGTTTGCGCGCTACGTTTTCAAAAGGAACCAAGTTAATTTCAGATTTTACCAGTGTGTGATGTTAGCATTTCTCTTAATAGAATTGTAAGCTAAAAACATGTTTCCCAATGCATAAGTACAGGAGAGTTTCCATCTGTAGAGGAAGTCCCGAGAGGTACTCAGCTGAAAGACTGTTCACCACAGCCCAGCTGAACAGTATCCTCTGTGGATGGTGGTTATGCATTGGGCCATTTTCTAACCCCTTGTGCCACATTATGCCTGCCGAAGGCATAATGGCCCTCATTCTGACCTTGGCGGGCGGCGGAGGCCGCCCGCCAAAGTCCCGCCGTCAGGTTACCGTTCCGCGGTCGAAAGACCGCGGCGGTAATTCTGACTTTCCCGCTGGGCTGGCGGGCGGTCGCCTTCAGACCGCCCGCCAGCCCAGCGGGAAAGAGGCTTCCACGATGAAGCCGGCTCGGAATCGAGCCGGCGGAGTGGAAGCTGTGCGCCAGGGTCAGAATGACCGCCAATGTGTGCAAGGGGGGTGTTCCCCCATCAGGGGGGCAGCAAAAATAACACAAAGAAGTCTAAGAGATTTCTTTGCGTCATTTTTTACCGCCATTTTTAACACCTGCTCAGAGCAGGTGTTAAAAGAGGGCGCACCATTATTTATAAGGCAACCAATGTACTGCTCAGGGGTTAGCACCCTGAACAGTGCATCAATAGCGTCAAAATTCGGACGCTATTTCCCCCTACCCGGTGCCGTGGTGCGCCGTATTTTAAATGTGCCGCGCATATGGTGGAGGTAGGGGATCGCTAAAGGGTGTAAGGAAAGTGGTGCTGCACCGGGTGCAGCACAACTTTTCTTAAATATGCCCTTAGCTTCTGAAATAGTGCTCATCCTTGAGATTGTACGTGAACACAGCTTCTGCCATCTAATCCCTACTTCTGGAGTTCAGTTTCCGAAGCAACGCAAGTCCCTCACGTAGGAGCTGACCACAGATTCTGTACTCCAATCCCTACTTCCGGATTCTAGGGCCCAGATTTATGGGCTTTGCGGCACAGGGCAGAAAGTCACAGGGAAAGTGCAGGAATTCACCGTATTTATCCAATACGATGCATTCCTGTCCTCTCCCCCTGCGCCGGCGTCCTTTTTTGCTGACTAACGCCAACGCAGGCACCCTTTCACAATGATGCAAAGGTGTATGCATTGAATGCAGGATTTGTTTGTGCAGGAAGGGGCACCTTCCTGCACAAAAACAATCCATGGAGGCATTGTGACCACAGCTTCTGCAGCCCTATCACTGTTTTTGGATTCTATTTTCTGTAACATCGCTAGTTCATCAAGTAGTACTTCTGTGTTCCTCCTACGGTTATGTCCATCCTTCGGTATCCTTCTGATGGCAAGTTGAGTCTTGCTCTTCTAATGATCTTGGCAAGATGCTGATCAGCTAATAAGCTCCTCCTACTCTCCCCATGCTCCAGCATAACTGTCCATCTCGAGGTTAACCTGCCTACTCAGTTCCTCAAAATGTTCTCTGCTCCAAGCGACTCCAGAGATAGTGGTCAACCAGCGGTCACCATCAGGACCAGCAGCTCTGCTCTCTTCGTTCTCGCTTAAGCATTTGAAAGTTCTGTGAATAAGGGAGATCAGTGCACGTCTTCTGTGGATTTGGTGCATCTCAATGTAGTTTTGGACAGAGGAAACGTCTCGACCTTGAGGCCTGCCTCATAAGTGTTCAATACATTCTTTAGCAGATCACTCCTCTATTCCTCTTCCGCAATTGATGGATTGGTGGCACGGTTCAGCACCGACGCCTACACCTGGAATTTTATTTTTTGTTAGGTTACATAGGACAGTTCATTGCTGCTCTCATCAGGCACCCCCGGAGTACACCACACTGGTCACCTTGGAACATCTGGACACAGGTGACCCTCATGAGAGGTCCCCTGAATAGAGACGTAAGCCCTTCCTGCTGTTTCCACATGCAGGCAGAGCTGTTCCTAAACTTCTCCATCCATCATCCTTGAGGTCCTTTCTTTGCCTCCTCTTCGAGTCTTACATCACATTTACCTAGGGTCAATGTAGTTAACTTTTCTTGCCCTTAACCCTGGTCACATTAGGGAGAACAAGATGTTTGAAACCTCACAGAGCCATATGTCACTAGCAGATGATCCCTCACCAGGTTGACCCTCTGTGATGATGTGTTCTCTTGTTGGCCAAAAGTTTCATGGATGACTCCATGCTGTCAGGAGAGGTGACCTTTGCACTCCATTAATCATCTTTGGGTTTATCTTGTCATAGATCCAGAATCACCACTGATGATCTCAACAAACTTGGACTGATAGTTAAAGCCAAGTGTTACCTGGCCAGCTGCCTTGTAATTTATTTCCCTGGTGATGCTCTGAATGCTTTAGGGTCTGCTTGAACTCTTTCAAGTAGTCATAGTGAACATCCTGGTAGATACTCACCATAAGCCATTCCTAGAGGGAACAACATGACTCCTGGAGGGGAGGCGAGGGGAGCCAAGTCACCATCACACAACAGCAAGATCATAGAGCTTATCCTCAGTAGTGTCCAGGATGCTCTGGAGTGGGAGCTGGGCAGCTGCAGCAATAAAGCATGGTCTCCTTCACTTTCCTCCCAGGAGCAGAGGATGGTGACAATGCAGTCAGTCACATGTAGAGCAATGAGCTAGAGACCTCTATACGATTCATGTCAAAATCACTCCTCAAATAACAGAGGGGGGCAAATGTTTCTCCCAAGTTAAGGGAGTTGAGTTGTCCACCTGGATGGCATGGCTGCTTCCTCTATACCCGATCTGATCTCGGGATTTCGTTAATGTCCTTTTCCATCACCCTCAGCAAGGACTACATGGCCCAGATGAGGTCACCAGCAGGGGACATGCAGAGGATATACAAACCTGAACCTCCCTGTTGACATCGGCTTTGTCTCATGCTCTCCCATGGACTGCAGCGCACCAGGCCAATGAAGAATTCTAGATTTGTAATACTGTCAAGATCACAATTTGTCAGCTTGATAGTTTTAGCAGGTAGCTGGATAAAGCCGCATAAGCCTTGCAATGTGATGGTGTGTAAGCGTACCTGCCATAGTACATTAGGCAGCAGGAGTCATATAGCAAAGCGGTCATTCTCTGGTGGCAGGCCAACCTAGGTGGTCAGCCAACGCTCTAGCTACCACGTGCTCAATACCTGTGTTTCCTGCATGAAATATTTGGACTTCACATGATTAGAGCAGGATCACATCCAATGGGTATCACTTACATCTGGTAATAAAGGCAGCATCAACTACATTATATAGGGGGACAAACTAACAAAGCAAGGCCTAAGGGCCCCATGTCCAGAAGGACAATAGCAAAGTTGTGTCCTTTTAAAAAGCTGAAGTCAATGAGAGGGTGGAGCCTAGGTGGTAGCGCTGTCAGACTCTATCGACAGTGGAAATAATAAATACATCATCATGCTCGTCTCCCGTAGCTTTATTCCAGAAGGAAGCCAGCCAGGCTCTTGTACCTTCATAGGACGGCTAAGTGCAGGTTTCAACCTGGAACTATTTAGGCAGCATACACTGCCCTGATGCACTATTTTTATGTGTTTAAAAGCCTTATAAGGTTGGCCTCATTAGTAAATGGTTTATTTCATTCAGGGCCCATAGGCTATGAAGAAGCTGGGGGCAATCAACAAAGATCCACTGGATAGGCATCAAGGTGTGGGTTGGCTCCAATTTCTTTTCATATAAATCAGGCTCTGAACAGTAGCCACCCGGTATAGTCGGTCACACTAGTGTCCACGATTGCTGGTGACTAGGTCATCAGGCACATCACTTTAGCTCACTGGTGGTGCTTTATAGTAGCATTGCTAATCACTGGGACACGCAATATAGCACCCTTCACTTTTCCATGGCCATTACGGGTAGGAAGATGCAGAGAGCATCCCCAAGTGGGTTCTGGTTTTGGAAAATTTAGCACTTCAAACTCTTTGTCCCAACCTAGTGTAGATTAAGAATTAACAGGTCCTGATGAACTCCCACAGAACATTGTGACTTTTTCTAGGGAAAGAAACATATTGACCAGATATTTAAATTGACCATATTTTGAGAACAAAACAGAACATCATTTCCTTTTCAGTTCCACTTTGTTTTTATTCCTTGACAAGGACCACCACTATAATAAACTAGTGGTGTGGAGGCCTTTAGTTAATTTTAACTCTACATTCTCACTCCAGTCTATACCATTTGTACACCTTCACTACAGGCTTGCAACAGCAATCCAATCAAAAGAACTCCGGCAAAGAGCCACCTCGAGGGACCCGTTGGGCATTGCACCACCAGGCCAATGAGGAGATGCCCGATGGTGAAGCATGCAACTGAGTTTGGTGGGTGAGGGCCTTTACTCCTAAATTTAAATATTCCATCTACTTCTCTTCCCTTAGGGTACCATAGTAGTCTCTACCCTTAGGTAACATTCTCAATTATAACCTGAATTGGAGCTCTGGTACTTTAAAGCCGAAGTTGGAACAATTACCATTAAATCTCAGAATGGCACTTGATACTCTGAAAATTCCAATCTTGGTTAGGTTCAGTGTCCTGGTTGAGGCTGATTGTATGAGGAAAATCTTCATTTTCATTTACCACTTTGTGTGCTGGCCTTAGAAGTATATCGGTGCTCAGTATTCTCATGTACTCCTGTTTTTGGGTGTGTTTGGGAATGAAATGTGCCCCTCATTCCTCCCCCTCTCTGGTCCAAAATATTGAATTTACTCTGTATGGTCCATGATTCACCCCACATGGCCTGTTGCAGTTTGGCCCAGTTTGGCCAAAGCATCTGACCACCAGCCTATTGCTCTAGCAATCAATCAATCAATCAATCAATCAATCAATCAGGGAATTTGTAAAGCGCACTACTCACCAGTGAGGGTCTGAAGGTGCTGAACACCAATACAGACTAATACAGCAAATCTTTCCCAAGGAAAGCAATTCATATCAAGCTGGGGTTGTTGGGGGAGGGGGTTTGTGATGAAAGTGCATTGTAGGTGGGGTGGTCACGTGTTCACCAGTGACCTCTTTGCCATGTGGCAAAAAGAATGACAGAAACTAGTGCCAAGTATCTCAAGACTCTTCATGAGCGTTTCAGAGGGGTATGTGGCTGGTGAGAGGGAGGGCTGACCTCTGGTGGTGCATGCCTTCTAGCCCTGCCCCTGGGCTGCCCGCAGTTTGATGCAATTGCAAGTGGGTGCGGGGTTGATTAGAGGTAGAGCCTGCTGGTGGTCCAGGCTTTCTAGCCCTCCCTCACAGTTGCCCATGGTTTTATGATTTCATGGGGTGTGCCCAGTTTGGTCACAGATGCCACAAGCAGGGATAGAATGTTAAGAAGTCCCCAGGTTGCTGGTTTTGTAAGTTTGTAATTCGTCTTCGTCATTTCATATTCAGTATTTTATCATTTTTGCTGTTCATACTTTAGTTGGCTTTCGGTTCTTGCCTCCGAGAGGGGATGGAAATGGGAACATGTGTGAATTCACAGTGTAATGTTATGTGTCAAGATATGTTTTAATCTTACTCTGTATGCTGAATAAGTTTAAAAATGCTGTTTGTGATGATATAAGTAAACTCAAGCTACGTCCTGCCTGGAATACCAAGTAAGTTGCTGTGGATGGAACCAGGGGCCATGCCAAGTTAATGTGGTCTTTGCAGGGTCCCTGGTCTGATCTCTTCGTGTTGTAGTTGCTACACCAGGCACTCCAGGGGAATAGCATTTTTAGAGGGAGAAATGGGAACACTGGGTAGCAAAAATGTTGTGGATCCCTGCAGATTCTGGAACTTTCCCTCACAGAAATGTGAGAGAAATCTGCAATGTTAGGCAACGTTTGAGGTTTTCAAGGTATTGTATGAAAACGTTGTGGAATCCACTCACCGTACGCCGCTCTCAACTCCCCAGGGGGTCTGGTGTGCACAAATGCCTGGGTTTGCTAGGTTTCCCTGGCTGACGGATAAGCTCCAGCTGAAGAAACGCAGCTTCCCCCATGGATAAATCAGGACTTTTTTGACAGGAAATCTTGAGGTCTACCTATTGCATTTTGGGTCCTGTCCTGTGGTGGGCGCTAGGTCGAGCCACACAAGTAGAGTAGTGGTTTTGTGCATCCGCACAGATTCCAGAACTTTTTCTCACACAAATGTAGGGTAAATCACTATTTTTTGCAAAAGTTTGACATTTGAAGGGCATTTTTGGTAAGAAAAGGTAGAGGGATCCATGCACGCCACACCATCCTAGACTCCCCCCTGTCTCTAGTTTTCCGAAGTGTTGGGATTTGATACACTTCCCTGGTTGGTAGTGGAGCCCAGGCCCAAAATACACAGCTATCCACATTGTAAAAACCGGTCAAAATTTGAGAGTGGATAAACTTGATCTTTCCATGTTGTGTTTTGAAGCCTTTCGCGTCGGAGGATCTAGGTCCACCCACACAAGTGGGGTACTGTTTTTTGTGAGGAGGGTGGAAATGCTGAGTTGTAGGAAGTTTGTAGATCTTTGCAGATTTCAGAAGTTTCTCACAGAGAAATATGACAAAATATGTTTTTGTTTGCAAAGACTAGAGGCATGAAAGGCATTGCGGTTAAAAGAACATCATGGGATCCAATAAAAACGCAACACCCTTGACTCGCCTGGGTGTCTAGTTTTCCAGAATGTCTGAGTTTGCCAGGATTCCCTGGGTGGCAACTGAGCCCAGACCCAAATATCACAGCTTACCCCATTGCCAAAACAGGATGTTTGTTTGAGAGAAAATGCTGATGTTTTTCTATTGAGTTATTGGGACTTTTGTGTCACAGGCACTAGGCCGATACACAAAAGTGGGATGGAGTTTTATCAAGAGAAGTGTGAGAACACAGAATAGTTTTACATTTATTATTATGAATTGAATTTCTGTACAGTATTAGCTTCCAAATGTGAGCCAATCTGCAAGAAAGATGAGATTTTGCAAGTTGCCATCTGAATCACAATAGAGTAGGTAACCCCAAATTCATAGATGTAAAATAACGCATTATTCCTAAACTCAGTATCTTGTACTCATTTAAAAAAACATGTTTCCTTCATACTAATTTTTCTTTCATTAGATTTTACCATATGAATTGCTGCGCAGTGGTTGCACAGTGAACAAGCATTTGCAATGCAATGGGTCTCGCGTTTGCTCGAGTTAAAGCTATTAGCGTTGTAAACTTCTAACCAGACTTTACTTGCCATATAAACTGAAAATGAAATGTAAAACAGTTTCACATAAGCAATCCGACGACCACCATGAGCGCGAAGCAGACAAACAAAAGGAAACAGAATTTCGCTTGCATTGAAATGTTATGGCAAAAGTGCAATTATCCACGTAACCAGCAAAAATGCAAGTATCCATGTAACCAGCAAAAGTGCAATTATCCATGTAACAGTGTCGATGTCATGCAAAGCGCTCGACTACTACCCAGCGAGATCACACTGCCTAAGAAATAAAAAGAAAAAGTAGTCCAGAAACCATACAGAAAACATGGAGCCTCATATGTTTTCAGTAGTTGGCCGGTGCGCTCGAGGATGGCTAAACACCGGAAAAGGCATGACGTATCCATGCCTTTCACTAATGAAATCAAGCAAATTTTAAAAGGCAAGCCCACGAACCAACCAAATTGATGGGCGTGACATGGGCACGGTTAAAAGCCCACAGAGAGATTACAACAGGGACAGCATGCTTTGCGTGCTCGACCCTAAAAATCGCTACAAGGCACACCTCAGTTGTTACCCAGGGCATTGCATATTTTTGGGACATCCAAAACACACCATATATCCCAGTGACCAGAAGATTCAGATGGGCATACACAGATAAAAACATTGGCAATTGTTATTTTTTACTACTCATTTTCATTGTTTTTTTGATTTCAACAATTAGTTTCTTTTGGAAAACGATTAGTAGTCAATGCAAATGACCCCTGGCTGATTTAATAATGTCTTGCTTTCAGGAATGTATAGCTTTCTGGGTATACTTGTGGGTTTCACATCTTTTTCTAGCACAAACTGCTAATAGGTTGAAACTGAAAAAAAGAGAAAAATGGAAAAACTGTGGTAAAAATATTGGTTTTCTTTTACAGATCTGATTGTTCCTGGAAGCTGGGAAGATGGCCATCTTAGCACAGCAAACCTTTTGTTGATGCCCCAAGGATCCTCACTCAGCCCGACTCTTCTCAATGTCTACATGGCCCCACTCACCAAGATCACCAGACAACATGAGCTAAACATAGTCCCCCATGTTGACGACACCCAACTGATCCTCTCCCTGTCTGAGGATTCTGCGCAAGCCAAGAGGAATTTCCACAACAAGATGAGAGCAGTCGCCACCTGGATGGAAGCCGGCTGCCTCAGGCTTGACTCGGACAAGACAGAGATCCTTGTGATCGGCTCCACCCCTTCTGCCCTGAACGACTCCTGGTGGCCCACCGCTTTGGGTAACACCCCTGCCCCCAAGGACCATGCGTGCAACCTCAGCATCATCCTGGACTCCACTCTATCGATGACCCGCCAAGTTAATGCCGTCTCCTCATCTAGCTTCCACACCCTCCGTCTCCTGTGGAAGATCTTCAAATGGGTTCCCCCTGACACGAGCAAGATGGTCACCCATGCACTCATCACAGCAAACTGGACTACGGCAACGCACTCGATGCTGGCATCACAGAGAAAATACAATCAAGACTGCAAAGAGTCCAGAATGCAGCAGCCAGACTCATCCTGGACATCCCTTGACACAGCCACATCTCCCACCTCAGAGACCTACACTGGCGCACAATCAACAAGCGCATCACATACAAACTCCTGATCCACACCTACAAGGCCCTGCACAATATAGGACCGGCATACCTCAACCACCACCTCACCTTCTATGTACCCAACAGACATCTCCGTTCCTCCCAGCTCGCCCTCGCAGCCGTTCCCACGATCCAAAAGAGCACGGCAGGAAGAAGATCCTTCTCCTGCCTAGCTGCCCGGACATGGAACGTGCTACCGCTCAAGCTCAGGCAGACGCATCACTGAAGCAGTTCAAGAAGGACCTCAAGACCCGGCTCTTCGACTTGAGCAGCACGCCTACATACAGCACCTTGAGACCCTATGCGTGATTAGCAGCACTTTACAAACCCTTGATTGATTGATTGATGGATGCCATGTTTATGAAAAAAATGGGTTTTCTGTCCAGCAGTTTTCTTCTCATTTTTCAACAAATCAAAATGTTGCCATTTTGCTATTTTATTGGTTCCTTCCACGGGAATCCACAAGACCTGTGCACCTTTGAATTCCAGGATGTGGGAAGAAAGGGTGCAAATTTGGGCTGTATACCTTTAGTAGGAAAGAAAGTTGCAAATTATTAAGCACAGGGTAGAACAAACATCCAAAAAAAAGGGCTTAGCAAGGTGGGGGGCCCTTACAGTTAAGGGGTTAAACAACCATGTGTGATGTGAGAAAAAAAAAAAAAAAATTCATTGTACCCTTCTTTAGTTTACAGCCAGAACGTTTGCAGGTTAAAATTATTTGTTGTGATTTCCTTGAAATTCCGGCTTGTTTTATTTTTGCTCACCTACCATGTGGTGATTTGTATTACATTCCTCTCATTTGTATTCTCTTGTTTGGACAGTTCATCATTTATTTGACATTTTGTCTAAATTGTATTAACATTATGTTCCAATCCTTCCGTCTACTTGGTATGAACCAACCTGCAGCCCCTTGCAGTTGCTTGCAGGTCACGTCCAGAAACAAATGTATCTGCCCTGGGGTCTAATCGGAGACGTTTTAGTGCATGGGCAAAGTGAGCTCTGGCCCAGGGCCCCAGCCTCTCAGGGGCCCCTTGTAGAACCAGCTCTGTTCTGCTGAGTCTTGAACAGTTCTTAAACAGATTGTTTTCATTTGTTTTTAATGTGGGTGATGTGTGACAATCTACTCCAGACAATTTGCAGAAAAATGTGTTTATGTTTCATGCAATAAGCATTAAACACGTTTTTCTCAAAGCAGGACCTCACATATGAGAGACGGGGGTGTCACAGAGATTATTTGCAGTAATATGTGAGCTGCTGATGTGCTACAGTATTGAAAGCACAGATCACTATCACTGAATATTAGATGCAAACTTTTAGAATTTGGACAAATGTGCCTGTGCACAGTGGCGGCTTGTGGCAGGGAAAAGCAGCAGTTTGGCGCATGGCGGGGGAGGCGGGAGAAATAAAATAAAATAATATATTAAAAAAATTACCTTAATACCGCGCCGCGCTGCTCCGCTGCTCTGCTCCTCTGTCCTCAAGGTCAGACACTGGCTCCCAGCCTGCCCTGCGGCCAATCCAGACGCTGCCTAGAGCAGCGATAGGATTGGCTGGGCCTGTGCCTGCTCTATCCAGCTCCACAACACAGTGCCAGGCTGGATAGAGCACACTGCGCATGTTTGTATGGCCAGCCAGAGATGGATGGCCAATCACAAATGTGCTCTGAGGGGAGTGCTCTGTGCACTCCCCTCAGTGCTCGTCTGTAAGGAAATGCTTTCCTTGGCATGGTTACCCCCTGACTTTTTGCCTTTTGTTGATGCCAGTTACGTTGAAAGTGTGCTGGGACTCTGCTAACCAAGCCCCAGCACCAATGTTCTTTCCCTAAACTGTAATTTGTTCCCACAATTGGCACAGCCCTGGCACACAGATACGTCCCTTGTAAATGGTACCCCTGGTACCAAAAGCCCTTTTGCCAGTGAAGGTCTCTAAGGGCTGCAGCATGTCTTATGCCACCCTGGGGACCCCTCACTCAGCACATGCACACTGCCTCACAGCTTGTGTGTGCTGGTGGGGAGAAAATGACTAAGTCGACATGCACTCTCCTCAGAGTGCCATGCCCACCTCTTACTGCCTGTGGCATAGGTAAGTCACCCCTATAGCAGGCCTTACAACCCTAGGGCAGGGTACACTATACCACAGGTGAGGGCATAAGTGCATGAGCAGTTTGCCCCTACAGTGTCCAAGCAAAAACATAGATATTGTAAGTTCAGGATATCCATAAGAGTATATGGTCTGGGAGTCTGTCAATTACAAATTCCACAGTTCTATAATGGCTACACTGAAATCTGTGAAGTTTGGTATCAAACTTCTCAGGACAATAAATGCACACCGATGCTGGTGTGGGTTTTATTTTAAAATACACCCAAAGGGCATCTTAGAGATGCCCTCTGAATACCAGTCCGACTCCTAGTGCTAGGCTGACTAGTTTCTGCCAGCCTGCCACAACCAGAGGAATTTTTGGCCACATTGGATTAGTGCCTTTGTCACTCTGTGGCCAGGAACAAAGCCTGTACTGGGTGGAGGTGCTTCTCACCTCCAACTGCACGAACTGTAAAACCTGGTGGTGAGCCTCAAAGGCTCATGACTTTTGTTACAGCACCCCCGGGCATCCCAGCTAGTGAAGATGCCCGCCCCTCCGGCCACTGCCCCCACTTTTGGCGGCAATGCTGGAGGAGACAATGGGGGAAAACAAGGAGGAGCCACCCACCAGTCAGGACAGCCCCTAAGGTGCCCTGAGCTGAGGTGACTCCTGCCTTTAGAAATCCTCCATCTTGAGTTTGGAGGATTCCCCCAATAAGAATAGGGATGTGCCCCCCACCCCTCAGGGAGGAGGCACAAAGAGGGTGTAGCCACCCTCCAGGACAGTAGCCATTGGCTACTGCCCCCCAGACCTAAACACACCCCTAAATTTAGTATTTAGAGGTGACCCAGAAACCAGGAAATCAGATTCCTGCAACCTACAACAACAAGAAGGACTGCTGACCTGAAAGCCCCGCAGAGACGACGGAGACAACAACTGACTTGGCCCCAGCCCTACCGGCCTGCCTCCAGACTCAAAGAACTTTCACATTGACGCATCTGACAGGGACCAGCGACCTCTGAGGACTCAGAGGACTGCCCTGAACCCGAAGGACCAAGAAACTCCTGAGAACAGTGGCACTGTTCAAAACCTGCAACAACTTTGCAACAAAGAAGCAACTTCCAAAGAACTCTCTCTTCCCGCCAGAAGCGTGAGAGTTTACACTCTGCACCCGACGCACCCGGCTCGAGCTCCAGAGAACTAACACCGCAGAGTGGACTCCCAGGTGACTACAACGATGTGGGTAACCTGAGTCGACCCCCCGCACCCCCACAGTGACACCTGCAGAGAGGATCCAGAGGCTCCCCATGACCACGATTGCGTGGTAACAAGGAACCCGAAGCCTGAACCAAGCACTGCACCCGCAGCCCCCAGGATCGAGAGGAACCACCTTCCAGTGCAGGAGTGACAAGCAGGTGGCCCCCCTCCTAGCCCAGTTGGTGGTTGGCCCAAGAAGCCCCCCTGTGCCCTGCCTGCATCGCCTAAGTGACCCCTGGGTCCCTCCGTTGCTTTCAATAGCAAACCCGACGCCTACTTTGCAAACTGCATCCGGCCGTCCCTGTGCCGCTGAGGGTGTGTTTTGTGTGCCTGTTTGTGTCCCCCCCAGTGCTCTACAAAACCCCCTGGTCTGGTCCCCGAGGACGCAGGTACTTACCTGCTAGCAGACTGGAACCGGAGCACCCCTGTTCTTCATAGGCACCTATGTGTTTTGGGCCCTCCTTTGACCTCTGCACCTGACCGGCCCTCTGTTGCTGGTGCAGTGACTTTGAGGTTGCCTTGAACCCCGAACGGTGGGCTGCCTATGCCCAAGAGACTGACTGTGTAAGTGCTTTACTTACCTGAAAAACCTAACCAAACTGTTGCTTTTTGCAGTGTCCACTTTTAAAATAGCTTATTGCCATTTTACCCAAAACTGTGTGTACTACTGTTTTAAATCAAAGTTCTATACTTACCTGTGTGAAGTACCTTGCATTTTATGTACTTACCTCAAATCTTGAATCTTGTGGTTCTAAAATAAATTAAGGAAAGATATTTTTCTATATAAAAACTATTGGCTTGGAGTTGTCTTTGAGTGTGTGTTCCTCATTTATTGCCTGTGTGTGTACAACAAATGCTTAACACTACCCTCTGATAAGCCGACGGTTCGACCACACTACCACAAATTAGTGCATTAGTAGTATCTAATTTTGCCACTATCAACCTCTAAGGGGAACCCTTGGGCTCTGTGCACACTATCTCTCACTTTGAGATAGTATATACAGAGCCAACTTCCTACATCGTCACAGTCCATGGCCCCACCCCTTTTTATATACGTTTTGTATTAAAGGGTTAAAGGTCCGCCCCTGCCTTTGCACTGTCAGTGATTCAGACAAAGAGAGCATGAAAAAGCTTAAATTGGATCATAAATTCAAAGCTGTTCCAAACAGGAGCCCTCAAAATACATTTGGCCCTTGGCCCTCAAAATCCTTAAAATGTCCCTGGTTCTAATGGTCGAGCAGCGCGGCTGCCTTTTTCTTCAGTACCATTCAGTACCAATAAACATCTTTTATCTGCAGCTCTTCCTGAGTGCTGTCAAGGGGTTGGGAATTTGTCAGGTAGGGGACATGGATTCTGGTGACCAAGATGTGGTTAACCTTGTCCTGAATATGAGGATTTTGGTAGAAGATGTAAATTGTTGGAACTAACTTACACAATTACATTTGTGGGACGAAAAAAAAAGGAAGGTTTCAAGTTGTTTCATTTGGATAACACCTTGATCGCTAACTTATTTATGAATTACTGTGGTTCTAGAAATGGAATGCCCTAAGAAGTTCACTGTTGTGAACGACACTCGTTGGCTGACATTGTAACAATCCAAATCTGAACAGTGAAAAAATGAAAACAAATAAATTGTTTATTGGAACATGAAGAAGAAACAAGAAACTTGGATAATTCGATTGAACGTCTTATTTTTTGGAATCACCTCTTGATTTATAAAAGCAATTCTGAGTTTAAGCTGATCTTGTTGTTAAGAGAGCTGGAAGTGGAAATTGCATATCCTACATCACCGGCTACCAATTGTCATTCGCCAGGGGGGGTGGGGAAGATAGGGGCTACTGGGCCCCAACTGTGTTGGATGAGGATGTTTGTCGCTAGTGCAATGGTGTCTGTCCTACCAATGCTCTGCAAGCTGTGCCAAGCACACCCTTTCCATGCTGGGATCTCAAGCAAGTAGTCAAAGCCTTCTCACAGGAGTGGTGTGGGGGCAGAAGCTCAGAACTCAGCTATCAACCAACAGACACAATGTTGAACTGTCAGGCACAGTGCAGATCTTTTGAATTAAAAGAAGTATCACACAGTATGGCACAATACTACACAGAGCATTTACGGGAATGAGATACTAGTTTGTCATCCTGTTTGCAATCCTCCACCCTTACATGCCCCTCCCACTAACAGAATTCCCCACTGTCTATAATCCCCGGTGTGCGGCTCTGATTAAGCCCAGGTGCAGTCATAGGTGGTGGAAGTAGAGATCTAGGGTGTAGCAGCACCCCCAAAATAACCATACTGGAGAACAGAAGGTAAACGAGCAAGAAAGATGCATTTCAATACTTTAAATATTGTTTTTATCTTGTCACATTTGTAGTGAATTCAAAGAGAGAGGTCAAATGTCAGGTCATGTTGCTGAGAACCTGCCTCATGTTCTTTCAACATGGAGATTGCTTTTCACTTTTCTTTTCTTTCGCCGACTGCAAAGCGAGAGGATTTTGTAAAGAGAACTGTGTGACAATCTTGCTGTGAAACCGTAAGTGTGAAAGAAGAATCCGTAGGATGTCATTTTTTCATAACATACAGCAACATTTAAATTCCTGTAAATGAACTGTGCAAATATTTCAGAATATATCAGCAGTTAGAAAAGGACAAACAAAGAACATTTTTTTATTCTAAAAAGTGTGATGAAACAAAAATTATATTAGAATCAAAACAAATCAATGCCTGTTCCTTGGTGATGCACAATCGCTGAAACCCTATTTCCGCTCATTATCGCTTGTGTTCTGTATCGTTTTTCAGTACAAATGTACGTCTGCGCATATATAGTGACCATTTCAACGGAAAGCCTGCGGTCTGTAAATGGCAGTAAGAAACCACACCATGCTTTAGTAATATATTTGTGACTGTGTGCTCCTGATACACCACCGGCTACAGACTGCACCCTTAAGACTCGCCTGCTGAATGGGCGTGGCTTACTTGCTCCTCTTGTCCCTTGTGAGAAGCTTGGATTTTTCACAATCCCTGTGACTTCAGTGATGTAATATTGACAGCAGCACCCCCACACTGAAAATTGTTCCAGCACCCATGGGTGCAGTTCGCTCAGTCACGCACATGGCACAGATGCACCCAGCAGTTCGGTTCTCTTTCACCTGTTGATTAAGTTTATTCTTAGATGACAGTCTGCTACCCAGATTTCTGTTCCACTCACAGTTTATAAGCCCCGCTTCTCCTTGTATCTGTTGCTGTTTGGGGTGTTGCAGGATAAACTCATGCAGTGCTCCCGCTCTGGAGTGGGTGGTCCAGTCCAGTCTAGGTGATATTGCTCCAGCATGGGCGGTCCTGCTCCAGCGTGGGTGGTCTGGCTTTGACGTGGATGGCCCTGCTCCGGCATGGGTGGTCCTGCTCCATTGTGGGTGGTCTTGCTCCATTGTGGGTGGCCCTGCTCTGGTGTGGGTAGTATTGCTCCAGCATGGGTGGCCCTAGTCTGGCATGGGTGGTCCTGCTCTGACATGGGTGGTCCGGCTCTGACATGGGTTGGCCGGCCCCGGCGTGGGTGGTCCTGCTCCGGTATGGGTGGTCCTGCTCCATTGTGGGTGGTCTTGCTCCATTGTGGGTGGTCCTGCTCTGGTGTGGGTGGTATTGCTCCAGCATGGGTGGTCCTGGTCTGGCGTGGGTGGTCCTGCTCTGATGTGGGTTGGCCGGCTCTGGCGTGGGTGGTCCGGCTCTGACATGGGTTGGCTGGCTCCAGAGTGGGTGGTCCTGCTCCGGTGTGGGTGGCGCTGCTCCATTGTGGGTGGTCCTGCTCTGGTGTGGGTGGTATTGCTCCAGCATGGGTGGCCCTGGTCTGGTATGGGTGGTCCTGCTCTGATGTGGGTGGGCCGGCTCTGGCGTGGGTGGTCCGGCTCTGACATGGGTTGGCCTGCTCCAGCGTGGGCTGTGTTTGTAGCTATTGACCTGTTGAGGCAGCGGCTGCAGCCTCACCTGCAACTTGAAGACTGGGATATTATTTGACAGCTTTCACCTTTGGCAGTCGCGGACTCCAGGTGGATCAGGGCTCCCACCTGAGAAGTGATGAAGTGGTCTACCTCCGATGTGAGCAGTGGTGGTATATGTCTCTCATTCGAGGAGACTGCTGATCGCTTACAATGCCTGATACCTGTGGAAGTCTTGATGCAGTCCACGACCAGAACAGATCAGGGTAGCCTCGCTCTCCTTCCACACTCAGGTCGCTTCTGGCTTCACTCCCTTGCAGTCGCTTGCTTTCTCTGGTTATTCCCCATGCTCTTGCATGCACCTAAGAATGGAAATGACAGGTGTCGTGAACCAAGAACTGGAGGGTCACCCTTCTCCCCACACTGCAGGTAAGAAGTCTTCAGCATCAATGAGCCCTTTGCAAACACTGAAGCCTTGCCTGATTCACACACCTAACCCAAGGGATGCTTCCTTCACAGGAGACATCAGCACTCACATTACACAGAGAAACATGGACCATACACCCACACACACCTGCATGGGTCCCGTGGCAAGAACGCGAAGAGGCATAGCCGTCTTCTTGTGAATTAACAGGAGCACACCCCATCTTACCAACCTGGTGGCACCTGCTTCACGCTGCACCTCCACTGGGGCATATCTCTGTCCTGATCATAAATCCAGTTATCACTCCCTGAAGCCTTGCACATGTGCCTCACCAGCCTCCTCACCACTGCGCCTCCGCAACATCCCAACATTCCTTTCTCAACACACAATGCTACAAGCCACCCAGCAAACAACTGGGGCATCCTGTCTCTCTATCCAAACAGCGCCCGCTGTGCCACATAGGTACAGCGCCAACCACCACCATTCTTCTCCACACATACATGCATCCGCCCGCCTTCAAGGATGAGCGGCCAGCGCTTCGGGCCAGACTGTTGGCAGCGAAGCACTATCTGAATGCAATGACGAAAGTTGGATCAGTGTCCTAGTAAGTTAAACACTCACCGCTGAAACATTCAGTGATGCCCAGGTTGAGATGGTGAATTATGACAAAACCATCGTCCATCATTCCAAGGGTCACCAAACCGAGTGCCATTGAGTTAATTAGTATTAACATTTCTTATTTACAGTGCTTAGAAACATCAGAACTGTGGTATTAATTGCAGTAATTAAAAAAGTAATCCTCCGTCACCGATTGCATCTGTTTCTTCTCAGGATAAAGAGCAGCGGTGGGAGGACTATTCTGGTGAAAAGCAAACATGAAATCAACTTCTGGAAGAAATTTTGAGGACAATATAAATTTGCTACTTTTCAAGAATCAATAATCTGGATTCGTACAGCGCACTAATCACCCTGAGGGTATCCAGGTTCTGGGTCCAGGTTGCATGGGGGTCTCACTCAAAGAGCCATTCCTTGAGTCCCTTCTGAATTCATGGAGGGAGGGAGATGTTCTCTGGTTGATGGGGAGGCTGTTCCAGGATGTTGTGTTGAGGCAGGAGAAGGAACGATCTCCGGTGTTGCTACAGTGGATGTGGAGGATGTGGGCGAGGGAGAAAGAGGCGGAGACCAGGAGTCTTGAAGGTCAGTGGAAGTTTAGGCGGTGGTTGATATACGCTGGCCTGTGGTTGTGCAGGACTTTGGAAGCATTTGTCAGGATCTTGAATTGGCATCTCTTGTGTGCGGGGAGCCAGTGAAGTTCCTTCAGGTCGGAGGTGATATTGATCCATCTGGGATCAGTCTGGATGCTGAGCCCTGGATGGTTTGAAGTCTCTTCAGAAGGTGTGATAGGATTCTGGCATAGAGAGTGTTGCCATAGTCCAGGCGCTGGCGATGAGGGCTTGGGTGATGGTACATTTGGTGGATCTTGTGAAGCATGAGGAGGGTGATGAAGTAGGTGGAGGATCCTGAATTGATCTGGCTTTCCATAGTAGGTTTGCTGTCCAGGATGATTCTGAGGTGCCCGGCCTGGTCCGTCAGGGTGGCAGGGGGCCTGAGGTAGGCATGCCACCAGGAGTCGCCCCCCACGGTGAGGTGGTGCTCCCAAAGATTAGAACTTCTGCCTTGTCTGTGTTGAGTTTGAGGCAGTTGTCTTGCACCCAGTTGGTGACGCTGTTCATGCAGAGGCTGAAGTTTGCCTTCGTTGTTGAGGGGTCTTCGGAAAGTGAGAGGACCAGCTGGATGTCGTCCGCATAGGAGATGATGTTTAGTCCTTGGTTTCTGACAATGTTGGCCAGGCGGGTGGTGTAGGTGTTGAAAGGGGTGGGGCTGAGGGATGAGCGCTGAGGGCTGCCGCAGATCATGCTCTTGAACTCTGAGGTGAAGGGGGGGAGGAGGACCCTCTGAGTTCTTCCAGAGAGAAAGAATGTGATCCATTTGAGGATGCCGTCTTGGAAGCCAATCTGAGGGAGTCTTCAGGGTGTGGTGGGAGATGGTGATGAAGGCCACTGAGAAGTCGAGGCGGATCAGGCGGCCGAGTTTCCTATGTCCAGGAGGGTTTTGATGTCGTCCTTGGCAGCGATCAGGGTGGATTCTGTGCTGTGGTGGGAGCGGAATCGGATTGGGATGAGTCCAGAAAGTTGTTGTTCTCTAGGTACTCCTTCAGTTGCTGATTGATTCCTTTTTCAATGACTTTGGCAGGAAAGAGGAGGGAGCAGGAAGATCAGTTGGTAGTTTTTTAACTCTTTGGGGTTGGCGGAAGGTTTCTTGAGGAGGGATTTGATCTTGACATGTTTCCAGACGTGCTGGAAGGTGGCAGAGGTAATGGACATGTTGAAGATGTCTGTGAGCTTGCTACCAATGGTGCTGTTGCCGAGGTTGAACATGTGGTATGGGCAGGGGTCAGTGTGAGATCCAGAATGGATGAATGAATGATGTTGCTGATGTTCTGTGTGGTGAGTTGGTTCCAGCTGATGATGATTCTGCTGTCAACAAGGGTGCCTGTGGGGTCCAGGAGGCTGAGGGTGCCAGCAGCTGCAGGTGGGGGTTCCAAGTTTCTGTAGATGGTGGAGATTTTATTGTGGAAGAAGTCAGCTAGAGTGTTGCAGAGTGCTTGGAAGAGGGTGATGATGTTTTCAGTCGCTGAAGGGGTGGAGAACTCCTTGAGATGATGAAAGGTTCTTTGCTGTGGTTGGAGCTGGGTTCGATTCAGTTGGCTAATGTGTTCCTTCTGGTGTCTTTCAGGAATCTGTGGTACTGGCTGAGTGAAATCTTGAATGTGGTCCGGTCTGCAGCCCCCTTCGTGGTGTGCCATCTCCTTTCCAGTTGCTTGCAGTTGCGTTTGGAGTTTCTCAGTTCCAGGATGTACCAGCTGGCTTGTCTGAAAGATCTGTTGGGTTAAGAAGGGTTGCTGGGGGTGACTGTCAGCGCTACCAGAGATCCAGGTTGTGAAGCTTTTGACAGCTTGTTCAACGTTGGAGGAGGTGTCCGGGGTGTTGAGGGCATCAGTCCATTGGCACTCGAACACTCTGTTCCAGCTGTGGTGCTAGGTGCTGATCAGTCAGGTGGCATGGCTGGGGCTGTTCTGTAGGTGAAGTGGACAATTGCATAGTCTGTCTAGGTGTTTTCCACAGGACGTGTCTTGCGTGATCCCATGGAATGTCATACCTCTCTTTGAGTTTCTGCCTTCTCCGTTCAATGTGAACCAACCAACCACAAGCAACCACAACTCGGAAAGATTTCATGGAAATGACGGCAATGGACAAAGCAGTATTTTTGTCCTTTTTGCGGTGCATTTTTTAGTCTATATCATTTGCTCAGTCCTACGAAAGGGGTGGACATGGGAAGGGGGGCGACACCCCTTCTCGTGACATCTCTACGTGACACTGTCACGTGGCCTCTGCTTGCCACCCTCGCTCTACCTTCATCCATAAAAAGGTAAAATCAAACCAACAGCATCTGAGGTAAAAAGGAGAGACAAACAAATATCCATTTAGTTGCTGATTTCTACAAAGTGAAACTAGAAAACCTGCATTAATCTCAGCTTGCCGCTTACCCAAATTGTGTGATCGTAGACAAATATTTTATTTTATTTATCCTCTTTTTTATTCACTATCTCAGATGAAAGCATCTTCAAGTACTGAGTTAAGAATACCAGTTATACAAAAAAAAAATATTGTGTTTGATTTAATTGACTATAATTAAGGCTTCCAATTTTCTGTTTCTACTGTTTTTTTACAGATCAATGCAGACAAAAAATAATATGCAATGTGTTTCCTGTCTGTATTTATTTTTAATAGCAGAAAAATAGATAAAGTTATGCTGGTTGTAGTGACTCAACATGCCGTCCTTCATGAATTCCAGGCCAATAGCTGAGCTGGTAAGACTGCTCTGGGAGGTAAAAAATGGATGGGTTTCCTTACATACAGGCACATGCTAACACGTACTTGTATGTAATGCTTTTACATGTGGGTGTAGATTTTTGGTATAGCTGGCTGTTTAATTTGCTAAAATGCAACAGACTTCTAAGTATCAGTGCCTGATTATTAGTTTTAAAAAAATGGAAATATACCATGTTATGATTCCATATATTCTCAAAACACAAACTAAATATGGATAATGAATTACCTATCACATGGACCAAAATAAATACAGAGGGACATGCTGAAAAAAATGGCATAAAACCTGGAGCCCAACTATAATGTTACTCTAGGTATACGAATCTGGACCACTTACAGGGTTCACGTGACAACTGTCATGGTTTTACATGGCAAACATTTTAAGAGCTGGGCTCGTGCACGGGCTTTAGGAGCCACGCTAAACCCTTGGCTCGGCTCTCGTTCGGCTCGCCTTGTTAATTTGCTGGCTCGCCCTCCTCTACTGCAGGGAAGCATTAGAATGGGGGGCGATGGAGGCGACTGGAGATCCCGAGAGGAAGGGGCACAGCTTGGCCACAGACATCTCTGCAAGTCTTAAAAGCGCGCCGGCGCTGCTGCACGCACTGCGAGTTCTCTTGGGCACAGGCTCTATATCTGACCTGCCGCCCGGGAGCGGCGCACCCCACAAACACTGTGTGATTCACAGCAACTAGCCGGGGTTAGCGCCATAGGACTGACAAGCGCTGTGACTGGCCCGGCCAGGCCTCCTCGTGAAATAATAATGACCCGTGCTCCCGCGATATCGATTCAATCAGATCATATGGTCGGGCCTTCGCAGACATATTGATAAATCCATCGATCCCCCCGCCGTTCTGGCAGCGCCTCTGGAGGCAGCGAGGCCGTTTGACCTTCACTGTGTGTTAAATAAACAGCAGATGTCGGGGTCTCTCTTAGCAGGGCTGCCCCGGCCCCTCCAGCGCCCCGCCTCATGCCCACCACCCGCTGAGCTGCAGTGGCCCCACAGCATCCTTCATGCACCACAGCCTCCGCCATCTTCTCCCACTAGAGGGTCTTGTTTCCACCGTCAACAACTTTCTCAGGCGCCCCCCATTATCTGGCACTGGGAATTAGCTTCAGGGGGCAGAGGAAGGAGGCAGGGACAGGAAAAGGGGGCGTCTCTTTCTGTGGGGGTCGCCATGCACAATTACCCCAGTCTGGGAAATTAAATGTGGACTTAAACCGCTTGACCTGGAAGGGCGCACAGAAGCGCTTTAGGTTTAATGATGGTGGCAATGAGAGTTTCAGTGTCAGGAGCACTAATGATGTAACCCTGAGAGCGCTTGAGAGTGTGATAGGGAATGATGTAACACTGTGCGCTCTCACGAGTTAGAAACACCATGTGAAAACAGTGAAAGCGCTCCAGTGTTATGTATACTGTCTGTGAGACAACAGTGAGAGCTCCAGTGTTATATATACTGTCTGTGTGACAACAGTGAGAGCACGCCAGTGTTATATATACTGTCTGTGTGACAACAGTGAGAGCGCTCCAGTGTTATATATACTGTCCGTGTGACAACAGTGAGAGCGGCAGTGTTATATATACTGTCTCTGTGACAACAGTGAGAGCTCCAGTGTTATATATACTGTCTGTGTGACAACAGTGAGAGCGCTCCAGTGTCATATATACTGTCTGTGTGACAACAGTGAGAGCGGCAGTGTTATATATACTGTCTGTGTGACAACAGTGAGCGCTCCGGTGTCATATATACTGTCTGTGTGACAACAATGAGAGCGCTCCAGTGTTATATATACTGTCCGTGTGACAACAGTGAGAGTGCTCTAGTGTTATGTATACTGTCTGTGTGACAACAGTGAGAGCACTCCGGTGTTATGTATACTGTCTCTGTGACAACAGTGAGAGCTCCAGTGTTATATATACTGTCCGTGTGACAGCAGTGAGAGCGCTCCGGTGTTATATATACTGTCTGTGTGACAACAGTGAGAGCGCTCCGGTGTTATATATACTGTCTGTGTGACAACAGTGAGAGCGCTCCGGTGTTATATATACTGTCTGTGTGACAACAGTGAGAGCGCTCCGGTGTTATATATACTGTCTCTGTGACAACAGTGAGAGCGCTCCGGTGTTATATATACTGTCTGTGTGACAACAGTGAGAGCGCTCCGGTGTTATATATACTGTCTCTGTGACAACAGTGAGAGCTCCAGTGTTATGTATACTGTCTGTGTGACAACAGTGAGAGCGCTCCGGTGTCATATATACTGTCTGTGTGACAACAATGAGAGCGCTCCAGTGTCATATATACTGTCCGTGTGACAACAGTGAGAGTGCTCTAGTGTTATGTATACTGTCTGTGTGACAACAGTGAGAGCACTCCGGTGTTATATATACTGTCTGTGTGACAACAGTGAGAGCGGCAGTGTTATATATACTGTCTCTGTGACAACAGTGAGAGCTCCAGTGTTATATATACTGTCTGTGTGACAACAGTGAGAGCGCTCCAGTGCCATATATACTGTCCGTGTGACAACAGTGAGCGCTCCAGTGTTATATATACTGTCTCTGTGACAACAGTGAGAGCTCCAGTGTTATATATACTGTCTCTGTGACAACAGTGAGAGCTCCAGTGTTATATATACTGTCTGTGTGACAACAGTGAGAGCACTCCGGTGTTATATATACTGTCTGTGTGACAACAGTGAGAGCACTCCGGTGTTATATATACTGTCCGTGTGACAGCAGTGAGAGCGCTCCAGTGTTATATATACTGTCTCTGTGACAACAATGAGAGCTCCAGTGTTATATATACTGTCTGTGTGACAACAGTGAGAGCGCTCCAGTGTTATATATACTGTGTGTATGACAACAGTGAGAGCGCTCCAGTGTTATATATACTGTCTGTGTGACAACAGTGAGAGGGCTCCAGTGTTATATATACTGTCTGTATGACAACAGTGAGAGCTCCAGTGTTATATATACTGTCTGTGTGACAACAGTGAGAGCACTCCGGTGTTATATATACTGTCCGTGTGACAGCAGTGAGAGCGCTCCAGTGTTATATGTACTGTCTCTGTGACAACAATGAGAGCTCCAGTGTTATATATACTGTCTGTGTCACAACAGTGAGAGCGCTCCAGTGCCATATATACTGTCTGTGTGACAACAGTGAGAGCGGCAGTGTTATATATACTGTCCGTGTGACAGCAGTGAGAGCGCTCCAGTGTTATATATACTGTCTGTGTGACAACAGTGAGCGCTCCAGTGTTATATATACTGTCTGTATGACAACAGTGAGAGCTCCGGTGTTATATATACTGTGTGTATGACAACAGTGAGAGCTCCGGTGTTATATATACTGTCTGTGTGACAGCAGTGAGAGCTCCAGTGTTATATATACTGTCCGTGTGACAGCAGTGAGAGCTCCAGTGTTATATATACTGTCTGTGTGACAACAGTGAGCGCTCCAGTGTTATATATACTGTCTGTGTGACAACAGTGAGAGCGGCAGTGTTATATATTCTGACTGTGTGACAACAGTGAGAGCTCCAGTGTTATATATACTGTCTGTGTGACAACAGTGAGAGCGCTCCAGTGTTATATATACTGTCTGTGTGACAACAATGAGAGCTCCGGTGTTATATATACTGTCTGTGTGACAACAGTGAGAGCGCTCCGGTGTTATATATACTGTCTGTGTGACAACAGTGAGAGCGCCGGTGTTATATATACAGTGTGTATGACAACAGTGAGAGGGCTCCAGTGTTATGTATACTGTCTGTGTGACAGCAGTGAGAGCTCCAGTGTTATATATACTGTCCGTGTGACAACAGTGTGAGCGCCCCAGTGTTCTGTATACTGTCTCTGTGACAAAAGTGAGAGCTCCAGTGTTATATATACTGTCTGTGTGACAACAGTGAGAGCGGCAGTGTTATATATACTGTCCGTGTGACAACAGTGAGAGCTCCAGTGTTATATATACTGTCTGTGTCACAACAGGGAGAGCGCTCCAGTGTTATATATACTGTCTGTGTGACAACAGTGAGCGCTCCAGTGTTATATATACTGTCTGTGTCACAACAGGGAGAGCGCTCCGGTGTTATATATACTGTCTGTGTGACAACAGTGAGAGCTCCGGTGTTATATATACTGTGTGTATGACAACAGTGAGAGGGCTCCAGTGTTATGTATACTGTCTGTGTGACAACAGTGAGAGGGCTCCAGTGTTATGTATACTGTCTGTGTGACAACAGTGTGAGCGCTCCAGTGTTATATATATTGTCTGTATGACAGCAGTGAGAGCTCCAGTGTTATATATACTGTCCGTGTGACAACAGTGAGAGCGCTCCAGTGTTATATGTACTGTCTCTGTGACAACAATGAGAGCTCCAGTGTTATATATACTGTCTGTGTCACAACAGTGAGAGCGCTCCAGTGCCATATATACTGTCTGTGTGACAACAGTGAGAGCGGCAGTGTTATATATACTGTCCGTGTGACAGCAGTGAGAGCGCTCCAGTGTTATATATACTGTCTGTGTGACAACAGAGAGCGCTCCAGTGTTATATATACTGTCTGTATGACAACAGTGAGAGCTCCGGTGTTATATATACTGTGTGTATGACAACAGTGAGAGCTCCGGTGTTATATATACTGTCTGTGTGACAGCAGTGAGAGCTCCAGTGTTATATATACTGTCCGTGTGACAACAGTGTGAGCGCTCCAGTGTTATATATACTGTCTGTGTGACAACAGTGAGCGCTCCAGTGTTATATATACTGTCTGTGTCACAACAGGGAGAGCGCTCCGGTGTTATATATACTGTCTGTGTGACAACAGTGAGAGCTCCGGTGTTATATATACTGTGTGTATGACAACAGTGAGAGGGCTCCAGTGTTATGTATACTGTCTGTGTGACAACAGTGAGAGGGCTCCAGTGTTATGTATACTGTCTGTGTGACAACAGTGTGAGCGCTCCAGTGTTATATATACTGTCTGTATGACAGCAGTGAGAGCTCCAGTGTTATATATACTGTCCGTGTGACAACAGTGTGAGCGCCCCAGTGTTATGTATACTGTCTCTGTGACAACAGTGAGAGCTCCAGTGTTATATATACTGTCCGTGTGACAACAGTGAGAGTGCTCCAGTGTTATATATACTGTCTGTGTGACAACAGTGAGAGCACTCCGGTGCTATATATACTGTCTCTGTCCCAACAGTGAAAGCGCTCTGGTGTCATATATACCGTCTGTGAGACAACAGTGAGAGCTCCAGTGTTATATGTACTGTCTGTGTGACGACAGTGAGAGCAATCCAGTGTTATATATACTGTCTGTGTGACAGCAGTGAGAGCGCTCCAGTGTTATATATACTGTCCGTGTGACAACACTGAGAGCGCTCCAGTGTTATATATACTGTCTGTGTCACAACAGGGAGAGGGCTCCAGTGTTATATATACTGTCTCTGTGACAACAGTGAGAGCTCCAGTGTTATATATACTGTCCGTGTGACAACAGTGTGAGCGCCCCAGTGTTATGTATACTGTCTCTGTGACAACAGTGAGAGCTCCAGTGTTATATATACTGTCCGTGTGACAACAGTGAGAGCGCTCCAGTGTTATATATACTGTCCGTGTGACAACAGTGTGAGCGCCCCAGTGTTATGTATACTGTCTCTGTGACAACAGTGAGAGCTCCAGTGTTATATATACTGTCCGTGTGACAACAGTGAGAGCGCTCCAGTGTTATATATACTGTCTGTGTGACAACAATGTGAGCGCTCCAGTGTTATATATACTGTCTGTATGACAACAGTGAGAGCTCCAGTGTTATATATACTGTCTGTGTGACAACAGTGAGAGCGCTCCAGTGTTATATATACTGTCTGTGTGACAACAGTGTGAGCGCTCCAGTGTTATATATACTGTCTGTATGACAACAGTGAGAGCTCCAGTGTTATATATACTGTCTGTGTGACAACAGTATGAGCGCTCCAGTGTTATATATACTGTCTGTATGACAACAGTGAGAGCTCCAGTGTTATATGTACTGTCTGTGTGACAACAGTGAGAGCGGTCCAGTATTATGTATACTGTCTGTGTGACAACGGTGAGAGAGCTCCGGTATTATATGTACTGTCTATGTGACAAAAGTGAGGACGCTCCAGTATTATATGTACTGTCTGTGTGACAACAGTGAGAGCGCTCCAGGGTTATACATACTGTCTGTGTGACAACAGTGAGAACTCCTGTGTTATATATACTGTCTGTGTGACAACAGTGAGAACTCCTGTGTTATACATACTGTCTGTGTCACAACAGTGAGAGCGCTCCAGTGTTATATATGCTGTCAGTGTGACAACAGTGAGAGCACTCCGGTGTTATATATACTGTCTCTGTCACAACAGTGAAAGCGCTCTGGTGTCATATATACCGTCTGTGAGACAACAGTGAGAGCACTCCGGTGTTATATACACTGTCTGTGTGACGACAGTGAGCTCACTCCAGTGTTATGTATACTCACTGTGGGATAACAGTGAGAGCGCTCCAGTGTTATGTATACTGTCTCTGTGACAACAATGAGAGCGCTCCAGTGTTATATCTACTGTCTGTATCACACCAGGGAGAGCGCTCCAGTGTTATATATACTGTCCATGTGAAAACAGTGAGAGCTTCAGTGTTATATATACTGTCTGTGTGACAACAGTGAGAGCGCTCCAGTGTTATATATTCTGTCTGTGTGACAACAGTGAGAGCGCTCCAGTATTATATATACTGTCTGTGTGACAACAGTGAGAGCGCTCCAGTGTTATATATTCTGTCTGTGTGACAACAGTGAGAGCACTCCAGTGTTATATATACTGTCTGTGTGACAACAGTGAGAGCTCCAGTGTTATATATACTGTCTGTGTGACAACAGTGAGAGTGCTCAAGAGTTATATATACTGTCTGTGTGACAACAGTGAGAGCGCTCCAGTATTATACATACTGTCTGTGTGACACGCTCCACTATTATACATTATGGCCCTCATTCTGACCTTGGCGGTCGGCGGAGAGGCGGCGGTCGGACCGCGAACAGACCGGCGGTATTAAAAATGGCATTCTGACCGCGGCAGTCACCGCCGCGACCGACCGCCACTTCCCCACTCCGACAGCCACGGCAGTCATGACCGACGGGCTGGAGTCTGCGCACTCCGGTCCGGCGGTCGACCCAAGACCGCCAACGGTATCATGACCCTGCTTACCGCCGCGGTTTCTGGCGTTCGGGAACCGCCATGCGAACCATGGCGGTAGGCACTATCGGGGCCAGGGAATTCCTTCCCTGGCACTGATAGGGGTCTCCCCCACCCCCCACTGCCCCCCCGAGTCCTCCCCCCACACCCTCCACCCCCCTGCCACCCCCCAGAGGTGGTACGAACCCCCTCCCCACCCCCACCCCGACATGCACATACACGCACCCCGACATGCACACACCCCCAACATGCACATATACACACCCCCTACACACACACATACACAACGGGGACACATACCCGCACACATACATGCCGACATGCGCACCCGCCGAACTACACACATTGCCCATAGGCACAGCAGCACTCCCCGCCCGCATGCACGCACTCACACACCCCCTCTACACACTCACACGCACACCCCCATGCACGCACACATCACACAACACCCCCCCACCCCCTCCCCTCACGGACGATCAACTTACCTTGTGCGTTGGTCCTCCGGGAGGTGACAGGAGCCATGGGGAGGTGACCGCCAACAGAAGACCGCCAACAGAAGACCGCCACACAGAAATGTGGGTCGTAATTCTGTGGGCGGTGTTCTGCTGGCGTGGCGGTGGAGGTTGACCAGTCTCCACTTTCCCGCCGACCGCCAGTGTGGCTGCTGGCGGTTTTCCGGCGGAACGCTCCCAGCGGTCAGAATGCGCACAGCGGCATACCGCCGCGGTCGGCGGTCTTCCCCGCGGCGGTAACTCGGCGGTCTTGCGAAAAGACCGCCAAGGTCAGAATGACCCCCTATATCTGTGTGACAACAGTGAGAGCACTCCGGTATTAGATATACTGTCTGTGTCACAACAGTGAAAGTGCTCCGGTGTTATATATACTGTCTGTGTGACGACAGTGAGAGCGCTCCGGTGCTATATACACTATCTGTGTGACAACAGTGAGAGCGCTCCAGTGTTATATATACTGTATGTGTGATGACAGTGAGTGCTCCAGTGTGTTATACACTGTCTGTGTGACAAAAGTGAGAGTGCTCCAGTTCTATATATACTGTCTGTGAGACAACACTGAGTGCGTTCCAGTGTTCCAGTGTTATATACACTGTCTGTGTGTCAACAGTGAGAGCGCTCCAGTGTTATATATACTGTCTATGTGACAACAGTGAGAGCGCTCCAGTGTTATATACTGTCTGTGTGACAACAGTGAGAGTGCTCCAGTGTTATATACTGTCTGTGTGACAATAATGAGAGCGCTCCAGTGTTATATATACTGTCTGTGTGACAACAGTGAGAGCTGCAGTGTTATACATACTGTCTGTGTAACTACAGTGAGAGTGCTCCAGTGTTATATATTTTGTCCGTGTGACAACAGTGAGAGCGCTCCAGTGTTATATATACTGTCTGTATGACAACAGTGAGAGCTCCAGTGTTATACATACTGTCCGTGTGACAACAGTGAGAGTGCTCCAGTGTTATATATACTGTCTGTGTGACAACAGTGAGAGCACTCCGGTGTTATATATACTGTCTCTGTCACAACAGTGAAAGCGCTCTGGTGTCATATATACCGTCTGTGAGACAACAGTGAGAGCTCCAGTGTTATATGTACTGTCTGTGTGACGACAGTGAGAGCAATCCAGTGTTATATATACTGTCTGTGTGACAACAGTGAGAGCACGCCAGTGTTATATATACTGTCTGTGTGACAACAGTGAGAGCGCTCCGGTGTTATATATACTGTCTGTGTGACAACAGTGAGAGCGCTCCTGTGTTATATATACTGTCTGTGTGACAGCAGTGAGAGCGCTCCAGTGTTATATATACTGTCCGTGTGACAACACTGAGAGCGCTCCAGTGTTATATATACTGTCTGTGTCACAACAGGGAGAGGGCTCCAGTGTTATATATACTGTCTCTGTGACAACAGTGAGAGCTCCAGTGTTATATATACTGTCCGTGTGACAACAGTGTGAGCGCCCCAGTGTTATGTATACTGTCTCTGTGACAACAGTGAGAGCTCCAGTGTTATATATACTGTCCGTGTGACAACAGTGAGAGCGCTCCAGTGTTATATATACTGTCCGTGTGACAACAGTGTGAGCGCCCCAGTGTTATGTATACTGTCTCTGTGACAACAGTGAGAGCTCCAGTGTTATATATACTGTCCGTGTGACAACAGTGAGAGCGCTCCAGTGTTATATATACTGTCCGTGTGACAACAGTGTGAGCGCCCCAGTGTTATGTATACTGTCTCTGTGACAACAGTGAGAGCTCCAGTGTTATATATACTGTCCGTGTGACAACAGTGAGAGCGCTCCAGTGTTATATATACTGTCTGTGTGACAACAATGTGAGCGCTCCAGTGTTATATATACTGTCTGTATGACAACAGTGAGAGCTCCAGTGTTATATATACTGTCTGTGTGACAACAGTGAGAGTGCTCCAGTGTTATATATACTGTCTGTGTGACAACAGTGTGAGCGCTCCAGTGTTATATATACTGTCCGTGTGACAACAGTGTGAGCGCCCCAGTGTTATGTATACTGTCTCTGTGACAACAGTGAGAGCTCCAGTGTTATATATACTGTCCGTGTGACAACAGTGAGAGCGCTCCAGTGTTATATATACTGTCTGTGTGACAAGAATGTGAGCGCTCCAGTGTTATATATACTGTCTGTATGACAACAGTGAGAGCTCCAGTGTTATATATACTGTCTGTGTGACAACAGTGAGAGCGCTCCAGTGTTATATATACTGTCTGTGTGACAACAGTGTGAGCGCTCCAGTGTTATATATACTGTCTGTATGACAACAGTGAGAGCTCCAGTGTTATATATACTGTCTGTGTGACAACAATGTGAGCGCTCCAGTGTTATATATACTGTCTGTATGACAACAGTGAGAGCTCCAGTGTTATATATACTGTCCGTGTGACAACAGTGAGAGTGCTCCAGTGTTATATATACTGTCTGTGTGACAACAGTGAGAGCACTCCTGTGTTATATATACTGTCTCTGTCACAACAGTGAAAGCGCTCTGGTGTCATATATACCGTCTGTGAGACAACAGTGAGAGCTCCAGTGTTATATGTACTGTCTGTGTGACGACAGTGAGAGCAATCCAGTGTTATATATACTGTCTGTGTGACAACAGTGAGAGCACGCCAGTGTTATATATACTGTCTGTGTGACAACAGTGAGAGCGCTCCGGTGTTATATATACTGTCTGTGTGACAACAGTGAGAGCGCTCCTGTGTTATATATACTGTCTGTGTGACAGCAGTGAGAGCGCTCCAGTGTTATATATACTGTCCGTGTGACAACACTGAGAGCGCTCCAGTGTTATATATACTGTCTGTGTCACAACAGGGAGAGGGTTCCAGTGTTATATATACTGTCTCTGTGACAACAGTGAGAGCTCCAGTGTTATATATACTGTCCGTGTGACAACAGTGTGAGTGCCCCAGTGTTATGTATACTGTCTCTGTGACAACAGTGAGAGCTCCAGTGTTATATATACTGTCCGTGTGACAACAGTGAGAGCGCTCCAGTGTTATATATACTGTCCGTGTGACAACAGTGTGAGCGCCCCAGTGTTATGTATACTGTCTCTGTGACAACAGTGAGAGCTCCAGTGTTATATATACTGTCCGTGTGACAACAGTGAGAGCGCTCCAGTGTTATATATACTGTCTGTGTGACAACAATGTGAGCGCTCCAGTGTTATATATACTGTCTGTATGACAACAGTGAGAGCTCCAGTGTTATATATACTGTCTGTGTGACAACAGTGAGAGCGCTCCAGTGTTATATATACTGTCTGTGTGACAACAGTGTGAGCGCTCCAGTGTTATATATACTGTCTGTATGACAACAGTGAGAGCTCCAGTGTTATATATACTGTCTGTGTGACAACCGTGTGAGCGCTCCAGTGTTATATATACTGTCTGTATGACAACAGTGAGAGCTCCAGTGTTATATGTACTGTCTGTGTGACAACAGTGAGAGCGGTCCAGTATTATGTATACTGTCTGTGTGACAACGGTGAGAGAGCTCCGGTATTATATGTACTGTCTATGTGACAACAGTGAGGACGCTCCAGTATTATATGTACTGTCTGTGTGACAACAGTGAGAGCGCTCCAGGGTTATACATACTGTCTGTGTGACAACAGTGAGAACTCCTGTGTTATATATACTGTCTGTGTGACAACAGTGAGAACTCCTGTGTTATACATACTGTATGTGTGACAACAGTGAGAGCGCTCCAGTGTTATATATACTGTCTGTGTGACAACAGTGAGAGCACTCCGGTGTTATATATACTGTCTCTGTCACAAGAGTGAAAGCGCTCTGGTGTCATATATACCGTCTGTGAGACAACAGTGAGAGCGCTCCGGTGTTATATACACTGTCTGTGTGACGACAGTGAGCACACTCCAGTGTTATATATACTCTCTGTGGGATAACAGTGAGAGCGCTCCAGTGTTATGTATACTGTCTCTGTGACAACAATGAGAGCTCTCCAGTGTTATATCTACTGTCTGTATCACACCAGGGAGAGCGCTCCAGTGTTATATATACTGTCCATGTGAAAACAGTGAGAGCTTCAGTGTTATATATACTGTCTGTGTGACAACAGTGAGAGCGCTCCAGTGTTATATATTCTGTCTGTGTGACAACAGTGAGAGCGCTCCAGTATTATATATACTGTCTGTCTGACAACAGTGAGAGCGCTCCAGTGTTATATATTCTGTCTGTGTGACAACAGTGAGAGCGCTCCAGTTCTATATATACTGTCTGTGAGACAACACTGAGTGCGTTCCAGTGTTCCAGTGTTATATACACTGTCTGTGTGTCAACAGTGAGAGTGCCCCAGTGTTATATATACTGTCTGTGTGACAACAGTGAGAGCGCTCCAGTGTTATATATACTGTCTATGTGACAACAGTAAGAGCGCTCCAGTGTTATATACTGTCTGTGTGACAACAGTGAGAGCGCTCCAGTGTTATATACTGTCTGTGTGACAATAATGAGAGCGCTCCAGTGTTATATATACTGTCTGTGTGACAACAGTGAGAGCTGCAGTGTTATACATACTGTCTGTGTAACTACAGTGAGAGTGCTCCAGTGTTATATATTTTGTCCGTGTGACAACAGTGAGAGCGCTCTAGTGTTATGTATACTGTCTGTGTGACAACAGTGAGAGCGCTCCAGTATTATATGTACTGTCCGTGTGACTACAGTGAGCGCTCCAATGCTATATATACTGTCTGTGTGACAGCAGTGAGAGCGCTCCGGTGTTATATATACTCTCTGTGTGACAACAATAAGAGCGCTCCAGTGTTATATAGACTGTCGGTGTGACAACAGTGAGGGCGCTCAAGTGTTATATATATTGTCTGTCTGACAACAGTGAGAGCGCTTCAGTGTTATATACTGTCTGTGTGACAACAGTGAGAGCGCTCCAGTATTATATGTACTGTCCGTGTGACTACAGTGAGCGCTCCAATGCTATATATACTGTCTGTGTGACAGCAGTGAGAGCGCTCCGGTGTTATATATACTCTCTGTGTGACAACAATAAGAGCGCTCCAGTGTTATATAGACTGTCTGTGTGACAACAGTGAGAGTGCTCCAGTGTTATATATACAGTCTGTGTGACAACAGTGAGAGCGCTCAAGTGTTATATATACTGTCTGTCTGACAACAGTGAGAGCGCTCCAGTGTTATATATACTGTCTGTGTCACAACAGTGAGAGCCCTCCAGTGTTAGATATATTGGGGGTCATTCTAACATTGGCGGGCGGCTACCGCCGCCCGCCAGACGGGAACCGCCAGGCGGCCACCATGCGGTTGCAATAACGCGGCCCCCATTCCAACATTCACGCTGGGCCGGCGGGCGCTAACCATGTTAGCGCCCGCCGGCCCAGCGGGAATGAGGCCGCAACACAGGAGCCGGCTCCTAATGGAGCCGGCGGTGTTGCGGCGGTGCGACGGGTGCAGTTGCACCCATCGCGCTTTTCACTGTCTGCCATGCAGACAGTGAAAAGCAGGCCGGGGCCCTGTTAGGGGGCCCCTGCACTGCCCATGCCAGTGGTATGGGCAGTGCAGGGGCCCCCAGGGGCCCCAGGACACCCCTTACCGCCAGCCTCTTCCTGGCGGTATAAACCGCCAGAAACAGGCTGGCAGTAAGGGGGTCATAATCCCCAGGGCAGCGCTGCTTGCAGCGCTGCCCTGGTGGATTATCACCGCCGGGGGAAAATCGGCGGGACACCGCCGTCCCCGGCGGTGCGACCGCGGCTTTACCGCCGCGGTCAGAATGGGAAGTGAAGCACCGCCAGCCTGTTGGCAGTGCTTCCGTCATTCTTGCCCTGGCGGTCCAAGACCGCCAGGGTCAGAATGACCCCCACTGTCTGTGTGACGACAGTGAGCGCTCCAGTGTTATATATACCGTCTGTGTGACAACATTGAGATCTCCAGTGTTATATATACTATCTGTGTGACAACAGTGAGAGCGCTCCAGTGTTATATATACTGTCCGTGTGACGACAGTGAGCGCTCCGGTGTTATATATACTGTCTGTGTCACAACAGTGAAAGCTCTCCAGTGTTATATATACTATCTGTGTGACAACAGTGAGAGCGCTCCAGTGTTATATGTACTGTCTGTGTGACAACAATGAGAGCTCCAGTGTAATATATACTGTCCATGTGACAACAGTGAGAGCTCCAGTGTTACATATACTGTCTGTGTGACAACTGTGAGAGAGCTCCAGTGTTATATGTACTGTCTGTGTGACAACAGTGAGAGCGCTCCAGTGTTATATATACTGTCCGTGTGACAACAGTGTGAGCGCCCCAGTGTTATGTATACTGTCTCTGTGACAACAGTGAGAGCTCCAGTGTTATATATACTGTCCGTGTGACAACAGTGAGAGCGCTCCAGTGTTATATATACTGTCTGTGTGACAACAATGTGAGCGCTCCAGTGTTATATATACTGTCTGTATGACAACAGTGAGAGCTCCAGTGTTATATATACTGTCTGTGTGACAACAGTGAGAGCGCTCTAGTGTTATATATACTGTCTGTGTGACAACAGTGTGAGCGCTCCAGTGTTATATATACTGTCTGTATGACAACAGTGAGAGCTCCAGTGTTATATATACTGTCTGTGTGACAACAGTGTGAGCGCTCCAGTGTTATATATACTGTCTGTATGACAACAGTGAGAGATCCAGTGTTATATGTACTGTCTGTGTGACAACAGTGAGAGCGGTCCAGTATTATGTATACTGTCTGTGTGACAACGGTGAGAGAGCTCCGGTATTATATGTACTGTCTATGTGACAACAGTGAGGACGCTCCAGTATTATATGTACTGTCTGTGTGACAACAGTGAGAGCGCTCCAGGGTTATACATACTGTCTGTGTGACAACAGTGAGAACTCCTGTGTTATATATACTGTCTGTGTGACAACAGTGAGAACTCCTGTGTTATACATACTGTATGTGTGACAACAGTGAGAGCGCTCCAGTGTTATATATACTGTCTGTGGGCCAACAGTGAGAGCACTCCGGTGTTATATATGCTGTCTCTGTCACAAGAGTGAAAGCGCTCTGGTGTCGTATATACCGTCTGTGAGACAACAGTGAGAGCGCTCCGGTGTTATATACACTGTCTGTGTGACGACAGTGAGCACACTCCAGTGTTATATATACTCTCTGTGGGATAACAGTGAGAGCGCTCCAGTGTTATGTATACTGTCTCTGTGACAACAATGAGAGCGCTCCAGTGTTATATCTACTGTCTGTATCACACCAGGGAGAGCGCTCCAGTGTTATATATACTGTCCATGTGAAAACAGTGAGAGCTTCAGTGTTATATATACTGTCTGTGTGACAACAGTGAGAGCGCTCCAGTGTTATATATTCTGTCTGTGTGACAACAGTGAGAGCGCTCCAGTATTATATATACTGTCTGTGTGACAACAGTGAGAGCGCTCCAGTGTTATATATACTGTCTGTGTGACAACAGTGAGAGCTCCAGTGTTATATATACTGTCTGTGTGACAACAGTGAGAGTGCTCAAGAGTTATATATACTGTCTGTGTGACAACAGTGAGAGCGCTCCAGTATTATACATACTGTCTGTGTGACACGCTCCACTATTCTACATTATATCTGTGTGACAACAGTGAGAGCACTCCGGTATTAGATATACTGTCTGTGTCACAACAGTGAAAGTGCTCCGGTGTTATATATACTGTCTGTGTGACGACAGTGAGAGCGCTCCGGTGCTATATACACTATCTGTGTGACAACAGTGAGAGCGCTCCAGTGTTATATATACTGTATGTGTGATGACAGTGAGTGCTCCAGTGTGTTATACACTGTCTGTGTGACAAAAGTGAGAGCGCTCCAGTTCTATATATACTGTCTGTGAGACAACACTGAGTGCGTTCCAGTGTTCCAGTGTTATATACACTGTCTGTGTGTCAACAGTGAGAGTGCCCCAGTGTTATATATACTGTCTGTGTGACAACAGTGAGAGCGCTCCAGTGTTATATATACTGTCTATGTGACAACAGTGAGAGCGCTCCAGTGTTATATACTGTCTGTGTGACAACAGTGAGAGCGCTCCAGTGTTATATACTGTCTGTGTGACAATAATGAGAGCGCTCCAGTGTTATATATACTGTCTGTGTGACAACAGTGAGAGCTGCAGTGTTATACATACTGTCTGTGTAACTACAGTGAGAGTGCTCCAGTGTTATATATTTTGTCCGTGTGACAACAGTGAGAGCGCTCTAGTGTTATGTATACTGTCTGTGTGACAACAGTGAGAGCGCTCCAGTATTATATGTACTGTCCGTGTGACTACAGTGAGCGCTCCAATGCTATATATACTGTCTGTGTGACAGCAGTGAGAGCGCTCCGGTGTTATATATACTCTCTGTGTGACAACAATAAGAGCGCTCCAGTGTTATATAGACTGTCTGTGTGACAACAGTGAGAGCGCTCAAGTGTTATATATATTGTCTGTCTGACAACAGTGAGAGCGCTTCAGTGTTATATCCTGTCTGTGTGACAACAGTGAGAGCACTCCAGTATTATATGTACTGTCCGTGTGACTACAGTGAGCGCTCCAATGCTATATATACTGTCTGTGTGACAGCAGTGAGAGCGCTCCGGTGTTATATATACTCTCTGTGTGACAACAATAAGAGCGCTCCAGTGTTATATAGACTGTCTGTGTGACAACAGTGAGAGTGCTCCAGTGTTATATATACAGTCTGTGTGACAACAGTGAGAGCGCTCAAGTGTTATATATACTGTCTGTCTGACAACAGTGAGAGCGCTCCAGTGTTATATATACTGTCTGTGTCACAACAGTGAGAGCCCTCCAGTGTTAGATATATTGGGGGTCATTCTAACATTGGCGGGCGGCTACCGCCGCCCGCCAGACGGGAACCGCCATGCGGCCACCATGCGGTTGCAATAACGCGGCCCCCATTCCAACATTCACGCTGGGCCGGCGGGCGCTAACCATGTTAGCGCCCGCCGGCCCAGCGGGAATGAGGCCGCAACACAGGAGCCGGCTCCTAATGGAGCCGGCGGTGTTGCGGCGGTGCGACGGGTGCAGTTGCACCCATCGCGCTTTTCACTGTCTGCCATGCAGACAGTGAAAAGCAGGCCGGGGCCCTGTTAGGGGGCCCCTGCACTGCCCATGCCAGTGGTATGGGCAGGGCAGGGGCCCCCAGGGGCCCCAGGACACCCCTTACCGCCAGCCTCTTCCTGGCGGTGTAAACCGCCAGAAACAGGCTGGCAGTAAGGGGGTCATAATCCCCAGGGCAGCGCTGCTTGCAGCGCTGCCCTGGTGGATTATCACCGCCGGGGGAAAATCGGCGGGACACCACCGTCCCCGGCGGTGCGACCGCGGCTTTACCGCCGCGGTCAGAATGGGAAGTGAAGCACCGCCAGCCTGTTGGCGGTGCTTCCGTCATTCTTGCCCTGGCGGTCCAAGACCGCCAGGGTCAGAATGACCCCCACTGTCTGTGTGACGACAGTGAGCGCTCCAGTGTTATATATACCGTCTGTGTGACAACATTGAGATCTCTAGTGTTATATATACTATCTGTGTGACAACAGTGAGAGCGCTCCAGTGTTATATATACTGTCCGTGTGACGACAGTGAGCGCTCTGGTGTTATATATACTGTCTGTGTCACAACAGTGAAAGCTCTCCAGTGTTATATATACTATCTGTGTGACAACAGTGAGAGCGCTCCAGTGTTATATGTACTGTCTGTGTGACAACAATGAGAGCTCCAGTGTAATATATACTGTCCATGTGACAACAGTGAGAGCTCCAGTGTTACATATACTGTCTGTGTGACAACTGTGAGAGAGCTCCAGTGTTATATGTACTGTCTGTGTGACAACAGTGAGAGCTCTCCAGTGTTATATATACTGTCTGTGTGACAACAGTGAGAGCTCCGCTGTTATATATACTGTGTGTATGACAACAGTGAGAGGGCTCCAGTGTTATGTATACTGTCTGTGTGACAGCAGTGAGAGCGCTCCGGTGTTATGTAGACTGTCTGTGTGACAACAGTGAGAGCGCTCCAGTGTTATATATACTGTCTCTGTGACAACAGTGAGAGCGCTCCGGTGTTATATATACAGTCTGTGTGACAACAGTGAGAGCGCTCAAGTGTTATATATACTGTCTGTCTGACAACAGTGAGAGCGCTCCAGTGTTATATATACTGTCTGTGTCACAACAGTGAGAGCCCTCCAGTGTTAGATATATTGGGGG